>NC_085139.1:314374689-315574689 GCF_024139115.2 Armigeres subalbatus
CCGTTTATCAACAAACAGCGAAAAATAATAACACTTTGAATGGTCACATTAAAGATTTCCTCATAGCTCACGGCATCTTTGTAAGAAGAGGATTATTTTCAAAAAATCATTATCTCTAAAACAACCACTAAATGAAAGTATAGGCTTTCCTTTTTCACGCATTTTTAAAATGTTATATCGGGGGTCATTTTTTCATACATTTTGGGGGGGGGGAGGTGGTCAATCGGTTATTATTTGAGATTTCTAAGGAATTTGCACCAAAAATAGTGAAAAGAAATTTTAGATCCCCTGATAGAACATTTTAGTTTACACACGATATGAAAGAGGAGATACTTTCGCGTGATGGGTGTTTCAGAGGTACTGATTTTTAAAAATAATATTTCCCCAAAGAGACACCGTGACCTACAGGATAAGACTGTCGTCATGACAATTATGTGACGAAGTACATGTATATCAATGATGACAGATATTCCATACCAATGGTAACAGTTATGCGCTACAACGTCTTGCAACTAAAATATGAAATACAGCATGAAACAGTGTATGAGCGATTCCATCACTGAGTCAATTATGGTGCACTAGAAGTGTGAGGCTGTTTGAAGAAGTTCAAAAACAACGTGGGCAGCAGCGCTTTTTCCAATCCTCTATTACTTAATAGAATTTCAAATAAAAAGATTTGATTTTTATACGTTCATACATGTTTACACGATAATAACCGTGTACTAAAGAACCAATATTTCGGCTAGAATTCGGTGAGTATTAAACGTTGGAAATAGGAATAAAGGAGCTGCATGAATTGATGATCTATCTTTAAATCATAACAGACTCTTCAAAAATTTCGGAATTAGGTTCTTCTTTATAATATTCTATTTTATTTATGTTTGATTAGTAGAAACAGAAGTAGGGTAAATGACCCAATAGTGGAGGAACTAAGCACGATCCTACACTAATTGGTCGATTACACTTCATCTATACTTTATTTCCCTTACCTTGAGAGATCATCTGAAAGCTCATGAACTCTATTTTAACGGAGCGTGTCATAACTGCATCATAATCCATTAATGTTACCTGAAATATATCCTCCAATTACTGGTGCAGTGTTCCAATAGTTGCGGTATTTTGTTATTCGTGTTCCTATAGTTGCGAATCCCATAGATTTTATATGGGATTCGCAACTATTGGAACACTACCGCAACTATTGGCGCAAGGGAGAGAAAAAGAAAAGCTATTTTAAAGATACTTTACCGATTCAAAGAAATTCCAATGATGTTTATGTCTCTAACGTAATATGACAGGTCAACTAATTGACCGGTACGGTGGGTTGCTGTGATTAATTTGTTTATTCTCTAAAAATCGTACTACCACAACTATAGGAACACCCACGACTAACGGAACTTTTACCCTATTAGAACGCAAGAGATGTTATTATCCCTTTAGCTTTTGTGATCAACATGATTCAACCATAGTAACCCGGGTTTCACAAAAATGGTTTGTTCGGAACTTTGAATGTCAAATTTAATGTTTTGATTTGCTGGTTCTCAAATATGAAAATTGGGCTGCTGTGATGGGAAAAGGACGTTTAACACGTCATAAAGTATTTTCCACTTTTTAAATTCCTTTACTTTTGTGGATTTTTTATTTTCTTCCTCATTAGTGGAAGCCAGGGCTAATGAAGCGCTGACCAAAACCATCCCTAGAACTTGTTGGGTTTTCTAAGAGCGGTTTTTTTTTCGAGAATTCCTATCTTTATAGGAAAATGGGCGGTAAAACAAATGGAGGAATAAATTGGAAGATGTTTAGTATGAGTTAGGGGATCGCACAATTCCCCCACAGTAAAGGAGGGGCACTTATAAGGGAAGGGCCTTCCATGACTTTCCAAGCGAGTACGTCTGAACGCCGTTCGTGATCCCGCAGGCTTCTCTGGGGATTTGATATTTCAGGCAATTGAACAAGAAGCGTTCGGCAGTATTGAGGATCCCGCTGATTTCGCACGTCATTCGAAAAGCGCTTCTATCAAAACTGTGTGCGACAGAATATGAATGGTCAGCAGCCGAGAAATAACCTGCTGGTCCTTCAAATTGGGCAGATCGACTCCCCTCCCCCCCCCCACGCCTCTGTAATCTTTTCAACCGTCATGTGCCGGCATAAAAAAACTATTAACAGCTATGCTGTCACTAACCGCAAGTCAGTCCCATCTGTATATGGACACCATATCCAGATAAATCTGACTTGCGGTTAGCGGCAGTATGTAGAGTACCCAGTAGGGTGGTTCAAAAAATCGATTTTGCTCCACAGTGCTCATTTGATTCTTTACCATGCTCTGAGTGTCCTTTGAAAATTTGAGCTCATTTGGATTAAAACTGATTTAGCACAAGCCGTTTCAAGTTTGCATGCAAATTAGTATGGGGAAATTTATTTTCACATTATACCGTTAATGACGCTTCTCCACCAAGCGCGAAAACCTACATAGCTAAAAGGAATACTTAACAGCTTTCACTCAGTGAAAACCGCATCTCAATTAATCGTTCCAATAATTAGTAATCGAATTTAATCTATACCGTGGTTTTCTGGAGCTAATTGCATAACTCATCAACAGGCAACATTGCTGCTCGTGGCGCGAAAGATAGCACACACAAATTCAGGCTACTATGCTGCAATGCACATTTCAGTGATGCCCTCAAAGAAGTTTAACGATCATGACTAAAGATTCGCAACCTGTCTTAAAATCGATTACCAATTATTAGGACGATTAATCAACATGCGGTTTTCGTTGGGTGAAAGCTGTTGAGTATCCCTTTTAGCTATGTAGGTTTTCTTTTAACCTGCGCTTAATGGGGAAACATCATTAACAGTATAATGAAAAAGTAAAGCTCCCCATACTAATTTGCATGCAAACTTGAAACGGCTTGTGCTAAATCAGTTCTAATCCAAATAAGCTCAAATTTTCAGAGGACACTCAGAACATGGTAAAGAATCAGATGAGCACTGTGGAGCAAAATCGATTTTTTGAACCACCCTAGTACCCAGTTACCCACAAAACAAAGATGCTTATATCACAGGCAATTTTCAACCGACCTCAACAACTTTGGACTCGTTCGATTCAAAAATTTCCTCTTGTATTAAGTTGTTATTGGGATGAACCGATCCGGTCACTCTGATTTTCGGAAAAATCCGAAATTCCAGGGACATGTCGTGGATTTCGGTAGGAAATCAGCAATCTGGGTTTCAAACTTGTTGAAATTTCATCAGAAGATTGATCTTTATTGTTTTGGGTCCATCGGAAGTGCAAACATTCGATCGGCTATTCCAAAACACGTTCCCCGAGGCTTCTTAGGTGGACCTTTCAACGGAACATCAACAATATGGGTGTTATCGCACATAAGAGCGTTTCTGCTGGTCGGATTCTGTCGGGCATTGTTCTTTCTTCATTGCTATGGTTGTGGACTGTATACACGGATTAACTTAACGGAACAATTAATGTTTATTGGATGGAATAACTTGTACACGACTTATCTTGTTTTACGTTCGTTTTACTGATCACTTAACTTCACAGATGACGGACAAGGTTCTTGATTTGCACTGTATTAATTACTTTACTACAGAATGTAGTGACTGACTAATAACGATTGATTTGGATATTATGACTGTGACTATTACGAGTCCTTAACTATGACGGTATTACTACGGGCTATCATGACGGACTATTACAACGGACTCTCATGATGGACTATTACGACGGACTATCCCTTTCTTAACTGCGAACTAGGGTTAAATACCATTCGAATTTTATGGAATCTAATAGCTTTCTATATGAGCCTCTCACATATTGATCATTTGTTCTCTGGCAATTTCCAAAATCAATTATGATACGGTTAATGACCTCATTCTGTAAGCTTACATCTACATATGAACAGATTTGGCGGTAAAATACTGGAAATGATTCTGACTGACTCAAATCTTCCTAATAGTGTGTGAATGCGTTACGATTGCTTGACAGTATTACTGATCTAATGCGAACTGATCGTTTCTGACTGAATCATGCGTAAACAATGGGAATCAAATTTGAAATTATTTCAAGCGTATATTCTTGATGACCCTGGGATCACCAGCAATTTTGGCTAAAGTGGCTATTTTGAAACAGGTTCCCAGAGGTGGCGTGTTTGGCCACAAACATTTCTCATTAGAACCCCAACAATATGTGTATAAAACTTCTTGAAATTGTTTCAAGAGTTCATTTCTTATATATTTAGGTTCGCCTAACAAGCTTTCCCCGGAGAGACCATTCCAGAATAAGTTCCATTATGGGCCATGAGTGGTTATAAACAATTTTCAATAGTTCAGAAAGCTGCAACTTGTTTGAAATCGATTTGTCCTGCCAGATTAGTGCATAATAGTCCTTGCCCACTCATTGACCACCGGTAGCCACCAAGAGTCATGACATTCGGAGAAGTGATCAATTCCGGAAATTTGTCCTCGACAGATGTGACTTTTCATGAATCGTTAGTTTCAGCATTCAGGGAGCAGAATTAATGCTTGCACTTCTCTTCGGTCTCAGGTGACCACTAAGTGGTCCTCCGGAGTAGAACTGTGAACCGATTGAAATTTTATCGGCGGCGGTGTGACAGAACCTTTTTAGCCTGCGGGAATTCTCCCGGAAGTTCCTCCACCCGAGTAGTACAATTCGAACTGATTTAGTTGCAGCAACTCATATATAACTGGATTTGGTCGTATATGGGCTACAGTAACTCATTTATGACAAGTCCGCCTTTTGGGCAGGAATTCCCCCGAAAGTTCCTTCGGAAATTCCTCCGAAAGTTCCTTCGGGAATTCCACCAAAAGTTCCTACAGGATTTCTCCCGGAAGATCTTCGAGGAACCCCTCCGGAAGTTCCTCCAGGAACTCCTCCGGAAGTTTTCACGAATCGTTCATTATTGCAATCTGAATTAACTGCGAAAAGTAATGTGATCAATAGAACAATATTACATGCCTGCGATTTAGTAATGATCAAGTTCACGATCCAGTCGAATACACAGTGGCATAACATGGCAAAAAACACCCCCGTTATCTTTCGACTAGGAAGTGGCTTATCAAGCCGTTTCTTTTATGGAAATACTTTCATTAAACTAAGGGTCCTAGGGGGGATGGAAAGTCTGTCATTTTCTGTCGCTCCAGACGTTCCAGAGCTTCTGGAGCACCACTTAGCGGCGGTAGTTCTTGCCATGATGTTGCTCTCATGTTGGTACAAAAATCGTTTTGAGAACCAGTCGCGACTTTTTGAACACGAATTTTAAAATTTGCCTTTTACTCTGGAAGTTCCGGAATTCCTGGAGGACCACTTATTGAAATTAGGCTCTCACATTGCAAATGGTGTATAAAACGTCATAGCAGTCTCGGACAATATCCGATTTGGTTACTTATCCGGTGTTCCGGAACTTTCATAGGACCACTTGATAACCAATCGGGATCAATTCGTTGTCCTTGCAATGATTTTGCTCTCACAATGTTACAGTTAGCGATTTTGAAGTCGTAGTTTTCAAGGACAGAATTCCTGAAGTGTCCACTTCTCCGAATGTTCTGAAACTTCCGGAGGACCACTTATCGGCCACCCGGAGTCAATTAGCATTCTATGAATTAATTTTGCTCTTACAATCAATCAACAAACTTGTTCAACTGATCATTTCTCCGGATGTTCCAGAACTTCCGAAAAATCACTTAGTGGCCATCCGAAATGAATGAGTCCTTGTATTGATTTCTCGCTCGCTAATGGCTACAAAACTCAGTTTCTTAAAAAGTCGCAGATTTCTAAGACAAATTATCGGAATCGGCAACTTCTTCAGATTGTCCGGAACTTCCGGAGGATCACTTACTGTCTTCCTTCCTCCAATCTTCTGGGATCAATGGGTGGTCCTTGAAAATGATCTCATATTGTTATTCAAAAAATTAGCACTGCTCCGAATGTTCCGGATGTCCTTCCCGATGTCCTTAGTGGGTACCTGGGATAAATAAATAATGAGAAACAAGCATTAAAATAAAAACTCCCCCAAAACAAAGAAATTTTTCAATAAAAAAAATAGGAAATTGCCAATGAAGAAATCAGGGTATGAACAATAAATAAAACTAAAATTTCCACAAACATTTGAAAATTTTCCTCTTTTGCAATTTTTGATACATTAACAATTTTTTTATTAAAGGATGATTTTGCAATTTTTGATTAAAAGCAAAGCAAAATAAAATTTTCATGAAGAATTGAATATTTTTCATCGAAAATTAGGAAATTGCCAATAAGGAAATCAGGATAAGAGCAATCAATGAATATAAAATCAATTGAGAATTTTCCACAAATAAAAAAAGACACTTTCAAAAGCGAAAATTGCAATTAGAAAAGAAGGATTTTACAAAAAGATATCAAAACGTTCTACCGGAAAAAAATACAAAAAAAAAACCGTTAATAAGTCAATATTAGCAATGAACAATTACAAAATTTTTCATAAAACAATGTTGTGGAAAATTTTGTAATTGTTTATTGCTAATATTAATTTAATTACGGATTTTTTGTATTTTTATCCGGTAGAACGTTATGATATCTTTTTGGAAAATCCTTCTTTTATCATTGCAATTTTCGCAATTTTCGAAAATTCTGAATTGTTTATGGAACTTTTGCATCATTTGTGGAAATATTATATTTATCGATTGCTCATACCCTGACTTCCTTATTGGCAATTTCCTAATTTTCGATGGAAAATTTCTTTTGCTGCCTAGAAACAAGGCCCTTGGAATATTTCTGGAATGGAAACTCTGAGGTCAGCACGTCTGGTGGCCCTAAAACTATAAGAAGCAATCTGCTGATGCAATTTCAAGAAGTTCGAATCCATATTGTTGGGGTTCTATTGAAACACACCTCTGGGAACCTGTTCCACTCGAATGTTCACACGTCTGATGGACCCAATATAGTAAACATCAACTTGCTGTGGAAATTTCAAGAAGTTTGATACCGAAATCCAAGCTCAGTATTATAGAATTGGGACATATCGCTGGAAAACCGGATTTTCCGGAAATCAGAGTAACTGGATTCGGAATCGAATGTGCTTCAAAACTGTTGAAATCGATTGAAAATTGCTCAAGATACAAACATTTTAGTTTCGTAGGTACCCGGGTACCCTGCTGGCCATTTAAAGGGTAAACAAAATGTCGGAACCTTTTCCTCCACCTCTCCTTGATCAAAACTTCCGTTACTCCCTTGCAATCGGTTTTATTCGTCATTATTGCGGATCTGACAGAGTTTCGGCGTCCCAATATGAAAATCCATTTAGATATCGTAAATACATAAGGATTAATTTTCCAAAGTTGTGGGGTTGTAGAAGTCCACCAACTGGGGTCCAAATCTTCCCAGGGGGTCTTCCTGATCCAAGTCTTTGTATCCGCCAAGGGGACGGTCTTAGCGAAGCACTGTCTTTAATTACTAGAACCAGCGAAGCGGTCAGCAGTGGTGTTGCCAGACAAACGGCACTCGTTGAGTCTGTGAAACCAACTCCTCAACGGGTAGCTAGCTGCGATTCTTGAAAGATTGTTAAGCAGGATGCGAAACTTGACGGGAGCGGGCAGAAGCAACCCTGAAGCATATCTTAACCATACTGGAAGGTCGGTCGGTTGAAAGTTTCGGAAGAAGACCAATATATTGCCCGAAACCCCCATTTGGAGAGCTGCTGCGTCCAGCTGCGATGTTTTCCATGCTTGAAGGCACGTTTCCCCGAAGACTGGCACGGTAAGTACTTCTTCCGTGACTAGGACGGAAGTAGTACTGCAGAAAACCCCTGAAATACCTTGACGACGCAGAAGGTCAGGGAGATTGGCCGATATCTGGTGGCTGGTATTTGGTGGATAAGACACTGTATCTTGGTATAGGGATGATGACACTAATCCGCTATTCATTCGGGAAGTGTTGAGGACCTGGCAACAATCGACCTGTGGAACTCAACTGGGTAGCCACTTTCTGCAACTAAAGATGCATAGCGGGTGCAAGAGCGGGTTTGCAACTTCGGCAGGATCGGAGATGGTACGATCCTGCATATCGAGGTAAATTGAGGCATATCTACGCTTGCCACTAAGCTATTTGACCTACCCCAAAGCTCGGAATTGTTTCCTCTTGGCTTCTGGTATAACAGAGTGGCAGTCGTAAAGTTTCTCTTTATAGTCTTGCAATGCACTTACCATACCATAGGGTGACCAAGGGGAATCGTACTGATGCTACTGAGCTCTTGAAGGGTCTTAGACCACTCGATGCATTTCATCCAACCACCAACGAAGGGCTTTTCGTTCCGGCTGGCTATTGGTGTGTCTCCAGTTAGGCTTGGATTGGAATCAAACGCTTCCAGTAAGGCGACAACTCGAGGGTCCGAACTTGTACCTCCCCAAGCAAGATAATACGCATTCATGTCCCCCAGAAGAAAGTGAACCGAGAAGGTGGCTGAAAGACCCGTTTCACACGAAGGTAGAGGCGATATTGGTGACGTTGTGTCCTCCGGAAGTGCTCGGAAGAGTGTTGCTGTTGGCAGGCGTTTTTAATGAGGTTAGGCTTGAATAGCATCTGGACCTACAAATTTGATCAGCGGGTGGGGCTAGACTAATGTTAATAAATAAACAATGGAGTTGACAGGACTTATCTTCCTAGTTGTCTTTAATGCTGAGTCTGTTGGGGCTTATGACCCGGGTTGCTCAAAACAGTCCTTAAAAGGTGGAACTTACTTCTTCTGAGTTGAATGGCTTGGTTGATTTGCTGCTGTTGGTTGACTTGAACTCTAGATCATCCAATCCGTTGGCCGCACCATTGGGCCCATTGGGCAGAAAGGAACGCTTTTGTCGATTGACAAAACCAGGTCAACATGCATCGTTTCGGTGCAGAAGCAGACAAATATAAAAAAAAAACAAATGTACAATGTTTTCTTTTGTGTAGTTCATTTGCGCGTTGGATTTCAGAATCCAAACAAAAGTTATGCTCCCAAAAGATACCAAACGTATTCAAATTTCATCTGTTGACAAGCTTGATAGGGCTGGAAATTGATTGGATGTCTATTACTTTAGTTGGAAACCACCTTTCGATAAGATCTCGCTCAGCTACTCTCAGCGTCGCGTGATAAATGAAAATTGTGAAGGATGCAAACAAACTGTGTATCGTTTATCAGCATTTCTCGAAGTAATGGATGAGTATAACGCAACACATCTTTTCTCATGTACCAAATAATTGGACCAGGTTAACAGTTCTACTAATTTCCCAAATAAAAATACACTTTCTTCAAGGTTCACACTTAAATTTTTTCACCGATCTCGGCTGTGCGAATCTCGGTTTAAGTTCGTTTGCTGAAATATCAGCTAAATGGACGTATGATTACGGCGGCTCCCTTGAGTGCCGTAGTAAACAAATTACTTTTTCAGCTGAGATATCGGCAGAAAGTCTCGAACCGAGTGCTCGGCTGTGCGGATCTCGGCAAAAGAATAAAAACATGCCGAGCTGAACTGAGTGTGTTTAACAAAGAAACTCCAGGATTTTGTACGACCTTGCTAGTCGTTCCGGATACAAGTTTGGACAAGTTGATCCTAGATATGATCCTAGATTGATAATATGGAAACACGAAAAAAAATCTCGTCTTTCTGATTCATATTGGCTTGTGGAACTATGATTTGGCCAAAAACAGAGTCAATGGAATCTTCCAGTGACCAATGAAAAGATCATTACCTTTATGTGAGAAGGTCCGTAGCAGCTCATGGGAAGCTAATGAATTCGGAAAACATCGTGGATGGACTCTCTGATATTCTGGGGCTGGGTGGCGTAACCTTGAAAAAAAAACATTGGTCTTGTTCACCTTTAGCCGTATGAAAGCCTGTACACGTTAAATCTCGGACATCCATCCTCCATTGCGAATTTAAAAAAAAAATCACAAAACACTAACACGATCCATTTTTATACCAAATGAATCTCTACACTTCATTTGATGCTTTAATCATGTTTAGCTCTCGTCCGAATTGATAAAATGGCGATAAATCACTTGGACATTATCAAAGTGTCCGAAATTTAACGTGGACAGGCTATATGATGAGGATGGGTAGGGATGCACAGTCTAAGGGAGCACATGCCAAGTGAGCCTTATCGTAACGATCAAAGATGGTCATTAGCGGAGCTAAGCTGGGGCATGATTGGGCACGTGACCCATCAAATTGAATCTTTTGAATGAATATAAATATAATGTTTACACGAAAAAAAAACAGATTTTCCGCCGATTTTACTAAATTCTGGAAAACTTCCGAAAGAAATTCCTGGAGAATTTCTCTAATCCTGAAGAATCCAGTAAGATCTTTTTCGGGAATTTCATTAAGAATGCTTAAGGGAGGATGTTACTTATTTCAAAGTAATTCGGAAACTTCCACAAAGATTTTCTTCAGACGCACTTTCATGGATTTCTTTAGCAAAATCCTTCAGAGAAGCCTCTGAAAATGCCCTTTGAATCGTTTCCAAAAGTTCCCTCGGAAGTTCCTCCAGGAATTCCTTCGAAATTTTCTTTTGTAAAACCAAGCACAATTCTTTATAACCTTTACTGTACTGACCTATTTTTTCGGTAACGGGTTTCCTTTCAATAACTTGGTCAATTATAATTATCCACCGATTTTTGATTCGGGTATCCGTAGATCAAGATTTTTATATAGTTACTGTTCCCCGAATATCTCCGAAACCATGGGGTCTGGATCATTTGGCATAAAGGCCATTTGGCATAACGGACATTTGGCATAATTTTGAATTGCAAGAAAAGAGTGGGTCATTTAGCATAATTTCGAACTGTGAAAACGAAAGGGATATTTCATGTATTGTTTAGCATAGATAAAATAGATCGAGGGTGTTTTCTGATAAATTTAGACTGATGGTAGACATTTTCCGGAAGAACAAAATAATAATATGGCAGAATTACTTCCGAGGGAGGGATCACATCCATCATTGACTTATTCCGGCCATATGCCTACTTTTAAAGAAGGGATTACATCCACCATTGCTCTAATCCGGGCATGCGCCTACTTTTGCATTGCATTGCAAATGCATTTTTTCCACGAGAGGATAATGTCTTTTTAATATTGTTATCGACGGGTGTTATATTTCCGGGCATGCGCATGAGGACCGGATCGAATCCACCATTGCCTTAATCCGGGCAAGCGCCTAACTTTAAAAACTCAAGCACAATTGTCGTAGACGAGTTACTAAAACCAATCAAGTCACATATGAGTTACTGCAAACAAATCAATCTGAATTGAGCTACTCAGGGAAGAGATCACATCTACCATTGATGTATTCCCGGCAAGCGCCTACTTATAAAGAAGGAGTCACATCCACCATTGCCATAATCCGGGTAGGGCCTACTTTTGAAGAAGGGATTACATCCACCATTACTTCAATCCGGGCAAACGCCTACTTTTAAGGAACGAATCAAAACCTCCATTGCCATAATCCGTGCAAGCGCCTATATTTAAAGAAGGGATCACATCCACCATGGCCTCAATCTGGGCAAGCGCCTTCTTTTAAAGAAGGTATCATATCCTCCATTGCCATAATCCGGCCTATTTTTAAACAAGGGTTTACATCCACCATTGCTTTAATCCGGGCATGCGCCTACTTTTGCATTGCATTGCAAATGCATTTTTTCCACGAGAGGATAATGTCTTTTTAATATTGTTATCCCGCACCACTTAGTCACCATTTGGCGAACGCAAAGAAAAATTATGCCAAATGTCCGTTATGCCAAAAGACCACGCTGGTCACAATTATGCCAAATGGCCTTTATGCCAAATGACCTTACGCCAAATGACCTTATGCCAAATGGCGTTATGCCAAATGACTTTATGTCAAAAGACCCGCTTCCAAACCATGTTACGGATCGTCTCCAGATTTCAGAAACAAAAACTATATGAATTGCTGAATGCAACGATACCAGAAGCATGGATAACTAACCAAGTTAGAGTAGATGGAAGGGAAAAAAGTTACCGAAAAAATAGGTCGGTACAGTAAAGGTTGAGAGATTCTTCCTAAAATATCTGTTAAAGATCTATATAAATTTTAATAAAGAATAAAACAGTTCACGATGAAATTCTTAGAGATTTTCTAAAGGAATTCCTGGATGAATGTCCGAAGAAATTTCTGATGGGATTACGGAAAGAATTCATAAAAGCAATTTGGTCGCAATTCCAGAGGAAATTTTCAAACAAAAAAAACGGAAATGAATGAATTTTTGATGGAGCTCCTGATGGAGTTTCCAAAGACAATTTCCAAAAGAGAAATTATTTTCAAAGTAATTTCGAGTTATTGAAGTTAATAATGAATTGAAGAGTTAATTCCAAAAGGAGCTTCCAAAGAATTATCAAAATCTTTTCAAGGAAGTTCAAGGAAGCAATTATCGATTGAATTTCTCAATAAAATAGCGAAGAAAACTCTTAAGAAATTTCTATGAGGGTTGTGAAGGAATCTTTAGAGGAATACTTAGAAGAAATTTTGAAAGAAATTTCAAAGGAATTTCATGAATTTCTTTCTAGAACTTTCGATCAAATGCTTGAAGAAACTACTGGAGAAGTTTCCTTGAAAAACTACTGTTTTTTTATATCTTTAATTAAAATATTTTCGGGACAACTACTGAATTAGTTTAAAAGAAATCCAAATGGAATTTTCTGATAGAATTGCTAAAGGAGTTTCCGAAGAAATAGTCAAAAAAAAAATTCGAATTTTTAAGGGACAGTCGAAGGAAATCTTGAGGGAATTTCTAAAGGCATTCCTACAGGAAAACGTAAAAGAATGTTTAAAGAAATTCCTTAATACATTTTAGATGAAATTGTCTTAAGGAATTTCTGAAGCAATTTCCAAAGAAATTCCTTGAGGGATTTCCATATAAAATCGTAAAACAATGTTACAAGGAATTTTCGTGGAAATTTCCAAAGAAATTTACGAAAGAATTCATTATGATTTTTTTTAAGGTTGTCCTAAAAGAATATCCAGAGGAATTCCTAAAAGAATCCCTGAAGAAATTTCTTAGGGAAATCTTGCAAAAATTTCCAAATAAATTTTGGGAAAAAAATCTAGATTTTATTCTTTATTTATTTATTTTTTAAACCGATCAGAAATTCTGGAGGAGCTTTGTACAAATTTTTCAAAGAATTTTTAATAAAATTCTTAATAGAACTAGGGAAAGAGTTCCTTAAAACGAATTTCTAAAGAAATTTCTGGAAGAATTTCATAAAGGATTTTCTTAGCATTTCCTATATTAAAGCGAATTTTAGCCCTAGAAATGACCATTTCTGAGTATTTTTTTTTCTCGAAATAGTTCATGGAGAAAGTTTCGAAGGAAATCCTGATGATAGTTCGAAAAAAATCCTATAGTTTTTAGAGAAGTTTTTTCACGAATTGTGGTTTCATACCCGGAGGATTTTTCGAAAGATGTGTTTTGGAATTAATTACTAGATGAGTTTCCGATATAATTTCTGAAGGTTTTCCTAACCTAAATAATTTATTTAGGTTTTTACAAAAACTGTCTAGATGAATTTTCGCAAAAAATACTGGATGAATTTTTAATATAACACCTGGATGAAAATTCCAAGATTTTTTTGGAGGAGTTTCCTAACAAGCTCTTGAACAAAATTGCCATTGACTGTAATCGTGATTTTTTGATGCAATTGTTTAGTATACCAAAATCCTAGAGTCAAACCAGAGTTTTATTTTACTTCTTCGTATTGGCATTGCATCCCCCACTGCGAGATTTCTAAGCCAAACTACCATTTTTGCATTCGTATATCACGATAATACTTTTATGTCCAGAGAAGTCGATTTCCAACCCGGACCGGGAATCGAACCCAGCCACCTTCTACAAAACCCGCACGTGTATTTAGATGAACAATTCCATTTTCGGTCAAACAGCCCTTCCTGACAAACAACTATTTCCCCCAAACGACATTTTCGGCCCAATGATCTGTTTGGCCACATGCCCCTTTCGGCCAAACGTTCAATAATTCAGCCAAGTAAAATTTGGCGTGTTTCAGCAAAGTGGCAGAATGGCGTTCGGTCGAATGACTTTCGGCCAAACAACCATCATCCCCCCCCCTCTCCTGGAACATGTAGCGAAGGCGGGCATGAAATCATTAAAAATTTATGAATATTAGTTCACATATTGAAGCTCCTCTATTGGTACCGTTACCCTAGAGAAAAAAAGAGAGCTTCATCATCGTAAATCTAATAGAAAACTAGAAATAAAATTCCTTTTAAACTGAAATCTTGAAAAAATCCGCCTCAAAGAATTAAATTAAGCATACGGGAAAATATTGTGTCAGATTAAAAAACTCTGAAAACTTCACTATGACTGGTCCAATTATATTTCAGCAACATTGTGGGGAACACAATTTAGGAATATTGTACAATAGGCTTCTGTGACTTGCATCACCTCTCTCAAATTCTACTCGATGTTTCTGTTACTTAGTTACTCTGACTGAACTTGATGTTGTTTTATATCGTCAAGTAAATGTGTATTTATTATTCCTATTTTAAATAAGTCATATATAAGTTTTAGTCATTTGATTTATTTTTGCGTTGTTTCTGATTCCGCTTTTGATTTCTGTGCTTCAAGAATGAGTTTCCTTTAAATGCAGTACAGTGTTTTATTTTGCTCCAACCGTGACTCAAGGAGTGAGTATTTCAACGTTCATTGATTGAATACCTCGCTCTGAATGGCGAAACTGTGAACGACCACGAGTCGCGGTAATTTCTCCACAATGACGATTGTTTTACTCGCATGCCGGAAGAACCTCCATGTCGAGGTTAGTACAACTTTCAGATACACTAGAATAGAAAATCAAACCTTGCTGACCAGCAATAGAATGTATTAAAAAAGAGATAAAGCTACAAAATGTGTGTGAGTGTGATTGCGAGAATCGGTGATAGTAAAAATCAAAAGAACAATCTCGGAAACGAAGATCGGTCATTCCAAGCAAAAGTGCAGAGAAATGCGGGAATCCCAGTGGTCAATAAATCGATCGTTTGAGTAATGGTCGCTTCCCTTTCTTTCTCTCTTTCTCTTCGATGCTTTCTAGGCGTTGTGCTCTTCTCATCGGCTGTTTATTTTGCGGAAGCAGGAAGCGAAAATTCATTCTTCAAGTCCATACCAGATGCATTTTGGTGGGCTGTGGTTACCATGACTACTGTGGGATATGGTGACATGACGTACGTTTCGCTCAATAACTCTCATGTTTGCTGTCAGTTTTTTTCTGTCATCGCCTACTACCATACATGCGTTCATATTCCACATCAACATTACACATCGTTTTCAATTCCATCCTGATTTTTGGTGCATTTAAATTGTGACCCCTTCAAACACTTCTAATGTCCCCAGTTTCTTCTTCCGCATCAAACCACTTTGCGCTACATCTACAGCATAATCTCTTCCTACACACCCCACACAACTGATATCCTCTTGTTCCTGTCATGTATACTTTCTACACAAATATCAATATTTGCTCATGTTTCATCCAACTCTCGCGAAAACGATTCAATTATATTTGCTTTACACTTTCCACATCCTTATCCTCGTATTTGACGTCGTCGTCGCCGCCATCGGTCGTCTTACTCCTGCGTTCAAGCGAGGCAGTATTCGAAAGCGGCGAAAATTATGTCGATTGCAAAAATTGGATTCACGTTACACATGCCAACCTTTTTGTCCACCCCCTCAATCACACTCAATCCAAGAAACACAAACACATACACACTCACACACACTTCGCGTTATTGTCCGTTTTGCTCATATATGATACGAAATAACACAGTGTCCTGGTAGAACTCTCGTCACCTGTTTAATAGTACTAGAATCGATCGCGCCAAGTAACCCACTCGTTGTCCGAATGTCATGCTATTTAACTGTGTCCGGACATGGAAGCTCGCCGTTCATCATCACCATTCCATGTGCAATCAAAGTAGGCTCACCCAATTAAAAAAAAAAAAAACAAACAGAAAAGTAGAATAGATTGTGTCTAGCCCAGAAATAAATCGCACTGCTTCGATTCAGTATTTTTGTACTAATCCCAAAGCGAAAATATTCAATTGAGGCAGTTTCATTCGCTGCATGCAAGTTTTGCTCCAACATCGGCAATCTGATTGGCGGAAACCAAGACCAAATTCAACCTCGCAAATTGGCCAACACTTGAATGACTCAAATTGCACCCAGCTGGATTTACCTCCTACTGTTTATTTCATATCGCTATTTTTCTATTTTTTCCAAGTAGGAAGGCAAATTCTTACACATTTTCGACAAAATTTCATGTGGAGAAAAATTGCTCATCTTCATCTTTCGAGATAATGATAATCAATTGGATCAGTTTTGTTTCATTAAATTAATTTCGTTTCAATTTATTTTTCGATTACTTCAGCCCTAGTTTGTCATGATTTTTGAATGCATTCGCCTGCTTTGTGTCTTTCTGTTCGCTCATTTTCCGCCTGCTTTTTTTCCAAATGCATAATGCAATGTGTAAGAATTTTTAAGTGAAAATCAATGTATTCGTTCATACCATCGTAGCCTGCACTGTACCATCCTTCCTCCACCTCCCCATCTCATGCATCACAGAATCGTATATATCCAAATGCTCGTTCGTCGTATGCTCGCTATCCGTTGTCGCCCCTTAGCCTTTTAAGTGTACTTGCACTCTCCCGTTCGTCCACAATATGTATGCAAAATCACTATAAATTGCATGACTGTATAATGTTGCCTATCTTCACGAACCCACCGCTCTTCACCAAACCCCCATGCTCAAAATCTATTATCTATAGATGCACGCGAGTGTGTTTGTGTGACACTGACACACCCCCGCAAATCATCCCTCTTCAAACGTCAAACGTTCAAACTCTCAGAACATCCCTCTTACCACCCCCCGGAAAGCCCACCCATTCGCCATAAGTACACACATTTCAACAGCATTTAAGCATATGTTTTGTTCCGGAATGGCTCGACATGCAAAAAAGCGAATCATTTTACGCTCTTTTATTCGTTGAGTCAAGGACCCACTTTTCTAACACGTCTCCATCTTTTTTTTTTTTGCGACGCCCCATCATAAAAACCATGGCGACCACGACAACGCAGGCCGGTCGGAGTGTGGGGTAAGATCGTCGGGTCTCTGTGCGCGATTGCCGGTGTGCTCACGATTGCACTGCCGGTGCCGGTCATCGTCAGCAACTTCAACTACTTCTACCATCGTGAGACGGATCAGGAGGAGATGCAGAGTCAGAACTTCAACCATGTCACTAGCTGTCCGTATCTTCCTGGCACTTTAGGTGAGTACTTGAGGTGGGAAAACGGGGAGAAGTCCTTTTGTAGGTGAATGACTTCATGTTTTGGTAATTATCAGCTATTGAGCATAAATCATTGTTTTTTTTTGTGGGAAGTAATAAACTCTTTCAAAATATTTATGATGAATACTTTTTAAAACCAGATACTGCACAGAACATGTAACTTTCACATGATAAGAACTGGCTTGTCTCTTCAACTGTCTCGTACCGATGGCAATTCAATCAAATAGTATTTGAAGGGAAATGTTTGAATTTTACAAAAAAATTCTATTGGACAGAGTAGTTTGTGTGTCAAAATTTGAAATTTTCTTTATTGTCTATTGCTTATGATACGTGAAACTTATTTTAAATGTACAGCACAGGATAATAGTTAGTAAAGAAATTAGTTTAATATCAGGTGACTTTCATTATACATAATTATTTACATTCGTAAAAAATAGTTTGTGTAGATATCGGACTTCATTTTTTTTTACCACGTTCATCAAAATGCAAGTTGATTTATCATGAATAGTGTAATCGAATTGTGCACAAATGGTAACCTATATCAAACATATCGCTGAGTAAATTAGCGAACACTGAAAATGTGAGTACCAGAGCTGTTCGAAACGCGATTCAAAAATTTGGTGACGAGTTCAGGTCAGAAACAAGGACCTGTGGATCAAATTTTGGACCAAAAGATTATGATGACTTATGTATAAAAATAAGAAATGGTGTTCGTTACGATACGTATATACATAAAATGGATACTTCCAATGCGTCAAGGTCAGAATCCATTTGAGATCCTTGAAGATAAAGAAGAAATTAAAACGAAGTGAAAAATCGGTCGCGCCTGTTGATCCGCGGGCTCAGATGCTGCATGACTGTCTGCTGTGTAGAGGTGAGCGTCGCCTCTGACAGTTTTTGCATCGGAGTACCACTGTTCAGAATATTTCACGCTTTGATGTAAAATTTCCAACGCCGTTTTAAAAAATGTAGGATTTTACATGATTTAATACACTCAACCCTCTTTCTACGGCACCTTTTTATACGTCACATCGTTTAACGTCCCCGTATCGTATTCTACTTCCAGTTCATGTCTATGTATAGAGCTATGTAGGTAGACAAGGAACCGGAAACAATAAATTTTGGTTGGTACACCCTTTTCAAACAACCTTTTTCTTGAGAGGTACCCCTTCGAACTTAACCATTAAGAGGCTAATCCCTATGTTTTTTTGATTCAAATGAAAATAAGCTGAACTCATAACATAAATGAAAAATGAATCTGGAAACTACCCAACTAACATTTAATGTCAATGTAAATGTTATTTCAACTCGTTTATACGGCTTCAAGCTGAATATGTGTGCTATACTTATGATCAAGAACATCTATTCAATTCCTTTACCAGCAAATCTGGCGAATCTATTCAGCTGTTTTTGACGTGCCGGCACAACTACTTTACAGCATGTTACACAATTTTTTCTCAATCTTTACTAAACCATTTAGTAATATAATTCGCTTCAATGGCGCTTATTCAGATTTGTTGAATCTGTTAAATAAGTTTTATACAGCCACTGAATTCAATTTGATTAAATATTATTTGAGAGGAGAGTAAATTTCGGAGTTTATTTAATGTTTTTTTTTGTGAGAACTCAAATATCAATTTTGTTGCTACCTAGATTCGAACTCCTGATCTCCTGATTCAATGGCCGCTGCTCTGTCATCACCGTCACTTTGACATATGTAAATAACAAAGAAAATTATGGATGAGCTTCTTCGCATACCCTATAGGTTGTTTTACTAACGCTATTTTCAGCTTCATGCTGTATAAACGTTAGAAAGAGGCCTACATGCTGCTTTTAGCACATAAGCTTAAAAATTCAGTCGAGTCAAGTACGAGACACTGAAGACGGCCTTACCTTTGAGGTCGAAATACGTATCTGTCAAGATACAATTAAGTGGTGGAATTCAATGGGATGGTATTAACTCGTCTTATGACAAGTGAAGCTTTCAGCATTATTTCAACCATTATTCAAACATTTATCAGCATGTTCTGTTGGCTAACTTTTTTGCATCATCAATCGCTGAAATTGTTTTTAGGCAACATTTTCTCGATCTGTATGGATGCTACTCTGCTGCTAATCGTTTAACAGTAGCCGTCAACAGAAATATCGCTTCTAAATGGCTAGTTTTCTTACACTAGCTGCTAGCGTTATTGACAGCGCTTTGTCAGTTGCTATAAGAGCAGGTGAAAACCTTTGTAGCTGCATTACAGAAATCAATAGCTCATACACAGCTCCGGCAACAAAAATCAAATGTAAACATTGCGGTTTTGACGTTCCATACTGATAAGCTATTGAAAGAAGCAGTATAAGGTTTACTTAAACGTTATGTAATCTTCAAAGATACAGAAGTTGCCTAAAAGCTTCGTTAGTTCATTTATAGCGCCATTACGCTATATTGTTAGTGCTATAACAACAGCGAAAACGTTTTCATTGTGAATGCTACTCACCGTAATATGGGAAGTTGCTAACAAGCAACTCAATTACATACATGAGCTCTTAACCGATGAGCTTTGTTGCTAATTCAGACAGAGCTGTTTTATGAATATATGAAAGCTGCATAAACGATAAAAGATGAAATATATTCGGTACAAACTGACTAGCTGATAGATATTTGGGTAAAAGTCGAGTTGAAGTTTAATGGATTATTTGCGGAGGCTTTTCTTTTATTCAGCATTGGCTGCTTTTATTCAAATATTATAGAGCCAAAGGCTAGAAGTTGAAGCTTTTAGCACCAAAATTGTTAGTTGGGTAACGGGATATATGATTCTCCATAGAGTTGGTTTAAACTTTCATTACTCCGTAAGTTAATAGATCAAGCTCCCTACAGGACTTTCATGACTATTGGAGCTTTCCGAGCCTTTTGACAGGAGGCTTCTGATCCTCTTGAATGGTACCTTTTGCGTCCCTTGGAAGAAGATTTTGATAGGACGGATAAGAATTCCGAGCCACTCGAAGGGAGGTGTCCTAGCCCCTTGAAAGGAGGCTGCTGAGCCACTTGAAAGGGGGATTTCAAACCACTAAAAAGGAGGCTTCCGAGCTTCTTGGAAAGAAGTTTCCGAGCCTCTCGAAAGGAGACTTTCGAGCTAATTGAAAAGAGGTTTACGAGTCTCTTGTAAGAAGGCCTCCAAGCCTCTTAAAAAACATTTTGAGCGTCTTGAAAAAAGCCATCCAAGCCTTTGGAACCAAGGCTTCCGATCTTTTTGAATTTAGGCTTTCGAGGAGCCTCTTAAAAGGATCCTTGCGAGCCTCTTTGAAGAATGTTTTAGAGCATCTTAAAAAGAACCTCTTGAATGGAGGTTCCCAAGCCCCTTGAAAGGAGGCTTCCGGGCCTCTTGAAAGGAGGCTTCCGGGCCTCTTAGAAGGAGGCTTCCGGGCCTCTTGAAAGGAGGCTTCCGGGCCTCTTGAAAGGAGGCTTCCGGGCCTCTTGAAAGGAGGCTTCCGGGCCTCTTGAAAGGAGGCTTCCGGGCCTCTTGAAAGGAGGCTTCCGGGCCTCTTGAAAGGAGGCTTCCGGGCCTCTTGAAAGGAGGCTCTCCGGCTTCCAGGCCTCTTGAAAGGAGACTTCCAGGCCTCTTGGAAGGAGACTTCCAGGCCTCTTGAAAGGAGACTTCCAGGCCTCTTGAAAGGAGGCTTCCAGGCCTCTTGAAAGGAGGCTTCCAGGCAGGCCTGGGATTTGTCACCTTCACACAGAAAAACCATGCGACAAAACCAAAGAGAAAACAGTCACCTCAAACTGGACAACACAACCTAACCAACGTTGCCCGATACAGCGTACTACTGGTCTCTCGCTCCGACAAGACATTTTGAATCTTGTCACATACTTATTTTTTTACGATATATTTGTCGTGTGACGCTTTCCATCACGACTAAGATTTTGCACAACCAGACGGATTAGAATATTTGTCATGGTTATTGACAAAAAAATTCGTCATGTCACCTTCGAATTTTGTCGCGACAAAAATTGTTGTCGTTGTCATTATGAATTGATGACAAAATGTGGGGAAACCACTGAAATGGTGTGGTTTCTGGGTTTTACAGCAGATGAAGCCGAGCTCATTATAAAAACGGCTAATATGTACGGCATAATAATAATGTGTCGAGTTTTGGTGATTTTAGTCCAGCTGTTCAACCAAAATGCGTCATTTAATTACATATCTAAAATGTATGTTTAAAAATCACGAATGGTTTGAAATGATCTATATCCGGAAATCTTTTAAGCGGGCCATTAACACTCGAGCGCACAAGCTATTGTATTTTGAACAACATAAACAAAAAAACATATCACGCTGTACATAGCATGAACAAGCCATAAATGTACGGCCCCACAACAGTAAATGTATCGAATGTCCCTTAATTGCCCCTAATGTAGGATATACGCTTGAATAAAATTCCGTATTTCTCTTATACATAAAATATTGCAGTCAAATAACCATCTATCAGGCAATTGCTACAAACGGTGTACCGGTCAAAATCCACTGAAGTCGATATTTACGCGGACGATTGTACTGCGTAAGTCAAAACCGCGTAAATCACAAAAACCGCGTAAAAACGACTTTATCAAAAATCGCTGTTTCGTACGCTCCTATTTTTTTTCAAAACCACGGGAACAAAATCGGTTTAAAAACGCATTAATCCAAAACCCGCTTGAAAACCACGAAAACTCCATAAACCGCGTGAAAAGCGAGCAAACTTGCCTTGTGTTAAATAGCTCAATTATTCGACACTGGGGGATGTTTCTCCATGCAAGACACTTATTTTTTTTTGTTTATTTATTACTAGCAGACCCGACGAACTTCGTTTCTCCTAAAATTGATTTATTCTCTGCTTAATTCTCGAGTTATGAAGGAATTTATGCTTCATTTGTATGGGAGCTCCCCTTTCCAAAGGAGAGAGGAGTCTCGAACCATCTTAAGAACCTTCCCCGGCCCCAAAAACCTCTGCATACGAATTCTCACGCCGATTGGTACAGTAGTTTCGGAGTCTATAAGGTTCAGACAGACAGAAATTTATTTTTATGTATATAGATTATGTACGTAACAACGCAAAAATTGAATAAAATTTCTTATTTCTAAACAGAAAATTTGTCAAGAGAACAAGAAAATAATTTATTATAATGTGCTTTTTTCGGTATGATATTTCAAATTTGTCCGCTGCTATTGCTCCTCCACGCAGATGGACAACCAGAAGATGCGACATAACTTACTTTCGGGACCAATGTTGTGTCGTGCACGGAGCCGAAAGTGTATGCGTTGTCACACTTTTGTCGCAGATGTGTGCTCTAACAAGACATACAACAAAAGCAAATTGTCGTGGTTGGAAAAAGTTGTCACCTGGTCGAGGGGATCCAGTCGTGCGACGGAAAACTGAAAGTTGACAAGTTTTTTTTGACTGACCATGTTTTTATGTATCTTGTCAGGTGTCACTGACAAACGCGACAATTCCCAGGCCTGCTTCCAGGCCTCTTGAAAGGAGGCTTCCAGGCCTCTTGAAAGGAGGCTTCCGGGCCTCTTGAAAGGAGGCTTCCGAGCCTCTTGAAAGGAGGCTTCCGAGCCTCTTGAAAGGAGGCTTCCGAGCCTCTTGAAAGGAGGCTTCCGGGCCTCTTGAAAGGAGGCTTCCGGGCCTCTTGAAAGGAGGTTCCCAAGCCTCTTGAAAAGAGACTTCCGGGCCGCTTGAGAGAAGGGTTGGGGGCGTCTGGAGAGCAGGGTGCCGGGCCTCTTGAAAGGAGGCTTCCGGGCCTCTTGAAAGGAGGCTTCCGGGCCTCTTGAAAGGAGGCTTGAAAGGAGGCTTCCGGGCCTCTTGAAAGGAGGCTTCCGGGCCTCTTGAAAGGAGGCTTCCGGGCCTCTTGAAAGGAGGCTTCCGGGCCTCTTGAAAGGAGGCTTCCGGGCCTCTTGAAAGGAGCCTTCCGGGCCTCTTGAAAGGAGGCTTCCGGGCCTCTTGGAAGGAGGCTTCCGGGCCTCTTGAAAGGAGGCTTCCGGGCCTCTTGAAAGGAGGCTTCCGGGCCTCTTGAAAGGAGGCTTCCGGGCCTCTTGAAAGGAGGCTTCCGAGCCTCTTGAAAGGAGGCTTCCCAGTTTTTAAATGGTTCCGGTTCAATTTGATCCATGTAATCAAATTGATTACTTCTTCAATAACGTTGCGTTTCCGTTCATCCAAGAACTCTGGAGTAAAGGCCTTGAAATCCATACCCGTGACCAAAGGTTTGTTATCTTTTTTGTAAATAGTTCATGTCCTATTTGATCTATTGATTCCTATTCCCCTCCAAGTGCTTCAAGAATTACAAGAATATAGGCCTCGGATCTACACGCGCAACTGAAGGTGTATTTTATTAATAATTCATGCTTTTTTCAATCCGTACGTTTTACAGTGAACCGACCTAGGGCCAAAAACCTCGTTAAAAAAAACAAAAATAATAATAATCCGCCATCAATAACCGTTCCGTTCCAGGTGATCCAAGAATTCCCTGTAGTATGGGTCTTAAGATCTACACGCGTAGCGAAAAACAGTTTTCTATTTTAACAATAGTTTGTGAGAGTCATCCAAGAATTCCCTGGTGCACATATAATAATCTGGTTGATGCCCTTGTGACCCATAGAAAAAAAAGGATTCATCTTCAACCATTGTTGCATCCCAGTGCAACTAGGAAATACCTGAAGTAAAGGCTGTCAGCTCCTTCAAAGCTGTTATCCTTTTTTGATCGTTTATGTTGATTGCGATCGATAGAATTGATTTGGATGAGCGTTCAACGATTGTTTTTTTTTTCAGTTCAATCAAAAATTCAATGGAGTTTAGGCCTTGAAGTCGTTACGCGTACCCAAAGGGCTGTTACGCTTTTGTAAATGGTCCATGCTTTTAGTTGTCCACAGAAAGAAATTGGATAAGCATTAAACAAGAAATAAAATTCCTCTTAGTATTAATAATCATTAAAGCACGTTGAATTCCTAAATGAAGGAAAAGATCGTTCATTACGCATATTCGCCTTAAGGCCTGTACTCCAATTCTTGGAATTTTTGGATGGCGTTGAATGGAGTATGCAATCAATTCATATCTAAATTGGTTCAAATGATCACTAAGAGCATGTTGCATTTATAAATGGAGCAAGTAGATCTTCCGTTGCACGTATTGACCTCCAGGCCTTGTACTTCTTGGAATTCTTGGATGGCTTGGAATGGAACACACCAGAAAAAAAATAAGCTCTTTTAGTGGAATGTATTCCACCGTCTAAGACGAGTTTAGTACTTTCCATTTAATTCCACTACGTTTTGTTATCTTTGCAGATACGTATTTCGACCTCACAGTTGAGGTTGAAATACGTATCTGCAAAAATAACAAAACGTAGTGGAATTAACAGGAAAGTACTAAACTCGTCTTAGACGGTTCATGGAACACATGTTGAAGGCATGTCCAATTTAATTGAAGAATCGAATATTGAAGTTTGGACAGCTGGGATCATGTACACCTGTGTTCAGAATAATAGCAGCGGAAGCCGTTTTTCATACAAAATGGGCAATTTTGACAAGCTGTAACTTTGTACCCCAATGACCGATTGAGCTGAAATTTTGGCAGTGAACTACAAATATGATGAATTTTACACATACTAAGTATTATTATTATTTTTTCGAATGACGTGTTCAAAAATTACGCACTAGGTCGAATTGTTAAAAAAAGCAGTTTTTTTAATATATTGGCCAATTCAAATGTTAAATCCAACAATTTATGTTTTTTAAATTATAAGCATAGTGTCTCGCAACACCTGAATTAAAATTGATAACATTCAAATTAAATGTTTTTCTAATATTTCCAAAACAAAAACTGCTATTATTTTGAACAATTTGACCTAGTGCGTAATTTTTGAACGCGTCATTTGAAAAAAAAAATGGTACGTAGTATGTGTAAAATTCATCATATTTGTAGTTCACTGCCAAAATTTCAGCTCAATCGGTCATCGGGGTGCAAAGTTACAGCTTGTCAAAGTTGACCATTTTGTATGAAAAACGGCTTCCGCTGCTATTATTCTGAACACAGGTGTACCATATCAAAAACACCTATAGATTAGCGATTGTCATCCTTATGCTTTCATTGATGTACCTCCTATTTTTTTCGCTGACGATGAATGAAAAAAAGCGTATTGCAAATTTATTTTATACATAGAGCTTCCCACTACACTTTGAGGACTTTTGGAGGCTTCAGAGCCTCTTGAAATGGAGCTTCCAAGGCTCTTTAAAGAAGGATTCCGAGCGTCTTAAGAGAAGACTTCGGATACACCGAAAGGACGCTTTTCAGCATCTTGAAAGAAGGCCTCTGTTAAGAATTACGAACCTCTTTAAAGGAGGCTTCCGAACCTTTTGAAAGGAGGCTTCCGAGTCTATTGAAAAGAGGAATCCGAGTCTCACGAATGGAGGCATCGAGCATCTTCAAAGGACGCTTCACAACGTCTTGAAAGGAGGCTTGCAATCCTCTTGAAAAAATCCGAGCCTCTTTAAATGAGGTTTCCGAGCCTGTCTGAAGGAAACTCCCGACCCTCTTAAAAAGAGGCTTCCTATTCTCATGAAGGAAAGCTTCCGATCCTCTTGAAAAAAACGGATTCCGAATCTCTTGAAAGAAGGTTGTCGAGCGTCTGGTAACGAGGCTTCCAAGTCTTTAAAAAAGGGGTTTACAAACCCCTTTAAAGAAGAACTTCGAACTATTCTTAAAACGAGTCATCCGAGCATCTTGACCTGAGGCTTCCAAGAGTCTTGAAACGAGGCTTCCGAGCTTCTGGTCAGGAGGATTTTTAACCTATTGTTAGGAGGCATCCGAGTGTAGAGTAGAGTGGGGCAAGAGTACGCACTTAGTTTTCAATCGATCATGTGGTCCTTATGAAGCAAGCTTCTGCATATCGAATCAGTGTCGATGATTCATATACTCTTCCTTTATGTTACCCAGTGGAAAAAATATTGAAATTATTGAGATTCGTTTTAGTAGAACCCTTATTGCAAGACAAGTGAAAAACGCACTCTTACCCCACCGGTGGGGTAAAAGTGCGCATCGGGTGGGGTAAGAGTACGCATTTATCCAATCATGTGCTTTAAGTATATATTAACACAAATAAGAGTTAATAACATTTAATTGATGTATAATGAGCATATATTAGGGATGTTTAAAGATTACGTAACTCTTAAAGGGGGAGGGGGTCCTAAAAATGTGCACTTTCATACGAAAAACCATTGTTTTTTATATATACAGAAAACTACAGAGGTAGAAATATATATATATATATATATATATATCAGGTTTCGCGTGGCGTATACAAAGGCATTTTCCTTAAAGAAAGTCCACCAATCACGTAACGTAAAATTTGGCTATTTCATCACCCCTGCCCCTATCTTACACTATTTGTATGAATCCTCTAAAAATTATATGGATCGTCACACATCTCGTAACCCCTCCCAGTTAAACGTTGCGTAATTTATGAATGTTTCTTTCGATTAAATGAAATTATCGTTTAGATGAAATTGTGTTTCGTACTATGCTTAGGTGTACAACAAGTCCTAATACAATTTCATTATTTTGCCTCAGTGCTTTGTTCGCTAAGTCCTTTCTAACACCGAATTACTTTAACTTATCCTAAAAACTTGTGATAATTTCAAATTCTGTCCCTTTTTTCTTAGTTGTGGATCTTTACGCTTTGGAAGAAGTCTTATTTCGGCTAGAGATACGGGTTTGACATCATAACTTGAAGATTCATATGCGTACTCTTGCCCCACCGGTTCCTGCGTACTTTTACCCCACAGTCCCAAAAATTATTCAAGTAATGGTTTTGACTTCTTGGAAAACCAACCGCATTGGTGTTCTGTACCATAAAGTACTCTATACAATAGGATATCGAAATGGTATAATGTTCACCTGATTGAACGTATATATGGTAATGAAATACTAGTTGCGGAAATCCAATTATTTTTAGCAAAATTACCAAAAGTTATCTAACTCCATATCTCCTTGTTGTTTATTCAAATCGTTTACAATTACACATGATAATAGTTGGCCAGAATACCTGTCAAACTGATAAAGTGCTGCTAGTTTATCTTTTTTTAATACTGTAAAAAATCGAAAACCTACTCTTACCCCACGCGCACTCTTGGCCCACTCTACTCTATTGGCAGGAAGCTTGAACCTCTTGAAAGGAGGCTTGCGAGCTGCTTCAAAAGGAGCCTCTTGAAAGGATGATTCCAAGTTTCTTGCAACGAAGCTACTGAGCTTTTCGGAAGAGATCTTCATGTCGCTCATCTGGAAACATCCGAACCTTTAGATTCTAGATTTTAGTTTGGAAGCATATTATTCAATATTTTGTCTCAATCAGGTAGATTACATTGTAGGTTTAAAAAAAAAGTTCATTCGACATTTTATCCTTTTGATCTTTTACCCCATAGCCCTTCATACACTGTTTTGCTTGGTGAGATCAGGATTCAGAAGTCTTTGATTTACTGATCGCCATTCATATTGTTTACAAAACAAAGTTTGACGTATTTGACACTCATCTTCCAAGATTTGTATTGTTTCGTGGTCTTGAAGTCTTTGAAAAAAAGTACTATGTTCCATGGAGACAGTACATAAAGGTGATAAATGAAAATTACATCAGCTGAATGGAGAAATACACAACTAAAGAGCGAGCGGATTAGAGAGCAGTTAAATTCATTTAGAAAACAAAAACATGAGATGACCTTTCACACTTTTGACGTTAACTACATCTAACGGGAAGGCTCGGATAGGGGTGTAAGATGGAAATTTCCACATTTCGAAAACCGTTACGCAATTAGGAGATATTTCAAACGCGAATAGCTTCTATATCTTTCAATGGATTTTCGAGATTTTCTTATCAATCGATTCGGAAGCTCTCCATCAATTTGCCAAATCCATCGATACTATTTATAATCAACGTTAACCTATTGAAAATGTTATTTCTTTCCAAACCCAATAAAAAAATCAGAAATAATCAACCCCGTTCATGCATCCCCAACACGGACATCAGATTGATGTAAGGTTCGGGCCTTTTTGCCCACAGCCTCGTTTTCCCTGTGTATTAAAAGACCCGTGTTTCGCGCGCGTTGCCATCGGTAGCAGAATCTCAAGCACATGTCGGAATGAGACAATGCAATTAATTGATGATCACTGAATAAAAATAGATCACAATGAATGGGGCTTGGGATTAGCTACCCATTCTCAATGTACACGTTTCGGGAGCTCAAATATTTAAAGTCAATAACGGCGCCGGCCATGTCCTTACGGTCATATAGGAATGGAATTATTGTTAGTCCGACTCTCGTTGCTACTAGAGACCGAGTATACCTCTGCATCTCCACGATTGTCACGGGATAGGATATCGTTTTAGTTACAAAGGATAACTTTTCTGGATTCACTTTGGTAAGCGATGCGATCTATGGGATGGGAAATAACACTAATACGAGTTAAAAGTTAAAACATCCACGCCCGTGGCATATGAAAACTGAGGAGATTCGCGTTTTGAACGACCGCACGGAAACGCAGCACTCTGTACTCACTTGCTCGATGGCAACAGCAAAGTATTGAAGAACGCGGTTTTTTCGAACACGCACGACTTGTGCATGAGCCACCGAACACAAGATAGATATTTTATTTCTTTCCCGACGACTAAAACCTGCACTGCACTTACTTGTTCGATGGCTACTCTTATTACCGGCTGCGCAATGCAAAACACAATATTTCGGCAGATCGCGCGATCGTTCTGCTGTCCGGAACAAGAGAAAACGCGTACTGAACCGTCCGGCCTTGGGTCCAGGTGTGGACGAGAAAGTGAAAATCGACGCGTTAAACGGACCCTACTTCCACAACTCTACAGATAATTTAACATTTTCGCGACACTAAAACACGCCATGTACTCACTTGCTCGATGGCTACTCCCAGCTCATACTACGAACTGCACATGATATAAAGTAACTTGATGTCAAAGTTCACACAGGTATTTTTCACTGGAATTTGTGAATCCTATTCATTATTAGTTTATTGATAAGGTGGATATAAAACACAAAATGGGAAAATGCTGTCATATGCGACAATCGGATACATGACAATTTATTATTGAACGATGTAATGGTGCAGTTCTTATTGAAAAAAAAAGATGATTTATTGTACCGAAAAGTGAAGAATATTTATGATTAATTTTATTTCAAGGACATCACAATTAAATATTTTCAATATTCACTCACATTTCAGATTAATCGGTGAATCTTTCAATAGATAATACTCTAATATTGTTTTCTCAATTTCTTCCCCACAGGTCAACATCTAAAGAAAAACAACTCGTTGTCCGAATCGTCGTCCGATATGATGGATCTGGAGGACGGAATCGAGACAACGCCGAACATAGGTGATCAAAATCGAATGGTTCCATTTTACGGAACGCATCTTACCGATAAACAACAATTGCAGCAGCAGCAAAACTGCTGTAAGCAACCGTCGAACGGCGGCGGGGGCGGTGGCCTCCCCGGTAGTGGAGGGGGTGGCGGTGGTGGCGCCGGCGGCGGCGTCGGAGGCGGAACGAATAATAACTTGCAACAACGCCACAATAGCGCATTAGCCGTTAGTATCGAAACCGATGTCTGACTACTGGGTATGATTATTTTCTGCTAGTTTATCTTCTTGATTTCCCGATTTATAGTTGGTCCACCCCCACATGGTTACGACGCTAGGCGACTTTAATGAAATTTAAGGAATCAAATGGTGAACAAGTTGATTATCTGCTAAATATCGTACAGTTCCCTAGCGTCTAACCCAGTACTGCATTGCTCCTTCATTCCATGCACTTGAACACTAAAAAGAATCTAATTGATAACGCTTCACCACACACGAACAGTACACCGCTCACCTATCAATTAGAAATTCGGAACATCTATTCGTTGTACAATTGAAGAATAATCCGAACATATCACGTTGATAAGAACGCATAACGCTCCCTCGCAATAGGCTAACGACTATCCGAGTTAGAAAATCAGAGCCTGCTACGTTATCTGATCCTACACAATCCGGTAGGTAGAGCTTCTTCTCGTTGCGTTTGTGACTCAAAATTCGACCCTTCAACGAAATTGAAATATTTATCCCAACGCATCGAGAATCCAACGTATTCAATGGATGATAGCATTCCCAACGATATGTTTCAAGCAATATGCACCTTTCCACGTCCACTCGTTTCCTATTTCAAGTCAAAGAAATCGACAATGGCAAAGAAACGATTGAAAATTGCACTCACGTTGCAAAACAAACCCACCTGTTGATGATATGAGTTCTAATGATTTGTTTTAGTACGATTCTGTTGTTATTATCCACCGAAAACCCAGTATAGTATATAGAGTTATAAAGTATACAATAATCAATACCCGCTTATTATGTTACAATGCTTGCGATAACTAGCTTCATTATGTTCCAGTACAGTTGTATAATCCGCTATACGCTCGGTTATTGCCAACCAGATAAATGAAAAGCATTCCATTTAGTTCTGTTGAAAGAAATTACATGATCTTATCCCCTCTAATGAACCGAACCAATAATTTAATCTTTGTATATGCCTATCTTTCCCACAAAGAAGTCGTCGTCGGCGAGTCCCTGTCTGCCTCAGAACAGAACTAACTCACTCTAATGTCGTCGTTCCTCAAAGAATAGCGCCCAGTGGGAAGAGATCTAATTGCCCCCAAAAAACATGGTAACTCCAAGCAAATTCAATGCGCAATCCTAAGCAAAACAGCAAGGGGGTTCCTACTTACTAGGCCACTTATAGGAAAATGACAGCGCGTGCAGCGAAACTGCCATCAGCAGCGGCATGTGACTGAACGAACCCCCGAACAGCAAGGACAGGATATTAACTTGACCAAAGGAAGAAACAATAATAACCAAAACAAAAACTACTCAATCAACTACATCAATAACATTTCTATCCACCGATGAATTGGAGTGATTGGCTGCTGAACAATTGCTACGTGTTTATGAAATTATGGAAAATATACTGCTACAATATAATGACAGATATTGTATTTTGTAGCGACTAAACTGTGGCATGGCTTCAATGAAGATTTGGCCGAAAAGTGGAAATTTGCATAGAACTAATGAATATTCAAAGGACATAAAAAGTTAACACTGTTCTCACTTATCAATAAAATATTTATCTCATAGGATGAAATCATTTATTTCGAACCTTCTGATTACGAAAGATTCAAGAGATCGTTTACTGTACCTATACTAGGAGCATTGAAAGCATAGTCAAAGTTAGCTGTCGCTATGTGTTGAATTATCTAATAACAAGTTTTCGTTATACTTGGTCCAAATAAAATTCGATAATAGGCAAGGATGTTATCGATCATTTAGTAATTTGCGTTCGATCATTTAGTAGTTTGTCAATAACTCATTCCAGAAGCGGAATTTCAAAATGTGTTGTATGGTGGACTTCTAGTGCGAAGGCTTTTCTACAACTCTGCCTAATGGTTCGTTGTTAGAATTCAACTAATAACGGAGTTATAGCGCTAGTTGCAGTAACTTTAACTAAATTATTGGAATTTTGTTATCATTTAGTCTATGTTACTGAAACTAAAGTTATAACTTCGTTACTAGTGGAATTCAAACAACGAACTATAAGGCAAAGTTATTATTATTATTATTATAATCTTTATTAAAGAGGTTTTTAGCCCAAGGCTAGTTCACCTCCGATAAGGCAAAGTTGCAGAAAAAGATTCGCACTAGAAGTCCAACATACAACACATTTTGAAATTCAGCTTCTGGAATGAGTTATTGACAAACTACTAAATGATCGGACGCGAATTACTAAATGATCGATAACATCCTTGATAATAGGTTTCATGCAAAAATGTCTAGAAACCTATTTATTTTAATTTTCATATTAATGATTCTGCTTGTCAGAATTTGCCTCAAAAGCCATGCATTTTTTCTCGTAAGACGATCACTGAAACTCATCTCTTGTATGTTGAATGTCAGAATAAAGATCAATAAATATTGCATACTATCACTATGTTAAGTCACATAACTCTACAACAACAGAGGTTGCAGAAAAATAATAAACAACCATGCGTCTCCTTTCGAGTTTATGTCTCATTTGAGGACGGCTTCCCAGTTCAAATACATACCCCAATCGATTTTGGCAACAAAACCATTCGATTTTGATAACACAAAACTGGTGTCTCTCAATTGAGTCGTTGTGCAAATAACTGCCAACCGGAATGGATTCTCGGTCATAAAGGGCTTCCGTAGTTAAGCGACAAATCATAATGAAGGTGACTTGATTTCTTCAAGTTTTCACATATATTCCAATATTTTTATTATTTATTTGTCCTTTCTAGCAACTATAAGCAGACCTGATCAACATCAGACTTGTACAATTAGAAGATTTTTGTTTTCCAAAGGAGGAATGATCGTCTACAAATGTGTTAGAACATTAAAACTTTTTTTTCTTTACCTTTTCTTTTAATGTTTTTTTCTTGCAGAAGGAAAAAAATCAGCGCTACTTGTTCAAATCTTGCTAAATTAGTTGAGCTAAAGCACATGATGCCAAATAACAACAAAATGCCATCTCAAACGCCTGTTTTGATTCAAATTACATCATTCATTCCATAGCTATTTAAAATAGTTTATCCTCTTGATCTTCCATAGTGGAAACCATAAAAAATGTTTGATTTAGATCATTTGAACTTAAAGCATTACATCCTCCACCGGGACAATTCCGCCTCGCACCTTCTTTTCCAATTTACCATTTTTGCATTCGTATATTATTAGTTGAAAGCTTTTCTATGCAATTGTATGAGTACTAGGGTGGCTCAAAAAACACTTTTGCAAATTTTTTGATGGGCCGCCCTTTAATTCGGTTCTATTTGATGCCATGATGCTCTGGACAAATTTTCAGACAAATCGGTCAACGTTTGGACGATGCTAAACTCGTTGGAAGTATACATATGGAAAAATGTATGCAGAAACATCCAAAAACAGTGATTTACAGTTGGGCGGCACAATTTACGATCAAGAACCATGATACTCATTCAGTTCTTGTAGAATTTAATACAGAACGTTATGCTTAAAACCGCGAGAAGATTAGAGTTTATAAGGCAAAGATATTAGCATTTTACTGGAGTGTTGTATGGGTGAGTTTATTTCTTTTCAAAGGTAAAAGAAACGAAATTTGCTCAAACCCCACTTTAGAGAAATGCTAATGACTTAGCCGGGCAAAAACTAATCTTCTCGCGGTTTTCTGCATAACATTCTGTAGTAAATTCTTCAAGATCTGAACTGCCGGTACTTTCATATCAGTCCCATATTGGTTTTTCGCATACTGAGATAATAGCCGATGAAGTCTCGAAACGCATTTTCCACGGAAAAAAAATCTAATAAATTCAAACATTCTGCGATCTGGTTGAAATTTTGAAGAGCCATTCCTCATTCAATGAGTTAATGCAAAATGATTCAAATCTATGTAAAAAAATGAATTTTGAGCAATCCACTTATGTAAATTCTTAATGGGACTGGTATGCGGGTACATTCAATATAGGACAAGGTTGGTTTGGTATTTTTTTCACATGTCTCCCGAACAAAGTCTCATTTTTTATCATGCCTTTTATCATTCTTCATGCCTGCCGTATCTTAACTGAACTATCAATTCTATACTTTCGCCTCTAATTCTATCATGAACATGTACGTCTAAGTTTGGAAGATGATATTAGCATTTCCATATCATTGTAAATCGTTTAACTTCATGTAGAAGTAACACACACACAAAATCATTAATTTAGTAAAAAAAATTAAAAAAAAAACTTTTTCCCATACTAATTTGTACGTATCTTATGTGGCAAATACAATGGATACACTATGCCCAGGGAGTCGAGAATGTTTCCCACCCGGACACATCCTTTATTTATGTGAATTTTTAAATTTTAAGTTATTCGCTCGTCGAGAGTACAAAGGCCAAGGGCACTTGGCAGGGGAGGGGCAGGATGGCCGCCCTCAAGTCCAACCTAGGGACCATGACAACGGCAAATTTTAATTCAAATGAACTTAATATTAACATTTTTAAACTTAATACTAACACTTTAAAATTAGAGTAGAAGTGGTTAATGATCAAAAGTAGTCGATGAGAGGAAACTATGACGTAAAATAACAGACAATAAAGTTTAAATAATACAACTACAGGGAAGGAAGTATGGAGAATCCAGGTAGAATCTTGGTATTAATAAAATAGGTCCAGATGACGTTGAGTGCGCTGCTCTCCGGAAATAATTTTAATGGCTTGATGCAGGACACTCATCCCTAATGTCGCGTTAAAGGCTCTTATTCCCTCTGGCCATCCGAATTCGAAATAGAAATGAAGTTCCGAAAATCAACGCCGGAGAATGAATTAAACAATATCAGAACGCTTAATAACAGCTCTAGAGCACATAAATTGTTGAAATCAGCATATTCGATCGTGCATTGCTGCAGTAAACAGACCAGGGAATTATTGGCTATGCGAGTGAGGCGACCCAGACAACCACACATCGCATAACAATACACGATCAAAATCATTTACCGATCCAAATTTCATCAAAATCGCATTGTTGTGCGAAGCCCATCAGTTTATTTATAAATTTTCCCGCACAGTAGGCTGTTTTACGAGTTCATTCCAGCTTCATTTGTTGACATCGCATATTCCTGCAATTAAACTCAAATGAAATCTGATTATCTGTCAAACAGAGTTTATTATCACAAACTACATCGCAAATGTAAACGAACAAATTCGCATAAAATCGTGCACATCGCATTCACTAGCGTGCAACGTCGGATAAGAAATACACATATAACGCCTCCACTTTTGTACGTAAAAAGCGTTTTCGCGACTGGTAAGCGATGAAATTTGTGCGCATAGGCATCACATAAGAGAAAAACAATTCTATTATGCATGCATTCTGGTTGTCTGGGGAGTGCAATGCCCCTCCCCTCCCCCAGCTGACCTTGTTGAAATCGGTGGTTAATGTTGCGAGGGACTCACAACCCGGGTTCCCGGGCTGTCCGGTCACTGGAGGGGTGGGGACTTATAGCCTTGGTGTAACCAATGCCCGAAAGCCTCGAGTTGTGGGAACTTGCTCCCAAGATTGATCTCGGGGTCCCAGTGAAGCCGTTAAATTAGTTTGTATAGGCCCCCATATTTTAAGAAAGAGATTAGGATAGGTGGTGGTGATAAAAGCCGCGGCTACTTCGGCCGCGGTGAAGCCGGTCCCGGTGACCCCAATGCCGACTCCACGGCCCGAAACCGACCCATCCGTAAACCTATGTTCATGGTTGGGGAAATCTCTGTTAAGGAGCTCGGCCACCGACCTTCTAAGAGCCATTGAACTGTCACCCCTGCGGAAGTTGCTAGCTGTGGAGCTATTTATGGTGACTTCTGAGGATTGCCAGCTCCTCGCTCCATGCCAGTGGACTCGCTCAACTGGGGGGAGACCGACGCCGGCCATCGTGCGCAGAATCCGGTCCCCTTCAGTGAAAAGAAATATCCTATATTCTCCGGAGGTGGCTGCGGCGAGTGAGGCGGCTTTGCGGCAGATGGCCGCCAGCGCACGGTGTCGAAAAGGCGAGATGCCTGCCTCAGTACAGGCACACTCGGCTGGTGTTGAGGGTAACAATCCTGAGGCGGCACGGACGTAGGAATTAAAAATCGGTGACAGAGTTTCGACGAGGTTACGGTGGGCGATGCAGGTCAGTTCCAGTCCATAGAATAGGTGGCTATCAATGATAGCCTCTCCGATCTTTAACCGGAGCTTCCTGTTATTGGTTCGATGAGGCTAAGACAAAGTCCGAACCAGGTTGACTCTAATCCGACAACTTACTTTGACTACGCGGAAGTGCGGGAGGACCGAGAGGCTCCGGTCAATGAACACTCCGAAAACTTTCACAATTTTTTTGTTGGGGATAGTCCCCCAAAGTAGTCCAAGTCCTGTTGAAGGCCTTGGAGATATCCAAGGAAACTAGATCCACGTGCTTGCCGTCGTTGTAGGCGTTCTGTAGTTAATCTCCCAGGTATGCAAAGTATGTTCCCGTGCCGTATCCCGGTCGGAACGCGTGTTGGCGAAAGCCGAACCTACCATCGGCTTCTAATTTATCCCTCAGACGACGATTTGCTAACCTCTCAACGACCTTGGAGACACAAGATGTTAGTGAAATAGGCCAGTACTTTGTGACATCTCGGGAGGAGATGTTGTTCTTTGGGATGGGTACAACGATGCTTTTCTGCCACTCGTCCGGAAAGGTTTGGTCAGACAATGCTTGGTTGATCAATCCAGAAACTGGATTTTGGCGCAGGGAGGAAGGTTTTTGATCATGGGATAACCAATCCCATCGGGACCTGATGATTTTCCGTTACTCCTTGAGAGGGCGAACGACAGCTCAGGAACGGAAAATGGAGAATTAAAGGCGGCATTTTGTGAATCCTGAGGAACTCGAAAGTTGGAGATAGACGAGTATCTGCTTGCAACGCATTTGGCCACGTAGGGGGTCCCGTAGCGTAGTTAGCTACACGTTCGCCTTACAAGCGAATGGTCATGGGTTCGATTCCCAGCCCCTCCACCAAACCTTCGTCAGTCGTCGCCGGATGCGCAGCCATATACGGTGGCGTATTGGGGAGCGCGATCATTGCACGACACGGACAAATGGACACAATGGACTCACGGTGCGATGGACCAGCAACGACATCAACAATAAATAATGGAAAATCTAAAAATAGATTCTGTGTGGATTCTGGCAGCAGAATACCACAGTAGATCTCGGCACAGTAGTGGTTAAGTAACACAGAGTGCCTACCAAATAAATAAAGGAATAGAAAAAAAAAATAGATAGCATTTGGCCACCTCCGGGGGATCGGAAATGGTACGATGTGTCGAGATGGATGGGGGAAGATCCTCGCTTACCGCTGAGTGCGTTCACTTTTCCCCAGAGTTCAGCCGCAGATTTGCCGGGATTGACCGAGTCGAGAGAACATCCTAGATCGGACCGAGAATCGAACTCGCCATCTCCGGATTGGCAATCCTACGCTTTTGCTCGCAAGGTATCTGGAGACTTTCAGTCTACAGTCATAAAATTGCAGCTAAAGAGTGTTGCTTTCAATGAAAAATACGGAACTCAACGATCTGTTTGAAAAAAAAACGCAAAATAATTTATTTACCTTGGTTTCCAATATGACGGTCTTATATATTTTTCCTTGAAACTAACACTCTTTAGCTTGAATTTCATGACTATAGATTGAAAATCGGTCCAGTATTTCTAAAGTTATGTTTGTAAAAACCAACAACTTTATAGAAAAAATTTTGCTTCAAAAGATAAAACTTATCTTGATAAATTTATAGAAATAAAAAAAAAATACCCAAAACAGTGTGCCGAAGACACAAATTGTAAGGGACGTATATCCAGGATGCCTTTATTTTGCTATTCTCGCTGAACGTCCCACAGAAGTCGAGAAAATTTCCAACCCGAAAATTTCGTAGACCGAACTGGGAATCGAACCCAAACACTTTCGGCATGGTCTTGCTTTATAGCTGCGCATCTTATCGCTAATAAGGAATGTGTATCATTGTATATAAATGGCATAAAACATCCTAATCGGATTTCTGTTGACGCATTCCGAAGGTTCCAAGGTTTGGAAACTAGAAAAATGTGATCGAACACATCGCTTACTGCGATCGAACTTCCATTTGGTGACTAATGAGTTAAGACAGGTTAAGACTGTAAACAATAAAAAAACAGAAATGTTCCAATTGGTATTCTCAACTTACTGATGTGCATTGACATTCGAGTAAGAGAGTGCCATTCCAAATACCGATAATAACGATTCTCAACCTGAAATGCATGTATCCTTTGAAGCACGTTCGTCGGGACCAGGGATTACCTGTGTCAAAAATGACTCTTGAAGCATGCGTTTTACCGGCAGCTGCTCTGCCCATGATTTCATAGTTGACGTATCAACCATCCGAAATTTCTGCGAATTTAACTTACTACGCGTTTATTAGGGTAAATAAACCACTGCAACATCGATACAATGCTTGTTCCAAGCCTTATTCAAGTGCTTGCGGGCTGAAACGGTTTAAATTTGCGATGTTTGTCCCTAAATTATTCGAAATACAAGCGAAAGTGCAATGGTTGATACGTCAACTATGAAATCATGGGCAGTGCTCTAGATTCATTTTTTATAACAATTAAGATTCAAAAGCTTCAAACTATTTTTAACTTTGCCGAATTTCGGTAAAATTATGACGAAATTTCGGTAAAACAACTGGCCGAATCTCAGAAAAAAAATACCAAGATCTCGGCTGTTGGAATCTAAAAATATTTTTTGAAAAGGAATCCCATTTGCTCATACATGAAGACATTACTTCTATTTGTCGATCTTATCCACCATCGGCACCATATTCTTCATATCCTACCGGGCAAATGCACTCTTCGAAAGAAGGGATCATATCTTCCCTTTCTATAAACTGGGGAAATGTCTGTATTGAAAGAACGAGTTATATCCTCGCTAGCCTTCTGCCGGGCAAATGCATCTCCCAAAGAAGGGATCTTATTTCCCCTTGCCACAAATCGAGCAAATAGCTATATCAAAAGAAGGAGTCATATTCTCTCTTGCCATCTGTCGGGCTAATGCATCCCCCAAGAAAAGATCATATCTCCCCTTGGCCCGCGGGCCGCACCTTTGTTTTGCTTTCATCGTTTCGTACGGAGTGAATTTAACACCAATATCCGTTTTTATACCCTTAGAAGATAGATATATTTGAAAGCTTTCGACCAAGTGCTAATTTGTATGGTCAAAGCTCATTTTTATTGTGTGAGAAGCAAATTGAGGAAAAAACACCCAAAGTGCTGAGCACCACTGCCTTAAAGCAAACAAATCTCGCTTAACTTTTCAAAAGGACCTAAGTAACATTTCTTTCATGAATTAATTTGAATAGCGCAATCAAAAGAACAACATGAAAGCTTTCGATTGCGCTATTCAAATTAATTCATGAAAAAAATGTTACTTAGGTCCTTTTGAAAAGTTTAGCGAGAAATCCATGAATTGGAAGAAGAAGTCATATCCTATCCTGCCTTTTGCTGGGTAAATGTATCCCTTAAAGAAGGGATCATATCTCCCCTTGGCTTAAACATAAAAAAATACTAAATCGAAAGAACGAGTCATATCTTATGTTTCCTTATGCCGGGCAAATGTATCCTACGAAAAAAGGGATCTCATCTTCCCTTGCCTTAAATCGAGAAAATGTCTGAATTGAAAGAAGGAGTCATATCCTCTCTTGCCTTACGGTGGGCAATTAGATCCGTTGAAAAAGGGATCATGTCTTCAGTTACCTAAAACCGAGCAAATTCTTGAACTGAATGATGCACCCACATCTTCTTTTGCTTTCTGCCAGACAAATGCATCCCTTGAAAGAAGGAATCATACTTTTTCCGTGGCTTAAAGCGAACAAATCTCGCTTAACTTTTGAAAAGAACCTAAGTAACATTTTTCTCATGAATTAATTTGAATAGCGCAATCAACAGAACAACATGAAAGCTATTGATTGCAGTATTCAAATTAATTCATGAAAAAATGTTACTTAGGTCCTTTTGAAAAGTTAATCGAGAAATATCCAAATTGAAAGATGGAATCATATCTTCCTTCCTTTCATATCTGTCCTTCCTTCTTCTGCCGGGCGAAAAAGATGATAAGTGGAAAAGGAATTATGAAACACAACATCTCTCTTTTGATGTAAAAGCGACAATAATTATATTTTTTTACATATTTTACATTAGTTCCGAAATTGGTAGTTTCACACTTATGCCAAACGACCTTTATGCCAAACGGCATTATGCCAAACGACTTTATGCCAAATGACCTGCCACCACCTTAAACACAGGATTGGAGAATTGCTTATTCTTACCCCACCGTTAGGGAAAGAGTGCGTTTTTTCAGGTGTCTTGCAATAAGTAAGGGTCCTACTAAAACGAATTTCAATAATTTCAATATTTTTTTTCCGCTGGGTAACATAATGTAAGAGTTTACGAATCGCCCAAGTAACATTTTGAATTCTTTTTGGATTAAGTTTTATTACAGTTTTATGAAGGCATCGCATAATCTATAGAGTTTTATCATAGTTTTCGTCTAGTTCAAGTTACCTCAATCCTCCTATAATGGTTTTCAAGAGATGCTCCAAGTCCATCATAGGTAGTTTATTTTGACAAATTATCCAACAAGAGTACTTTATCCCAACTGAAACCCAACTGCGAGAGATCGGTTGAAAATTATCAGGGTTGGGACAGCCAGCGAGGCTGCACAGTTCTTTATGAACGACGGTGGAATCTGATCTGGACCAGGTCCCTTCAAAACGTCAACTGAATTAAGAGCGTTAAAAACCGTGTCAAAACTGAGGTTTAGCTGCGGTAGATGGATGTTGAAGCTTCGTAATTCATCTAAATACTGTTGTGGCGGTGAATGGTAATCTGACTCAAACACACTGCGAAAGAACTCAGCAAAGAGATTTGCAGAAGTGTTATCGGCGGAAGAATTATGATTACCATAGAAGACGGAGAAGACGTTATTCGGAATGCCAGCTGACCTTTTGCGAGTATTCACAAAAGACCAGAACGATGAAGAGTTCTGTTTTAAGTTCCGTTGCATTTGTTCAATGTACTCACGGAAACGAACCTCATGCACGCTTCCGCAAGTTGAACAGCATATTTATTCTCAGATGGTTTGGAACAAAAATAACGTTTACGGGCCTTGCGTAGCCGGGTCCGTAGTTTGCGCAGCTGCGGGTTCCACCATGGTTGTTGGCATTTTGTAGACATTCTTCGGGTTTTCAGTGGGACATTGTCATGAATTATTTGGTAAACATTGCCATAAAAACAGCCAAAGCATTATCCACCGTTTCGAGATTTGACAAACAACTGGACGTGTTAATCTAGCGTTGATTACATCAAAGTCACATCGTGCGAAATTATATTCGTCCCGTGCAGCTGTATTCGACTGCGGGAGTTGCAAGTCTTGAGAGGAACATTCAAGTGTCAAAACAAATGGCTTGTGGTAAGGATCGACTTTCAAAATGGCAGCAGGTGATTCAAACAGTTCAATTTGATCAGAATCGCTGACGAAAACTAAATCGAGTAGCCTACCATTCGCATTAACCAAATCATTGATTTGTTGCAGTCCTGTGGCTAGTGAAGACTCAACTACTGCAAGTTCTTGTTCCGACGAGGCGTTGAGAGGCAGAAACCCATGTACTTCATCATCGAATTCCCAGGCCAAATTAGGAAGGTTGTAATCGCCCATGACTATCATGGTATCACGAGGAGCTTCAAGTGCTTCAAGTGCATCATACAATAATTTTGTTACTTGGGTTACTAATAGAAACCTTAGAGCAATATCTAGAAGAATTACATGTGAAGTCAAACATTTTTTGTTTTAAATTAATTTTCCAGCCTGTAGAAGAAAATATGAGAAGACTATCTAGGTAACCAATAAGCACTATAGTAGCATTATACTAACATTCCATATGCTCCATGCTGTATATAAGCATTTTGAAAACCTGGCTGTTCTTTATAAGCATTCTCAAAGCAATCATGAGAGGCATAGTCTTATAATAGCATTTTGAATGCACAATGTTGTTTTTCGTTAAGTGCAATGAAACAGCTACATTAGTGCCACTTTAAAGCCTGTAGTGTTCATACGTCGAAAGTTTCCCGCTGAATAAAAGCTACTCAGCAAAATTTCTACTTTATCGATAAAGTAGAATTAAGCACTTAAGAAGCCATATATTGGGCCATTAAAGGCGACTATAAGGCTTATTGACATTTATTGTTTTGCAGTAAAGGCGCATATAATGCCACTTAAATGCTTTATATAATGCTCACTGGTTACCTGGGTACTCCTGAGAAGGAACTTCATCAGTTTTTTCTAAATAGTTTTAACCTCCTAATATTTGTATTGAAGAAAGTCTTGGAGGAAACTTTTGGAACTTTTCTGAAGAAACTTGTCATGAAATCATTAAGCAATTGAGATAGAAATTTCCAGAATTTTAATGAGAGAAACTATCAAGAGATTTTTTTAACTTTATTAAATAGATAACTAATATATAAGAGATTTTCCAGAGAAGAAACGGATTTCATTAAGAAACCTTAGATATTTTCTTTTAAAGAATCTAAAACTATTTGAAGATTTTTTTGTGAAATCATTGGAGAAATTGAATTAGCGCTTTTGAAGTAATTTTGAAATATGTAATCCAAGAAATTAACTCTAAATTAGCTATGATTCACAGCAATGCAAGCAGAAAAATTTCTAAAGTAATTTGGAGAGTATTGTTACTTTTGTCTAGTCATAAGAAAATTTCTAGCCCGGGCATTGAACCAAAATTAAACATAGCCACCTCCTGCGTGGTTTGATCTGAAGTGACGCATTTTACCGCTGAACGCAGATTGCAAACAAAAAATCCCAAAATTCTTTCAAAGAGTATAAGATATCTCAATTTCTCATAACGGAAACCTTAAATTAAATAACCACTCAATTCCCTATATTATACATGGAATCAAAAAGCTTTGCTCAGGCTTACAACAGTCTATTGGTAAAGTTGAACTGTTTTCTGAAACAAATAAAAAAATGAGAATCCCTAAATGCGCTTACAATTTCACGAATTGCATCCCTGAAAAAACATCAGTCCAGTTCAAATTATTCATTTTTTTTTGCTGGAATGGGAAATAACATTAGTCAATTGCTACCATGATGGTCTTTCTTCGGAATATCCTAAATCCTTAGTTCCCGGTATCAGTCATTAGAGCAAACGAGCTTTTTATAATTTGGTCAACCGGTTGACTATGCATGTAGTCTCTGATGGCTCCAAACAAACAAACAATTTGCTCCAAATTACTCTACCATAGAGCTTTGAACTTTGTAGACGGTTTGTTATAAATTGGACCCTCAATTAATAAAATTGTTATATTTTTAAAGGCTGGCGCCGCAGCCTCATTAGGTATTTGGATGAAAAGGATGTATTTGGTATTTAAGGATGAAAAATCAAAATGCAGATAAAATAATCCTGCGGTGGCTCGATATTAAAAACGAACATCATAGATAAGAGCAAGAATATGATATAATGGGAATAATCTACTACTGCCAAAACCGATATAACTAGTATGATGTCTTCTCGTCGATGATCGGTGGCCGTATAACAATGTTTAAGTCCGTTTGTCATATTAGAGATCAGTATCCTAACGAATGCTATATCGAATTATATAGCTCTTTAGTAAAATCGAAAACTTTCCACTACATTTTTTTAATAAAACGATAGTCTGGAAATTAGATGAGATAATTGGAAAATAGATCAGATAATCTAGTGTTATTTGCCAACCGATTCATCCCGATAAGTGTGTCGAGGTGAGTTATTAATACTACCTAATTATTACTCTAAGATAGGAGTTTCTCCTATCCTTCAATTTAATATACAATAATGTAAAAGAAAAATACATAACATGAAATTCACAGCAATCACTCCAATTCGCGTCCAGAAAAACATTTAGAAACACATTAAAACTTTTCTAACAAACATTCTTTCTCTCTTTTACATAAAACGAAAGTTCTTGACAATCAAAATTCACCAATTTCCTTCAATCTTCCTTTTCCATCTTCTCCACAGTGAAACGGACTCTTCGCGCTATTTTTTGGCCAGCCGACCTGATACGTTGGCTGCCAGTTTCACCTAAAGCGGTTTGAAAAAAAAAACGTACTCGCCACGCACCGTTACTGCTGAGCTACTTGAGCTGTGCTAGACAAAACCACTACCAAAAATCCCGAGAATAAAATAACGTGCACATCCACAACATTATTATAAATACACGCGTCGTAAAACATCGAAGATAACAACAAACATAAAAAAAACTACATTTCTTAAACTACTAAAAACAATTACCGAACTGCTGCTGACTATACGGAGGAGAATCGACTAGAGTTCTACACTACTGTTCAGCAAAACTAAGCAACGTCTACATTATGAGCGGATGGCAGAAGGAGCCAGTAGGAGCAAGTCCATGAGGCGATCAACTCTAGGTGGTAGTGCAACAAATTCAACAACCAACAAACCCAAAAATTCAATGGGAGGATGTTCAAAATCTAAGAGTAAACTAGTTTTATCATTTATTTCCAAATTTTCAAACGTCCTAAAGTAAATATTCATTTCATACAAAAAAAAACCAGAACTGGTCAGAAACTTTAAATGATAAATGAAATCCAAACTCTCGTTAGCGAAAGAGAGTGACGAATTCAGTGAGTAATTAATAATAATACTAAAAAAAAAAAAACTAGAATGCAAACAAAAGGCAGCGGATAGTTGTAGAATGGTTTTTCAATAACCGAAAACTAAGCAGACGTTGGGCAGCAAGACAAAATAGAAAAACAAACCAAACACACGTTCCCAAATAGCAAACAAAAAAACAGTCTAAAATAATTATACTGTATACGCTCGCTTGTTTAATGATGACACTAAGCAGAAAAATCGTTAAGAGCCGTCTCTAGGACACCTGCAGTAGTATAGAACAGAGCCCAGAGTAATTCGGAAGGAGCGTTCAATTTCATTTTCGTTTCCAGTAGCCTCAAAAACCCTAGCAAGAACAAGCAACCGTTACGATCGGCTATTAGGATATGCATTCGTTTCCTTTACAGTTTACGACGAAACCCAGAAAGTATCCATTCTTGAGAAATATTAATAGAAATCATACAAACTGCCCTTCATTGATGAAGAAATAACAAAGAAAAAAAATACTCACTAGTCGTGAACCAGTTAAAACACCTACAGACATTCACACAATACACACACACATTAGTTAGCGAATCAAAATCAGCAAAACGAAACCTAGGAAATCACTACAAAAACCAGAAAACAGACGACACTCACTCATCTTCATTTCTAATTAGAGAAAATTACGTTTCTTCGTGTGATGAAATTAAAAAAAATGTAGTAAACAATATTTTTTCCTTTCTCTTCTCCAAACAAATTCAATGACGATGCTAACCAGTCACATGAAAGCTGAGATGCTGTTTAAATTTATCGAGAAAAAAAACTATAAATATTATCTAAGAGACTACAAAATAGTTAAATTTAATAATGTTATTAATAACGAAATGTTTTATAGTTGAATTTCCAAAGGAAAGATAAAACAAAACTGAAGTCTTATTTTTGAATCCCCGAAAATTAACGTACTTTTATAAATTCATTATTGAACGGAAGAACACATCCAGCCACACTGAAGTATAGCTTAAAACCCCGTTAAGAAATAGTTCTATCAGCATTCATGCTTAAGCTCGTTTCTTCTTTTCCTAGAACTTGAACGAATAAAACTTATTGAACTTGACACAGGAGATCTAAAGAAACAAAAAAACAAAACGTTTGTCCATATCATCACATTTTCTCATCCATTCGTAGTTGAAACATTTCTCAACTCTCATTCGAACGGCAAGACACAGCAAAAACAAACCACAAGCAACCACCAACGGAGGTAGCGGTATCATAATGATTAGGAACTCGTCGAACAAAAAACAACACTTTATTCGCTTAACTTGAAAGCTTTAAATCTTCCAAAACTATCAAATTGTTGTCTCTTACTTCTTCGGGCGGAACGACCATGCACAATCGGATTCAACGATCAAAAATGGATTTATTTCTTTTGTTTTGCTGATCTACCTTCTCAGAACGAACAACAATAGTCGGTTTTCGGATTTTCAGTTCACTCGGATAGCGCTTCTCATTATCCGGGAATTCAAATCTATCGAACAAATCTGATTTCTCGGACAACAGTTCTAGGCCGAACCGGAGAACCTTTTTTGATTCGAAATGGTTTTTGAACAGAGCACACCAACAAACACACCCACACGACAACATGCAGAACGCGTGCAGCGAGGAAGAGTAAGAGTTTAAGACTATTTTATGCATATCAGAACAATATAAGTAAAATTTTGATAAGAGCGAGAGAAAACCCCGTGAAAAAAAAACATAAATACACACACAAACACATGAACACACACCGCAAGAATAATTCGAAACCTGAGTAAGCAGCGGAGTTTACGAAATGGATGTGAGTTTGCCTAATATAAAAGAAATCAGTTAGCTTGAAGAAGGAGAGCAAACGTATTAAATTAAAAATTATTCGGAAAAGCAAGCGAAATCGTTTATGGAAGGATCGGGGAGTTACGGAAAAGTATATCCACAACAAAAACGCTTTCCGCAAACTGATGAATGTGTACAATGCAACAACAGCAAAAAATTACAAAAAAAAACAGCTAAATGCTTTCTCATTTTTTGGCACTTTCTGATGGCAGCATAGCCACTCGGTTAAACAGATGAGGATTTCAACAACAAAAAATGCATGTAGCAATGCAGAGCTTCTAATATAGTGTAACAGTTGGCGCCCAATGCCAATATATAACAAAAAAAAATGAACGATACCACTGCGTCGAATATTACAAACAAACAAAAATTGACAAAATTAAAGTAATCACGTCAACAGTGTTCATATAACGATTGGCTGGGGTTCGAGCGTTATTGAAAAATCACCCATTTTTTCACCCAAGTTTTCGTACAGCAGATCGTATCGGATATCCCTCCATCCCATAGCTGAGGATATCCACCAGCAAAAGTGTACAAAATTCCGTTTTTCTTCTACGAATAAAATATCAGAAGACAGTCAAAAAGGCGCTTGGTGCAGAATCCCGACCAATTAGGATGATATCTTCCTAAGCACTGAATCTTTGTTTACAGACACAGCGTTTCAGATCTAAAGCCTGTCCACGTTAAATTTTGGACACTGAGACTATGTCCAACTAATTTGTAGCCATTTTATCTCTTTGGACAAGAAGGAAAACCCGCTGAAAGAATAATATAAAGCGGAGAGATTTAACTGTCGTGTAAATTGATCTCCTCAGTGGTTTGTGAAAATTCTAAAAAATCGCGTGGGATGATGGGTGTCCGAAATTTAACGTGGACAGGCTTTAAAGTTCCATTAAAAAAAATCTCATTTTTCACGTGAAATACTTTAGGATTTCCACGAGAAATCCTTCAAAATTTCTAAAAGAAATTCTTTGTAATTTTTACGGAAAATTCTTCTGAACTTCCAAGGGAAAATTCTGATAAAAGTAGAAACATCTAAACAGGTAAAAAGAATTACAACAAATGTATTTATTTGTAACACTTTCGTTATGATGTCTGCCGCTTAAAGAAGCCAATATTGTAGCTTGATCGCCTTCATCTTGTTCACGAACGAAATGGCACTTGACGTGCCTCGGTCTCGCCGAATTACTCAACTACTTCTCGGCACGACAGATCGACCTTTTGCTGTCACACTTCATTAACAACAAATTGTCGATGTTGTACAGCTCACGAAGGGATCCTTTCCACCAGACGTCTTCTTGAGTAACCTTCAAAAAAGTCATGTAATCTGCTTTGCCCAATCAGCATCACTGTATCCGGATAACGCCGAATCTGCCTCCCGTCTGTACGTTAGCTTGCACTGTTTGCTACCCCTGAGGTACCGCATGATTCTTTTGGCTGCTGTCACAAAAATTGCACCTGAGGGTTCAGTGATCGCTGGTTCGCGTCCAGCGGAGTCGACACCGGGTTGCAATCGCTCATGTTGTACTTCTCGAGCAGCTCATTGATGTACCGTTCTTGATCGGTCTTCATCTGCAATCCGGCAGACAACTGCCAAGCCTTGGTCGTTGGAGAACAAAAGAAAGTACTCGACGTACACCATTTCAGGGTCCTTGCTCATTCTTGGAATACAATCCGGCGAGAGATGGTTGCCACTATCAATCGTACGAACCAATGTGCTCCATGGCACCGTGCCCGGTAGCATGTTGCTTTACAACAACTACTTCCTTCGAGTGTGACGGGAGCATGGTACTGTTCAAGGTCCTGAGCTGCCGATCACGTCCTAATGGCTGCGCTGGTTCTGTGAAGTTACAAAATCTTGAGACAAGAATCTGTACGTGGGGAGTGTAATCTGGCTGTAGGAAAGTGGGAGCCACTTTGAACTTATGACAATTGAAGGTTTACTACATGTGGCTGTCGACACATTGCCCGATTGCTTTGATTGCTATTGATGTGACTATCAATTGTGATTCGTTTAGGCCTACTTCGATGGTTTCGAAGCAATTGAATATTTGCTCTATATATTAAACGGCAAGTGCTGTTTCACTGCCACACAGTACGTAACTTTGAAATCATTCCAACTGGCCTGAGAATCTCCATTCTCTTCCGCTGTAGCTCATTGTAGTTTGTTGAGCGGCTGTTACGAGTCTAGTGGCTCTTCTAGCACGAACTGCGTTTGCTAACTGTAATTCTCCCTCTCAGTGCGGTTTGCACCATCGCCATAGTCGACTCCGTCGTACTGGTCGCTGTCCATGATCTCTTGCTGATCAGCTTCCCCGGAAACCATCGGCTCAACAGATGAAAGTGTTTCTTCCGGGATGGGTACCTTCGGTAGCTGACGCTTACCCAGGATCACCGTATCTCGGCTTTCAAAAACTGGCTTGCTCTCCGGGTTTCGATAGGTTTCGATACGGGTTTGGGGTCCCACTTCGCACGCCAGTCCTTTGGAACAAACGACATTGCTCTTGCTACGAAGATACGAGGATTCGTTAGGTACGCTTTCCTTCCTGTAAACTTCCGGAAAGGAGTGATCGAGATACGTTACGTCGGCGAACGGTTGATTAGGTGACTGCTGTCGACACTGATTTTGCCCAAAACCCGTTTGTCCATCTTGCCGTCGAACAGAAGACATCTGGTTCGTTCCTGAATCGTCCGGTTCATGCGTTCAGCAAGCTCCTTTTGCTCCGAATTGTGAGGCACTGTTGTTTCGTAATGAATACCGTGCGTCTAGAGGAATTCCTACTGACTTATTCTACGCCGTTTTCAGCCACAGGTTCTTAAATTTTCGGCCAGTTTGGGTTTCGGAATAGATCTTGAAAGTCTTGAACGTTTAGAACACATCCTTATTGGACTTCAGGAAGTAGACGAAAATCATTCGACTGGCATAATCGATAAAGGTAACTTGTTTCTAAGAAGCGAAACTTCTCCAACACTTCACACACATCCGTGCCGACCATCTCGAAGGTCTCTTGTCTTCGAACCACGGGACTTGAGTGGTACCCGTAGATGCTTTCACACAGGGAACACAGGATGACATTATTCCAATCAAGGTTCCGATTCCTGTTACCATGGCAGGTAATTGCTTCACGTGCAACTGGCCCAACCGTTGATGCCAGGGCTCCGGATTGTCGGATGAACGTACCTTAAATGCACTCGGTTGTCCAGCCTGGTTCAGTCGGTAGAGGCCATCTTTCTCATAGTCCCATAGCTATAACTTCTCCCGTAGGCTCGTGTAACTTTCGCAAAATGGATGCACTAGCCTTCCTAGTAGATACGACTCACAGAAAGAAGGTTCACTGCGAGGAATGGAACAAATAACATCTAGTGGCATCTAGGTTACAGCATCTCCTCCAGTATCTTGCTCAATATTGCCAACAGCCACAACCGTTATCTCGGATTCGCCTGTACGTAGATGGACTGTGACACCTTCTTTGGGCCTATAAGAGCAGCCTCGTGGTTTCCAATCCCCAGAATCCAGTATCCATTTTCCTACTGAGCCATTCTGCTTCTTACAGGCCTTCTTTTTCACGCTTCGGAAATTCTTTTCATTCTTGAAACTCGATTTCTATGGGCATTCTAACGTGTAGCAAACTTCCCCGCACTTGAAACACTTCTTGTTCGATTTGTCCTTCTTCTTAATGGCTAGCTTTGGACACACTGCCAGTGCCCAACTTGATCCACCAGCCCTGGATAATCAGGTCCAGGAGAATCTTCGATTCGACTGCTGGTGCACCCATTCCCAGTCGTCGTCGGGCGGAAAACCAATCTACGGCAGCTTCTGGCCCATCGTAAAAAAAATTGTCCTCTAACAATTGTCCAACTGACAATGATTGTACCAATGAATATGGCTTATTCTATTCTAAATAATTGATAACGTCCGGCGGTATGAAAAACTTCTGGTAGTTGTTGTCAAAACACGTCAGCAGAAACATTGATTTAATCATTGGCAGATTCAGCTCATTCAAGGCATAATTGCTGCTTCTCGACTGCAGGAAAAGAAAGTTACTGTGACGAAGCGGTCTTTCTGGGGCGTATATTTGAATTTGGGTCATCAATGCAAGACAATCGACAATCGTAAGCAGTTTGTGGGTGATTCTTCTTCTCACATCCATATCAGCTGGTCTGATCCTTAGAAGACAACAGCGCTCATTTTTTTTGAACACCTTCTATTCGAGCAATCCAACTTACTTGAAAAAGGACACCACACAACAGCATTCGAGTCTAATAAAGATAGAGAGTTCTGATACACATCGGATCCCTGAACTCATCAGCGATTTTGAGCGCAGATGCAAGTGGACGATTAACTCTGGTCACGATATCGTTATAGTAGAGACGGAATGTTAGGGCACTGTCCAAGATAACATCAAGGTCCTTAACTTGCTGAGCCCAAATAAGACTCTGCCCGTTAAGGACATAGTCCAATGGGAACGGCTGGTTTTTCCGATGAAATGAGATAATGTTGCATTTCTCGATACATAGTTTGAGCACCACACGGCAAATATATTCACCATGTTTCGTAAATAATAGCAGCCTGACAAACATTTCACTATTTTCTTGGCATCCAGGCATCCAGGAGGCTACAGGAGGCGAAATTTATGAAAATAGAAGATAGGAGAGACCCAAGGCAGTTGGGATTCCGAACAGCTTATTTTTACGCTGACAGAATGGTTTGACAAGTAGGATGCTCTAAGTCTTTCCAGTTTAGTAAACAGAATTCCGTGGTCAAGTGTGTCGAAAGCCGCCTTCAAATCCATGTATGCAGCATCAACCTGCCAACTGCTGATGCAGAGCGCCTTTAACGATGTAAATTTTTCAACATGTTTGCGCGCTTACTAGTACAGAGATCGAGAAATGGAAGGAAAATTGATATGAAAAACGACAACAAAACATTTCTTGTTGTTGACATGTTTGTTATTGTTCAAAGATGGTCTAGTAGCCTAAAAATTTGAACATATCGACATAAAGAGAGTGAATCCAAAACAAAATATGATCAGAACACATCGAGATGTAGAATGCCCAAATGTATGGAGATTGAAAGGACCAAGAAAACCATCGACATAGGGAGACATATCGTGATATAGAACATCGAGATGTAGAGAATCGACTGTATTTCAAACTACCTGGAGCGATAGCACAAGGGAATAAAGCCCCGATAATTTGGCAGTTCATCAGGTTTGTCTCCTTCTTTTGTGGATAGGAAGCATGAAGAAAAATGTCCAGTTTGTTGGGAGCTCATTTCCTTGAACTGATAGATTCAACTGCGTTGCTAATGGGTGGCTTAGAACGTCAATGCATAGTTTTAGGACGGATGCAAGTCGGGATCTGGAGCAAACGAAAGCTTCCATTTCAGCGTTGCTATCACCATGTCAGCTGTAATGCAGACAAAGTTGAAATTGAAGGCACCGCCTGGCATATCAACGTTTGCATCGTCCACTTGCGTTCTAGAAGCGGAAAAATCGTTGAAAACACGTTGGAAATGTATTGCAATAGATTGCATTTCTCGCGTTCATTGTTGGCCGTTTTTTCTCATAGAAACATTGAGCGTGGCACTTCTAATCCTAATCCCATTCACGAATGACAAAAATCGCTTGGGGTGAGTTCGAAAGCTAGATTCCGTTCGTTTTACGTGTCGATTGTATGAAAAATGATAATAAGGTAATTGTGAAATACTGTGTTTCCGTAGAGCAGTTGATCGGTCTCGCTTCAGCGTTTGTAAATGAAAGTTAGACCATGGTGATTTGCAGATGTAGATCTGCGAGCTGAGCCAACATAATAAATGCCTTTTCTACCTTGTTACAGAAGTAATCCACTGTCGCGCGTTGATATGACTGGATGATTCAATAACTTGCCAATCGATTTCAGAAAGCGCGTTGCTCAGTGCAATGTAGTCGGTTCGGCGAAAATCCAACGGAGGGTTCTCGGGAGACTGTTCAAACACTATAAAGATCAACCAAGGATGAGCAGGCTTCAAGCTCCAATCTTATCAGCTTCCGCAGCAGGCTAATCTTCATGTACTTCCCGCTGTCCAGGAATGCCATCACGGAGCTTGTTTGGCTGTTCGGGCGTTCTGAACCAGACCAGAATTCCAACACTCAGGCAAATCGTTGCTAAGGCGCAGTCCTCTCTGATCTCGATAAGATGCTTTGCGTGCATGTTGAGCATCGCGTACATATTGAGTTTCTGCAAGAGGGCGAAACAGTTTAATTAACAGTACCAAAAAAGTGTTTCCACCAGACTGAATCGACATATCGAAAAACCAGTGTGGAAACCGGCAATTGAAATACTGGGAGACGATTTCTTTCCAAGAAATCGAAATAAAAATTTCAAACCAATAAGCAATTATACAAATAAAGTGCAGAACTTACTCATTCTGTGGAAGTGCTAAATGAAAAATTAGCTACAAGGTGGCAATGTCCCAATGAGGTGTGTAATGCGAATGAAATGAAAAGAAGAGAGGAATTTACTTATTCTTGCTTGAGGATGATGAAGATGCAATTAACATTTACATTCATTCCTCAATAAGGCACTTGAAACACCATGCGCCTCCATAGTGAACAAATCCTCTTCATAGGTACAGAACATATTTGAAGTACATACCTAACGAAGAACATTTGAATAAATCTACTCCCGTGGAGATGAAAGTTAATTTATTATGCTTCAAAATGAAAATTGTTGTATTAATGGACCGTGAGTAATAAGATCGTCACGTTCATACCATGATCAGCATGACCGGGTCGTATGAAGAATGCAAATGCTAAAACGGAAAACCAAAATATTCACTGCACAAGTTGATAGAAGAAGCAAATCAGACTCGACAGAAGATAGATGGGTGAAGTGAAGCTTAAAGGTCCTTGAACCGAAAGGGGTGTCCTTATACTATCTATCGAAATTCATCCTTATACTATCTATCGAATTCACAAAAATCCGTTGGGAATGCACCCCATTTTATCAAACATTCGCACACCAACCGAGAATATGACTTCTAGTGTCATTTGACGTTGCAGTTTCCGAGCGCAGACGCTTGGTCGAATCCCGTGAAACAGTACATCTCCGTGACTAAATATGTGCATGAACCAAAACTTGTTTTACCTTTAGAAGGAAGCTTTATAAGCAAACATTCGTCCGTGAAAAAAAAACGCTGCCTTGACCAGGTACTAGAATTTATGAACACACAACATGGCTATTGAAAATAGGTGAATGGCACACAACCCTTTGTTGATTATATAATCACGAAAGCTGAAGTTTGGAATACACCGAAAATCAACATCAACGTGATCTACTCTGTAACCTAAAGGACATGGGTCCACAAGAAGTACAGTCGGGAAGCTATCAAAATTGTCTGCGATGACTGTTCTGCAATTTACATCGATGAGATCTGTCGCAAAATTAAAATTATTCGAAGGAGAAATGTGGCGAAATCACATAAAATGAAGGAATCGAGCGGAGCCGTACTGTAGTCAAAACATAAACTGGGAAATTCAATACTGTTAAAAGCAGTAAGAACAAAAAAATCAAGTTCGATGCTGTGGAGTTTGTTCCGTTAATATACAAGCGGGAGTCTCCAAGAAAACCTTTTACCTTCGATGGTGCAGCACGTGTGACTGACATCCACGTGTAACGACTGCTTCGATTATTGTTTATTCGATTATTGGTATCAGGCCTACTTGGATGGTTTGAAAGCCATTGAATATTTACTTATATAGTAAACAGCAAGTGCTATTTCACTGCCACACAGCCTCTGATGAATTTAAAACATTTCCTAACTTCACTTGCTACCGAACGTGTATGTATAAAACGTACAAAAGGTAATCAGTTGAACAAAGTCCCGATGATGGGCAACAGAAATCAACGTAAAGGTCAACGTAAAATATAGTTTTCAAAATCACATTTGGCGAGTGCGAAAACGATAGGTGTTATGTCCAGTCTCGCTCCGCATTTTTTTAGTGCCGTGCGGTTTACAAACCACGAAATAAAAAAAAATATGCAGGTATTGGGAATAAACAAAAAAAAAACGTAGTTTTGGGTATGAAATTCTTTTAAATTACTCAACAACGCAACCTTCAAAGTGTACATCTTCGGTACATTAATTGAATTGAGCGTGCATTGAATCTTTTTTATTTTTATATATCGAGTGTGCAAACCTTCTACAATATTTATTTCAGTAAGGTCAAGGAAGTAACAAAGTTGTTGATTACTATTGGATTACAGTTTGATACTGAAGTTGGGTGGCATTCAGTATATGCTCATGGAGGAGACTATTCCATAGGCAGACACCATCAGCCAGCACGCTTAGTTTTTAGTTGGACTGAGTGGGGTGAAACGATGAAACATCGATTGCGCAGCTTTCGGCCTTGCTGTAGATGTTTTGAGGCGTATTCTGGAAGCTCTTGGAGGTATCCCTTTCGAGGGTAGCAGCAAATTCGGTAGCGATAGATGACGGGCAGGTCAGGACCAAAAACACAGTTTCGAACAGCTTTAATGTTGTATCGTGATCGCAGTCTGTGCTTGGTTGTTTCACTTGGTTGCACCACTTGTGATGTTGATCCTTGTTAAGGCCGATATTTTTCACACTTTCGGAAGATGAGATGACTTCATTGCAGAAGACGATGGCACGCTGACTTGTAACTGACTCTCCACTCCACGAGTAAAAATGATTGCTTACGTCTTCTTGTGGTTCGGTCGTTGAGGAAAGCCCAGCGTTCGATCGGTGTTGATGCTAGCAATCAGTTGGTGTACCTCCGCTGCAGGTCGTGTGATGTAAACTTGGAGGTCATCAGCATGTTATCCGCACTGTAGAACATTAGAGAAACTTTTGATGTATAGCGAAAAAAGTTGAGCACTTATGCAAGAACCTTGCTTTATTTATTTTGAGTCTTCGAATATATAAAAAAATCGCACAGACTGGATACTTTAAAATTGATCTTAGATCTAAACACATGTTTTGACATATTAAAATCAAACAAGTGATACACATCATTAAAACGTTGACCACACACATCTACTAGTGGATTATTTTGTCCATAAAGAGTTCGATGCGCTGGTTAACCTTTCTGCAACGTTCAACCGAAGTTTTCCCAAGAGCTTTGAACAGTCAATATTGCCTTGAAGCAGGAAAAACAAAATCAGCAAACCATCACATCGCTGCTTGACGCTGCTTGACGACAGAACGATATTCCCCATCGAATATTGAAAATTTATTGGAGAGTGTAAGCGAAATAAAAGCTTATCACGCTGCATTTTTTACGTTTACTTCCGTCCCATTTGTTACGCACCAGCCAAACAAAACATCCATATCCATCTGAAGAGCACAACAGTCCAATAGCGATGTCACTACTCGGTAGGTTTTCCGATCATCTGCATCCATTACTTTATGCGATTTGAAAATGGATGGCAGATCGTTGACGAAGAGCACGAACAGTAGTGGCCTTATATGGCTACCCGGAGGAACCCCGAAGTGTACAGATAAAGGCGCAGAAAATGTTGAGCCAACTCTAACAGGTACGATCCAGCTAGTAAACCAAGTCTGAAGTCCATGTCGTTTCAACTTTTCTACCGCCAGATTTTGAGGGACGCGATCGAAAGCTTTGGAGAAGTCAATGTAGATAGCGTCTATTTTTTTAACACAAGGGACACGTAGCCCATGACATTTGTTGTTGTGGACCGTGCTGTTCATCCACGATGATATGGCGGATAGATGGATATATGATGTACATTCCATGATATTCGGTAGGCAGTTGAGTATAGATATTCCTCTGTAGTTTTAGACATTATGTACGTCTCCGGGTTTATGGATTGGGTTGCAGCCTTCTTCCATAAGTTTGGAAAACGCGCCTCATTCAAAGAGCGATTGAAGAGCTGCGTGGTGGGTAAAGCCAACCTAATGAAGTATGGTTGAAGATTGTCCGATCCAGGACCTTTCGAGGTTTCAATGTTTAGCAGCTTTCTATGCACATCTTCTACCGCAAAAGAAACAGTTTGTATGCTCAAATCATATTTCGGTAAACTGTTCATGTACTCTTCAGACAAAGATGATGAGTTATTACTTGCCACGTTTTGAAATAAACACGAGAATAAGTTTGCATAATCAATCGATGAAATTGATGTGGTATCCTGTATAACACGTTCTGGAGGATTCCGCCAGTCGAAGTCCACTGTCGCGTGTACTTCCAAAGACGTTCTGGGAATGTTTTGACTTAAGTCAACTAACACCATAGCAGTGCTACAGTTTCTGTCGAAGCCATCTAAAATGTCATCACTACCTTTGTTATAGCTGTGGTAGTGCTGTCATTTTTCCTGTAAGCCGAATGGTATTTTGCAAAGAGATCAGGATCAGATGATTCGAGGTAGTCGGAGATTTGTACAAGAAGGATTTTCTCTAAAGCCTGTCCACGTTAAATGAGACACTGAGATAATTTCCAATTGATTTGTAGCCAATTTATCAATTTGGACAAGAATGAAAACATGCTCAAAGTATCACATAAAGTGGAGAGATTCAGCTGTCATGCAAATTGCTCTTCTCAGTGGTTTGTGAAATTTTAAAAAAATCGCATTGGATGTCCGAAATTTAACGTGGACACGCTTTAGTATCTTAAAATTCACAGGGAGTACGCGGATGGGCGAGAAATCCTTGGAATCAGTGGGATTAGGCGATTTCAAAATTGGAGTGACAATCGTTTTTTTTAGCAGGAGAAAAGTGCCTTTCAGCGTAATGTTTTTTTACAAATAATAGAGAAAAGCAAGTAAGCAAGATTTCTCACTTCGATTGCGTTTTCAATCTCTGCTATTATCCACGCGGTTCACTTGTCTCTAATAGTTATTTTTAACTCAGGAGCTTGTTGGTCCAGGCTCCAGGTGAGACTGGGATGTGGAAAGTTCGGATTTAGTTTCGACGCCTTCAGATCGCTAGAATGGCTATTAGTCAAGAGATCGGCTTGAAGACGAGCGGGGTCGATCCTTCGATGGTTGCATTGCAGCTCCGTTGGACCTGATGTTGATATTGTAGTCGCCAATAATAAAGGTCTTATCAAAACGAAAGTCAACTAGATCAAGAAGCTAGCAGTGAACAGTTGGTTGGATACGGACATAAATAGCATAAATACTAGAACGCTAATGGCGCTATTATTTTGCCAAATTGTGCTTCAACAAGGTTCAGTTGGCCATAATTAATGCATCATGTTGTAGTGCATATTTAATTTCATCACCGACATCGATTTGACACTTGTAGTACTGGTACTTTGGCTGTCAGGTCGAAGTAACGCCCTCTTTTGGTTGGTAAACAGTGCCGTATGAAGTTATAGCCGGGGATGCTCACTGGTCCTATTGGGAAGTGCCTATTAAATGAAATTCCTTTTTCGTTTTATCACTTTTACCTCTCACTCACTTTTCGCGAGGAACAATTATAAAAATTGTATGACCATGACGGGACTCGAACCCAGAATATCAACAATATTAGCCAAAGGGATGTGCTCACACTAGCACACCACCACGCTATCTGCATGTTGGTAACATGATATTTGTACCATGAACGCTACTACCGTTTGCATTGCTGATGGCATCAAAAAAGATCGGATATGCAAGAAAACGAGCAAGCCAATCGAAGTTTGCGAAAAATGGTTATCACTCAGCTGTTTTTCTGTTTTTCTTTCACGAAAGGCGATTTCTCCCCGCAAGTTTTCGTGAGGGAGCATACTGTGCTCCTGAGATTGAGTGAGCATTACGAACCCTGGACACTATCGATTGAACATTCGAAGCCTCGAACGTTTAGGTGTCCAATTCGTAAGTTAGGTATAGATAGGACACCTATCTTGGGGTCACTTGGGGTGGGAAATACTAATTGCGGATGTGACAAAAGCAGAACTTGCTGAGCAGGCGTCGTAGAAGATTGAAGTTGGAACTTAGTATTAGCAAAGCTGTTGGTCTTCTGGATGAGATGCTTCATGTCCCGAACCGGGTTGAAACATTTTCGGCCCGGTAGTCGAAAACATGGTCCTTCCTAACGAGTACTGAGTCCACTAGTTTCTGCTGTTTGTATCGGAGCGAAAAATTGCGGGTTTAAAATGTGACAGCACCTTTTTTGTCGTGAATCTACACCCAAGCGGAAAGCTAGTTTGTATGGCACACCGTTTGGCATCTTTGTGCACTTCAAAGTACCTTCGAAGGGCGGCATCTTTAGCTCTACGGTCGGCGAAAACTACGATGATAGTAGAAGTAATTGACCTATCGGTGCACTTCGACGGATAAGACGGGAATTCGGAAACATGAGACCAGTTGCGGGGTAGTTTGCTGTACGCCAAGAAACTGAATTCTGCTTTCGACGACGGCTCTAACGTTCACACCCTTTTTGATCGACACTTTGTGATTGCAAGTCGGCAACTGTTCGTATTAGAAACAACCGTGGAGGCGAGTTTTGACCCAGATTCGATACCGTCGTGCGGGGCTTCTTTTGACAAATCAGGGGCTACTTTGGACATTTTAAAACAAGAATTATAACGAAAATAACAATAAAATTGTCATTATCACCAATCGGGTGTCTTGTTGATAGTTGGATGGCAACTTTCTGTTTCAAATTTGGTATTTTTTCCGTTCATTTTTTTCAAAAAATCAAAAATCCAAAGTAGCCCCCGGAGTCAAAAGAAGCCCCGCACGACGGAACTTTAGACTTTCCACAGGTGTTGCAAACGTCATCAAACATCGTGATACTAACACTCCACAAACTGACGATTAACAAACTTTAGATTTCGCGATTTGCATTCCGTAACGTCACGCTTAAAAATAGATAAATTTTTAGGTTATGTTAGTGCTGCAGTTATTAGAACGAAAGATACAAAAAAAATTTCAATCGGACGATTATAATTGGCGAAAAACACTAAACTAAACGTCTTGAAGCCCTTTTTAGAAACTTCTGGATTTTTGTAAAAAAAAAATCAGTGCGATTTATTTATGAATTTGAACACACATTGCGCAGTCTAAAATACGTTCCACATTCGCAAGGCTAGGATGAGCTGATGACTGCAAATCTCAACAATTTTTGGTATTACAAATTTTATAATTCGCTGCAATCCGGGCCTTCGCAAATCTTAATCCACCAACCCTTATCGCAGTTTTTTCATTGTCTAAATGTTTGTGTCTCATTCTAAATCGGGTGTACCTAAACACCTAATTGTCTGATTGGAGAAACAATCCAAATGAATAAGATGAGTCGTATACATATTTTTTTGGAGATGAGTCCGGAGATTTGAATCGTCTGTGACTATATTTCCTAATGTCTATAGCGCTACTATAACTCGTGATTTTACTGATTTTCTGAGGGTTCATCTTCTTAGCTCAAAGTCAGGAGCAAAAGATGCTCCCTCATGCACATTGATTGTGCTACGATAAACATGTTTCGCTCACGTGCAATGCCACGAAAAGTTTTTGTGTATTTTTATGGTCTTGGTTCGAGTCCCGTTTAGGGCGTAAAACATGTGTGGTTGTTCAACAACAAAAAATCCACAATGCTCGCATATTTTAAACAAAAATGATGCTCCTGGTTTGATTATCGTTTGTATAACTGCATACTACTGTTGTTTAGAAGGAATAACAAGAGATTCGTGGACTCATAAGCAAAGACAATTACGCATAATTTGCGGAGAATGAAGAGAATCTCCTTCTAATAGTATTTTCAATTGTAACAAAGCCATACCCTCGATTGCCAGGAAGACTCAATAAACTGGTAAAAATGTCTTCCATCTTTCCACAAAATCTATCCACTATCCACTTCACTTCAATCGGATGCACTGATGGGACTGATGATCCTTCCCAAATACCAAATGTAAATAATTGATGATTCGATCTTACCAACCAGCAAGCTTCTTCAGACTGGTGCAGGAGATTTTCAATTATTCGCACCACCGGTTCCATTGCGTTCCATTCCGTTTGATGTGTTTTCTGATGAAGCGACGATGCGCATCCCGTCCAGCGATCAGTTTCGTTACTTTCCAGAGGGCCAACTGCTGGATCTTTGTCAGTGCGTACAGCGCTTGCTAGGCACGGAACAGTTGAAATGACCTACCGCATGTGTTGCAAAGTGGTGAAGCTTGGTTTCGCGATAACTCTGTTTGGCCAACTGACCAATAATGTGCTGTGAAGTAAGAGTCAAACGCAAAAAGATGTAGAAATGAAAAATAAATGTCATCTAGTAGGCATGATTTTTTGGTCTTCGAGTGTCATATAAAGCGCCCTGATCCCTATTTCTGCGTTCATAAAGGTTGCGTTTTGCTCGAAATAATAAAAAACTGTCATAAATTTTCAATTTTTCCACTAGTTGACAAGGATTTAAAAATCGTTGTAGAGCAGATCGTAGCCAACAGAAAATGACAAGATTTTAACACTAGAGCACGCACGCTGTTGTATTTCGTATAATGCCTTTTTAATACAACGCTCAAGCGAGGTCGAATTTGTGCCTCAGAAGAGCGTTCTGTGTTGAAGGCACGGTAAGGCACATTTATATTCATCACAATTTTACAAGCAGGTTTTCACGACTTGACTTTGAATATTAATATGGAAATCATGTGTTGGTTTGGTAAGAATTTTAAAACAGTCAAAAAGCGATTAGTAAAATAGGTAAAACTTCGCTGTGGTGCAACAACGATCTCGACATTCGACGACGAGGTCTATTCACATTCAATCAGCAACAGACACGCTAGAATTGATTCGGATTGATGGACCTATTGTTCGTAAATCTCTTCATTATAACCGAGTGGCCGTGACTGCGTACAATGGGTCAATAATGCGCTACAGCTTGGTCAGAATAATGCCAATAAAACTTTCTCAAACGTTGCTTTCCGTTTTCCGTATTTCTACAAAATGCTCGTAAAAGTGATTTTTTTAAATTTTGTATCCATTGACACATTAACATCCACAACAACAAACACCACTCAATATGTCAATTACATTAAAAAGCAATGAATGCGAAATGATAATAAAAGAGAAGAAATCACGTATCATGCCAGAATAGAAACAACCTTAATTGAGTTCCAAACTGATATTTCAACTTGTTTTTAATTCAACATTCACAAACACACCCAACACGAACACAAAATTGGTGCTGTTAATCAATAGAATCCATGTGCCCAAATGCACTCATTTTATCAGAGAAATGAGAGAGAAAAACACATTCGATAGCAGTCACGCATTGACACCCATCATCGATCTTGCACCCGAAAAAAACATACATAGAATAAACACGCGAGCACAACATACGGACTTATACATAGAGACAGTATTTATTTTCGCTTCGGATTAGGACTTATCAAAAAGAAGAAGAAACAAATCACCAAATAGGAAAGCATCGCGCGAAAAAGAGCAAAAACAATGGCAAAACTAGATTAAAACAAAAATGAAGTAGATAGACCTTAACAAATCATCAAAATCTTTCAAACCTAAATTGGGGTACATCTTTACTAACCGAAGACAAACAAACCAATTAGGATAATCTCTCTTCCTCATTCCGATATGTCCCGTTCTTGCAAAAATAGGCTGAACGAGAGAGAAATGAAAAAAAACTTCTTTTACCTTTTTTAGGTTTTCGCGTTCAGTTTTCTGCTTTCGCCGAAAATTGAAACTTTTCAAGGGCAAAATCTAGAGGACAAAAAAAATCGAGCTAATTGTTAGTAGAGCGAACCAGATGGCAACCAGAAGAATATAGAACGGCTAGCTAGTATGAATAGATGCTTTTTTTAAATCTTCCATGAGTAGAATTGTAGTAAACGAATAAAACAAACAAAAAACGAAAAAATAACTAAGCAGCAGTGCAGCACACAGTAAGACACACACACACACATACATACATACACACATACAGTCCTTTATTTTAACGAAACTCTTCTTAATTTTCCATTTTTCTTTCACAAATTCGACGATAGGACAGAGAATAAAAAAACTAAAATTAAAATTAAAGTAAAATTATCCAAAACCAAGATTCTTATGACTAAAATGTATAAATATCATTATAGTAAACAAATAAAACGAGGATAAACAACATAGGAAGCAAAATAACAGCAGATGAAAAAAAACCAATACGAAAAAAACAAACAAAAAAAGCACTCTAATCTAACGTATCGGACAGGTTCGACTGTGGAAGCAAATTGTAAAAACTGAAAGCGAGCAGATCGCAGCAACAACTCACTCATAGCATTTTATTTTACGTGCAGCGCAACGGTGAGGTCCATTCTCTGATACCTACGAAAAAAAGCAAATATTAAAAGCTCGAGCCTTTTTTTAATTTTCCTACCAAGCAAAAAAGAGAGAGAGAAAAACAGTAAAACTAACAAATTCATACGCTTAACTAAAAAACAGAAACTAGCAAGAAAGATAGAGAGAGAGAGAAGAAAACTGCATAACAGAAGCTGACCTTTATTCACATACTTTACAAAACACTACGAACACCGAAACCCGTGGACTGTGTAACATTCTGCCAAAGATCGACGACTGCGACGACGATGACAACAATTGGAACGGACTATCAAAACGACGACTCTGAAACAGGGCTTTACAATCAGTTTTTCCTAGTCTCATAAACACTTAGAATTTATGTTATCCATCTTTAAAGCTACTACTACTGAGCTGATAATTAACGATTGGTTCGCTAAATGGGCGGTCATGAACTCTGTGGATTAAACTTGCTGGTCACTGTTCCTTCATCCAGTCAATTGTCTGTAACATAGCTACAGCAAAGATGCGTTTCATATTTTGGATGAAAAAAAGCGATCAAATAAATGGGAACGCTCTCACCAAATTTCACTTTTCCAAGAGTCTATAAATAAACGTCTACGTCGCAATTCGTAATTGAGTACGACTCTTTTGCTGTATCAATCGTTGTTAAAAAAAAACACATCACAAAAGAAGTTACTGGTGATCAAAATAAATACGCTGCCCATTTGGATGTGAAACAAACATTTCGGAACAGAAATTTCCGAAAAAAAAACAAGGAAAACAGTCACCAAAACGTGCGTTTGACAATACTTCGCAATGCAGTTTTTTAGTTAAAGTGGTTCCGGTTCCGGTTAAAGTGGTTCCGTCATTGAAGAAGGTCAATGACTGAAAATCAAAATTGATTCTTAAAAGTTTAAGCTCAAACTGGTTTAAGCGAAATGCTATTTTTAAAATATTTCTTAAAATATATTATGCGATGGCTGCTAAGATCCGTCATGTGACTGAGAACCAGAGTTATGTTAGACTTGTTCATATTATAGGCCTGTCCATGCCACGCACTTACCTCCTCAGGAACGAACAACCGTGATATGGCATCGTAAAACTTCTACCCTCGTAACTGCGTTACATCCCTCTTGATGTGAGTCTCGTTGTCTATTACGATGCACTTAGGATTCGTCAGCCTCATGCCCTCCATGACCTTATTGAGATTTATGCCGTGATGGTTAGTCATTTTTTACCTAACCAGATGCAAGCAGCCGCCTGCTTTGTCGCATTCCGAATCGGAAAATATGGTCGATGCCAAGACAGACTTAACTCTTTCCAGAACTTCACTGGGTTGGTTGTTTCCAGATTTGGTCAAGCTGCATCGTCTGAGTCTCGTTGAAGGACTTCACTGCCCAGTACATGGTCGTCCGATTGATTTTCAGCTGATTTCCTATTCCTAATTGGAACGCTGTTGAAGTTTTTTGCGACAGCGACACTATTTTTGTTCTTGCTTCGATGCCATCTCGTTAATCTCTTGACAGATTGTGATGAAATTCATGGCTAAAAATTTACAAAAGAATCGAAGTGTCATTAGTTTTTTTTTTAGTACTGTCTTTACAATTAGTCGCGTTTTTTTTATTTAAATATAATTTTCTTATAAGCAGGGATGTTCTCGATATAAAGTGTTTTTACCTGTTTAAGATGTCAGACGTCACTAGAGAACAGACAGACTCACTCGGTACTGAACTATACTCACACATTCACATAGACCAAATAGCTATGAATATCCGCAAAATAAAATAGCATACAAACACCGAAACTAGGGACAGTATGGTGATTTTTTTGTAATTAGCAAAGAACGAAATGAAATCAAGAAAAAGAGAAACAAACAATGCTGAGCTATTGTAGTATTAAAAGAGCAAACAAATAAACGATATATTGTAAGGAAACGAGGGCAAATCAGTATAGAAGAGCAGATAGGGGGGCAATCCAAAGTGTACATATTCAGTCAGCGTGGAAGGCTCTTCTCGAACCGAATAGGAAAATTTAAAATGGAAATTATGTAAAATTATTAACACAAGAAGAAAATAATACCAAAGATCATTAAGAAAAGGATATATTTTTTTATATGGAAGGTAATTCATTGATTGAAAAATTAAAAGAACATGAAATCAGGCGTATGAAAGTTTTTTACCCGCTTTTTCCAAAATTTGAGAAAATGAGAAAATAAAACAAAAAAAAACATGCTGAGATAATATTGTTCTCTTTAAGAGAATTTGTATAGTAAAAACGGTTTTATTAAATCATATAATGTGATAGTTAATTATGTATTTTTTAGAACAAGAGAAAAGAAGAAAAGAAATCCTCTTCCAAGAATCCTCTCAAACAAAGAGAAAGAACAACTCATGATACGTTGAGATCGCTAAAACCTAGCTTAAACAATGCAACATAGTTCGATTTTCGTTTTTAGTCTTATCATTTTCACCAAGTAGGATAAAAGAACAGATAGAGCAAGCATGCATTCGCTGAGGCAACTCTTTGTTGTTAATTTCTAGGCGATATCGGTTTGTCAAAGTTACCCTTTTCTCAAATACAAACTAAAACAAATACGCTCGTTTTACTCTCCGATTTCATTTACCCGAAACGTCGTTACTCGAATATAGCGAAATCGCGCGTAAATCAATAAAAGTGACTAAAACTTTAACTCTCTAGTGGCAAAGTTCATTTCCCTATAGCTGGCCCTATAGCAAACCCAAATGAAAACTATGACACATATGTCACTGAGCAAGTAGGAAGTTTGTCAAACTTTTATTTCTCTCTTAATAGTCATACCAACACAACAGAACGAAATACAAAAAAAAAACAAATAAGATAACTTTGAGCAAAAAGACACTCATTCTAACCGAAAATAGACCTATCACAACTGCTGTACACATGAACACAAACACAGACCACACAGAAACAGAATACAGAACTCATAACAGCTGCAGTTGCTAAACAACAGAGTGGATTGACGATTCGTCGTCGGTCAACAAAGCAAAAAGAAACCAAATAAACAGAAAACGTGGTAAATTTAAAACTTCTTTTGATAAAATATATTTAAAAAAAATCGAAAAAAGTATTACAGACGGTTGCGAACGATTCAAGAAAAATAAAAAAATATTGCTCCTGCCATACATTTTATATAAAAAAGTAAAATAAAGTAAGATTTAAAAGAAAAGTTAGTCATGCCGCTAAATGTGACATAAGTTAAAGACAATTTAGTTAAAACACAATAATATTAAAATTCTAAACATGAGATATTGAAAACAAGAGGAAAATCAACCACAGCAAGAGAGACGGAAAAAACAAGATTACGAAGGGAAGCTTTTTAAGATTAATTAGAGAGAATTATCCTAGACGAACGAAGGAGAGGAAATTTTCAGCCACTTTAAGGAAACTCGTAAAACACCACATAGAAAAAAAAGTAAAGAAAAATCAAAAAATAGTTGAAGGATGCCAAAGAAAAAATAAAACGCGAAATTTAGAAGAATGAAAAGGAGAACTAGCAATGTGATTTATCCCCTGTACTGCGCACGAGTTTCGTTTTGGTTTTTCATTCCGAGCAGATGAATAACCGTTTTTCAACATTTCAAAATCAAATGGACAAACAAAAATTTGTAAACAAAATAATACGCGTAAATTAAACAAAAAAAAGCTACAAATTTTGACCGCGAATTCTAATCAACTAGCACAGTGTGTGCCGTTATCATCACCACCCACAAACGTTCTAGCTCCGCCTATCACAGAACACAAGTCAGAACTCACACCCACACCAACACACCTATTCTCTTACATCCGCACTTTCCACACGTCAGCAGCGCATCCGTCAAACGACTCCCGCGAGCATTCCTCTTCACGGCCTACTGCGAGCGACAGACGCACGCGATTCGCGCCGGTCCCGTTTTTGTGTAAATACACTGTAAGAAAAAGTTACTTTCTACGAATTATCGAACGAACACACATGATCACTAAACTGAAGCTCTTCAAACTCATATCGAACGCAAAGCAAAATCCTCTCGTTTGTCTTCGATATCTTGTAAAGGATCGTTGGAGCACCAAATGAAGAAATAACAAGAATGACAATAGCGAAACAAATTCAAATACTCTAAGGAAAACGATATTCTTCAGCAAAAAAAATAAAAAAGGCAGTTCCCTTCTCCTCTTTGATCTAGTAGCGAATATAGAATCAATCATGTCGCGATTGTTTTGATGATTTTCTCTTACTTTCAAGCAAGAAACATCGATTGTATATTGTATAAGGCTGAAACTCCACGTTTTTTGATAAGCTAAATAATAAACTGGAGCGACTTAACATACATTCACAAAGACACGAACCCCTCCACGAAACAACCAAAGGCGAACTAAATACAGTTCTACTGTTTTCTTCTCGTTCACACTGGACGCCCTCCTCAAGTCTCGAAACGTACGAAAATTAGTGACAATAAGAAGTAATGTTTCAATGACATGTAGAGTCCACCCAAATCCGAACATGCATATAGAACACAATAAAAGGAACAATTTACACTAAAAAAAACACTTTTAGAGAAGGAACAGCAGGGTTGTATTTTTTTGGCTGTTTGAAAAACAGCTTTCATCCCCATGCCACCACCCATTTTGGAAAAAGAATAACTGAACTAAACACATTCACAAATAATCGCATACACACAAAATACTCACGGTCCACTTGGCCTTTTCGTCTCAAATCCCTCCAGAGGTACTTAGTTCAGCATGTTATCAGAACGCAAAAAAAAGATCTTAAAACCAAAAATATTACGATCGCAAATATAAGAACGAAAGCAAACAAGACAAAAACAAATAATAAACCAAACTTTACAAAATGAACCAAAGATATTAAGTATCTGTATTCGGCCGCGAGTTCAACACTTGTAGCTATAAAGCAAACGTAGAATTTTGCGAGCAAATCCCTGCAATTGCAATCGAAACATGTCTTTTAGCGAGCATACCGAAAAATAGACGAAAAAGTTAAAGAAATACCAAACCAAAAGTCAACAATACGTAGGAAAGGAACGATGTCGAAGATTAAGCAAATGGCAACCGGAAAGGAACTAAACCGAAACTAAAAACAAACATTAGGCGAAAGAGTTCATCGGAAATGGAACCAAACAACCACAACAGATACCAAACAAACAGAGTGAAATAAAAGGTCTAACTAAACACACGCAACCAAAGCCGAAAACAAAGAAAAGTCAAGAGATGGAAACAAGACACGAAAGAGTACATTTTTTATTTGAATCGGAGAATAAAAGTGTGCGAACAAAACTGTAAAAATCGGAATAGAAACGGACAAACAATCGGACAGAGACACAAGCAAACACTCACACCACACGGAGAGAACACTAAAATTAATCCTCGGAGACAAACATGGAAGGTGGAAGTAAAAAAGGGAGATAATATAGTGTAATCACAAGTTAAATAATAAATTAAATAAATTATTATTATTATATTACCAAAACCAAGAAATAATTTCAAAAAAAAATTAAAATACATATAAAATATAAAAAAGAAAAAAATACGCTACATGCAGATGAAAGAAAAAGAAAAAGAAAAAAGAAAAACAAAAACCTAAAAAATAAAGACGTTGTTAAGATTATGAAATGTTTTATAACCGTTATAAAAAAAATCGCTGCGAAAAATAAATCAATCCAAACACATTCCTCCTGTAAAAAATTAATCAACTGCTGCCTGCATTGTGTTTTATTTTCCGCCTGTCAGAGACTTTGTCGCACCCACCGTGTCTGCTGGTCCACAGCGCCTGGTTTCGCCGTCCTCCTATAACCGAATTCGTCCGAATGCCAATTTTAATCTAGAATTTCGTGATCTTTCCCTTGATGCAACTGGTAAGTAGAGGAGTTTGTATAAAAAAAACCCAGATTAATCCACCTAGCGTTGGTGGTGCCTTTCTCGCATTTAGCTAAGACATCAACCTTATAGGGTTTATATGGTCCGATGTACCATTTTATTCATAACTTTCAAACGCAATGACCGATCGTTATGAAATTCAATAGTGATCAGCAAGGCTTTGTACCCTGTCCAATGAAACTTGTTGCGAGAAAATCGGTTAAGGATTACTTTACGAAAAGTTGTCTAATGTTTTTTATAGCTTTTGTGCACACACATACACACGGACAGACAGACATGTGCTCAGCTCGTCGAGCTGAGTCGATTGGTATATAATACTATGGGTCTCAGAGGCTTCTATAAAAAGTTCGTTTTCGTTATACGAGAAAGGCAAAAAACAACGGTCCCCTTTTTTCGAGATATTTGGGTTAAACTTTGGGACGATGAATAGCCGAAACACAGACTTATGCTAATCATTTCATGCTATTCAAGCTTCAACTATTTAAATAATTTGTGAAAGACAGTAACATATCAGGACTCATGGTCTGAAAAAGCGTGAAAACTTACTCTACCAGGAGGGTGAAACGCATGTCATCCGCGGTACAATGACACTCTACCCAACATCGTTTTTAGTACCCAGTTTCTGGGTGGTATACCAGAATTCAGCTGCTCATTTTGGGTGATTGGTTCGTACGTAGTTAGCGCTAATTATCGACAGTTAACTTTGCCTGCCGAAAACTTGCAACTAGTTAAAAAAAAAACCGTGAAAAGACGGAGCAACTGTACCAATGAGCTAGACTTTACTGCGCTGATCTGCGCCGTTTTAGTAATGGCTAGCTGCTTGCAACTGTGCCGCCCTAATAACGTACGAAAGTTTCATGCGAAGTTAAACCGGTTACGTTAGGGCCACGTGCCACAGCCTGACCTGCGTAAAGACATAAACGTGGCGGCGGCAGCATTAAAAAGAGCATCTGAACGGCTATATTGCCGACAACGATGACGGTATGGTGACGAACCTGGGAGTACGCGCGCAGGACGTAGACCTGTGTGCAGCCGCGCCACGCCGCCGACACTTATTGACGTACGCCGACGCCGGTCAAGGTGTCGGCGGCGCGCCATACGCCGATTGGCGCTACGCCGCCGAATTTCGTATTTCACGCCGATGATTGGCCAACACAAAAATCACAGTATGTAGTGCGTTTGTATCTATCGGACCAAGGCAACCTATCAGGCATTCATTAAATAGCTGTTATACCTTTAGCAGATTTGTTTTTATCTCTGTCACTTTTACCGGCATTTGCGTGTTAAATGCTAGGTCATCCAAGAACTTCTTGGCAACAGACCTACAAATCAACGATATGTAACTTCATGTGGAATAACCTCATTCTGGTCGCATTGGATGGTTCATCATCTTTTTAATTATTTGAATGTTACATATCTTAATTGGTCTAGTGCTTATATTTGCGGCTACAAGTCATAGTGTTGAAAGTTGAATTTGGATTCCCAGTCTGGTAGGATATCTAGTAGGAATTCCCTGAGCATGGAGTATCATTGTGATAGCTTCGTGATATGCGAATGCAAAAATGGTAACTTGGCTTCTAGAGCACGATGGGACACATTTCATTTATTTAGTTAACATCTAAACAGATAACACTGAATCAACAATTTGACGCCACAATGCACGGTTCGAGGCCGCATCTCTCCATCCTCGGATACGCCCCACGCTCGCCAAGTCGTTCTGCACCTGGTCTGCCCATCTCGCTCGCTGCGCTCCACGCCGTCTCGTACCTGCCGGATCGGAAGCGAACACCATCTTTGCAGGGTTGCTGTCCGGCATTCTGCAACATGTCCTGCCCATCGTACCCTTCCGGCTTTAGCTACCTTCTGGATACTGGGTTCGCCGTAGAGTTGGGCGAGCTCATGGTTCATTCTTCGCCGCCACACACCGTCTTCTTGCACACCGCCAAAGATGGTCCTAAGCACCCGTCTCTCGAATACTCCGAGTGCTTGCAAGTCCTCCTCGAGCATTGTCCATGTTTCATGTCCGTAGAGGACTACCGGTTTAATTAACGTCTTGTACATGCCACATTTGGTGCGGTGGCGAATCTTTTTCGACCGCAGTTTCTTCTGGAGCCCGTAGTAGGCCCGACTTCCACAGATGATGCGCCTTCGTATTTCACGACTAACGTTGTTGTCAGCCGTTAGGAAGGATCCGAGGTAGACGAATTCCTCGACCACCTCGAAGGTATCCCCGTCTATCGTAACACTGCTTCCCAGGCGGGCCCTGTCGCGCTCGGTTCCGCCCACAAGCATGCACTTTGTCTTTGACGCATTCACCACCAGTCCAACTTTTGTTGCTTCACGTTTCAGGCGGGTGTACAGTTCTGCCACCTTTGCAAATGTTCGGCCGACAATGTCCATGTCATCCGCGAAGCAAATAAATGGACTGGATCTGTTGAAAATCGTACCCCGGCTGTTACACCCGGCTCTCCGCATGACACCTTCTAGCGCAATGTTGAACAACAGGCACGAAAGTCCATCACCTTGTCTTAGTCCCCGGCGCGATTCGAACGAACTGGAGTGTTCGCCCGAAATCTTCACACAGTTTTGCACACCATCCACCGTTGCTTTGATCAGTCTGGTAAGCTTCCCAAAGCTGTTCTCGTCCATAATTTTCCATAGCTCTACGCGGTCTATACTGTCGTATGCCGCCTTGAAATCAACGAACAGATGGTGCGTTGGGACCTGGTATTCACGGCATTTTTGAAGGATTTGCCGTGTAGTAAAGATCTGATCCGTTGTCGAGCGGCCGTCAACGAAGCCGGCTTGATAACTTCCCACGAACTCGTTCACTAATGGTGACAGACGACGGAAGATGATCTGGGATATCACTATATCACGATGGGACACGTGACCATCAAATTGAACATTTCCTTCACTTCTCCTTGTACTTAAATTGCCAGAATAGTTCTAAAAAACGGGTTTAATTTATTTTTATAAAAAATTCCCAAAGAAATTTCATGGTTTGCCTGAAATAATGTCCGAAGGACATCCTGGAGGAAGTTGTGAAGGAATAATTGATGAAAATTCTTAGAATTTTGAGGAATTTTTGGATTTATCCCCGTGGATGATTGTCTGGAGAAAATTCTGAAGGAATTCTTGGAGGAATGTCCAACAAAATTTTTAAGTTCAATCAAACGTAATTGCCTATTTCCGGGGATTAAACCACCCGACTTGGACGTTAATTTACAATGTTATGAAAACTCATATGTGAATATGTACGTTATGTGGAAGATATTGATTTGGAAAATGTATTGGAGGTAACCACTTTCCCTTCGATGGGACTCGAACCCATGACCCTACAGTACGCTAGACTGGTGCTTTAACCAACTAAGCTACGAAGGACCTCCGTCGGCCTTCGCAACCTAGAGGCCTCAGTATCCAAGGAGTTCTAAAGGAAACCATTAGGGAACATCTTAATTAATACTTAGAATTCCTTTTTCGAATTTTCTGAGGAATATCTTGAGGAATTTCCAAATTTCTGGATTTGTATCCAAATTACTTTCCAATGAACTTATTTGACTTTTGCTGTGGACATACAAGCTACACCTATTAGGATGTTCACCCCATCAGTCTGATTGTAGCTAGTAATTGTACAAAAAATAAATAAATAAAAGCATCATATGGCTAGCTGTGTGAAACTTTTTTTCTCAGCTCAAAATTCTTCACGCCGATTCACGCCGCCGCCGCCGCCGCCGAACATTGCCTACGGCGTGACGCCGCCGACGCCGCCGCTGCCGGTATAAAAATGGGCTTACGCCGCCGCCGTTCATAAATATTTCGGCGCACAGGTCTAGCAGGACGTACATTTTCCAGTTTCGGATCTCCACGAAATCCATGAGAAGATTGGCCAGCTGAAAAACAACAAAGCCCTTGGGGTTGACCAACTACCAGAAGAGCTAATTAAATACGGTGGTGGGGCATTGGCTAGAGGGGCGGCACTGGGTAAGTGCCAAGGTTTGGGCGGATAAGTTGTGGTGCACATTAGGCCTACTTCGATGGTTTCAAAGCAATTGAATATATGATTCATGTAGTAAACAGCAAGTACTGTTTCACTGCCACACATGTCCCATCTACAAAAAGGCGTATTCTGGTATGTAACTTTGAACAGAGATGTCCTACACAGTTGGCAAAAAATTTGCTCTTTTATTTTTCACAATTTTAAACAATCAAATAAAATTCATTCAGTAAGTGCAACTAATAGATGGATATTTACTTACTTACTTATGGATCCTGTACACCTCCGGTGGTGCAAAGGGCCGACTTGAAAGATCTCCATCCTGAGCGTTGCCCGGCTATCGCTTTAACCTGTTGCCAGGTTAGATTTCGGTCGACTTCTTTTATTTCTTTATTGAGGCTTCGCCGCCATGAGCCTCTGGGTCTGCCTCTGCTGCGATGTCCCGCTGGGTCCCAGTCTAATGCTTGTTTACAGATTTCGTTTCCGCCCCTACGTAGAGTGTGGCCGACCCAGCCCCACCTCAATAATACCTCATTCTGTTGATACCATACTGTAACGGTAGCCCATCACACGAAGAGAATTTGTATATTTTTTTTAATACATATAATTGTGTGCATGACAACACCTGAGGTAGTACATAATAGTTGTTAACCCTCTCGCGAGAGTCAACTGGTTGCTCGCGAGATGAGCCGAAGGTCAAGTTCGGAGGAAGACCTTGGGAGATTGAGGATAAGGGCAAGGAAGTTCGCTTTGCGACTACTGGTGGGAGCAAGAAGTCAGAAACCAGAACAAGAACATGAAAATCGACTTTAAACTCTTCGCCATAAGTAGACAATTCCCAAGGCTATTTAATCTGAGGGCCCAAAGATTCTTTTTCACTTTGCCTGGACAGTTGAAACGATTAGGAAGTTTTCCCGCGTTCCGTTTAATCTTGAGAGTGAGAAAGTTAATCAAAAGGAAGTAGTTCAGTGTTAAATAGTTCTTGATCATTGCAGAAATTCAAAACAGTTTCCCCGAGAAGAATATTGTGCTATCTAAGTGTTAAGTGTGAAACTATCTTAAGGTCTACAAGGGTCAGAAGGATCCCTGGCTACTCCCCTGGATACTGGTCTAGCCACGGTGTCCACTTGGGGTGGACTCTACAATAGCCTCTTTAAACTAATAGTTGTTTAGTTTACAGGGTCGTTCATGAAGTGGTTCCTGGTAGAGACTGCCTTCCCGTTTGGTCATTTAGGCAATAAATTAACAATTTGATTACAGAAAACAAGCAGAACAACAAAACGGCATGAAATGTAATATTTTAGAATCTTAAATCTAATCAATTTGGCTTAGACAAGAAAACATTTTAAACATTTATTCAATAAACTTTTGTGTTGTACTTTTGAGAGCATTTTGTGTGAAATGTGTTTAGTGTGAGATAGCACAAATTATTAGATCTTACTTGAGCTTTATTCTGTACAACCTTTTATCTTCACACATTTTGACGTAGGACTTACGTCTCTCTTTACTATACCGCGTGTCATTTCGAAATATTCAAATCGACCGCGTTACGCTGTGTTGAAAGATTTTAAACGTTAATAGCGTTCGTCTCAGTGGAAGAATTCCTGCGGTAAGCCCCTCAATCGACAGATTTCAAGTATGCCTTTCATGTCCATGCTTGATAAGACCCGAAAAACTTGTTTCAATAGGCATGAAACTGTTTTCAATGAAAAACATTGAGATCAAGAGAACCTATAAATATGGGTACCGCATAATTCTTGCATCATTCCATTACCACGTTCTGATTGGTGCAGACACCAGCGAATGAGCAGCCGCTGGGTCTGCCGAGAAGCCATAAAATAGCGCAACGCGATTTTTTCCTTTCATTCTGACCGGGACAAGCGAAGCAACCGCATCATCGATTGAACAGCACTCACACCTTTTAGCAGGGAATGAAGTCATCGAAGCCATCATCATCAGCCGAAACCTAGCCAGTACAGCAGCAGTCCACCCTACAGACCCGACAAAGCAGCAATGCTGAGCAGATACCGGCAGCAGCAGCAGAGTCGAGCCGAGACCGGCCGGCATCGGTGCTGACCCGAGACAGGCTGAAGAAAAGCCACATGATGCAGCATGTATGTCCAAAAAACAAACGGTTCTTCAGAGAGCCAATGATAGAGATCAATATCAAAGCTTTCAATTCCCTTCGGGATAGAAATTGCAGGGTTGTTACAGAGATCCTGAAATATTTTTCGCGCCAAATCCGCGTCGACTAAAATCAAATCCACGCCATTTCCGCGCGACATGAAAATCCATTCTGCGCTAAATCCGCGCGACCCAAAACTAAATTCTAAGCAAATACACGTTAAATATCAATGCATTGATTAATGCAATATTGGCATTGATAAAAAAAATATGTAGAAAAACATTGTTTGATACTGACCGCACACAAAGCGAACGTGACTGAATGATCGTCCCATGTTATGAATTCTAAATCTTATCACCCGAAATCCCATGTCCGGGTGTTTCCTTTCTTCTACTACTAACAATGTTGTCTCAGAAAAGAACACCCTACTTCCCACCTGAACTGCAATTCTAATGTCGTTTTCGTTTATTCGCACCGCTTGCACCGGTGTAGACAAACTTGCACTGGAATCGTTCGTTTTTAAAAACGGTGCAGTTCCGTTCTTGCACCTTTTTGCCACCGGTGCAGAAAAATCTACACCCTACCCGAAGCGAGTGTAGCGGGTAGGCACCGCGTGGTACCAATACTTATGCGATGCGAAGCTGTCATAAGCTTCCTACTGCATTTCTTATTAGGTTCTTCGGGTGGCTTTGTTTTTATTTTATTATCTGCTGATATCTATTCCTCATTGATGTTATATTTAATAATGTGTATCGATGTAGAGAAGTAGAATCAAAAGCTGCAAAGAATCTTTATCCAAAGAAGTTTCTATAAATGTACAATTTGTTATAATAATAATGAATTATTCTAATTATTAGTGATTTTTCAATTACAATTAAATAAATATATCAAAATCAACAAAAGAGAGAGAGAAATCTTTCTATATTTAATTTAATCTAACAAATTTATATAGTTATAAAACTATTCATTATTTATATTTATATATTTTCTATTCATAATGTAGTAAATCGAATAGTCAGATAGAGCAAACTTGTTCATTTTCCTCAACATTATATTTCAACTTTTTTTCAAACGAATATTGACATGATGTAACAGGGTTTGACTGTGAAATTCGGGAATTGATCTCAAATTAATAGTCGATTTACATAACTATTTTTAAATCGAGAAATAATTTAAATTTACACATATGTGGTTCTGGGTTTTAGCGTCAATCAGTTTTACGCACCATATCCGGTTATCTTCTGATTTAGCTTTTATCATTACTTTTTCATAGCAATGATATGAATAGTTTTTTTGTCTTTATTTTAAAACTTGATTTTTTGTACTATGAATATAAATGAATTGTATAAATAATATGTTCAATCATCAAATCAAATCAATTTATCAAATTCTACAAGGGCCCTTTGTTTTTTGAAGATTTTTCAACATTTAAATATGTTACAAACAATAAACAAAACGGATAAGAAACTATTTTATACGTTTTCAATTTGCAAAATTAAATTACAAAATTTGTGTAATATTTTTTGCAATATAAAGTAGATATTTATAAAAAAACATTAAAAACAAGACAAAAATATTACATAATCATATTACATCCTTACAAATATTACATCCTTACATAAATCTCAATAATATTTACTCGCTATATGATATTTGATAGATTTGATTGACGACACCACCAACACCATCGAAAACATGTGTTGGCAGTCAAAAAGTTGCACCCAAACCGTTCGTATTTGCGGTGGCAAATGTTGCACCGCCGGTGTACACCGTTCGGAATAAACGAAAACGACATAAGCTCGCTTGCCCGGCTTATTGGCATGTATCAAGCGAAAAGTCCCGTTAAGAAATAGACGCCAGCAGTGAGCAACAAGCGTAAAAAATAAGAAGCCCTTCTCGAACGCGTTGATGATGATGACGCTTTGGCTGACAAAGAAGCGGGATACAAGACACTAGCTGATTGGCCCACCAATTGGGAAGCAGAGAAGATTCAAAATTAAGTAGTATAAAAGAAAAGTGCATTCGCTCGCAGAGCATTCAGTCAAGAGTTAAAAATAATGTTCTCCTTCAGTTGCTATCGCACGGATTAGAAGGCCCTTCAGTGAAGGGCTGAGATACAGTCTACATCCCCTGCTGAGCCAACTTGTGGTTTATTTCCTATTATTTTTTGGGAAGGTTGCCACTGTCGAGGCTAATATTTCGTGATCGGACAGATACTTCCTGAATTTTTTTTTGATGATTTTTGTTCGAGGTAGATTTGATTTCTGTGTCGGTTTGATGAGAAGATTTGGTATGCAACGCCAAGGAATGGTATGCAACGCCGATTATTTATCCAAAATAGTTGATGTGAGAAATTTGGACATATTATGTATCTTAAAGGCATGGTCAAGTCAAGTCCTACGTCCACTTAGCGGTTATGTCACAGATATTACCCACTGTTCGTTTTGACGTAGGACTTACGTCTCTCTTCACTATACCGGGTGTCATTTCAATATTTCTAAATCGACCGCGTTACGCTGTGTTGAAAGATTTTGAATGATAATAGCGTTTGTCCCAGTGAACGGATCTCTTCGGAAAACCCCTTAATCGACAGATCTTAAGTATGCCTTTCATATTCATACTTGATATGACCCGAAAAACTTGTTTCAATAGGCCTAAAACTGTTTTCGAAGCAAAACATTGACTGCACTGAAACCTATAAATATGGGTGCCGCTTGTTCCTCGCGTCATTTGTTCGCTTGATTCTGATGGGTGCAGACACTAGCGGATAAGCTGCGACTGCGCACCAAAAAAAGCCATAAAAGAGGGTGACGCATTTTTTCCTTCTCATTCTGTTCAGAACTTCCAACGGGATATTTTTCTTTCATTCTAACCGGGACAAGCAAAGCCACAGCAGCATCGATTCGACAGCACTCGCAACTTTTCGCAAAACAGTATCGTCCGCATCATCCGCTTTTCGGCCCGGCAGCGCCGAGGCCACCATCAGCCATAGCATGCCAGTACAGCCGCAGAAAATGTTCCAGAAGCAGCCCATTCTACAGACCCGGCACCGCAGCAATGCCGAGGAGATACCGGCAGCAGCAGCAGAGTCGAGCCGAAACTAGCCGGCATCAATGAAGAGCTGAGGCCAACCGGCATCAGTGTTGAGCCGAGACCGGCCGGCATTGGTATCGAGCCGAAACAAGTTGAAGAAAATCAAGAGAAAGAACTGCAATGTTCTTGAAGAAATCGCGTGTGTGTGTTTTGGTTTCGAGTAAAGAAACCTCCTCGGTCAACCAGTTCCCCGAAAGGAGTTAATTTTCGGCCCTTATCAGGGCCAAGAGAGTTAATAATAATTTTCGCAATTGGGTGGCATTCGTCACTGGTTCGTCGCATGCTGCGTTAAGGCAATTCGCATCCCGCTGGTTCCATTGAATAAACAGCACACGTCAAGCGGATACGCTGCATAAAGACAGCTTTGTTTTTGCGCTCCACCCTGCATCAGCCTTACAGTCCGCTGCAACATGACGCAACAGATGGAGATAGAAAATGTATTTCTTTGAAGCAAACGGTTCTTCTGAGAGCCACTGATATAGGGGAACAGACGGCTTTGGCAGGTTTTGTTCTATTATTGGCAGGGGGTTTTTGTCGACCGAATTTTATGAAATTTGGCCACAATATTCTTCGATATGCAAAGAATGTTTAGGCCAAATTTGAGCAAAATCAGTCATAAAAAACCCCCCTGACAATAATAGAACAAAACCTGCCAAAGCCGTCATTCCCCCTATATAATATCAAAGTTTTAAATACCCTCCGCGTTAGAAAATGTACTTGAGTGTCAAATCCAATATTCTAGAGATAAAATGTTATACGCGAATAGCAGATTTTAAAGATTTTTTATAACCGTGACATAACAAGAACTGTGACCGCGAAGTGGACGAAAAACTAGATTTGACCATGCCTTTAAATACACTTAATATGTCCAAATTTCTCACTTAATCTTATTTAGATAAATAAATCGGTGATAACAGCCCAAACATTATTATATAACAGTTTTCGTGAGCAATTTAAAAAAGATATCTTAAAATGAAAAGCTATCAATCGATTTATATAGAAAAACATTGTTTGATACTGTTCGCGCAGAAAGCGAACGTGACTGAATGTTCTCCCAAACTACCAATCCTAAGTTTTCCGCACTTCCCACCTGAACAGCAATTCTCGATTGCCTGGTTGTGGCCTGTACCGTGCGAAAAGTCCCGTTAGGAAATAGACGCCAGCAGCGAGCAACAAAAGAAAGAAGAAGAAGCCCATCACGAACGCGTCGATGATGATGACGCTTTGGCTGACAAAGGAACAGGATACAAGACGCTCACTGATTGGCCGACCAAGAGACGATTCAAAATTAAGTATAAAAGAAAAGTGCATTCGCTTAGAGCACCTCCACGGGAGTCCTCATCGCTATTCTCATTATAGCGCTCCCTCCCGAGTGCTATTTAAGGATAGCGCCCCATCTTCCCACCGGTGGTTTTTGTTTTAGGTATAGCGACTTCGTAAACATATTGAGTTCTCACCGGGCGTTGCTAAAAGTAGTCAACATCTTCTTCAATGACTCTACACTTCAACTGAAACTTGGCTAGCTGCTGAAATTAGTGAATTAGTATTCTATTAGCATTTTATCAGTTATTAATTTAAAGCTTTTCTGTGCCCGCCATTGCATGCGTATGTATTTTGTGTGACAACTGACAACTATGCCCATGGAGCCTATAGGTATACTCGAAAGCATCCTTGACCGAATCGGGAATAGAACACGCCATCTCCGGAGGGCAATTCTACGCTTTTGATCGCAATGCTAGCCCGTCATAGTAATTTTTCACCGTTATTCCTTCTGGAATTCCTTTCTCCTGGAAAATTCTGGAAAAAGGAAAAAAGTTTTCCCACAAAAATCTCTTGACAAATTCCAGCAGGAATGCTTCCACAGTTTTTTTTTCTCTGCAGGACGTCTCGGAGAAAAATTTTTTTTAACAACATCCGAAAGAATCCGGAGAGTTTTCAAATGAAACCACAAAAAATATAGGGCTTTTCCAATAAAAAAAAATCCCGAGAGAATCTGGACGAAATCCTAAAACTATTCTGCGAGAACTGCTGAAGATTCTTAAAAGAACACAAAGATTGCTGGGGAACTCCCGGAGGGATCCAAGATGATTTTCCAAAACAAATCATTCTTAAATGAACGACAAAAAAGATAAACTTGCGGTAGCTTTTCTGGAGGAACTACTTGAAGAACATACTGAACAATTACTAAAGGAACCTTCTGAGGCATTCCTGGAAGACCTTCCCTTGGAATAACTATAACAACAAAATTAAAACAGTGGAATTTTCTTTCGCGAGAATTCCATGAATATTTCGGGCTCTAACGGGCGCCGGTGCGCATCGCTCCTCATTAAAGCTGATCCATTACTATAATCAGTGGCGCCGGGAGTGGGTGGGACACGTAGGACATGTCCTACGCATGAAAATACTTGGGTGGGACACTCGAAGCATTGTCCTACCCATGATTATGACAAGAACTTTAATACTAAATATCAAGTTGAATATTGATAAAGTTATTAGATAACAAGAATCTGTAAATTAGTTAAGGAATCTTTCCTTTCACAGTTATTTAGAGGATTTACCTAATATCCAAAATATTTCTGGGTTTTGAAAAGATTTTTTCCTAAACAGTCTCTCGAGATTTTATTATGATTCCAGGACATCCAAAATTGATTCAAGGAGGCCTGAAGGTTTTCACCGCAAGAAGTCTAATTTTTTTACCGTTTTCTGGTATTTCGTAAATTTTGTTGAAAACTGTAATGGTCCTTGATGAGTCAGAAATATTCTTGAAAGTACATTTTTTGAATTCCTTAAAGTTTCTTGGGAAACCACACAATATAAAATGTACATTTGTTCTCTCTGCATTCACTACGCAAAAGTCCAAAATCCTGAGTGCCACAAATAATGGCATAAATACTCTTTGAGATTCATGAAGATTTCTGAAAATCCTTTACGAGATATGATAATCCTTTAAGGTTTTTGGTCGATATGAAGTTCCTAGTGTGGTCTCTATCCTTCCGAAATTCCAATGGTTTCCTGAATAGTTAGAAAGATAGTGATATACGATTGACACCATTAAAAATCTGCATAGAATGTCTTGAATAATTTGAGTATTATACCAGGACATATCTCTTAAAGTGCAAAGGGATTTCTTTAAACCTTAAGATATTTCTTGAAAGTAGCTTGGATTACAGAGTGTTACAGTGAAAACATTTATGAAGTTTTCTCAGCTATGCTATCGCCTACCATTATGAGAATGCAGAAGCTTGATGGACCGTGCTTCTGTGGTACCCGTCGTTTCGATCGAAAAAAAGCGCGATCCTCCTCAGAATACAGAAGGCAATGGGCGTGCGTGGTTATTTTCTCGTCGAGAAACAAAGAAGATAAATAATTTAATGTTTGATAGATCATTATTCTGTAGTGCGCATGATTTGATCGAAAGAAGAACGATTTTTCTCAGGACGCATAGGCCGTCGGCCGTGCATTGCGCTGAGTAGATTTCGGATCGTGCTTTCGCTCATGAACCGAAACACAACAATTAAGTCCGAAATAACGATTTTTTGAACGCTTACCAAGATTATCTTCCAAACTAACCAATTATTCCTTTCCCGTGGCGCATGCAGAGGATTCATTGGTCTCTTGAAACTATGAGTGTTGAACTTATTTTCTTATTCTAATCCTAAACGAACTGTAAGAACGTAACCGGCATCGTTGGTGGTTTTGAATTTATGAAACTCTAAAGCATGTACAGTGAGAATAGTTGATTCTCGGCCAATCATGATTCGACTATGAAGGAGAGTATAGCTTTTTTAATAGAATCAAAATTTATACCCATGTTATTCCTTTCAAATTCGTTTTTCTCCTGTTTGATAAATCTTTTTATTTGTCCTACCCACGTCTCGGAAGGTGACCGCGCCTCTGACTATAATTATTTCTTCGCGGAGTTGAACTGGGGCACTATATAGTTACTATAGTTAAAAAAAAAATATTCTCCTTGTTTTTTAATTTACGTCGAAATTGTTCTGAAAAAGAAAAAAACAGATTTTCTGCAATTTTTTATCAATACCAAATTGACGTTTCACAAAATAGCAACCCTGTATGGAAATTTAGCAACCCAGTATGGGGCGCTAAATTTGGAGACTCACGGCTAATTTTGAGTTGCGTTCTTATTTTACATTCCCGTTTAGATACCTTCGGTGTAAAAGTGGGTCCCTATGAGGGGCCCGGAAATAGCGATAGGGACCCAGATGGGGACTCCCGTGGAGGTGCTCTTACAGAGCATTCAGTCCTTCTTATTAGTTGGACCAAGCCGAAACAAACAGCCTTTTTCAAGGCTATAAGAGTTAAATAATTTTCTTATTCAGTCGATATCGCATGGACTCGGAGGCCCTTCAGTCGAAGCTGCGAATGAGCTGCTGCTGGGTCTGACGAGAAGGCATAAAATAGCGCAACGTGATTTTTTTTCCTTTCATTCTGACCGGGACAAGCCAAGTAACAGTAATATCGATTCGACAGCATTCACACCTTTTAGCAAGGCAGCATCGTCCATACTATCCACTTTTTCGGCCCGGCAGAGTCGACGCCAACATGAGCCGAAGCATAGCCATCAGTACAGCAGTAGAAGAAGTTCCAGAAGCAGTCCACCCCACAGACCCGACACCGCAGCAATGCCGAGCAGATACCGGCAACAGCAGCAGAGTCGAGCCGAGGCCGGCCGGCATCAGTATCGATTCGAGACAGGCTGAAGAAAAGCAAGAGAAAGAATTGCGATGCTTTTCAAGAAACCGTGTGTGTGTTTTGGTTTCGAACAAGAAACTCTTTCGGTCAACCAGTTGTCCATGAAAAAGTTAATTTCCGGCCCATATCAGGGCAAAGAAAGATAATGATAATGCTCGCAATTGGTCACCGGTTCATCGGTCGGCAGTTCGTATCCCGCTGGTTCCATCTGGAGAAACAACACACGTCGGCACATACCTGCACTGCATGAAGACAGCTTTGGTTTCGCGCTCCACCCGGTGCACCCAACATTAGTTTTACAATCCACTGCAACATGACGCAACAGATGGACATAGAAAATGTTTATTTTCAAAGCATACGGTTCTTCTGAGAGCCATTGATAGACTTACTAAATAGTACTTAAAAATTCTAAAATACTCTAGAGATAAAATGTTATACGCGAATAGCAGATTTTCAAGATTTTTTCATAACCGTTACATAACAAGAACTGTGACATATAATGAAATAAATCACAAAAATTCCACTATTAGATGAAAAATCGATTGAGAGCTTTTCTTTTTGAGATATTTTTTCCTATATTGCTCATGAAAATTGTTATAATAATGTTTGGGCTGTTATCGCCGATTTTTTATACAAATTAGGGGACGTGAGCGATTTGGATATATTATACATCTTCAAAGGCATGGTCAAGTCAAGTCCTACGTCCACTTCGCGGTTATGTCACAGACATTACCCACTGTTCGTTTTTTCGTTGCGGCCGATCGATGATCACACGTTGGTCGAAATACAGCAAAACAGCAGTAGTGAACAAACGACGATGGCGATGCCCGCAGTACTGTAATAGGCTGGATTATTCGTGGATGTTGTCCTCGCTTTACCATGCCATGGGGGCACTCAAACTTCGTCCCGATTCACACAAGGGACCCACTAGTGACACTATGACCGTATTGTAGCGTTGTTCCGTTGATCCAGGGAGTGGTACCTTTTCGCGCGCGCACTTTGCAATATGGTCCTGTCCGAGCGAGAAACACCGGAGCCGACGGTACCAGGCTTTACGGAACACCACCATGTGCTTACACTTGTACTATACACATTCTTCACCGTCAGCTCGGACCACTGTTCACCGGCAATTATTTGCAATTATTTGCACCACGCTCGCTCGGACTTTTGTATGGTACGATTTTGGCCTAGCTGTCCTAACTCGGTTAGAAAGAAACGTTCACTTATGGACTCGATCACTTTGGTGTCTACTTTTCTTAACCGTCCGAGGTGCAGCCGAGCATAGGCCCGTACCTGGTTTTAACTTCAAGGAATTTTTAACTTGTAGTGTTTTAGCTGATAAGCTTAGAAAGTTTTAATGAAGCAATTTATTTAGTTTATAATAGTCTTTTAGATATAAATTTCACAAACTACGGAACTACGAATTGCGGGAAAACGTGGCAAATTCGCGGGTGTCACTAACTGTTCGTCACTCCTCTGGACCGGTCGATTACTTAAGAGACCGAATCTATTACGGCCTTGCCCTTTTATCCTCTTCTTGCCGCCCCAAATATAACGCCCATAGCCTGCCATTTCGTTATTCCGGTGTGCGTTGCGGTGAATCGCTGCGTTTCTCGTTGATTTTTGTTAGTAGAAGATCGAGGGGTTTTGGTTGAAAGGTAGAAGAAAGGAAGGTAGTAAAGTCGGCCACTCATAGTCGGCGTTGCTCTCGTAACACTTTTGTTTGTCAGACAGCCGTTCGACGGCTTTTCCTCTCGGATTTAGAAAACTCGGACAGCATCCGCCAACAACTGTCATCGGGCAACCCGCCAACCAATGTCCATCCGGAACCGGAAGGGCCGGGCCATCAACATCGCACCCCAGCCCGTTCTACATCGAGGTCCACGTGAGTACGCACCCGACTGGCAAATCTCCTTCTGGTGTACCGCCACCACGTGTCTGTCGGGCCCAACGGACGTTGGAGCAATGTCCTCTTAAATTGCATCGTCGGTGTAAATACCACCGTTCATCGCCCGGGAAAACGGAAATCGGTTATCGAGAAAGGCTCACCCGCTCTGGTAGGTGAATTCATCGTCGCGTTCTTCCCACGCCGGCGAACAATAACCATTCCCACGCTGTGCTAAGCGAAGCAAGCCGAGCCGACAGACAATAGCAACGGTGGACAATAGAAGCAAGCCAAGCCTCCTGCATGAATAACAGGGAATCTTCAGCTGAGCCCACCATGCCACCGCGCCGGCGCTAGAAGGCGGTTACGTGAGTAGAGTTAACTACAGTTAAAACAGTGGCAGAATCGCCCGGTGATGATAAGCTAAACTTTATGTGGGAAAGTTCTTCTGGAAAATGGAGAAGTTAGGGTTGAGTGAGTAATGTTCGGTTCTGGTTTTGTGAAGTTCTAGTAAGTCGGACGCTAAGAAAGTGGAGGGGCGGAATTGATCTTCGAACCTTTCTTAAAGGGGGTTTCTCTCAATGGACTTTCTTAGGTGGGTCTCAGACCGGGCAACAAATCAACTTGAGCGGGAAGTCCTCTAACGAGGTGGCGCATAAGCTTCCTGTTTTTTTATGAAAACAAATTTACCAGTCCACAGTAGCGCATTATATCGGGAATTAATGTCCGATCACGAACAGCTCTGTTCGTGCGACTCACTATAATACTCTGTAATAAAATAGCCTTGCATAAAACGTTAAATATAAAAAATTATAATATGAATACTTCAGGCATAACATACTCTGTTATTACAATACAATTACAAGTATGTTATGCCTAAAGTATTTTGCATATCAAATTTTGGTATTATTTTTTGGTATTTTACCTCTTATGCAAGGCTACTTCCACCAATTTCTGTTAACGAGGTCGTCGCTCCTGCTCGGGAATCGCATCACTGTGACACAAAACCCCTTCAATGATTCGCTGTTAAAAATCTAACAAGAACACCGAAAATCAGAGCGAATTTGAAGTCACTAGGAAGTTGCGAACAGCTTTCGAACAGGCCAAATAGTACTAAGTGGTCTTTTTTTCTAAATCCGTCATTTCATGTCCGTCATGAATAAAGCATCTTCCGACAAATAAAGCTTCAAATTTTCAAACATTTTTTTTCGTTCCGGAACTTCCGCGAAGATGCTTTTAACGAAATCTAGTCAATAGTTACAAAATTGTGAAAATATGTAGTGACTTTTTCCGAGGAAAAAGTGACTTTAGTGTCTTGAGGTCGAAAAAAGAAACTTTTTAGTGACTGACCCGAAAAAAGTGACCAAGGGGCCGTACACATATTACGTAAGCACTTATGGGGGGAGGGGGGGTCGGTCAATGTCTTACGCTCCATACAAATAAAAATTCATTTGTATGAAAAAAATCTTACATGGGGGGAGGGGGGGTCGAAGAACCCAGAAAAATTGCTTACGTAATAAGTGTACGACCCCCAAGTCACTAAAAAGTGACTCGCCGCCACCAGGCCTGCGTTAGGCATCATGGACGTTAGACATAACGGATGATATGCATAATGGACATTAGGCATACAATGACAAAAAGAACAGCCTATGACATAAAGAAGGCAGAATTATGCCTAACGTCCTTATGCCTAGCGTACTTATGCCTAAAGTCGCGAAAGCTTTTCTATGCCTGAAAAATCGTGAGAAAACGATTTTGATAGAAGAATTTATATTTGACGTTAATAGGGACACAAATTAAAATGAACCGAAACCTTTTCCTTCTTCTTCAATCCTTCCTTTTTCTTCTTCCTTCTTCGTTCTGCCTTCCTTTTTTTAGTTCTTCCTCCAAAAATCATCTTTCTTGTTCCTTCTTCCTTGTTCCTATTTAATTCTCCTTTTTATGTCTTCCTTCTATCTTATTCCTTCTTCCTTGTTCCTCAATTTTTTATTTCTTCTTTTTTCTGTTTTCTTCTACCTTCATTTTTCCTTGATCTTTTTCTTTCTTCATCATAGTTCCTTGTTGCTATCTTACTTCTTCCTTTTCCTTGTTGTTTTCTTCCTTCTTCTTTCCCTTTTTCTTTCCTTCTTCTTTCTTCCTTTTTCTTTCTTTCTTTTCCTAGTTCCTTCATCCTTTTTCCATGTTCCTTTCTCTTTTTTCTTTCTTCCTTCTACCTTCTTCCTCATTCGTTCTTCGTTTTTCTTTGGTCCGTCTTCTTACCTTCTCCCTTTCTTCTTCTTTTTTCTTTCGTCCTGTTTTATTCTTCCTTCATTTTCCTTCCTTTTTTCATCTTCCTTCATTTTCCATCCTTTTTTCTTCTTGCACCACTTTCCTTTTTTATTTTTGTTATTTTTTCTTTCTTCATTCTTCCCTTCTTTCTTCTGTATTACTTCTTCCTTGTTCCTTCTTCTTGCATCTTTATTTCCTTTTCCTTCTTTCTTCTTACTTTTTCCTTCTTCCTTCTTCAACGTCCTTTCGTTAATCTTGTATTTTTTATCATTCTTCCTTCTTCAGTCTTCTTTCTTCTTCTATTTATTCTTATAATTCTTCCTTCTTCTTTCTGCTTTTTTTCATTCTTTTATCTTTCCCCTTTTTTCTTGACTTTTTTCTTCCTTGTTCCTTCTTCTTCCATCTTTCATTTTACTTTTTCCTTCTTCTACTATGCGCTTTTTCTTTATTATTTATTCATTATTCAACCACTCAACTTGGTTGGTAACAACTCATATGGTTGGGATTCATTTCATCCCCTCAATTTCAGCCTTTCGATACATTTTTTATCTTTATTAAGAGGACTTTCAGCCCTAGGCTGGTTCAGCACTCCCGGGAAGATTAGTGATGAACTCTAATTTTTGAAAAATCACTTTAATAAAGCTTAAAAAAAAAAAAAAAAAAAAAAAAACTCCCGGGAAGAAGTTTTTCCACGTCGTATTATGTATGGAGATCATTTTACCGTATTGCTTAAAATGGTTGGAAATGGTGGAAAGGTCATGTAGTTTTATTGTATTAGTTGGAACATCGACGTATACTGGTACGTGATAGACTACTCCCAGGTGATGGAAAGAGTGTTTCAGATGGTTTTGCTTTTGTAGTCGTGGAGCTACACCTGCATCGTTCATTTCTATAAACAAGCAGTTGTTGAGATTGTGCAGCTAAATACTCTATTAACATCAACCATGTCAAGTTTGATGGACTCCTCCAGAAAATTCTTTACCTGCTCTAAAGAGGGTCGTTTTGGGAGAACAATAAAGTCCACATCCAGCGTGTTCTTTCTATGTGACATTTAAGCCGAGTGGATTCGTCACAAGAACCGAGGAATTGTGTTCACGACTGTGCGGAAAAACGTCTGTCACGCGCGAGAAGCAATTGCCAACTGACGATACATTTCAGTCTTTCGAGATTTCAGCCTTATGAGTATTCAGCGTGTAAAAATGGACAGTTCTCGAGACGCAAAATAAGGACAAAGGAATTCGTTGGATTTCGTTTGGCAAGATTTTGACACACACTAGGCTTTCCGAATGGCGTTGGATGGGTATTCTACAAAAGGCGGAAACACGAAAGGCGGAACGATAAATAAGGCAAAACACATAAGGCGGAATCACAAACAGCAGAATCACAAAAGGCAGAATCACAAAAGGCAGAACCACGAAAGGCAAGAATAGTATTGGGCCATTTCAACTTAGATGGACATTTCCCAAGCAACCAGAAGTTCGGATAAGAAGGGTTTATTTATTTATCATCAGACTAAGGCCGGAGTGGCCTGTGCTGCACATAAAAGACTTCTCAATTCAACTCGGTTCATGGCTGCACTTCGCCAACCACGCAGTCTGCGGAGGGTCCGCAAGTCGTCCTCCACCTGATCGATCCACCTTGCCCGCTGTGCACCTCGCCTTCTTGTTCCCGTCGGATCGTTGTCGAGAACCATTTTCACCGGATTACTGTCCGACATTCTGGCTACGTGCCCGGCCCACCGCAGTCTTCCGATTTTCGCGGTGTGAACGATGGATGGTTCTCCCAACAGCTGATGCAACTCGATAAGAAGGGTTATTTTGGCTTAATCAGCTCTCATTTTAAGTAATTTTTGTATGGTGGGAGCGTGAAAGTGAACTTTAAAGTTCCGTTAAGGATGCTTGGAACTTGATGTGAACCATAGTGAACCAATTAGTTCGGTTAAGAGTAAATTTAAGTAAAATCTGAACTTCTGGTTGCTTGGGTTTGAACTACCAGATCAAACGGAGGTGCTTAATGAATACTAAGCTATGAGGCTGCCAATGTTTCACAGTTGTGAGATAAGATTCCAAAAGATAGAAAGTAGAGAAATATACGGAGGAATGTGCTTTTAAAGAAGGAAGGTCAACTCAGACCGGGCAGATGCGAGCCTTCAAAGAATAAAATATGTTTTCCCTTACCTCAAGCAGACGCCTGCTTAAAACTAAGAACAAAATTCTGCCTTTTGTGATCCGCGCAGCAATCAGGATGTATTCGATCCGAAATATTCTTCAGACGACCGTTTCACCAGTTGGTTGGAAAGTTGCCGATAGTCACAATCTCGGATTCGTCTGTTGGCTGTCATCACATTATTCAAACCAGGCTTGGAACTTTTTTTTTACAGTTTTTACGTAATGTCGTTTTTATTGCAATTACAAGGTTAAACAGTTTTTTTTTCACATTTCATGTTTCGTTCGCATCTGCGATTTGCACAACGGTGGTGAAAATCGACAAAACAGACATCACCAGAGGGCGTGAGTCTGCGGTTTATGTAAGTGTGTGTATGTGTATTTGTTGGTGAGTGTTAGTTTTTCAGCTTTCCATTTTTCACTAATCAGAACAATTCAACGAGTTTTTTTTCTTTTTATTTCAATATTATTTTACGCGATCTTCTATGACCATTTCTGTAATGATCTAATTTGCTCAACATGCTCTGCTTGTTTGCTTTTAGTTTCTTGTTTGATCTTATGTACATATTCAGCGTCGCTCACCTTACTGTTTTTTCTTCTATTAACTGTGTTTTGCTCTAGCCAAAATGATCTCATTTCAATATAAAACTTGGGATTTTTGTTTTAAGGCAGCTTTCTAATTCAATTACAATATATTTTATTTTCCTTTCTATTTTTCTGCTCTCAACGGGTTAGTAGTTTCATTTCGATACTGTTTGAAGTAAGCTTGAGGATTTTGTATTATTTTTCAAAAAAGAGAACAAATGAAGGATCTTACAAACGGCATCTATACGTAGATGTTTTCTGCCATACCGTTCGAAGAAAACAGATATAGATTTCCTACTATACGGCACGCCGAGGCAACTCTATTACGTTTGGTTGAAGATGCAACGGTTAGGTTTTATTAATGCTTCAATTTGAGGCACTATTGAGTCTACTTATTTCACCGAACCCACAATCACGTGTCACGAACGACCAAGGTCCATATAGGTTGACTAATGATCGCTACATAGTGACCCATATATGTGGGAACAATGTTTGAAGAACTGATTGCACAGGCAGATGAAAATGTTTCATTTTGTCTCTTACAAACGGATAACGAATTCGCCCCGGCGCACTTTATACTATCAATTGATAAGTAGTCGAAGATAATAGATACCAATTCGCTTAAGTAGTGAAGAAAGGGTGAACGTTATGCTTGTCATAATAGTTGCCGTTAATTCGCATTGATCTGTGTACTTTAAATTTAATTTCATTTTATGCTCATTATATCGACCCTCACTGTGTCGAATGAGTGGGAACAATGACCGCATTCTATTTCCACTATTATTGTTTCGTTTGACTGTTATAGGTGGATATGATTCATGGATTATGGATGGATGGCTCTGGGGGTAAGAGAGGAATTGGATTTGTAAAATTTTGGCACGAATATCAAGTCGGTTCTCTTTGACGAAAACAAACAAATGCGTCTTGGTATCGATTTTTTTTTAATTTCAGAGTTTAACTTCAAGTTCGGACGTCCATGTCCGGCGTGAGATGTTTCCGAGCGAATAAATCCGGATGCGATGTTTTACTTTTCCTTAATTTGCACTATTTATGTACTACATTAAAACAAAGAAATAATGAAGTCTGTGCTTGCACTTGGAGTACTAATTATTCCATGGGAAGGGATGAGTGAGTTAGGATCGAATTCGTCTAAAACCATAACTTTAGTTAACTTATGCGGTTAATTTTTAAAAACAATTGTTACATAATTCGAGTTTATTGTATCTTGCTGTTTAATGCTAGGCGAGTTAGTTCACATTTATGTTTTGTTTCTGTCGCTTACGGTGACTGGTTATTCAGAGATATAGAGAGTGTTCAGACGGGGTCGGGTCATTACAGGGGGGAAATACGTTGATGATTGTCCAAAATTAGACTAACAACACTATTTGCTTTGATTTTGCGTACGATGAGGTGACTGCGCATATGTTTATAAATGCTGTTGGGTTCTTCCCAAAACCGATGCATATCTAGTTTCTAGTTGTGAAAATTTTCCTGAAAGCGTTTCGACCAATAATGGGCGGGGGTTTGAAATAGGGAGGGCCTACGCAAAGTTCACGAGCTTTTCGAGGATGATTTCTGAACTTTTATAGATTTCTGTTTTAAATATACATTTTTTTTATTTCATTTTCAATGTCAGCAGTGTTTCAATATAGTTTATTCCGGGTTTTATTAGATATATTATTTATATATGTGTTTCTTTTATATAAATATATTGATTTAATAAACATTCAGTAATAAGTAATAAGCTTATTATTTTCGAACAAAATAATTTAAATAAATGTCCATATTTAATGCAAATTTTTCTCCTAAAAATCTTACTCACCTTACGCTCGTACTCGTATCAATATATAATATATAATTTAAAAATAATAATAAACAACAACATGTTTTCATTTTGTTATTCTCTTTTTTCTTTACTTGCATTTCATTTACCGCTAGCAGCCAAATTGCTATATTGATTTGATGCACAACTGCGCGCAACTACTCTATCCCTAAAATGTGTAATCACATCAGGGTCCTAAACAAGTGTGAATGACTAATGGTGTGTGTAATTGTGTATGTGTGTGAGAGTGTTTTTTTTTTCTTTCGCGAGACGGTATGTACGCATGTCTCCACCATTCACCACTTTTTTTTTACTGCTCTCTTGAAAGTGTTAGTTGTGTTCATCTTCCGTCAAACGACCCTACCTATCCGCTTCTGATTTCGCCGGGATACCGTCAATGGTGATAGCCGGATCGTGAAACGGGCCGGGCGCGCATATTTGGTGGCAGCGTCCACGTGATATTCGCTTGAGGTCATAGAGATTCCTTGGACGGTACCCAGATGGTTGGGCCACTCTGGGACCAGATTACGTTCTTTACTTTGCTGTAGATTTCCTCGATGGTATCGCCTTGGACGAGTGCTATGTGATATAGGTTTTGAATAGACAAGAATACGTACCATGATATAAAAAAAAATTGGTAGATTGACGTCAGATTACCCAAAAAAAAACACTTTTTTCCTTGATCGCATCGTAATGTGCCTTGTGATTATGAAGTTTGGAATATTCAATTTTTCCAGCACAAAATTTATATTTGTAACAAAAAGCAAACAAAGGGTTTGTTAGCATTTTATCAACTCCCGACAAACGCCACCATGACATAAATTCTCTGTTTTGTCCTGTTGTTCTATGGATCATGAAGCATGAAGCATCAGCCAGTTTTTTCGTCATGTAACAAAAAAAATGTGGACGCATTTTGGATCCAATATGATCACTTTTGTCACATTAATTTTTAACCTTTCCTTAGAAAGGCGGACGATATACGAATACATGCATAAATGGCAACTTGGCTCAGAAACCTCGCAGTGTAAGGCCTTATGGGGACTGGGGGAAGGGTCGTTTGGCCGAGACCCTTTTCACCGAATGCCATTCTATTGGTCCAAAAACACGTTAGGCCAACGGGTCTTAACTTGAGGTACATGTACCCCTGGAGGTACCTCAGACAAAAATGTGTAATGGCGGATAGGGGCTACCCCAAATGGCATAATGCCGTTCGGCATAATTCCATTTGGCATAACGAGTTGAATAGCCAGAGGCCATTTTTTATGAAGACCATTGAGCATAACGACCGTTTAAATAGTCATAATGACTTTAGTGCCATTTGGCATAAAAATTAAAAGAATTATAAAAACTATAGCCCAAATCTCGCTTTACAAGAGTCATTTATATAAATAGCATAAGGGCATATGCGGGTTTGATTAACTTTTTCGCCTAATTCCAGGTAAATTTTAATTAAAATGGATTTAAATGAACGAATAATGTACTAATTTGCCTTATTCCTGAAAAAGCTAACCTAAAAAAATCCAAATGCGTGCTTTGAATGAAAGAATGGTCTACTCATTAGAATTCTTACAAGCAAATGCATGTATGCTTTCTCGTTATAAGGAGAAATCGTGTGCGTGTGTGTGTAGAAAAGAGATCTCATGACATTCGCTTCGACTTTTCCGGACAAATGCGTTCTTTTGAAGAATGAGTCATCTAGTCTTTTGCTTACTTGCACTACTCAAATGCATATTTTTAACCTTTGCACCCCTAACCTCTTTTGTGCATCAAAATTTGGTGTTTTTGCTCTACTTCATTCAATTTTTGATCGATTTATTTGAAATTTTAATTTAGACATAAACATAAACATAATTATGTCGGTCCAACGGTTTCAGATTTATACGGAATCCCAGTTGGGTCTATCGGGTGGCCATTTAGACTTTTATGTTTGTTATTCGTACCAAAATCGTTTTTTATACCCGAAGAAAATTTATTTGCGATGCTTCTGAACGAATTTGGAAGCATGGTGACCACACTGGAACCGGCTCCGGAGCTCTAACTAGGGACATACATCAGAATAATTCGAAATGTATCATGAGGCATATGAATCATCCACATTTTTTGCCGAAAGTTAAATTGAACCTAATTTTAGATTTCTACTTTCATGTTTGATCCATTTGATCCAATTGATCCAAACATCCCGGGACAGCTGGAACCAATTCCGGAGGCCCTGTGGAAGACTTGAATCCGGTTTTTGAACAGAACATAGCATGCGACATATCAATCTTCATGATTCACCATGACAATAATGTAGGATAACATTTTTAAGGTCTTGATTCTACTTCTGGCCCTTCCGGAAAAATCTGGAACACGATGGAAGTGGAATTAAAGTTTGTTCTATAAGTTAAGGTTCGTTACCAAACCTATTAGTTGTATGCAGATTTCGACTTTTCTAAATCAGATCGAGAGACAACTATCACAGGTTTGCCTCTAATATAATTTAGACCTTATTGGTCAGGTTTGGGGCAGCCGGAACCGGTTCCGGTGTAGACCTGCGCGCCGATTGAAATTGGTGATGGCGTCACACCGTTGGCGACCGGTGGATGCGGTGCGGTGACGTAAAAATTTCTCCGAAGGAACTTCCAGAGGGTTACCTGAAGGAACTTCCGGAATAATCGGAGGAATTGCTGAAGGAACATTCGGTGGAATTGCTGAAGGAACTGCTGAAGAAATTTCCGAAAGAATTCCTGAAGGACTTTTTTAGAATTGCTGAACGAACTTCCGGAGAATTCCCTGTAGGAACTTCTGGAGGAGTCGCTGAAGAAACTTCCGGAGGAGTTGCTGAAGAAACTTCCGGCGGAAATGCTGATTGAATTTTCGGAGGAATTGCTAAACGAACTTATGGAGGAATTCAAGAAGGAACTTTCGGAAGAATTCATGAAGGAAATTCCGAAGGAACTGCTGAAGTAACTTTCGGATGAATTCCTGAAGGAACAATCGAAGGAATTCCTGAAGAAAATTCTAGAGGAATTCTTGAAAAAATTCCAGAGGAATTCATTAAAGAATTTCGGAGAAATTGCTGAAGAAACTTCCGAGAGAATTGCTGAAAGAACTTCAGGAGGAACTTCCGGTGGTATTCATGAAGGAACTTTCGAAAGAAATTCTGAAGGAACTTCCGGAGGAATTCTTGAAGGAAATTCTGGAGGAATTGCTGAAGGAGCTTCCTGAGGAGTTGCTGAAGGAACTTCAATAGAAATTCTTGAAGGAACTTCCGGAGGTATTATATGAAGGAACTTCCTGAAGAATTTCTGAAGGAAGACATTCCTGAAGGAACTTCCGGAGGAATTCCTGAAGGAACTTCCGGAGGAATTCCTGAAGGAACTTCCAGAGGAATTTCTGAAGGATTTTCCAGAGGAATTTGTGAAGGATTTTCCGGAAGAATTCCTGAAGAAATTTCTGGAGGAATTCCTAATGGAACTTTCGGAGGAATTGCTGAAGAAGCTTCCGGAGGAATTGCTTAAGGAGCTTCCGGAGGAATTGCTTAAGGAACAACTGGGGGAATTGCTGAAGAAACTTCCGGAGGAATTTCTGAAGGAGCTTCCGGAAGAATTTCTGAAAGAACTTCCAGAGGAATTCCTGACGGAATTTCGGGTGGAATTCCTTAAGGAACTTCCGAAGGAAATGATGCAGGAAATTCCGCACCACTTCCTACGATCATCAATGATGGGACGCCGTCACGCTGCCACCGCTAAATGCGTACTTTTAAAGAAGGAGTCATCTACTCTTTTGCCTTATTCCGGGCGAATGCGTACTTTTAAAGAAGAAGTAATTTTGCCTTTTTCTGGGTGAATGCGTACTTTAAAAAAGGAGTCATCTACTCTTTTGCCTTATCCCAGGCAAATGCGTACTTTTAGAGGAGTTATCTACTCGTTTACCATTTTCCGGGAAAATGCATACTTTTTCAGAAGGAGTCATCTACTCTTTTGCCGTGATGAACTTATTAAATCACGTAAATGAAGTAAATAAAAAAATCTAATTCTTTTGCCTAATGCCGGGCAAATACATACAAGAGTACTGGTATATGGTGCAACCTGCTGGAATGGGTTACCAATCGACGCCAAACTGAAACCAACTCTGTCAACGTTTATTATAAACCAAATAAAAAATCATGGATTCATCTTCTACACTTCTCGGAAACCTCCTTTCAAGAAGCACCGAAGGGTCTATCCAAGAGGCTCGGAGGACTCCTTTCAAAAGTTTCGGAGACAGCCTTTCAAGAGGTTCGGAAGCCTCTTTTCAAGAAGCTCGGAAGCCTTCTTTCCTAAAGGTTCGCAAACCTTTTTTCAAGAGGCCCAGAAGCCTCTTTTCAAGTGGCCCGGAAGTACACTTGAAAACTTTTTTCCAAGAGGCTCGGAATTTTCCTTCAAGGCTCGAAGACGAGGCGCGGATGCCTCCATTCTAGAGGTTTGGAAACCTCTTTTCAAGTGGTTCGGAAGTCTCATTTCAAGAGGCTCTAGGCTTGGAATTCTTCGTTCAAGAGGCTCTGAATTCTTATTTCAAGAAGTTCAGAAGCATCCTTTCAAGAGGCTCGGAAGCTACTCTTCAAGAGGTTCGAAATTCTTCTTAACTTAAAAATTATAAGAGGCTCATAGGCGCCTTTTCAGAAGTGACTCGGAAGCCTTCCTTGCGTCCTCTCAAGATGTTCAGTAGCCTAATTCTACTACTCAACTGAATAATCTCACTTTTTACTTCTTATTTCTCACTTCTCTCATACAGTTAACATTAATTATTTCACACAGTGTTAAAATAACTATTGTTCGGCCAAACGACCCATATGATCCCTTCAACAATCGAAATGTATGTGACTAAATGTCATTTTCGATCATATAACCTATTCGGCCAAACGACATTTTCTGCCGTATGACCCGTTCGGCCAAATGACTCATTTTCCAAATATAATAACCATTCGGCCATTTCATGTCAGCCAAATGACATATGCGGCCAAATTCATACAAATCTTACATTCGTCTATGGGTTGAGGATGGCAACTTAACAACCACAAATATTAAAATATTCTTCCATCTCGGAATGCGAAACAAATCAGACACGATACTGAGGAAATTAAAATTAATTGCAACTTACCAGTGAAATATTCACCGAACTCGTGCTCCATTTTGAGGGCCCTTTCGTAAGTCTTTTTGGCCTGTTCTTCCGTCATCCGCCGGTTCATCTCCCTGCAAATGAGAATCAAAACGCAATTAAAATTCCCTCAATCAAACTCTCGCGAAAACAAAACACTTACATGATCGATTCCACCGATTTCGGCTTGATAAAGACCGCAATCGGGAAGAGCTGGGCCACCTGCAGCCGCTTGATGGCGTTGCCCGACACGTCCAGAATGCAGTGCTTGCCCTTCTCGGCCACCTCGCGAACCGATGCCACCGACGTACCGTACAGGTTGTCATTGTACTGGCCCGCTTCGATGAACAGGTGGTTCTGAATATCCTTCTCCATCTGTTCCCGCGACGCCACAAAGTGATAGTCCCGGCCGTCGACTTCGTAGTCCCGCTTGGGTCTTGTTGTATCTGTGAATGGTAAAATGAAACTCATAATGAGCGAGAATCCCACGAAACTCCAAGGAGGCAACTCACGAGGAACGCAAGATCCGAACTTGTTCGGATACTCCGAGATGAGGTCATCGTTGATGCGGTCTTTCAGCGGGCCCAAGATGATGACTGGTCGGGTGTAGCTGATCTGCAAACGTTGGACCGATTCGTACGAAAGGATGTTTTCCTCCGCTGCATGAGGAGAAAATTAGAAACAAAAACGAAACCGACGCTTAGTTTCAACGATTCGGGCACAGTGACGTGTATATGACTGCAAGCAAAGTTCTTCACGCGCCACTGAAACCGTTAAACTGCTCAAGTGCATTTAAATCTTTCTCACTGTGACGAAACTTGCGAAATTTGGACCCGAGTGCGAATTGGGAAACACCAACGAAAGGGTAAAACGGACTTAATGCTCCGTCGGTGACTTGAACGCCTCGAAAACGGGGCTTTGGAAACATATTTCGGAAATTGGGGTTGACACGGAAATGTACATCAATGCAATCAATCAATTTGGTGGCGGGGAGGACTAAACACAGTCAGAAAATAAACAGTTATTGAGCAGTTTAATGCAATTTCGTAGGCAATGAGAATAACAACATCGATTATAATGGAAACATGGGAAACGTGAGCCATTTCAGGGATGCAATGCCTTACTATGGGGTTAGGGTAACAATAAAAGTAGTTTATTTTTATTTTACATACATATTGTTTGAGTGATGCAGCAAGATAAGGAACCAGTTAGGGACTTGAGAGTTAGACCACAGACATACAGACATAAGTGTTGAAAAATACTTCGTACCAAATCTTATTAACCTCTGAATCAGCGCAGTTTTAAAAACCGAGCATTTCTGGCATAATTCAGCATGTTGTGTACAAAACTGTGAAATCTTATGGGTTGACAATAACAATGACAATTCGTTCCCAGCCCATCCCAACCAGCAAAACTCACGACCCTCAGTACGCTAGACTGGTACTTTAATCAACTAAGCTACGAAGGACCTTCGTCGTCCTCCGCAGCTTAGCGGGTACTGATGAAACCAAATTCCCAAGCCCCGGGCCACCAGCCAAACGAAAGCAAAATCGATGGAATCGCCATCGGTGGCCGATTGACCACCTACAAAAAATTAAATCCATCGTTAAAAAGGTGAACGATGGAACATGTGTTGAGTGAGACGTCTGTTTCTCTGAGGTTGGCATGTGTACAAAAATACGTATGAGAGAGTTAGTTCTGAAAATGTATTGCGAGAGTTTGGCTGGTGGCCCGGGGCTTGGGAATTTGGTTTCATCAGTACCCGCTAAGCTGCGGAGGACGACGGAGGTCCTTCGTAGCTTAGTAGGGAAAGCACCTGTCTAGCGTACTGGGGTCGTGGGATCAAAGCCCACCGAAGGGGCTGTTACCCTCCAATACCTTTTCCGAACTAAATCTATCACATGTTGTGCATATGCATAATCGAGTTTCAGACATAGCAAATAATGTATTATCAAATGCCCCAGCTGAGTATTTCACCTAACACTTTCCGCTCACGACTCCCACGCCGCGCTGTTGGTTGTCACAACGCAGATGGACCCAGAAGCTTCGACTCTCATGGTTTCACTCTGTATGGCAAACCCTGCCTCAACGGTGCCGCCGAGACTATCAGGACATCTTAACCGTTTAACCATCAAAAACGTTATTTTTTGCCTTTCTCGTATACTAAGTATACGGTAAAGGCTATATGATCGCTCCAAAAACAAACTTTTTATAGAAGGCCCGGAGACCCATAGTGTTATATACCGATCGACTCAGCTCGACGAATTGAGGTGATGTCTGTGTGTATGTGTGTGTGTGTGTGTGTGTGTGTGTGTGTGTGTGTGTGTGTGTGTGTGTGTGTGTGTGTGTGTGTGTGTGTGTGTGTGTGTGTCTGTGCGCACCCACTCAAAAAAAAAATGTCACTCATTTTTCAGGCACTTATCCTCAACCGATTTACTCGCAACAAGTTGCATTCGACGCAGGATACTCTACCATTGTTTCCTATTGAAAATTGGTCATATCGGACTATGGGCTCGGAAGTTATGGCCAAAATATCACTTTTTTTTAGAAAAATTAAGTAAAAAAATGTCACTCATTTTTCAGGCACTTATCCTTAACAGATTTACTCGCAACAAGTTGCATTGGACGCAGGATACTCTACCATTGTTTCCTATTGAAAATTGGTCATATCGGACTATGGGCTCGGAAGTTATGGCCAAAATACCACTTTTTTATAGAAAAATTGAGTAAAAAAATGTCACTCATTTTTCAGGCACTTATTCTTAATCGAAGTTGCATTCGACGCAGAATACTCTCCCATGATTTCCTATTAAAAATTGGCCAGATCGGACTATGGGATCAAGAGTAATGGCCAAAATACTATTTTCATAATGCACGAGAAAGGCACCATCACCGCTAGGTGGATTAATCAGGGTTTTTCAAGTTAGATTTTGCGAAAAATAAATCAGAACAAAGTGCGGTGCCTTTTTCAGTAAAGAATCTCCTTAAAAAAACTACCAACTGGTAATCGAACCCAGCCGTATTCAGCATGGTCTTGCTTTGTAGCCAAACATCTTACCGCACGGCTTATAAAAAAGGCTGTGTAAATAAATTGTCCTACTGGTCACCGAAAAGTCAAGGAGGGGGAAAATAAAAAATAAATATTAAAATGCAAAAAATAAAAAAAAACTCCTAGGATTTGTTAAAGAATGTTTTGAAAATCCTCAAAATTATCCGAATTTTATTTCAAAATATTACTTTTTGGCAAAAAAAACCGAGGGGGAGACAAAATTGATTTTAAATATTTGTATCGGCCTAATGCAGTATAACAGCCGGATTGTAGCCATTTTTATTATGAAAACTCGAGCCGTAGAAACCAGAAAATCAATTGATCTTTCCCGTCAAAAAATTACTCATTTGTTCAATTGATTATTTATTTTATTCAAGGTCAACTTTCCCAAAGAACCCATATTTTTTTGCGCCTCTCAGTATTTTTAAAATTTTAAACAAAAAAAATCGAAGAAGTGCTGTTTTTCAAGATTGCCCGACTTTGAACGAACATCGGATGAATTTTAAAAGTGCAGCACTTTTTCGGGTTTTGTTTTCGATTTCTAAAATAGTTAGAGGCTTTAAAAAAATTGGGTTCTTCAGGAAAGTTGACCTTAAAAAGCCAAAGAATCGACTGAGACAATAAAACTATATACAATTTTTGACGGGAAAGGTTAATTCACAAGGCGTCTTATTTCCTAGGTAGATGTGTCTTACTTTGACGGTCTCCCATGAGATTACGTCTTTGTAATTCTGCGTTGATGCCATTGTAGACGTTCATCCAGGTGATAGGCGTTAACAACCGGAAATCGGTTCAAGAGGCGACAATTAGAGTCGGCGGCTGCAACATCACATCCTAGAGATCTCTGAAACAATTGGGGGTGATGCTCGACGATAAGTTGAGCTTTAAAAGTCACGTCAATTACGCCTGTTGGTTGTTGGCTACTACGTTGTTGGCTGTTGGTTAGCGTGGCGGTTTCAATACTACTTTACGGAGGTCCAGCCTGGGAATCGGCGTTGAACGTAAACTGCAACGTGCGAAAGCTGGAGATTACTCATAGGCTAATGATGTGCCTGAGAGTCATCAGCGTATATCGCACCGAATCTCGCGAAGCGGCATGTGTACTCGCGGGCATGATGCATTTCAAATGGGTGGTGGAGGAAGACGACGCGGAAGACGCGGTTTCGCCCGCTTGTCCGCAATGCTCAGACGTGACAAAACCGGCTGAACACATCCTGTTCACATGCCCCCGGTTCGAAACGGAGAGGCGTGCGATGTTGGAAGCATGTGGAACGGACACTAACACCGATAACATCGTCAGAAAAATGTGCCAGAACCCAGAACAGTGGAGAGCAGTCGCAAGAGCAACGCCCAGGATAGCCGACATCCTTCAACGAAGTTGAGTACTCCGCCGCGGAAGTCGTGAATATATATGTCGATAACGAATGGGAACGCCAGCGCCAGAACGTGGCGAAACGGCCGGTTTCGGAGGAGCTCCCGCTTTATCTGTTTTATGATAGAATAGCGTTCTAAATGTGTTAAAATTAGAATGAATGAAACGTACAATAGTTTCTAAAAGGGGTAAACTGCATCAATCAACGACTACAAAATATTCAACGAACTTTGTGCATTTCTAAACACGTGTCCTCATTTTGAGGAATGAAATCAATTAAGAATAAATATTAGTAGGCTTTTACCTAGGTAATGAAAAAACACATAGACAAATTTCAACTAGCCATGCAATTTTTTTTTATTCATATATTTATTTGGTAGGCACTTTGTGTTCTTGACCGCTACTGTGCCGTGATCTACTATGGTATTCTGCTGTACAGAATCCACACTAGACTGGCCCAGATTACTATGGCGAGAAAAAAATGTTGTCGAATTCCACGGGGCACCCACGGGACTGACACTTGTATACCTCTACCACAGTTCATTTCGTAGCCAACATAGAAAATTCCGCACTGACAGCCATAAGAAGAATCATGGGAAAGAAAGAGATAGGTGCGTTCCACACTGACAGTTCCATAAACGACAAGCAGAAGAACGGAGACTGCATATGCATATACACTACAAGTTGTCTAATTCCACGGGGCACCCCCCAGGATTGTGTCTTTGGTGAGAAAATCAATCTCTGAAAATTTCAGCTCAATCGCTTGTTGCATAAGCTGGCGCATTTGATTTGAAGTTTGTATGGGGATTTCAGCCAAAATGTATAGGAAAATACACCTCCGTCACTCATTCGATCTGGAAATTGGTTCTGATTGCTCGGATTGACCTCAGAATTGCAAAAACGGCAGTTGGTATGCTACAAAACAATTTCACAGAACATTGCATGATGATTAAATAAACTTTTATATAATTTTCGGCTGAATTATTAGGAGCTGATTTGTGTATTTTTGGGTTTTTTGATCGAATCGCATCAGCCGAAACCCATATAAAAGTTCATTTAATCATCATACAATGTTCTGTGAAATTGAAAGACACAATCCTGGGGGGTGCCCCGTGGAATTAGACAACTTTTTGTTTCCTGGGCCAGTCTAATCCACACAGAATCTATTTTTAGATATCCATTATTCGTTATTGTTGTCGTTGCAAGTTCATCTTGTCGTGAGTCCATTGTATCCGTTTGTCCATGTCGTCTATCCAATGATCGTTGCATTGTTTGGTTGCCATTTAATCCGGGTAGTTAGAGGAATGCCTCCGAGAAGAACAAGTTGTCAGTCATCATCAGGCCGCCGCGACGGTAAGACGCGTACCCTAAAACGCCACCGTATGGGCTGCGGATCCGGCGACTGACGAGGGTTTGGTGGAGGGGCTGAGAATCGAAAAGTAGCTCAAAAAGGCTCAACTTTCCCGACCATCTGATTGCTGACGTCTAAATTTAATTAATGAAGTGTGAGTTTACAGTCACCGTTCTTTTGTTACCGGCACCCGAGACGCCGCCGTCGTCGTCTTGCGACACTTACACAAATACTGATTTCAACATTTCACGAACGCGATTCTGCTCTTTCGCCCGAATTTGTATAAAATTCATAACATTGCCAGTGGATGGCGTATGTTTTCTGGTGGAAGTTGACCCGTACACCAAAACAACAATGGTCATTTTGTCATTTGCCATATACACAACGTCAACGTTGTAGATCCGAAAAATGTACATGTACCAGTTACTCACTTTTTGGATTTTTAGAAATTAATATCAGAAAATTGCGGATAGAATCGTCCCAGCCACTAGGTTGTTTAGATTAGATTGTACAACTTCAGCATGGTCTTGCTTTGTAGTCGCGCATCGTACTCGCCGGCTAAGGAAGGCCCTTTCTTTAAAAGCGTTGAAAGTTCATGGAAAATTTATAAAGTTTATTGCTTTTCTGTATTTTGTGTGGAAATTTTCTTAGTTTATTTTATTGCTCTTTATTGATTATTTTGTTTTGTTTTGAAAATTTGGAAAAAAGGAAAAAAAAAATTTGTAGACAATTTTGTAAAGCATATGTGTAACGGCATTACAAAATTGTCTACAAAAATTTTTTTTTTCCTTTTTTCCAAATTTTCAAAACAAAACAAAATAATCAATAAAGAGCATTAAAAACTAAGAAAACAAAGAAAAAAAATGAAGTTTTTTGATTTTTTTCAATTTTAATATTTATTTCTTATTAACCGACCCCCCCCCTCTCCCTTGACCATCCGAAAGGCAGTATATTTGTAACGGCCTTATTGTTTATTGCTAATATCGATGTATGAAAATTTTGTATTTTATTTCTTTGTTCCACGGCATTTTTATTTCTTATGAAAAATTCTTCTTTAATAATTGCGATTTTTGCTTTTTTTTTTGAGTGCCTGTTTTGTCGTGCCTCTGCTTAGTAAGCAGATAGTTCGCGCGGTCAAGGGAGTAAATAATTGGTGCGCGATCGGACGTGTTTTAGATAAGACACAGAATATTCATGAAATCCGAGTTTGTGGTTCTGTTTTTAGCAATCAGTGGATAAGTGTGTGATTGAACGTGTTTTGTATATGATGCGGAACATTTGCATGATCCAGGTTACACAGGATTCTGTTTTTACACGATTTTTTTTTGTTCGTATTTTTGATCGTGTGACTTCAATTCACCACCAAAATGTTTGCAACATGTTTCAAAAAAATCCTGAACAAATCAACGACAAATCACATGATTATTAATTTGCCTTAAACATTCTGGATGAGTGCAAATTTGAAAAACAGAATCCAGTGTATTTTGTTCTGCTTTGGACGATTCGTAAGTAAATTAACAAATATATTTTTAAAAAAAATCAGCACATACTATTATAGACAAACGCTCTATATTGTCGAATAGAGCTCCCTATTATTCACCTTACCCACTAACACAAATATCCTTCACGAGACATCTATGAAAGTAGTATGGATTCCCTGCATCTTCTCTAGTAGCTAACTAACATTTCTTCCCTTCCTTCCGTGATTGTAAGGACGTGGCCAGGTATAAAACTACTACTGTATAAGAAAAGGTACTAATCCCAAGTATCAATTTGCCAGCCACAATTTGTTAAATAAAAGTGCTGAAAGGTGCTAATTTATTTTTGTTATGTGGAAATTTCTCAATTATTTATGGAAATTTTACATTAATTCTGAAAATTTTATATTTATTTATTGCTCATACCCTGATTTCATTATTGACAATTTCCTAATTTTTTATGGAAAATTTCTAATTCTTCATAGAAATTTTCTTTTGCTGCCAGAAGATATTCGGAGATTCGGAAATCAAAAAGAATTCCTTTCAAAAGTCCAAAAGGCATCAATTTAGAATTCTTCCGTTCGGAAACCTAACAAATTTTTTTAAGCTTTATTAAGGTATTTTTTTTTAATTCTAGATTAAGTTCAACGCCGGACCAAAAAGAACGGAACGTACTTTTCTGGGCGTACGAACGGAGATGTTTTGGGCTTACGAACGGCATTGCTAAGCTCTTACGAACAGAGATTTTTTGGGATTCTTTTTTGGCCTCCTACGATCGGCGATGTTTTGGGCTTCCGAACGTAATTCTTTTGGGCTTCCGAATAACATTATTTTGAGCTTCTGCACGGAATTTCTTTGGGCTTCCGAAAAGGATCCCCTTCGGGAATCCATTCCGTAGCTAAAAAAGAATTCCGTTCGGAAACCCAAAAGATTTCCATTCGGAACACTCAAAATATTCCGTTCGGAAGCCCAAATCATTCTCTTTGGAAACCCAAAAGAACGGAATGTACTTTTTTGAGCGTACGAACGGAGATGTGTTGGGCTTCCAAACGGCATTCCTTTAAACTTACGAACGGAACTACTTTGAACTTAAGAAGGGAGATCGTTTAGGCTTCCGAACGGAATTCTTTTTCGCTTATGCACGAGACCCCTCTGAGCCTCCAAATGCAATCATTTTGGGCTTCTACACGGAATCTATCCGAACATCCGAAATGAATCCCAAAACAAAGAAATCCGTTCAGAGGTACAAAAGTATTCTATTCGGAAGCCCAAATCAATCATTCCGAAAACCCAAAATAATGGATCGGACTGATTTTTTGGTGTAAGAATGAAGATTTTTTGGGCGTCCGAGCGGAATTCTTTTTAGCTTATGGTTAGATCTTTACAACGGAATTCAAATTAGCTTTTGAAAAGAAATCATTTGGGCTTCCGAGAAGAATCCGTTCCAAAGCGGAAAAAAGAAAAGGAATCCCATAGAACGGAATCCGCCAAGACCAAAACCGAGAAGACCAAACGATTCTGTTCGGAAGCTCAATTCGCTTCGTTCAGAAGCCCAAAAGAACGGATCGCCTTTTTTTCGGGCGCACGAACGAAGATTTTTGGGCTTACGAACGGAACGAGTTGGGCTATCGAATGGAATCCTTTTGGTCTTTTGAATTATGTTGGGCTTCTGTACGAAATCTTTTTGGGATTGCGAAAGGAATCCCAAAAGGATCCCGCTCGAAAATCAGAAGACCAAATATATTCCGTTCGGAAGCTGATATTATTTCGTTTGAAAACCCAAAAAACGGAATGTACTTTTTATTTGAATAAAAAAATGGAACTTCCGAACGGAGAGATTTGAGCTTCCGAATGGAATCCTTCTTTTGGATTTCCGAAAGGATTTTTTTTTGTTTCTGGGTTTTCTAGTTTTGGGCTTCCGAAAAGAATCCCGAAAGGATCCTTTCCTTTCCTGGAAACTTAAGAAGGCAGATATTTTCTTTTGCTTTCGAACGGAATTCTATTTGGCTTTTAAAACAATCCTTTAGGCATTCCTAGAGGAAGCCCAAAAATATTCCGTTCGTAGGCCCGGAAAAAGTCCGATATGTTCTTTTGAGTTTCCGAACGGATTTGGGCTTCCGAATGGAATCCTTCTTTTAGATTTCCGAACGGAATTCTTTTGGACTTTCGAACGGGTTCCTTCTGGGCTTCTGAACCGTATCCTTTTGGGCTTCCAAACGGTATCCTTTCGGGATTCTTTTCGGAAGCCCAAAAACAAAAAAATCCGTTCGGAAATCCAAAAGAAGGATTCCATTCGGAAGCCCAAATCTCTCCGTTCGGAATCCAAAAGCATCTTCGTCCGTAAGCCCTAATGATTCGCGCGGAAGTTCGTTCGTTCTTTGGCTCTTTTTCTTTTTTTTGGTTCCGTTCGTTCTTTGGCTCTTTTGAACGGGTTTCTTCTGGTCGTCCAAACGGAATTCGGTTGCGATTCTTTTTGGAAACCCTAAATGATTCCGTTCAAAAATCCAAAGGAATTCCATTTGTAAGCCCCGAAGGATTCTGTTTAAAATCCAAAAATAATTCCATTCTGAAGCTCAAAAGATCTCCGTTCATAGCCCGAAGGAAGTCTAATTTATTCTTTTTGGTTTCCGAACGGAGCGGTTTGAACTTCCGAATGGAATCCTTTTTTTGGATCTCCGAACGGAACTCCTTTGTACGTTTAAATGGGTTCCGAGTAAGCGCACGTAAAGCAGAATAGCAGCAAGAAGAATTCCTAAGCATTTCACGCTTCTGGAATCCTTTTGGTCTGCCAAGTGGAAGTCTGTGAACCAATTTATTTTGGGCTTCTAAACTGATTCTTTTCTTTTGGGATTTCTTTCGAAAATCCAAAAAGATTCCATGCAGAAGCCCATGTCATGAAATTCCCATGTTTCTATGTTTTCATATTTTTTCTAGGTGGCAGCACCAATGAAGGAACCGCCCCTATGCTTGGGTTTGAAACAAACGTTTGATTAGTCGTTAGTAGTTGATTCTAATCGGATATTTTCCATTCACTCTGAAAAAGGTTATGCGCCCAGCGTGTGGCCATAGCCAAGTGTAAACCATAAAATAATAAGACGAATAAACGACAAAGGAAGCATAGTTGGATTACCGGGAGCTGGGAACGCAGCCGGAGTGTCGAAAGTAGGAAGCGGAGGAATCAACAAGGTCGCTTTACCGATTATTGAGAATCTGAACGTGGGCGTTAGCGATGAAAATGACACTTATTCGCGAAGGTACTTGGTAACACAACAAAACAGCAAGCAATCGACGACGATGTAATTATCATTATTTTCATTTATCGTGCGCTGGCCACAATCTCGTAGCGCTAAAAAATACCAAATAAGCTTGGGACAAGCTACGGAAAGCTTTTTAGAACAACTGCCTAACCAGGAATATCGGGTAGACAAATGCGACAGCTCGGAATCATACGTTGACGAGCTGATTTTTTTTTTTGAAATCTATATAAAAGTGATTTTTTTCACTGCACATAAATTTGCATAAACGCATGATGGCTGGCTGCATTCTAGCTGATGGGGCTCAATACTACGAGTACTTCGAGCCCATTTGGAGCGCCAGCAGGTAAGAAATTGAAGATCCAACCGGCGGAAGAAGCAGAGAGTGGTAAGAAACAAAATTCAAGGAATATCGAGTGTTCGATCTAGAGCGTCTGGTCCAGATCAGTCGTAATATGGTTTTGGTTCAAGAGGACGTTCCGCAACATTTGCTGGTAATGTAGGGATAGTACCCGTAAGTGAAATCCAAATTTGGTAAGTTTTTGAACATTATTCTTGTTATTCTAAAATTCGATACGTCTTTTCATCTATGTTGTGAAAAGAAAAATGAATTCTTTATACAGGCATGACTCGATTGTCGGAAAGTTCGTGGAATATATTTTTTTCGCCGAAACGGGTTTTTTTATTTCACTTTCAACCTGAAACAAAATTGAAAAATAAATCGTGATGGTGATAAATGTACCCAAAGAATAAAAAATTCCATGTAATAACTAGTTAGCTTTTTTTTGTGAAATAAGATGGTGTATGTTCTGCTACTTCTAATTAATAATTTTTCCTACATTTATGTTACTCACCCAATCAATTCTTACTTAGACTTGTTTTTCAAATGGTAACAATGTAAGAGTAATCAATATTTTAAGACCAACTTTAGAACATGCTGGGTCGGAGTGGGAACGGAATTTGACATCTTCGGATCAACGCCGTTTCTTATGAGCGAATATCTTATATATAAAAATGAAATGGTCTGTGTTCGTATCCGCATAACTCGAAAACGGCTGGATGGATTTTTTTCATTTCTTCAGCAGACACATTCGTTATAGTTTCCGACGGGTTTATATGATATTTCCTAATGCGAAAATTACGAGTAAAGTTGAGCAAATCGCAAAAAACTAAAATTGTGATTCCTATGTGAACTTTGCATGGACAGTTCGGAACGCACATTCTCGCCTACTATGCAGGACAACGTCTGCCGGGTCGACTAGTAATAAATAAATATATTATATCTATTACAGCAATTATGTTTATGAGGATATTTATGTTGTTATACTTATTAAATACGACAATAGAGGCTTGTTTGCAGCCGTTTGATCATTTATTCATCCACTTAGAATTCATTTGTTGATCAAAATCATTATCATATCAGGGGGGAAGGGGAATTTAATTTCTTTTTGCTCTTTTTTCGTTTCAGAGAGCGAGCAAAGGCGCTTAAACCTAGGCTATTAGCCAGGGCAAGGCTAATACCTTCGCCCCATCCGAGGAAAATCATCGGCAAGGATAATGGAGTGACATAAATTTCTTAGCAAAGTCACTCCCAACGTATTTCCACAAAGTTTCTATCATTTGCTTATAATGATACTCCTAAGCCACATACCCTACCCACCATCCAATTCCTTGACATCTATGAGGGCGTCGGTGAGTCGCTGGCCTCACGTTAAGTAGATGTCATATCATCATTTCCTTCCTTTTCCTAGTAACGGAGAAGATGGGCGTGGCCGGCAATGATAGCTTTCATGTTTTATCATTTTGGACCCCCAATTGGATTTCCATTGAATCCCAAATGGAAATCCATAAGCAATTGGGGTAAGAAAGGTAAAGAATATACATGAAAACTATCAGTATGCAATCTACGAAATACTCCGTTACAACGCAACGCAACGCAAGAGGACGTTCCGCAACATTTGCTACAACAATGAGAGAATCAGCTGCAAATACAATTTTAACTCATCACGTCGTAATCAGATAGACCAGCTAATCAGCAGCAAGGCTCGTGACCAGGGTTTGAATCCAAAGGAGAATGAGAAAATCTCTCACTTATCATGTCTTTATACACTCTCGATTGGTAGCATACCGTGAGAGACGTTTTTCGGTAGCTGCTACGATAATGAACTGATTCGGAGGGCTGTAGCTGTACCCATGCTAAATTTATTTTAATAAGCCCCAATTGCGGGGGGGGGCACCGGTTCTGATGACGCATTCAACTTGTTTTACACAGCTGTGCGAAAAAAATATGGTCACCAACATCGTTTTATCAAACCTCTTCGGTGGGTTCCGCCTTTCCGAATCAGTTTTTTTTTTTCAACTTGTATACAAGCACGATAGTTTTGTTTTCATGGCTTGTTATGATTCGTAGAGGTTTTTGTCTCTCTTTTATCGTTGTTCGTTATCTATTGTGAGCGATTTCTGCAAACCCTGCTCAAGACACTGCCAGCGGGAGCGCCGAATCGGTAAACCGGTTAGACAGCAGTGGATCGCGGCCATGTGCGATTTAATCAAGGCCCTAGAGGAGAATGAAGCTGGCCACTCTCTTAGCGACCGGAAAGCAATACGCAGGGCCTTCGAAACAAAACGAGTCCCATTTGGTGACATCGAGCGGTACAAGGTGCGTTTGGTAGTGCAGGAGTGCTCGCAGCGGCCAAGAATCGATTTCGACGAAGTTTATTCTCCGGTAGTACGGTATCCCACCATCCGATACCATCTGGCGCTGGCGGTGAAGCACGACCTTAAAGTGGATCCATAGATCAAATATTCGCAATCATATTCATGGAACCCCATTATTCATGGATCGCTATCACAACGGAGCAGGTATATCGGTGCGAAAGACACTCTACGGGCTTAGGCAATCTAATCGAGTGTGTAACACTGAGTCGTGCAAGGCGCTGAAAGAGTTCGAACTGGAGAAGTGTAAAATAGATCCGTACTCTAAAATAGATTTTTGGAATCAATTTATTGAATAGCGAAATTGTTTCTCAAAAATGCTACAAAGCAGCAGGATGCAATTTCAACCTTTACAATATTCCGAAAATGGTGAATATGATGAAAATTGTAGTCTTCTGATATACTTTCATATACGAAATTTTACTAACTATTAGAGAGAGTTTTTAAATGTAGAATCGATTTTGCTTTGCATTATTTTATTCTAGAAATTATCGGTTGGAAATAGATGTTTTTGGTAGATAGTTATATAAGATGATCAACGTTTCAAACTTGTATAAATTTTAAAAAAATAAAAAGTGGTTTCATCCTGAAAATTCTTCTATTAGTAAACAGTTACCCCCTGTTTTAAAATGAAACGACCAATGCGAAGCAAAATCAGTTTTCTGCACCACCTCACTACCTACTTCGAACGTGAACGTTTGTTTGAAACACATGAAAACACTACCCTACCATGCAAGGAACACGAATTCAACAGAATTTTCAAAATAAAATATCTATTCACTACCGAAAAAATCATACTGAAACGCAAACTTTGTTACAAACTACTCATATCCAGAAAGTAACAAACATGTCACCAAAAGGTATTTGTCCTTCAGAAGGAGGGATACATTTTTGATATTACTAGTAGGGCGAGTAACAACAAAAAAACACACATAAAGACATGCTTTCTTCTGATAGTTATTTTCTCTTTATCGTAACCTTTGCGCGCCACCACTTTAGAAGATGACGGTCAATTAGAAAATTGACACCAAAATTCAAGATAGCAAAAAATGGGCACGCAGAGGTAACAAAAACAGGACAGGTTAAATTGCAAAAGTCGTGTAATTATTGTAGATCGGATAGTTGGTAGTAATACTACGGCGTATGAATTGTGTTAGACCAGTAAAAAAAACTGAACAGAAGAAAGATGTAGATAGAGAAAGAGATAAGGAGAGTGAGAAGATAGACGGAAGCCAGACTTACAATCAGCATCATTATTCTCCAGGTAAATTAGAGTTATCTGCTCCATGTCGGGTAACTCCACGCGGTAGATTATTTCCCCTGGATGGGTGTTTTGGAGTGGATTGTATTTTTTTGGTTTAGTTTAGCGAACAGAAAAAAGGCGGAAAGGGTTTTTTTGTCGATTTGTTTTCATAATTTTTTTGTAAGGCAAAACGCACGAGCGGAAAGAAGGTTCAGAAGCATGTGGAGAACAATAATTGATCAGTTTCGTTGATGAAAAAAATAATCGAAGCGGTGGACAAACACACAGCTTTCGACTCATTAATTCTAGCTGAAAATCTCTAACCCTGAATTCAGGCTGAAAGCCACGGTTGTCCGTTTTACCCCTAATCTATGCTCTATCCGTTGTGTTTATTCTATTAATTTAGAAAGAGCCAATTGTTGCATGACTAATAAATGATCAACCTGATTCAGATTTAAAACTAGTGGTATGAATGTGTAATTTTGCTGTAAGAGCATTTTGGCTAATGAATGGATAGAGAAAATAACTCAACTCACCTTCGGCGTTTGCGTCGTCTTGTGTGTAGCAAAGCATGAAAGCTGGAAATGAATGGAAGACATGAGTTTGGCGATTGTAGGTTTTGTAGGTGCGTCTGTACGTAATCTAGCCCTTGGGGATATGAGCCTCACCATTTATAGACATACAGAACATAAAAAAGAGATTTTTTGTTTTGGGAAAATGAAACTTACGTTGGTCGGAATCATGATTATTCTGATCACACACATTGCCATTCGCTAAAAAACGTAAACAAAATCAGTCGAAAAGATAAATTAACAAACATAAGCGGCAAATATTGCTGACAGAACAAAAAACACGAGATAACCGAAGTTTATTGGTAACGAAAGTCAGGACAGCACAGGGGATAAGAAAAACCAGCAAAGCGAATTCAATAAAGCTATATACGATACAATTACGGATAATGCCGGTAAAAAAATGTTTAAAAATATATCCGAAATAGAAGACGTAAAATGTCCAGCATGAGCCATCAAATATTCTCGTTCGTTTTTTGCCACCATTAAAAGCGAATCATTGAACTACCACTTACGTTCCTGATCCGAACCGTCTTCGTTCTTATCGTCCTTGCTCTTCATGAATGGGAACCGCCGCGAGAACGAAAAGTTCTTCTTTTTACGATCCAGGGTTGACATCTACGAAATGAATGCATTCAAAATCTAAAAGCAATACAAAACTGGAGCATTGGCAAACCTTGTCCATGTTGCCCCCGCCGGCGTGGCCCTGGAACTTGACGCTTCGGTCCCGTGCCCGCTGTTTCCGTTCCCACCGTCGCTTCGACGGAACAATTCCGATGCTCTCCTCTTCGTCATCCCCAATCACCCGTCGCGCCTGCCACCATTCGTCATCGGAGGCATTCGTCACATGCAGTATATCACCGTGCCGGAAAGGCAGTCCACGGCCCGGCAATCCATCGTCCCGATTCGGGTCGTAATCAAATAACGTTCTATCGAGTTGAGGGGAAGTTTAATCGATTTGAATATAATTGCGTTGGATACAAACGGAAAATACTTACCGCACATACAATGTCCGTTTCTGTGATGTTCTCAGCAAGGTTCCGGTACCGGCCACAACCTGCTGTTTCAGTTCCTGTATCCGCTGTTCAAAGCGGTTATAGTCCTCCGGGCGGTACTGCGCCAACAGTGTCACGGTGCCACCAGCGTTCTTCGGAATAAAAACACCAATGTTAGCAATTGAAAGTGTATGATCAATCAGTACAAGCAACAAACCTTCAACGCTTCAGCGGCCTGCTCGTGGGAAGCCCCAGCGAGGCTCACGCCGTTGACACTGAGCAGCTGGTCGCCTCGTTTGAGCTCACCGCCAAGATCAGCCGCGCCCCCTGCGAGTACATATGACACAAAAATACCCTGCGAATAGGATGAAGGTTAGTTTGTTAGGGCATTATAGACAGGAACCATTCGTGCGGATCCAACTCACCTGTCCATCTTCACCACCAACAATATTAAAGCCTAACCCGGATGGGCCCTTTTGAATAACAATTGTCCTAGGTTCTCTGTTGAATTAAAAAAAAAACAAAGAATGGTTAATAAAAGAAAGCTTATCATAATATGCAATTATTATCGGGACCTCAACATAAGCCTAAATCACATAAGACTGAACACGAGAAGCTGAAAAGTAGCAACTTCTTGTCATTCAATTTTGATTTCTAACTATCCAGCAGAAGTAATTTGGTGGCAGCATTGAAAGGTATCTGTTTTCTGTTTTCTTTAGTATTTTGTCTTCAGTCTCCAGTTTTTAGTATTTAGTCTTTAGTCTCTTCAGTCCCTTCAGTCTCTTCAGTCTCTTTAGTCTCTTCAGTCACTTTAGTCTCTTTAGTCTCTTTAGTCTCTATAGTCTCTTTAGTCTCTTTAGTCTCTTTAGTCTCTTTAGTTTCTTTATTCTCTTTAGTCTCTTTAGTCTCTTTAGTCTCTTTAGTCTCTTTAGTCTCTTTAGTCTCTTTAGTCTCTTCATTCTCTTTGGTCTCTTTAATCTCTTTAGTCTCTTTAATCTCTTTAGTCTCTTTAGTCTCTTTATTCTCTCTGGTCTCTTTAATCTCTTTAATCTCTTTAGTCTCTTTAGTCTTTTTATTCTCTTTGGTCTCTTTAATCTCTTTAGTCTCTTTAATCTCTTTAGTCTCTTTAGTCTCTTTAATCTCTTTAGTCTCTTTATTCTCTTTGGTCTCTTTAATCTCTTTATTTTCTTTAGTCTCTTTATTTTCTTTAGTCTCTTTATTTTCTTTAGTCTCTTCATTATTTTTAGTCTTTAGTCTTTAGTATTTAGTTTTGAGTCTTTGGTCTTTAGTCTTGAGTATTTAGTCTTCAGTCTCTAGTCTTCAGTCTTTAGTTTTCAGTCTTTAGTCTTCAGTCTTTAGTCTTCAGTCTTTAGTCTTCAGTCTTTAGTCTTCAGTCTTCAGTCTTTAGTCTTCAGTCTTTAGTCTTCAATCTTTAGTCTTCAGTCCTTAGTCTTCAGTCTTTAGTCTTCAATCTTTAGTCTTCAGTCTTTAGTATTCAGTCTTTAGTCTTTAGTCTTTAATCTTCAGTCTTTAGTCGTTAGTCTCTTTAGTCTCTTTAGTCTCTTTAGTCTCTTTAGTCTCTTTAGTCTCTTTAGTCTCTTTAGTCTCTTTAGTCTCTTTAGTCTCTTTAGTCTCTTTAGTCTCTTTAGTCTCTTTAGTCTCTTTAGTCTTTAGTCTCTTTAGTCTTTAGTCTCTTTAGTCTGTTTAGTCTTTAGTCTCTTTAGTCTTTAGTCTCTATAGTCTCTTTAGTCTTTAATCTCTTTAGTCTTTAATCTCTTTAGTCTTTAATCTCTTTAGTCTCTTTATTCTCTTTGATCTCTTTAATCTCTTTAGTCTCTTTATTCTCTTTGGTCTCTTTAATCTCTTTAATCTTTTTAGTCTCTTCAGTCTCTTCAGTCTCTTTAATCTCTTTATTTTCTTTAGTCTGAAGTCTCTTTAGTCTCTTTATTTTCTTTAGTCTCTTTATTATTTTTAGTCTTTAGTCTTTAGTATTTAGTTTTGAATCTTTGGTCTTCAGTCTTGAGTATTTAGTCTTCAGTCTCTAGTCTTCAGACTTTAGTCTTCAGTCTTTGGTCTTCAGTCTTCAGTCTTTAGTCTTTAGTCTTCAGTCTTCAGTCTTCAGTCTTCAGTCTTTAGTCTTCAGTCTTTAGTTTTCAGTCTTTAATCTTCAGTCTTTAGTTTTCAGCCTTTAGTGTTGAAATTTTTAATAGTTTGTCGTTTGTTGGATTGGGATGGATTTCAGACTCGGGTGTTTGCGTTCATTGTTCATTTAGATAGCAATGATAATTTGAAATTACATTTTAAAAAGTCCACGTATCGTAAATCATGGCCTTTCTAAGCACTAAAGACGGCCTTACAGTTGGGATATCAATATCCGAAGTTGTCTAATTGATTACTGTTTAAAAAACCCTGATTAATCCACCTAGCGGTAATGGTGCCTTTCTCGTGCATTATAAAAATAGTATTTTGGCCATTACTCTTGAGCCCATAGTCCGATCTGCCCAATTTTCAATAGGAAGCAATGGTAGAGTATCTTGCGTCGAATGCAATTTGTTGCGAGTAAATCGGTTAAGGATAAGTGCATGAAAAATGAGTGACATTTTTTTCTGTAATAAAAGTGGTATTTTGGCCATAACTTCCGAGCCCATAGTCCGATCTGACCAATTTTCAATAGGAAACAATGGCAGAGTGTCCTGCGTCGAATGCAACTTGTTGCGAGTAAATCGGTTAAGGATAAGTACCTGAAAAATGAGTGACATTTTTTTTGGGTGGGTGCGCACAGACGCACACACACACACACACACACACACACACACACACACATACACACAGACATCACCTCAATTCGTCGAGCTGAGTCGATCGGTATATAACACTATGGGTCTTCGGGCCTTCTATAAAAAGTTTGTTTTTGGAGCGATTATATAGCCTTTACCGTATACTTAGTATACGAGAAAGGCAAAAATCAATCAAACCACCATGCACTAACAGCATAAAAATCAACCTACCTTGAGATATCCTCATTGCTAACCGCCCGCGGCGTTCCCACCGGGAGACCCGACTCGAGCAGATTCGATGACGCGTACCGCGACGAGGAGTTGTCCAGCATGGGCGAGTGGGACCGCAGATCGCCCGACACCGCATGGTCCACCACGCTCTGACCGACCTGGTTCATCGCGCTGGTGGACAACGAGTTGAGGTTGTTGATCGAATTGGCCAGCGCTTGCAGGATGTTGGTTTTCTGTACGATCAGCGTTGCTTTGTTGGTGATTGCCTTCAGCGTGGATACAGCTTCCTCGTGGACCACGTTTTCGAGATTCCGTTCCCCTTCACTGGTTCGCACGCCGATCAGTTTGTCGCCGACGGCCAGTCGACCATCAACGTGCGCCGCCCCTCCTTCCATGATTTTCGTCACGTAGATTCCATTGTCACCAGGGATGTGCTGATTGCCAATTCCGCCGGCAATCGAGAAACCCAAACCCTTGGTGCCCTTGAACAGATCGATTTCCTCCTGCTTGGGGGCCTGCGCGGGCGGTCGCTTCCTTCGTATGTGTAACGTTACCCGTTCGCCGGCTTTCTTCAACGCATCCACCGCTTCACCGTGGCTCACATTCACTACATTCATATCGTTCACGGCCACGATGCAGTCGTTGACTTGCAGCCGTCCATCGGCATACGCTGCTCCGCCCGGGATCACTTTGGTGATATAAATCGACGCATCCAAGTTGATGTGCGGATTGTCCGTCCCGCCTGCTATCGAGAACCCGAGACCGGTGGATCCCCGTACCAGGGCAATATCGTCGTACTCCCAAACGGAATCGCCATTGAGCTGAAATTGATTCGGTAAAATATTACTTCCTGCGATCTTGTGATTAATGGGGAAGTGCAACTGACCTGTTTAGAATCGCTCGAATTGGATGTGTTTACCTGTCGGAAAGAAATAAAACAAAAGAGACAAATTATTGACGTTTCTCAGAAGATCTAACGAACGTAGACGACAATATTGGTTAGAATATTACAAACGGATACGACTAATTAAAACGGAAGAAAATCTACATCAACATCAATCTTACTTTCATAGCTCTTCGAGACGGGAAGACGGGCGGATGATCGATCCGATCTCGGTCACGACGATGCACTTACTCTGATCTGAAAAGGGGTGTAAGTAGAAATTTCGCGCACCAAAAGCGATTGAAGTGATGGAAAATTTAACCGAATTGTGCCTCTCGCTGCTGCTGCTGCTGCTACATCTACTCGAGGGGGCCAATGGTTATGCGCAACCGAAAATAGGAGGGAATTTTGCTCGTTTTTCATATTTTCGTTCCGTGATTGCGGTGTGGTGACTTTGCGCGCCGGTTGATAGGAATGTGCTGCCTGCTTGTTTGCTTCTGCGCTTGCATATGTGTGCCGAAATGAAGCGCGGCGGCCGCCCAAACTCACTCAAAGTCAGTCAGTGGGTATTAGAGCCGCGCGCGGAAAAGTTTGGCGAATCTGCGGCAATCGAGCACCGCCACCACGAACGATGATGTGGTAAGATATTTTTAATGCTTAGGCGTGAGCGTGTTGACGTTGACGTTTCTCGAGTGAGGGAATAAAATATGGGTATACACAGTCAAGAAGGATTGGACACGGATTCCGACACAGATGATTTCAAAGTAGGGTTTAAACATTTTTCGTATGGTTCCCTTTCCTATTTTAGAGGTGATTACTCCTTAGCTGGTATAGAAATGCAATACACGTTTCAATGGTTAAATTTCTCCGAACTTGATAAAGTTCCTGAGCATTCATCTTCCAAACATCTTTTTGAACATCTTTCCAAAAATTGTGTTCGAAATCCATAGAGCTTCATAAAAATCGAGACAATTTTCCGTGGAAATTCGAGGGAATGCCTCATGGACTGGCTATTTTTTTAAATTGCTTCATAACTTCATAAGTGTATAAAGGCCGAGAATTGAGTGAAGCCTCGATCAAGCAAAGCAAAGTCAAAAAATCGGATATCGCTAGGAAACTTGATGATATTTCTTCTTAAGTATGGTCTTGTCTTGGCGTTATTAACTCCTGTCTCCCTGTGGAGGAGTTAGAATTATAAAAGATATGTATCTGTTTAGTATTAGAACCCCATTTGATTCTTGTCGGTACAAATCAACCATAATACAATATGAAGATTTTCTGTCAGTTGAGTTGATCGCTGATACGTGGGCTCGTGTGTTCTGGAGGAAGAATCCTTCTGATTCGCTGAGTGTTCTATAGAGCTGACAGTTTTCAATGATAGCACCCATCTATATCGTCGTTGATCGACCGGACAGACATCTTAGCCGATATTTCAAACATCATACGACTACTAGTAGTGGTATTCGATGGTCGTTGAACAGCAGACTCTGGTACTCCTCAATAACTGATACTGTTCCTACATATTCGGGTGCTGCGAAAGCCTTCTCTTCAGTGCCTGAAACTACCGTAATGCCAGCGGTCTGGAATCTCCCAGCTTGCTAATTTTCCAGAAACGTTGACTAGACTGGCTGAATTCGTCCATCGTGACAGTTTGCGAATGTGCTGTTCCATCAGAAAACGCATACATTCATACATTCCACCAACAACAAAATTAAATTGGGATTGTCAGATAATGCTATCTCTCCGAGCTACAATTTAAGGAACCATTTGATTCAGTATCCAAAAGTATAATCATCTTGCGTGGATGGAAAAATTTCGGAAATACCAGCTAAACACCAGCGGAAAGCTCCAGTGCGCTGGTATCGATAACCGATGATGATTATGGGAGATTTGCTGTCACTTGGTCTGATACCAAACACTTGACCTTGGGAATTCCTGTATCTCGACGGAAGGTGAACCACATCGTAGCTGAATGACTACGTCTTGGTTTTATTCACCACGAACATCGTGGCATTCGACGAATCCAGCTCCAAGGCAAATATATAGACTACGGACCGTGTAATCAAATTAACTTGGGATCCACTATCCATTAAAACTCTGTACACAGAAGGAGGTCGAAAGTTTTGTCTATTACATCCATTGTTGGATATTGTTTGAACTGTTGTCGGCGTGTAGTAAAACTATGGTGCAACCCTTGGCAGGATTTGTCCGACGAGCAGTCGACACTTCAATGATCTTTCCCAAGGCAATTAAAGCACATATTTCGCCCTCTTACTTTGGGTAATCTCTGTGGAATCGGAAGCGCCTTGAACTCAGCGCAATGCGAATGCTCTTCCGTGCATTTCCATCTCGCTTGATGAGGACCTCGGGTTGCTTGCTTCAACCCCTCTCCAAGATCAACGTCTGCTACTTCAGAAAATTCAGCATCTTATCGTATCCGTGCTCAATAGAGGACTTCCACATGTGACGTAATGAGATAACTAATTATGATTCAGATTTAGCAAACAATAAACGATCTGATTATCTCCACAGATATATAACACTTGCTCATTCAGTTCGCACGCATTGACTGTGACCATATTCACGATTTGGTCTTAAGCAACGCTGTAGTCATTATATACACTAGTTCCAACTTCGGCATTATGGACTTTTATTTCAGCTTCATTAAAATGGAGCACTTCATACCAAGATGAATACAGTACTAGGTGCTCCAATCTGTCAAGTATGTAGAAGAGAAGAAGGCGGGGGTGAAAAATTCATTTTCAGTGCAAAACGAAAACAAACCTGACTCTCCCATACTAAACTCCAAGATGGCTGAATCGTGAGTCTGGCAGATTGGAACACCTAGTGGTGTATTCATCTTGCTTCATACCATGTTTTGAAAGTTGGCGGCCATTATAGATAAAAAATGGTCCAATGCGGTTTGAGTTTTTGAATTCTAACCAATATTTTTAACGTTGTGCAAAATGTATGTCAATTTTTCTGCATCCGAACTGATTGTTTTCAAAGTAAAAAGCGTACAACATAGCTCTGGTCCTCACAAGTTCGTATCTCACGCTTCCACGGGTCGACCGATGACAAAATGCCGTCAGCTAAAGGTCGTCTACTTAGCTGGTAGTGCAGTCTAGGCACTGTGTTGTCCTAATGACATCAGCTAGAATAAGAAGGTTCGTCTCGAGCGTCTATCCACCAGAAGGTGGAGATCGAACAGCGTTTGCCTGCTACCCAGCGGATGATTAACGGAACGCTGTATCGCGTCAGCTAGTGGGTGATAAAGGAAACACGACCCCGATAAGGTAACTTACTGAAGTCTTTCAAATATCACCAAAAATGGACAAAGAAGAAAACGAAAACGTTACTTTTGGCAATCGGCCCGGCAATGAAATAAGATCTATAATTCAAAACTCGTTACCTGGAATGTCAGGACCCTAGTCAGCTTTCTGGCTTGTGAACTGCAGAAGGTTGGAGTGAACGTGGCAGCTATCTAAGAAGCTAAATGGCCTAGATCCGAACAACGTGAATTCAGAGCAGTGGACCCAACGACCAATACTCCATTTTATGAATATCTTGATAAACCCTATGGAGAGTGTCCAAAGCAAGGCGTGGAGATTGTTATCGGAGACGCTAATGCTCATGTCGGTAGAGAGGACTTTTTCCTTCCCATTATCGCTAGGGAAATGGCAATCGCTACAAATGACAACAGCATACGGCTTGCAAAGTTTTCTGATGTCAGAGGGATGGCCTGGCCATCAGTAGTACCTACTCTGCACGGAAGAATATCCGAAAGCATACCTGGAGACATCCCAGTGATGAAAGTTGCAAACAGATAGACCATGTTCTGGTAGATGGGCGACCTTTCTCGGATGTTATCGATGTGCGGACATTTAGAGGACTGAATATTGGCTCTGATCACTACCTCGTTGTCAGTTAAAATCGATCACGGTTATCATCTGTATCGAACAAAAGGTCACATAAACTGTGGCGTTACAATATCCAGCGATTGTCGGCGAAAGGAGTATCGGACAGATGACTACTGCCAGAAATTCGACGAACGGATAAGTGTAATCAACAGTTCCTCCGGAAGTTCCTCCGGAAGTTCCTTCGGGAGTTCCTCCGGAAGTTCCTCCGGGAGTTCCTCCGGAAGTTCCTCCGGAAGTTCCTCCGGAAGTTCCTCCGGAAGTTCCTCCGGAAGTTCCTCCGGAAGTTCCTCCGGAAGTTCCTCCGGAAGTTCCTCCGGAAGTTCCTCCGGAAGTTCCTCCGGAAGTTCCTCCGGAAGTTCCTCCGGAAGTTTCTTCGGGAGTTCCTCCGGAAGTTCCATCGGGAGTTCCTCCGGAAGTTCCTTCGGGAGTTCCTCCGGAAGTTCCTCCCGGAGTTCCTCCGGAAGTTCCTCCCGGCGTTCCTCCGGAAGTTCCTCCGGAGTTCCTCCGGAAGTTCCTCCGGAAGTTCCTCGGAGTTCCTCCGGAAGTTCCTCCGGGAGTTCCTCCGGAAGTTCCTCCGGGAGTTCCTCCGGAAGTTCCTCCGGGAGTTCCTCCGGAAGTTCCTCCGGGAGTTCCTCCGGAAGTTCCTCCGGGAGTTCCTCCGGAAGTTCCTCCGGGAGTTCCTCCGGAAGTTCCTCCGGGAGTTCCTCCGGAAGTTCCTCCGGGAGTTCCTCCGGAAGTTCCTCCGGAAGTTCCTCCGGGAGTTCCTCCGGAAGTTCCTCCGGGAGTTCCTCCGGAAGTTCCTCCGGGAGTTCCTCCGGAAGTTCCTCCGGGAGTTCCTCCGGAAGTTCCTCCGGAGTTCCTCCGGAAGTTCCTCCGGGAGTTCCTCCGGAAGTTCCTCCGGGAGTTCCTCCGGAAGTTCCTCCGGGAGTTCCTCCGGAAGTTCCTCCGGGAGTTCCTCCGGAAGTTCCTCCGGGAGTTCCTCCGGAAGTTCCTCCGGGAGTTCCTCCGGAAGTTCCTCTGGGAGTTCCTCCGGAAGTTCCTCCGGGAGTTCCTCCGGAAGTTCCTCCGGGAGTTCCTCCGGAAGTTCCTCCGGGAGTTCCTCCGGAAGTTCCTCCGGGAGTTCCTCCGGAAGTTCCTCCGGGAGTTCCTCCGGAAGTTCCTCCGGGAGTTCCTCCGGAAGTTCCTCCGGAAGTTCCTCCGGAAGTTCCTCCGGAAGTTCCTCCGGAAGTTCCTCCGGGAGTTCCTCCGGAAGTTCCTCCGGGAGTTCCTCCGGAAGTTCCTCCGGGAGTTCCTCCGGAAGTTCCTCCGGAAGTTCCTCCGGGAGTTCCTCCGGAAGTTCCTCCGGGAGTTCCTCCGGAAGTTCCTCCGGAGGTTCCTCCGGAAGTTCCTCCGGGAGTTCCTCCGGAAGTTCCTCCGGAAGTTCCTCCCGGAGTTCCTCCGGAAGTTCCTCCGGGAGTTCCTCCGGAAGTTCCTCCGGGAGTTCCTCCGGAAGTTCCTCCGGGAGTTCCTCCGGAAGTTCCTCCGGGAGTTCCTCCGGAAGTTCCTCCGGGAGTTCCTCCGGAAGTTCCTCCGGGAGTTCCTCCGGAAGTTCCTCCGGGAGTTCCTCCGGAAGTTCCTCCTGGAGTTCCTCCGGAAGTTCCTCCGGGAGTTCCTCCGGAAGTTCCTCCGGGAGTTCCTCCGGAAGTTCCTCCGGGAGTTCCTCCGGAAGTTCCTCCGGGAGTTCCTCCGGAAGTTCCTGCGGGAATTCCTCCGGAAGTTCTTGCGGGAATTCCTCCGGAAGTTCCTCCACAAATTCCTCCGGGAGTTCCTCCGGAAGTTCCTCAGGGAGCTCCTCCGGAAGTTTCTCTGGGAGTTCCTGCGGAAATTCCTACGGGAGTTTCTGCGGAAGTTGCTCCGGGAGTTCCTTCGGAAGTTCCTCCGGGAGTTCCTCCGGGAGTTCCTCCGGGAGTTCCTCCGGAAGTTCCTCCGGGAGTTCCTCCGGAAGTTCCTCCGGAAGTTCCTCCGGAAGTTCCTCCGGGAGTTCCTCCGGAAGTTCCTCCGGGAATTCCTCCGGAAGTTCCTCCGGGAGTTCCTCCGGAAGTTCCTCCGGGAGTTCCTCCGGAAGTTCCTCCGGGAGTTCCTCCGGAAGTTCCTCCGGGAGTTCCTCCGGAAGTTCCTCCGGGAGTTCCTCCGGAAGTTCCTCCGGGAGTTCCTCCGGAAGTTCCTCCGGGAGTTCCTCCGGAAGTTCCTCCGGGAGTTCCTCCGGAAGTTCCTCCGGAAGTTCCTCCGGAAGTTCCTCCGGGAGTTCCTCCGGAAGTTCCTCCGGGAGTTCCTCCGGAAGTTCCTCCGGGAGTTCCTCCGGGAGTTCCTCCGGAAGTTCCTCCGGGAGTTCCTCCGGAAGTTCCTCCGGGAGTTCCTCCGGAAGTTCCTCCGGAAGTTCCTCCGGGAGTTCCTCCGGAAGTTCCTCCGGAAGTTCCTCCGGGAGTTCCTCCGGAAGTTCCTCCGGGAGTTCCTCCGGAAGTTCCTCCGGGAGTTCCTCCGGAAGTTCCTCCGGGAGTTCCTCCGGGAGTTCCTCCGGGAGTTCCTCCGGAAGTTCCTCCGGGAGTTCCTCCGGAAGTTCCTCCGGGAGTTCCTCCGGAAGTTCCTCCGGGAGTTCCTCCGGAAGTTCCTCCGGGAGTTCCTCCGGAAGTTCCTCCGGGAGTTCCTCCGGAAGTTCCTCCGGGAGTTCCTCCGGGAGTTCCTCCGGAAGTTCCTCCGGGAGTTCCTCCGGAAGTTCCTCCGGGAGTTCCTCCGGAAGTTCCTCTGGGAGTTCTTCCGGGAGTTCCCCCGTGAGTTCCTCCGGAAGTCTTTCGAGAAATCCTCCGGAATCCTCCGGAAATTCTTCCGCAAGTTCCTTCGGATCCTTTAGATGTTCCCCTGGAAGTTCCTCCGCAAGTTTCCTCGGGGATGTTCCTCCAGAAGTTCTTTCGGGAAATCCTCCAAAAGTTCCTCCGGGAATTCCACCTGGAAATTAGGAAGCCTTACATGTAAAAATATCTATCTCGTGAAAAATTAGGTAAAATTAGAGAATCGGGATATTTTAAAGAATCTTCCGTGTAAATTAAAAAGAATGTTCACTGAAAGTTTAGAACGAAATTCCCGGACAAAAAATCGGACAAATTTATGTCGACATCTAGAAAAAAATCCACTAAATATTTGGAAAATTTTACCATCGAAATTCGAAAGAATTTCCCGTGAAAATTCGGAAGAAATTCTCTTGGAAATTTGTAAGACTTTTCAGTAAATTTAAAACGAATTTTCCGTAGAAATTTCATTCACCGATCTCGACTGCGCAAACTACGCGTCGCAGCATGCGTGAAATAATAAAAATGACAGTTGAGCATTGCTGCCGTATTGAGTGATGTGCCCTTGAAAACGCAAGTACTTTGAAGTTTGGATCCCATGAGGATTGTCCTCAAATTTAATTGCCCGAAAGAAAATATGGCCAATAAAATACCTGCTCAGAAGCATGTATACTGGATCACTTAATGAAATATGTTTAAACCACTTTGGGATCCTGAAAATCTTCTGGAATTTTATATTTTCTGAGCAGGAAATCCTATTGAACGCCCTAAATTAGTTTGAAAGCACATGTGTATGTAGATGGATAAATCAAAACACGTTCACAATTGAATGTGTAAAATAAAGGAACATTTCCTTGTTCGTTCTAGTTCCTAATACCAGTTATGCACCATTTCTATGTTTGCTACAGACGAGAAACACGTTTGGCTACTTCTGACCATCTTTTCGATTCAAACACCACAACGTGCTCCACTGAACGCTATCGCGCCTTCCAGCCTAGAGATAAGATTACCCACCTGTCGGCATATGTAAACAGGAGCATGCCTATCACAGCACGAAAAAGCATAAACGCTCTATCTTCACTATCAGCGATGGTTTTCGATAGGGCGCGGTTTTATGACTCCTACCTTGCCTTGATAACATACATAGGTGAGCGAAATTGATTCGAGATTTGTTTTCCGTTCAGTCTGAACTAAAAATAACCTTGGAGACCGTCATCTCCGTTATTAGACGCAGGCGGCAGTTTCGTGTTCGACAAATGGATAAGCAAAGTAATAACCATTGGAAAGAAAATATCTCTCGCTACCATCACACCGTAATTAGTAAAGAAAAGCGTTTTATACAGAACTTCGTTATTATGTGTGTAAAAATAGATTATAGAAGTAATAAAAATAAGAAGATTACCGTGTCGAGATTGAATAACGATGAAACTTTCTTCAGAAAACCGCCACCCTCCTGTTGGCGTTTCTTTTTCCTGGTGGTCATGTCTTCCGCTTCGATGTTCCCCAGCGTGCTTTCGGTTTTCTTCGCCTTCTTTGAGTACCGAGTTGCTTCTATTCACTAAGTTATCAAACACTATTATACACACCTTGGTGCTTATGCTTCAAGCACTATTCACATGCATGACAATTTTCTTCTGCTTTGTTCGTTCATAAATCTGCGGTTACATATTTTCCTTATCTCACTACTGGACAAAATAAACTATTTAGGATACTTCAAAACATTCCGACTTTTTTTTAATATAATTCACTACCCAAAATTTACTACTTGTTTGAACACTAAACGACGGTCACCTATGAGGGAGAGAAGAAGAGATGATAGAAGTGTGTGGCGGGAGGTTTAGATAATCCATTCGTTGCCAAAAGTAAATGTTTTATTCCAATCAATAGTTAATTTGTTGAGGTGGAAAACTGCCAAAATCATCGCATTCAAGATCAATGGAAGAGATCACAACTCTCGTTTGTATGGGATATTGATGCATCTATTAGTTTGGTGTTCAGTGCACTCGACAAGAGTGCAGTTGAGGTGAAGGGAATCACAAGAAAACGCTCAAACCGTTAAGTCTAGTGTTACATTTTGGAAATGGAACGAAAGCTTCAAGCTTTTGCTTGCACTGACCTTCAACAGGTTCTACTCTACTCTGAGCTTTTGCTTGCACTGACCTTAAACAGATTCTACACATACTCTACTCCTCGATTACGCTATGTTCAGTTGGAATGAGAAGGTGTCGTTCTAGTTAGCTTCTTCAGTATTTTAACTATCGATATAATATTCAACGAATTGTTTCATATGTAAAAGCATTGCTGAATCGATGTCATCGTCGTGCCGATCAAAAGTCTCAAACCAGACGTGGATGCGTTACAGCAAATGAAATCAAAACTGAAATCTGAATGATATGTTTATCATTCGATAACATTGTTCAGATCCGGATAGGTTCGGATATGTTGGAGCTGGTATTATCTGACTGAAACGAAACTGGATATGCAATGCTTCAATTAGCATCAGAGTATATAAATCGGAAGTGTGAAAACTGTAGCATTGAGCTCAAATTATTCTATTCGAGAATTCGTTGAATATTCCCATGTTTTTTAACACTTAAAAAAAAGTTTATTCTTTTGCTCGATCTTGATTCTTTAAGGAACCATTAATTTAAGTAAAACGAATGATTGTCAACCTAGGGATTGGGAGTTTTACTCTCAACCCTGTCTAGTAGATTTGGCAATGATAACTAATATTTTGATTAAAGAAAAAACTATCTGTGGAAATCTTTCGAAAGAATATGTGAGTAGCACAAGCGTTTTCCAGAAATAACTCGCTACTATCAATGTCGCGGAACGCGCGACGATGTTCAATGACATTCCGCATTCAACATTCCTCCACCGCATCAGAAACTTCTCATCCACGGACGATACACGCAATCACAGTAGGCGTTGACTCAGTTGATTATGACTCAAGCCAAAAGTTGTGTATGCGTGCGCCCTCCGCGCATGGTCGCCGTTGTTATTGTTTTCCAACGTCAACTAAGCGGGCGCATCCGTCATGCAACAAGTACCGACAATGTTGGGTAATCGTTTAGCAGTTATCATCGATGCTACTTAGAAGCAAATAGACACCTCGGTGTGACACCTAAGTGCACAGCACCCTGCTTTAGGTTATTATTGCACCCTGTGTTTCACCCCGAAGTATAGGTGACTGTTGCTACTAATTTTGCTATTCTTTCGCGTCGTCTTCCATTTCAGTACACATTTTTCCAAGGCCTTGTCGAAGTGCTATTATCATAGCGATTCCTATTGAAGTGAAGTCGCCCTACTAATACAAAGCGAATACACCTGAAGAGTACAAACACGCTGAAGCCCCTTCCGATTAAATCAACGCAGAATGACACATTTGGATGCAATAATTAATATTCATCACGCTTAGCCCTCGCCAAGACTGAAGATTAAGTGCCACTGGATTTGGCAGATGATAAAGGCGACGTGATTTGCCTCATTTCTCGTTTCCAAACCGCAGTATGACTTATATAATTTTTCTGACGTTTTGATTTTCGCCACAAAATCAGTCTAATTAATATCAAATCTTCTCCACTTTGGCACTTTTTCTACGGCACGCACCATCACTGGAATAACCTGTTGATTTCCCTTTCATAACAGTAAAAAATCTTCTTTCACTCCTCCGTTCACCTTGTTCGCATTATTTCGATCACGTAGACGAAGACGGCGACCAAGCGACGTCCTCCACCGCCCTTTTGCACTGCGGCTCCGATCTTATCAACTGAGAACTATGATGGTAACTAATCTACGCACTGACCACTATCGATAAAATCCAGCAAAATTCAAACGCGACCTGACGAACCGATCGCCGAGAAATACTGATGACTGTTCATTATAAACAAAAATAAATAAAAATACCAGACCGATTACACGCCTCACCAGAGTACGGGGCGGATAGTGGCGATAGCTCGCTCACCGATACAAGCAACACAACCCGCGACCGACGACGTCACTACACGGCCGGACTGCAATCATCCAACCTAGCAAAGTCGTCGTCGAACGCAACGCAGCGGGGCCGGAAGGAACTATTTTTCCAGAGGGACACTGTCGGCCGGAAGTATGGGGTAATTTGATGAAATAGTTAAAAGGTTCAAGATCAATAATTTGAGGCAACGAAGAAAAGTTTTCAACATCACAAATTAACCCGCTGAAGAATTTCATGGACGACACAAAACCGACAGCCGGCAGTGTTCCCACGGGTCGGGCACTCAATCCATCTATGCACAGAGTCAATCGTCGTCGAATCACTTCGCCTTTGCACGGCCGCCGGTGTCGATTCCAAAAAGTGCCGTTCCTCTACCCTCTACTACTGGTGAGCCGCACATATCATCGCACCCGTCCGTGTCTGCTGCGCGACGTCGGGGCGGCGATCCGAGCCGCGTCGTTTGTGTAGTAAAATAATGTTGTGGAGTTGTATGCATAAACATCGTCACCCACCACCGCGGCAGTGTGTTTATGTATATGAAGACCCACTATGCCGCGCGCACTAGTGCGAAGCATAGGCGAAATTATTTTTAGGCTAGATGTCGGCAAGATTATGCACCGTTGTCCGGCGCGGTGTGAGTGTGTCCAAACTGTTGCAAGGCGACCATCGGTGCCGGATCATGGATAATTCCGGCCGGGATGCCAGAATGGCATTGATTTGCAGGGTGACCACTTAATATTCTCTTTTTTAAATTCCCGCATTTTTTCCGAATATCCCGATTTTTTTTTAAACATTTCCGAATTACATCTGTACGTTTTGTATCTGTCAATATTTTACATTTTATCTTCCCCAACACCTTCATGTCATTCATAGCTTCATCTCTGGTCCCTATTTTATTCGTCTCAATCCTTTTTCAGTTCTGGAGTCTTCTTATATCTTACCCAGATCTTTTGGGGGTTGTGAATAATAATTGATTCGTCCTGATTATATCACGGCATTGTCCTTATTTATGTCAATCTGTAGTACAAAATGCAGGACTGTTACAAACTGATCAAATTTCTATCCGCGATTTGCAGAATGAAATCCGCGACTGTAAAAAAACCGAGACAAAGCAAAATATGTTCTTTGTACTTGTGAAACTTTAATATTTTTGCTTTTAAGCTATCGGTACATTCGTCAATAGAAGAAAAAAACTAGATCTGTGCGATTTTCTCACGCCGCCGCGGCCTTGAAAAATTAATCACCGTATGAATATTTTTACCACACCGATGGCATTTTTACTGTTAAGTCCAGATTTATCTACCTGCTGTCAGAAATTCATTAACGGATTAACTGGGTCAAGTCCCAAAATATGTATAAACTGAAGATATATATTCAACCAAATGAAGATTTCTTGCGTCATGACTAATAAACTTCGTTGGAAATTTAAAGAGTATAACTTAACTACATTACAGGACCATTTTATGATTAAATTCCGGAACGGTTATTCCGGAAACAGGTTCCCGTCGGGCCTAATGTGGCCACAAACTTATTTTGAAGAAACCCTGGCAATATGGGTATCAAAATTCATGAAATTGTTTCGGAAGCATGATCCGATAAGTAATTGGACCATAGGATGGTTTAACAACGAACCGGTCATCCTGGAACAGGTTCCCGTGGGGCTTAAAGTCGCCACAAACTCATTCTGAAGAAACCCTGGCAATATGGATATCAAAATTCATGAAATTGTTTCGGAGGCATGATCTTTTGGGTTATTAGGCCATAAGATGGTTTGTCAATAGACCGATCTCTCTTAAACAGGTCTCCGTGGGCCCCTCATTAGAAGAAACTCTTGCTATATTCTTTTTCCGTTATTTCTTGTCAAAACGACTTAAAAATTCTTGACAGGTATTCAGAAATAATTTATAATGAACCACAGGCGCTGTAAGTATCATTGGTGTTTGCTGAATAATTTACAAAAATAAAAAGATCGACTAAAATTTTCAAAATTTTCTGTTGTAACAGAATGGGTCAAAAACGTGACCAAAGCGGGATGTGATAAAATCGGGTCGAAAATGAGATAAAATCGGAGGTAGATAAAATCGGAGGTAGATAAAATCGGGGAGTGACAAAATCGGGTCAACACTGTGTCACTTTTCCCTTCTCTCTTCTCTCTACTCATTTCTTTCATTTCACTTTTCACATTTCTCTTTCCACTTTTTACTTTCCACTTCTCACTGCTCACTTCTCATTATTCACTCCTCACTTGTCATTCGACCCAATAACCATTCGGCCTATCGGCCATTCAGCCTGATGACTCAACATCAGTCCCATCTTCTTGGAAAAACATGTTTCCGAAAATATTCCAAGAATTTTGATGCCAGGGTGTCTTCTAAATGAGTTTGTGGCCACTAAAGGGCTTTCGGGAACTTGTTCTAGGATGACCGTTCCGGTTGATATCCATCCTATAGTTTCAACTTTATGGATAACATATTTCCGAAATAATTCCAAGAGTTTTGATACCCGTATTGCCGGGGTTTATTCTAAATAAGTTTTTGGCCCATACGAGCCCTCCGGGAACCTGTTCCAGAATGACCGTTCCGGTTCATATCCATCCTATATTCTCAACTACATGAATAAAATGTTTCAGGAACAATTCCAAGAATTTTGATTCTCATATTGCCAGGGTTTATTCTAAATGAATTTATGGTCACTTGAAATATCCATCATATGGTCTCAACTACATGGAAAACGTGTTTCAGGAACAGTTCCAAGAATTTTGATACCCATATTGCCAGGATTTATTCTAAATGAGTTTTTGGCCCCTACGGCCCCTCCGGAAACCTATTCCAGGATGACCGTTCCGGTTCATATCCATCCTATGGTCTCAACTACATGGAAAATATGTTTCCGGAAGAATTCTAAGAATTTTGATACCCATATTGCCAGGATTTATTCTAAATCATTTTTTGGCCCCTACGGCCCCTCCGGGAACCTATTCCAGGATGACCGTTCCGGTTCATATCCATCCTATGGTCTCAACTACATGGAAAACATGTTTCAGGAACAATTCCAAGAATTTTGATACCCATATTGCCAGGGTTTCTTCAGAATGAATTTGCGGCCACTATAGGGCCCACGGGAACCTATTCCGGGATGTCCGTTCCGAGTCCATATGATCACGTGGTCCCAATACGTTGGAAGTCATAATCCTCGAATTTTCTGCGAAACTGGTAACTCAGGATACAAGAAATCATCATTTGGATTCTATAAGATCAACTTCTCCATTTTTGAGACATGGTCTAGCAAATCCGGAACTCCGGTAACCAGGTAATCCGGATCGGTCCTATGTGACATGGATCGAATAGAGGATGAAATTCTTAATCCATAGCAAACGGAATCGTCTAAATCGGATGAAAACTGACGAAGTTATGGTCATACCAAAACCTGGGTACCCGGGTACCCTGTCGGTACGTTACGGGGTAAAAATATTCAGAAGCCCCTCCCCAAGCCCCCCCTTACTGGATTTTCATTTTCGTACCATCCAAACCTTAATTTTGCCGAGTTTGAAGATGTCACGGAGTTTCAATTTCCTGCGATGTTCAGAACCCTAAAAAAATTTCACTTGAAAACGAAAAAGGTACCCGGGTACCCTGTCGGTTACAAAAGGGTTAATTAAAAATAGGCTATTTCAGCTGAAAAAGTAGCTTATTCAGCCTGAATTGTTTGTTGGGGAACCACTAGATCCCTTGTTGTACAACGTATGCTCGGTCAAACAAAACAATATTTGTTCAAACAAAATGCACCTGACATTTAATTATTCAGAAAATAAGGGAATTGTTCTTCAGGAATTCAAGGAATTGCTCCTAGAACTTCTTCGGCAGTACGTACTAGAATATTTCAGTCAGAACTTCATTTAAAAATTGTTTGGTAACTCGACAATCTTATTTTGAAATTCTCTCTTTTAGGAGTTCCTTCGAAAATTTCTCCCGAAAGCCCATCGGGAAATCCTCACAAAATTCATTCACGAATTTATATAAAAATTTCTTCTGAGTTTCAATTCCTTTGCGAATTTCTTCAATGAAAAAGGTTTTCCCGGACCAGTTCCTTGGAGAATTCTCTAAAGAAACTTCCAGGAGAACATATAGAGATATTTCCGGAAGAGTTCTTGAAGGAATTTTCGCGGATATTTTTAAGGGAATTCTTGGAGAATTTCTCTTTTTCTATTTTTTTATTAAAGAGACTTTCAGCCCAAGGCTGGCTCGTCTTGTAAGAATTTCTTGAAAAGTCTGAAGAAAAAGCGGGCGTATTTTCAGAGAAATTGCAAGAGAATTTCCCGGAAAAATCCTGTAAGGTTTGCTGTGCGAAGCCTTGGAAAAATTCTGGAGAAGTTTTCATGAGAATTGCCTGAAAAATTCGTGAAGGAATTTGTGAAGGAGTTCTTGGACAAAATTTCGGAAAAATTCCTAAATAAAATTTTCGGCGAATTGATTTTTAGAATAATTTATATATGAATGACCCTCCGGGAGAATCCCAGGAGAAGTTTTGGGGTAAGAATTTCTGGAATAATTCCCAGAGGAATCCGCGTAAGATTTTCTAGATCTAGATTTTGCAATTGAATTTCCATAAGAAGTTCTTCAGAAAATCCTGGACAATTTCCCAGTCCCGAGAGGTGGGTTTAGTGAAATTCCATATGAATTTCAAAAGGAGATCGAAGTATGCTTCGTTAGAAAACGGATGCAATGTTTTTGAGTTCTGCCAAATTTCCAAATTTTGAATGTTCTTTACTTTATATTATTTTACAAAATAATTTCCAAAATCAATTATAAGTTGTTTGATCACTGCCTGCACTTGAAGAAAAAAGAAACCGCGTAAAAGAAGACATCGTGCATTGGCTCGGAGCCGCTATGAAATTAGAACGAGCTGGACCTTGGATCAAGAGCACTAAGTTCAGCATTAACGGATGAAAGGCGTGCAGTTGGACGGTCATTTCGATCTATGGCTCCAATTATCCACAATAAATGAGTAGCGATTATGATGGGATCTGTCACGGATTTCACCTTCGAGGATGCACTCTCTCTATTGGGTGTCGGTAAGGAATTCTTAAGAAGTTGCCTCATAAGGTAGGTGGATTGTTCTCCCAGCCACCCTCAGCATGGTCTTGCTTTGTAGCCGCGCATCTTACCGCACGGCTAAGGAGGGCCCTATCTGGCAAAGTTACATATACGTTATTTTTCTGATATTTTAATATTAGCTAGTAGATTTCTTCAAGACTCTTGAAGGAAAAATGGCAATCTATAATATCGAAAAGGGGCGCATGTTTACATCACCTTCCCAATTGTTGCAGTATAGTAATAAGTTCCTAGCTAGTGTATAAGTTGTTGCTGTAGACACATCTGAACATTTATTTTGAATATTTATTTTGAACATTTATTTTGTATTTTGAATAATAATTCTATATTTCCAAAGAAATGCAAATTCTCACAAACGCGAAAAGAGTTTTTTAGATACAGGTTTTCAACCATATACAATTTCATTGACTTTTCAAAGGTCATTAAGACAGTTTGCGTCTTGGGTTTGTGGTGAAAAACATCTTTGACTGAAGATAAACGAAAATCGGCTTTCTTGGGGGCCATCTACACAAAATTTTAGCCAAATTAGCCAAATTTTGCGTGACATAAGTTATGGATTTTTTTTTTTCGTTTCTTCATTTTTATTCCTCACTCACTTTTCGCGAAAATTTGTGGTAAGCAATTTCAATAAATAGAGTTTTGACGGGAGTAATTAAAAAAGAACGATTCCAAGCACGAAAAATATGGAGATTATAAGTAAAAATATGGAATAATTTTATCATCTTATGAGTTTTCCCTTGTTTTTCATCGCTTTTGTTTCTTTCTTTTTCTTTTTCTCGTTCCAGAGAGCGAGTAATGGCGCTGAAACCTAGGCCTATATGTACACTGATGTGCATAAATATTCGTCATGTTTTCATAGTAAACTATCTGAATTTATGCGAATACTTTTGCCCATCTGTGTATAAGCCAGGGCACTAGACTAAAAACTGTGTCCCATCCCAAGACGTCGAGGTCCCAAGGAGTGTACATTAATCTTCTTAGCAAAGTCACTCCCAACGATTTGTCAATCATCTTTCCCCCTAAATGTGAAACGGTTGGTACGGCTGTCCCCGTTTCTTCCTTTCGTAGATTCAAAACTCTTCGTTGATCATGTTATTTATGACTAAATAATCTGATTGCCGGGGAGTTATGGATTATCTCCCAAATTCAAGCCTGCACGGTGGGCCTGGCCGTTTTAATACTTGTGTCATATTTAAGATATGCTGCAAATATTAATGCAGACAAGAAAATGCTCGGAAATACAACCGACATTTCCAGGATGCTTTTCAATACTGGCTGTGCATGTGCTAAGACAAGACAAGACAAGACAAGATTCCATATGAATTTCAAAAGGAAGTGAAAAAAAATATCCCTCGTGGTAAATTCTGTTTGCGAAGTAATTTAGTGTTCTTAGAGGAGCTTTTGGGGGAGCTCCAGAGAGAATTTCAAGAGAGTAATTATTTATTTAAGAAGTTACAGGACTTCTCGGGAAACTTCCAAAGAAATTGCGAAAGAAAATTTGAGGAAGTTACCTGGAGGAACTTGCTGAGGAATTCCTGGAGGAACCTCTGAATCAATTCCTGGAGGAACCTGCGAAGGAATTCTTGGAAGAACCTGCGAAGGAATTCCCGGAGGAACTTCCGGAAAAATTTCCGGGTGAATTCCTGGAGGAACTTCAGGATGAATTCCTGGAGGAATTTCCGGAGGAATTCCTTGGGGAGCGACCGGAGGAATTCCTGGGGGAGCTTTTGGAAGAATTCGGGGAGGAACTTTCGGAGGAATTCCAGTAGGAACTACATTCTTTTCCCTGTATATGAGTTCTCTAAGATCATGATCTCTTACACAATAAAGTGCTCAAAGACACACTACCAATTTTTTTTCCGATCGAAAACCTGCTCAGAACAATCACTCAGGGGTGGAGGGTGCATTCTCTTCAATTTAAAAAAAAATGTGCTGATTTGAGTTTATTTATAGAAAAGATGATGAATCAGTTTAAAATGGAGCAGACTGGGAAAGATTCAATACAGGAGTCTTATGGAGAGACCGTTTTCAGATTGTATGACGCGAAATGTGTGGAACGCATTTGTCTAACTGCAGAGTTCTTCTTCTTCCGTTACACTGGGGATATAGATACTTTTGAGCAGTGTGTAGCGGTGTAAATCTGGTCATATTATCAGGAGCACTTCAGTGCAGCTAATAATATGACGTCCCCTAACCCCTAATCCTACGGTATCAAGCGACCCGTGCCAAGGGGATGCATGGTCTGAGGGGTGAAATAAATAGCAAGCCGCTAACGGAGCCTGTGGGATACCTGGTATTGCGTTCCCTTACCAAGTTATTGCGGAACTCTGGCGTGGCGGACCTATTTTCTCGCGCGACTCGTGGGACCAAAATGTCGACCAAACCAAAAAAAAAACAAATTTGAGTGGAGAGGGAGAAGCGTCTGACGAAAGGGTGGATCCCTTCGCCAGACGAAGTGGCCTTAACAGGTCGCCCCACCGATCGCCAGGGGCAGGCGATACAGAAGAGCGTGGCAGGTCGGAGGAGCCGCCCATTGAGATCAAGATGGACGGAGCTACCCTGACCAGGGTCATCACGGAAGTGATGACCAGTCACAAGGAGAGTGGAGGCCAGAAAATGGAGATGATTACAGACGTAACGGACGTAATCATGTCCTTTCTGGACAACGGCGGGAAGTACAGCAAGGACCTTAAGAAGTCCGTGCTGACCCTCTGCAACATGGTTGTAGAGGCAAAGCAGGAGTGGAAGTCCTTGCTGCAGGCAAGTAAGGAGGCGGAACGAAAGATCCGCCAACTTACCGAGGAGAAAGAGTTGGCAGTGAGCCAAGCGGTGGAGGCCAGGAAGGAAGCCGAGTCGAAGATTCGAGTCCTCACGGAAGAAAAACAGCTGGCGTAAAGTCAGGCTGCAGAACTCCGCAGACGCATGGCTGCTACTGGAGCAACTCCAAAGCTTAGTAAGGTCAGTATGGCAACTGACCTGAAGGAAGCTAGCGCCAAGCCGGTATTACACGAGAAGAAGGCTACTAAGGTTCGTCGGGAAAAGGTTGAGCAGATTGACGGCCCTTAGGAACGACGGAAGCCAGTTTCTTCTTCTACGAGGACTACCGAAGTTCGCCGGGAGGAAGGCCTGCCCTGGAGGGAAGTTGTGAATCCCAAATACGCGAAGAAGGAGCGAACAGAGGAGGCGAAGGCGCCATTGGCCAAGAAAGGGAGTACCCGTAGGGGAAAGGGCACACCTTCCAATGGTCATGGCATGAAGGACAGAGACGAAGCAATTATCGTCAAGGCTGATGGTAAGAGCTATGCTGATGTTCTGAAAGCTTTGCGGGGCGATAAAAAGCTCACTGGCCTTGGGAATGATGTCAACTGCATCCGAAGAACGCAGAAGGGCGAGATGATCCTCGTCCTGAAGTGGGTTGCTGCGAGGAAGAGTTCCGCGTATAAAAAGTTGGCAGAAGGGGTGCTGGATCATGCGGTTCAGGTGAGATCCCTATGCCCAGTAGAGGTAATCCAATGCCGAGGCCTGGTCGAAATTACCGAAACCGGTGAGCTGGTAGCTGCACTGAGAGATCAGTGTGGCGTTGAAATCCAGGATATTGCGATTCGGATGCGGAAAGGTTATGCTGGAACGCAGGTTGCCTCATTCCAGGTACCCGTGGCTGATGCCAAGAAGGTACTGGATAAGGCCAAGCTGAAGGTGGGTTGGTCGGTATGCTCGGTGAGCGTAAATCAACAACCTCAGGCCTGCTTCAAGTGCTTCGATTACGGACATAAGTCATATGGCTGCAAAGGTCCTGATCGGAGTCGGCTTTGCCGGAGGTGTGGAGCTTAAATCTCCCGGCTGGTGTGAAAATAGAAGGCTTTGCGGATGATGTAATGCTAGAGGTCACAAGCGACACTCTCGACGAAGTTGAATTGAAAGCTTCGTACGTGATTAGCAGAGTCGAAGAATGGCTCAACTCAAGGAGGTTGGCGTCAGCAGATCACAAGACTGAGGTTGTTGTGGTGCATAACCACCATGGATTGCAGCAAGCGAGGATAAACGTAGGGACCTGCACAGTAAACTCCGTGAGGTCATTAAGGCCGATGACATACTGTGTGCGTGCGCGAACGCGTCCAAGACAAAAGAAATCCTCTTGCTGATATTCTTCTTTACAAGTGCTTGACGCGTTCCGCATCGCTCGACACGTCAGTATGTCATCGCCCTAAACCATCTGGGCGTGAATGAATTTCTGGAGGGACTTCCTGAGGTATTTCTGGAGGAATTTGTAAAGTAGCTTCTAGAGGAATTTTGGATAAAATTCCAGATAAATTTTCGGAGGAATTCTTGAAGGGACTCCCGGAGGAATTTCTCGAGAGACTTCCGGAACTCCGGTACTTCCGAAGGAATTTGCGGAAGAACTTTCAGAGGAATTGTAGTTTCGGAGAAATTCCACTTTCGAAGGAATTCTTGAAGGGACTACAAGAAGAATTTGTGCAGGGGTGGAATTTCTGCAAGGATTTCCGGAGAAATCTCTTGGGGGACTTCCATAGGAATTTATGGAGGAACTTTCAAAGGAATTCCTGGAAGAACTTTCAGAGAAATTTTTAAGAGAAATTTCGCAAGAACTCTTGGGAATGCCTGAAATATTGCTTCAATGCATTCCTGGAAGAATTCGCAATGGAATGCATACAAGATTCCAATGAAGAATACCTGAAAGAATTATAAGAATTCTTTGAAGAATTTCTGTATGATTTTTTTGAAGAACTACTTAAATAAATAATTAATGGGGGAATTTTCGAATTGAAGGCCCATAATATTTGTGTTTAAACAAATTCTCCTGGGATTATTGAAAAAGACCTCAGGGAATATAAATATAATGCAAATGTTAACAAATATTATAGGGAATAAAAATTTCTGTAAAACGGATTTCGATGCGCATTCTTTATTAAATGCACAAACAGTTTTGTTTTTCTCCGGATTGTATTTTCTATCGGCTTGTTTATTCCACCCATATGGTTTTGACAGCTGAAGTGCAGTTGTATTGGTGAACCTGGTGCGAAACTGTGAAACAACACAGTGCGAACCCGACAGCTTCGGGGTTGGAACTAATGCGAACCTAGTTTCAACCTGAGCGAATAAGAAAACACTTTGACAGCAGTTAGGTTGGAACTGGTTCTAACCTAGTTTGGAACTTTTTAAAAACGAATTCGACATCAGTTACCATGATCGTTTTGCTTGCGTACCAACCCAGTGCACACTGAACTGTATTCAGAGTTCAAAACTAAGAACACCAAGGCACGCTCTTGGCTCATGTTCTGTTCAGGATGCATCTCTGCTTGGAGGAATTTCTGGAAGAATTCAAGGAGGAATTCCAGGAGAAACTCGCGGAGGAATTCTTGGATGAATTCCCGGAAAAGTTCTTGGAAGAATTTCTATAAGAATTACGTGAGGAATTCATACATGAATACACTGAAGAATTCCTGAAACAATAACCTGAGGAATTCCTAGAGGATTTCCCAGAGGAGTCCTTGGAATTATTCCCGAAGGTGTTCTTGAAGGGGTTTCTGGAGAAATTCATGAAGCTATTTCCGGAAGAACTCTAGGAGAAATTTCGGAACTCGCGGTGGAATTTTTGAAGGAATTTCCAGAAGAGTTCTTGGAGGAATTCCTAGAAGAATTCCCGAAGTAATTCTTGGAGGATTTCCCGGAGGAATTTTTGGAGGAATTCCTGGAGTTAGTTAGAGGAATTCTCGGGAGAGTTTTTGGAGGAATCCCTGGAGGAATTCTTGGAGGAAATTCCGGAGAAATTCTTGGAAGTATCCCCGGAAGAGTTCTTGGAGGAATTCCGGGAGAAATTCCTAGAATTCCCTGAGGAATTCTTGGAGGATTTCCAGGAGGAATTCTTGGAGGAATTCTCTGGGAAATTCTTGGAGGAATTCACGGAGAAATTTTTGGAAGAGTTCTTGGAGGAATTCTTGAAGGATTGCCGGAGGAGTTTCTGGAGGATGTCTCAGAGTAATATTTGGAAAAAAAAATCCCGGAGAAATTATTGGAGAAATTTTCGAAGGAATTCCCGAAAGAATTTAATTCCTGAAGATTCTTGGACCAATTCCCAGAGGAAGTCTTCGAGAAATTCCCGGAATAAATCTTAGAGGAATTCTCTGAGGATTTTTTCGAGAAATTCCCTGAGGAATTCTCGGTGGAATTCTTGGAGATATTTTCGGAAGAGTTCTTGGAAGAATTCCTGGAGGATTTCCCGGAGGAACTTCTGGAAGATGTCCCGGAGTAATTTCTTGGAGGGATTTCCGAAGGAATTAGTGGAAGACTTCCCGGAGAAACTTTTGGAGAAATTCCTGGAGGAATTTAGTGGTGAACTCTCAATAATTAAAAAAAAAATGTCTTTAATAAAGTAAGAAAACAAAGAACATTCGTTCATTGATTTCTTAATGAATTTCAGGAGGAATTCCTACAGGGTTAAACGGGAGAGTTACATGGATTTCAAGAATTTCTGGTGGAATTTGTAGAGAAGTTGTTGAAGCAGTTTCCGTTATAATTCCTGTAAAGAATTGCTAGCGAAAATTTTCTTCTAAATAAATGAAATGCTAGCGAAAATTGCGGAGAAATTCTTAGAGGAATTTCAGAATAAATTTTTAAGAGAATTTTGTAGAAACTCCGAAAATCATTTAATTTCTGGAAGAATTCCTAGGGGATTCTTTAAGCAAGTTCAGGAAGAATTATTGAATGAATTTCCTGGGGAATTCTTGAAGAAATTTCATGAGAAACTCCTGGAAGAATTCTAGCTGGAAGAATTATTTTCCGGATGAATGTCTGTGAAACTTGCTGACTTAATGTTGATAAGGCAATAACTTTCTACAATTCAAATTCAAAATATGCCACTAATCGATATATAAATATTGTGAGCCCTGATAGTCATATGTGGTAATAGTCGAGTCAAGTACGAGACACTGAAGACGTCCTCACAGTTGAGGTCGAAATACGTATCTGTAAAGATAACAAAACGTAGTGGAATTAAATGGAAAGTACTAAACTCGTCTTAGACAGTTCTAGTTCTAGTTCTAGGCCAAGTTTGCTGAACGATCACACAAGCTTTTCTGTTATAAGACATTGAGATAATTTAGTAATTTCTCAATAACTTATTTCTGTGACTGAACAGTTTGTTGTTTGATTTCCATTAGTTGTTATAGAGTTGAAGCGATTGTTATAGCAAAATTGATTGCTACTAGCGCTTCAAAACCATATTAAATTTAGACTAGTTTTCCGCGGAAATATGAAAATAATTTTTCTTTGGAAATACAAAACAATTTCCATTAGAAATTCAAAACAATTTATATTAGAAATTCAAACAAATTTTTGCTTGAGCTTGAGCTACTCCATTATGACCAGATCAGCTGTTCTTGCACAAGGAACCAACAGATGTTTGCTTGGGACTAGCACACATCTTCAATGTACAAGTACTGGTGATCTCATTTGTTAGGTCATACTGGCGCCCGCCACGTCAGAATGCAAGTCAATATAGGGAAGGGGGAGGAAATGATGATGCAATCACTCGCCCACTGCAAGCCGAATATACCTCTGCACTTGCCACGAGTTCATGCGGAATTTGTTGGAATTTCTGGGTTAGGTTGGAGAGGCAGAGGTCCGTCTTGGTTAACGAGCTGCCAATGTGATAGATAGGAGAAGGTAACTGATGGAATTTCTAATTGGATGTAGGAAACGAGCTCTATAGTTCATTTCCAATTCTAGCAGATTACTGTTAGAATACTCAAGTTGAAGGTATAGGAATAGTAATGGAAACGGTATGGAAGTCCATTTCCAGTTCTAGCGATTGCTAGAACATGATAAATAAAGAGAAAGATACAAAGTAGGAGAATGGAACGGACCTGGGATTGAACCCACGAACTCCTGCGTATGAGGCAGAAGCAGTAGCCATATGACTACCAAGCCCGCTATATTAGAAATTCAAACAAATTTTTACTGAAAAACTCAGGACTACTTTTCTTGAACATTCAGAACAATTTTAAGTGAAATAAATGTATTGCAAACATTTTTGGAAGATTCATCTTACCAACAAGCCTTTTTACTAAAAGGATTTTTATATAACCATAATTATTTTACATACAGATCTTTACAGTTAACGGAGTCATCATTTCCTTCGAATACAAATATTTTGGCAGCACTGTTCCTTTGCTTTGAATGAAAACACAGTTATGCATAGCAGTACACGTCAAAGCGGCTAATCTCCCACCCCGTCCCAATCCACCCGCTTTCCATTTATTCACTTGATTATTCTTTAGTATACTTAAAATCGGCTACACAAATCCAAATTTCTACTAAGAAAAACATTCACTTCACTCATCCTCCATAAAGTAGCATAAACAACATAATGCTCGGCTCTGTGTGTCACATGATGGTAAATTCCACAATATATTCTCCTTCTATCTGCTCTTCTCTTCCTCTTGACCAGGTAGAACCGTCGTTCCCAACTCACTTCATGCACTTCCAAAATCGGCACTTTGAAATTTCAGAAAAAATATCTTTCCTTACTGGATCATAGTAGGCAAGCGCACAGCGCCCCTGCTGTCATAGCAGCAGCCCACAAACACAAGGTTCCCCTGCGCCACACCCCGTGCACAACAATCCAACCGCAGAAGAATCCGGGACCACTAAAACTTTTTTTTCTCTCTGGAATTCCAGATTTCCACTATCACGGCCCCGCAATCACCTGCGCAATCGATTTGCGCTGAATCGCGTTCCGTAGCGCACCGGACCGGAAAACGCCTACACGGCCACTGGCGATCGCGTCAATTTTCCACTGCTTTTCCACGAACCGAAGCCACTGGCGACGCGAAATTTTCGGAACAAACTATGCACACAACTTCGACTACTTCGCACGGCTTTCCCATCAGCGCTCTTCTGCCATGTTTGAAAGCGACAACGACGATGACATATCGAAATGCGATTGGACGCCGGAGGAGACGCAAGGGCAGACGGCAGGCAGATGACAAAACATCGCACAGCGGTTTGTGATGGGGAATGTGTGTGCGAGCCAGTGGTGAGTTGCGCACGGACCCGCAAAACGCACACAAGCGAATGTGGCACTCAGCGGGTGAATGTTCAGAAATCTGGCGTTTTTGCGAAATTTGAGACCCATCGAAGATTCCATAGAAAAAGATGCACAGAAGAATGGTATATCGCTGTTAGCAGGGTTGAATAAATTTCCAACCATTTGTAGGTGGAAAATATATTTTAGCTACCAGATAAAGATTGTCACTGTCGTCGCTGTCCAGAACATCTTTTGCTGGCGAGGATAGGGTGCTAAATGTCATTGAAGGAAAAATACATACGATTTGACAGTTCGGTACCCAACATGTTTCGGACATCAGTTCGTGGAACTGAAGCGACAATCTTTATCTTGTAACTAAAATAACTTTTATTTGTTATGATCGATCCAGGAATGTTCGGAATTTGAAATGTTAGAAAACGAATGCTTCCGTTATTGTCTTTTCTAAAAAGGCTCCGTCAGACGATCCAAGCAAATCACTCGTGCGAACGAATGATTTCTGAGGGCACTCGAAGCAAGCAGTTACACGTATACGTGTGATATATCAGCTTTTCACTTTTAACAAATGTCATATTTACTCTCATGCAAGTATAAACAAAAGTGAAAAACACGTTTTTTGGCTATAAAATCGTAGTCCGTTCCTATTTTTGCAGTGCAACACTGCAACACTGCAACATGAAAGCAAAGATGGCTAGAAGCAACAAGATACCCGACTTCTATGATTTTACGGGGACACGATAAGCGCCGCAAGTGAACAAAAACCGAACTAGTACACTGTTAATTTCAATCGATCATCTTTTGTATAAATTTCAATAAAACAATTCGCGAAGTCGAAGCAAAATTCTTCACACAAACAATGACAGTTCTTTATGGGTTTTTACAGTAGAGCAACAGAGAGGAGGAGATGGCGGCCATGTTTCACTCAAACTCTGACAGATAGCAATGGGATTTCCCATAGGAGGGAAGAGCAGAATTTGCTTCGACTTCGCGAATAACAGCTGAGACATTGCACTATGCAAACAACTCATGCAAGGCGATGGCCAAAACCAGTTTCTTTAACACTGAGCTGGAAAGCTGTGTGAAAGTGCGTATATTAAATTATGTATAGGGATGTGAGACCCTGGATCGAGTTTTGTCCCCGGGTATCAATAAGAACAGTCGAATCTGCGAAGCATTTCGCCAACTAACGCGAAATAACAAAGTCCAGCTATTAAATCCATTATAGTTTAATGCATTTCGCAGCTCCATCGCTTTTCTCGGCTAATCCAGCAGTAATGATATTAACTCCGATGAAAATATATGTTTCATCGATCGAAAAGCAACTCCAATAGATTTGGACCAAGAATATGAGGATAACGGAATTGATGTTGCTGGAGAAGTTGAATTGGAAAATATCGACATGCATCAGCAAATACACCTAACGAAAATCCAAGGAAAACTCGCGGCAAGAATAAGGTCCATGATCATGATTACAAAAGATATTTTAGTTACCAGATAAAGATTGTCGCTGTCGTCGCTGTCCGGAACATCTTTTGCTGGCGAGGATAGGGGAGCTAAATGTCAAAGAAGGAAAATTCATACGATTTGACAGCTTGGTACCTCTCGGAGACGAGCCAGCCTCGGGCTGCAAGTCTCTTAAATAAAGACAGAAAAAAAGCTTGGTGCCTGTAGTAGGGGAAAAGTGGGTAAAACCGACACCCTAAGCAACTTTACAGTTCCCCAACTTATGAAGCAATTTTCCGGTCTAGAAAATTCATTTCAGCATACTTTGGCTCTTCATGCATCAGTCCATTAGGTCGCAGGACAATATTTCTTGATAGAATTTGATTTATGATGAAAACGCGAACAGTTCATCTTCCAGCCCAACCAGCTGGGCTGCGGGTAAGATCGACACTACATGAGGGTAAAACCGACACATCAAGTCGTTATGGAATTGAACATCAGAACAATTCTAAATGATGTTACAACATAATTGAAAATGTTTAACAACATTTATTTTGATATTTGTGTATGAAATTCATGTTTAGGGGTTACTCATAAACGATGGTTGAACAAAATTTTGTATATTTAAAATCATATTTTATTTATTTAGTTCCCGACCCACGGTGAAAAATATATAGAGTATAAGATTGTTAGTAACAAATTTACTAACTACTGTAAATATTGACCTACATTTATATTTCACTTATTTTAAAAAGTTGTTCAAAACGCCGATTTAAAATAAATGCGTATGGTGCAGTTATGACAAGAAATGAAAATGACTAGTTCCGTAGGAGACAAGCTACATGTTTACAGGGGTGAAAATGGATCACGAAAGAACAACACTAGAGAAGGGATTGAATATATCTAAAAGCAAAATAAGCCTTAAAATTTCGATTCTTCTTTGAGCGCTATTGTTATCCTACCTGCAGGTTTTCCTTGATGACTCAATGTTACCCCCTAGATCTATTGTCACACCCAATGAGGACATGGAATATAATCAGTCTATGATTAAGTTATATTCCCCGGTGCCTCGCTTTCCAAAAATAATAATTTCCAATAATAATAATATAATTTAAGATACTATGCGAATAATGAGTCTAATAAAACAGAGGTATTTGGTGATTCGATGGCAGGTGTCGAGTTTACCCCAACAGATAACATAATAATGGTGATATACATGTGGATATTCATAATTAGAAAAGGTTACTATTTTTCCACAACATACACAAAATGATGTTCAATTATGGATCAGAGATGGATTAAATACTGAATATCAACTAATTATTGTCGTAAAAGCTTATACACCGATGCGAAAATTTTACATAACTCATCTCCTCAATGGTGATCAATGTTAATTGTCTGTTTATTACGACTTTTACACGTCTCCGCCAGTTACAAAATGACTTGAAATACAAGAAATCAAACGTTTATTCAAAGTGTGTCGAAATTCTGTCCGATAATCACTTAAAATCAGAGATTTGAAGTGGTGTCGGTTTTACCCGCAGTGTCGGTTTTACCCACAATTCCCCTATATTGACCACAACTCTTTATATCCTTAAGTCACAACTCTCACTAACAAATCGGAGACGAGCCAGCCTCGGGCTGAAAGTCTCCTTAATAAAGACACAAAAAAAAAACTCTTACTAACACACATTGGCTTAAGCCCGCAGTCCACTGTTTGTCATAATGACAAATATTTGTCAAGTTGATCCGGACATCTATCAAACCGATTAGAAATCGACATGGATATCAGGCTGACTTGACAAATATTTGTCATTATGACAAACAGTGTACTGATAGCTTTACAATACTGTAACTACCTTATACTGTGGACATCTTGACACAGGCAATAAATGTGGACCTTGAGCTATCGGGTCTTGGTGGCGAGAAAGGGGTTTTTGATCGCTGACTGTCGTGAAGACTGGACGCATATACGACAACTGGCGACGAGGAAACCGAACAAAATGTAAGTATAAAAAAAAGAAACCGCTGAATGTCTGGTTATTTAATTGCTTCGAATTCATTGTGGATGATTCGAAAAAAAAGAGAAAATTACACGGTACTCTTAACACATTGGAGATGTAGGCATGATGCGAAAACAAATGTCAGTGTTCTCCTGGAAACTTGAAATGAAAAAGTTATATTCAGTCGAGATGGCAGGAATCAATGGGTTTCTCCGGTAGAAATTGCAAGAATCGAAAGGATTCTTCAGGTATAAAGTTTATAAGTATCAGTTGGATGCTCCAAGCGGTAGCGAAAATCGTGGATTTTCCAAGATGGTGGCGTACGTATTAAAAAAACCAGATTAATCCACCTAGCGGTGATGATTCCTTTCTCGTGCGGTGAAAAAATAGTATTTTGGGCGAGATTTTGGGCATTACTTCTGAGTCCATCATCCGATCCGGCCAACTTTTAATAGGAAATAATGAGACCAGATTCTGCGTCGAATGCAACCTGTTGCGAGAAAATCGGTTTAGGGTAAGTGCATTAAACGTGAGCTAGACTTTTTACGCGCTTTTTTATGAGAAAAAGTGTTTTGGCCATAACTTCCAAGCCCATTGTCCGATCCGGCCAATTTTCAATAGGAAACAATGGGACAGAATACTGCGTCGAATGCAACCTGTTGCGAAGAAAGGGTAAGGGTAAGTACAAAATAAGTGCGCTAAACTTTTTGCTCTTTTGGTGCGCACACACACATATACACACACACACACACACACACACACACACACACACACACACACACACACACACACACACACGCACATACATACAGACATCACCTCAAATCGTCGAGCTGAGATGATTGGTATTGCGCATAAATCCCAAAATTTTATTCCCACCTTTGGGTTTCCGCGCCGAGCACTCAGCGCCAGACTCGGCGACAAGGGGAAAGTTATAAAGTTGGTAACCCTGATTTTTGACAATTCGATTCGATTGTTTGTGTGAGTGCACCGATGTCAAAAAATAAAGCTTTGGCTGATTTTTTTATTGTCAATTGCAAGTTTTGACAGTATGTATTATTTATGTGTGAGTGAAAAACATGTACAAAAGGACTATCGGGGAAGCAGTCGCTGAAGACAAATGTCATTGTTTTCAACGACGAAACGAAAAGTTTCAATGCAAAAAGCAATATATAACACTATGGGTCTCCGAGCCTTCTATAAAAAGTTTGTTTTTGGAGCGAACATATCGACATAGTTGTTTCATAAGGGCCGAAGTCGCAAATGTAAACAAATCGAGTTTATGACATAGATCGAACCTCCTGGAAATGTACTATATGTACCGTTCTCTCCATGGCAGCAAAGGGGCTAAACTGTGTTTCATTTTTGCATTATGACACTTAGTTCTTGCATCACATGTAAGCAAAAGAGCTAAACTGTGTTTCATTTTTGCATTATGACACTTAGTTCTTGCAACACATGTAAGCAAAAGGGCTAAACGGTACTTTGAAAACACAACGGGGCGATGCAAACAGGCGATATTGACAAATAGGTTGACAGCCGGGCGTGGAATTTGGGCGAAAAGGATGTTGACAAAAACATTATGGCGCATTTCTGAAGGGCGCAAGTATACACTGTTAGAAAAAACGACGACTAGTTCTTTGATTATATTTTCAAATCGAAATCAATCCAAAGTAAATTTTATTTATATGGGGCTTCAATGATTAGATGTGGATGTATTTCATGCAAACTATTAACATTTAAAATAACATCTAATTTTCGAACCACAATTGAAAACATGTCATGGAACATTGGAACCCATTTTTCTCCATTCGAGTTCATTGCGACATTGGCCCTTATGAAACAACTGTGTCGATATAGCCTTTACGTATACTTAGTATACAAGAAAGGCAAAAAAGGGGGAATAGGATTATGGTTCGTTTCATCTTTGGAAACTGAGGTACGGTAGTATTAGTGTTGATGGCACCGACGTTAAAAAAAAAATTCAAGCCAATATACCGTTGCATTTGAAGGTTAGGGCTGATGGATTCGAGTTGAAATGTGGAATCATCAAGGTCACTCCTGACGGAATCCAAGATTAAAAGTGCTCGCGTTTTTGGGGGCACACCACTCGATTCAGAGGCGGCGCACAACTGTCATTTTTGTTGATTTTGTTGGAATATCAGGTAGTGTGCGACGCTTCGCTGTAGATCGATGGATAAAAAGCGGGCGCCAGTTGGTTGTAGTTGCTCTTGGGTAGATTAAGGAATATTGTATGGATGTATTGTAGATACCTATTGTTGAATAAAGAGAACTGCAGCTACTGGCAGAGGTATCAGTCAGTAGCCTGCCGTGGTGTAGAGAGGGAACTCTAGTTGTTATTCTTTGTGAGGGGGTTCCCTTATCTGGCCAACAGGTTATGGGCCTAGGAACGATTCCCGTTCTCCATCTTAGTGGGATGTTATTGCCGTCGACGTTATCGCAGTGGGATCATGAATCGGCCGCATAAGTCGCGTGGCGCAGTGGGATCATGGATCAGCCACGTAAGTCTTGGGTAGCGCCGGACGGAATTCATCAGGAGGTTGGAACGTTCGGTAGGGTGCTGGCTGGTCAGCAGGAGTCCGAGACGAGCGTCGGAACATTCAGGAGCTGGTCAACAGGGTGCTGTGCAAACGTCGGATAGAGGCCATTTGTACGGGCAACGGATTTGGACCAGGAGGAATTGTTCCGGCGAGAAGGAGCTCTGGACGGGAGGCTCGGTGTTAGAAGGAGTCAAGAGAGTTGCGAGGCGTGCACACTAAGGAGGAGTGTTGGAATATCAGGTAGTGTGCGACGCTTCGCTGTAGATCGATGGATAAGAAGCGGGCGCCAGTTGGTTGTAGTTGCTCTTGGGTAGATTAAGGAATATATATTCTTGGATTCCGTCAGGAGTGACCTTAAATTGATTCATTGAGATAGACCTGTGCAAAATGAATGGAATGAACCCAATTGACAATTGTCAAAACAAAAGCAGGAGGGCTAACTCCTTCCGAAGCAACCATGCATAGCAACAAATGACGAATAAGTGTTTTGAAAGTTTCGTGTCTTTCTGATTGGGTCTTCTTTTGGTCAATTGAATTACAGATGGAAGAATCAAGAGCTGTTCCACCTTTCCGGTGTGATCGAATTGAAACTGAGCCAAGGAATGGAAGAAGTGGAAGGAATCCCTCGACTGTTACTTCGAGGCGTATGGGATCATGGACCAAAAGGTAAAACGAGCAAAGCTTTTGCATCTGGGCGGATCTGCGTTGCAGACAGTTTTCAGAAATCTCGGAGACTACGATCATGTGCCAATCGTTGTGTTGGATCCCAAGTACTACGACATTGCTATCGAATTCTTGCTTGCTATGAATTCTTTGAACCGCGACATCAAAACACATCTGAACGTCGAAAGCTTCGCCAGATGAAGCAACAAAGTGGCGAACGATTCGCAGATTTCATTATACGCCTGAAGCAGCAGGCATCGGAATGCGGTTTTGACAGATACGACACAGAAGTAGCACAAGTTCTGACCTACATCTATCTTACGGATGCGGTTGTCGAGGGATGCGCCTCGAATGATGTTCGTAAAACGATTCTGCTAAAAGATATTTCGTTTCCGGAGAAAGAAAGACTCGGTGTATCGCAGGAGAGCGTTGACAGGCAGGTGAAAGAAATTTCGGAAGCACAACGACCGGGGAAAATTTACAAAGTGGCAGAGCAGAGAGGAGATCGTAGAAGGATTGGTTTTGGAATAGGAGTCGCTGGAAGGTCGCAAGGAAAAAACTGTTACGATTGCGGACGTTTGGGACATATTGCGATTTCGACAGCGTGCCCGGCCCGCGGGAAGCAGTGCCACAATTGTAAAAGCTACGGTCATTTTGAAAAACTCTGTCGCAAACCGAAGCGTGAAATGGGAAAAGTGGCAAATACTAAACAGGTATGAGCTTCGTTTCCCTTTGTTACAGATCCACACTATAGAAACTAATGATGCGACAAACGATAACCCGGTGATTAAAGATTCCTCCGAGAGCTTGGATCAGGGCAAGGTGTATTACGCATTTTACACGGGGAATGAGCTGAATGTAATACCATGCGTTGTTGGAGGAGTCAATATCGACATGTTGGTAGACCCAGGAGCTGATGCCGATCTAGTTACCGCCAAAGCATGGTTGGAGATGAAGAAACAACGTATTTCCATACAATCTTCCGAAAAGGGAAGCTCTCGAATGCTACGAGGGTACGGTAGTGACCGACTACTTACACTCAAAATAATTGTCATTTTGATTCCACTATAAAAAGTCATGTAGACTTTAAAAATCGAATCTTTCATCTGCCTTACTGGAATCAAATAAAACTTACTCAAATCACAAGTGCATCTTAATAAGAAATGTAGTGGAATTCATTAGAAAACATTGAAAATAATATCTATATACTCTTCTAGTGAATTCTACTCAAAATGAATGTATGAAAAATATATGAGTGGGGTTCTCAGAGCGAAATGTATGTTTATCAACTATCACTAATGAAACATTTTGCAAAAGCATTATGAGAACGATTTGCGAAGCATAATGTTTGAGTATGAAATAGTTTTGTACTCCTATTTTTGCTCTCGTCCGCTTCTAGTGGACGGGATACACATCACTAATAGGGATACTATCGAAAAAAATTATCAAAGTTTCACTTAAAATTTAAGTACATGGCCAAACAAAAATTCACTTAAATTTTATTTTATTTTCTAGTGAATTGAGAATAATGAGTGCCATAACTAATAAATCATTTAACTTTTACACACGAAACTACATGGAAAATATCTGCATATGTTTTCTAGTAGCTTCTAAGTGAAAATTATTTTGAGTGTACAATACTCGGGTCATTCACAGCCGATATCACGACTGGTACAAAAACAGTTCACGCTGAATTTTTGGTGGTCGAAGAAGGTCAGCGATGTCTGCTTGGTGACAAAACGGCAAAGCAGTTGGGTGTTCTCCGTGTAGGAATAAACATCTCTCAGGTAGGAGAAGTGCTCAAACCACTAGGTAAAATCAAGGGCATTAAGGTCAGCATTCAAGCAAATCCCGACGTAAAACCCGTCTATCAACCAATGCGCAGAATTCCATTGCCACTGGAGGACGCTGTTGGAAGGAAAATTGACGAACTTTTGAAGCGTGACGTGATCGAAGTAAAAAGTGGCCCAACCAGCTGGGTGTCCCCGCTGGTGGTTGTTGGCAATAAGGCTAATGGAGAACCACGGTTGTGCCTAGACTTGCGCCGAGTAAACGAAGCTGTGCTCAGAGAACATCACCCAATGCCAGTAGTCGAGGACTACATTGCTCGCCTTGGCCGAGGTAATATTTGGAGTAAGCTTGATGTGAAGGAGGCGTTTCTACAAATAGAATTGGCTGAGGATTCCAGGGACCTTACGACTTTCATCACGAGTCGCGGGCTGTTTCGCTTTAAGCGGCTCCCGTTTGGACTCGTCACAGCACCTGAAGCATTTCAAAAAGCGATGGATGAGATTTTGGCAGGCTGCGATGGTGCGTACTGCTATCTTGATGACATAATCATAGAAGGGAAGGATGTTAACGAACATGAGAATCGCCTAGAGAAGGTAGCGTGAATTAATGGGTTTTGCAACTCAATCATGAACTTAAATAAAATGAATAAATCCTATAAAAAAAAATGTTTTATTGTAGGTTTTGTCACGTTTAAAGAACGAGGTGTCGAGCTCAACTGGGAGAAATGCAAGTTAAGGGTGACTGAATTAGAATTTTTAGGCCATAATATTTGTTCACAGGGTGTAAGCCCATCAGAGTCGAAGATTGCTGCCCTACGTACATGTCGTGAGCCTCAAAATGAAGCTGAGGTACGCAGCTTCTTAGGATTAGCGAGTTACATGAGCAAATACATTCCTAATCTTGCCACAATTGACGAGCCACTTAGAAATCTGCTACATAAGGATGTCAAGTTCGAGTAGACAGAGAAGCATTCTAAAACGTTTCAAGACATAAAACACGCGTTATGCAGAGTCCAGAATCTTGGATTCTACAAAGTTGAGGATCATACTGCGGTTATAGCCGACGCCAGCCCTGTAGTACTTGGGGCAATTTTAATACAGTTCGATGCTGATGATGGCTAACATAGAGTTATTAGTTTTGCGTCAAAATCGTTGACAGAAACGGAGCGGCGCTACTGCCAAACAGAGAAGGAAGCACTTGCTCTCGTTTGGAGTGTAGAGCGCTTCCAGTACTATCTCTTAGGGAAAAAGTTTGAAGTTGGTTACTGATTGCAAAGTTCTAGAGCTTCTTTTTTCCAAGAGATCTAAACCATGCGCTCGCATAGAGAGTTGGGTTCTTCGGCTGCAAATGTTCGAATATAGAGTAGTCTACGTGGCTGTCAGAGATAATGTGGCGGATACCCTATCACGTCTTGCAGTGCGTGAGGCAAAACCGTTTGATGTTACTGAAGAGATCATTGTACACGAGGTATCTTTGTATGCGGCTGGATCGGCAGCATTGACATGGCAAGAATTGAGTGAGTCAACGAAAACTGATAACGGAATACAGCAAGTTATGAAAATCTTGGAGACTATTGTGAACTACATAATTTATCCATTGGCTTTCGAGTTTGTGCCAATGAGTTGAGCGTTTATCAGAACGTCCTGCTGCGGGGAGATCGGATAGTCATTCCATCTTCTCTTCGGAATAGAGTATTGGTTACCGCCCACGAAGGGCATCCTGGCATCACCATGATGAAGAATCATCTACGAGCCAACGTCTGGTGGCCAAAAATGGACGCTGTAGTAGAGAGGTATGTGAAACAATGTAGAGGGTGTACTCTAGTAGCTGCTCCCGAAGTACCAGAGCCAATGCAACGTAGTCAGCTTCCATCTGCTCCATGGCAAACTGTAGCACTTGACTTTCTGGGTCCTCTTCCAGAAGGACAACATTTACTAGTGGTTGTAGATTGTTATAGTAGGTTCATGGAAGTTGTTGAAATGGAAAAAACTACAGCTAAAGACGTTATGCGCGAAATTTCGATAATGTTTAGCAGATTTGGGATGCCGACTGTTTTAAAAGCTGACAACGCACCACAGCTAAGTTCTGAATGCACGGAATTTCGTGAGTTTTGTGTTACGAATGGTATACGTCTTCTAAACACCATTCCATATTGGCCTCAACCAAACGGGGAAGTGGAGCACCAAAACCGTTCAATCCTCAAGCGGCTCCGAATAGCACAGGAGCTGGGGCAAGACTGGAGGGCAGAATTGAGACGGTATTTGCTGACCTATCACTCAACAAAACATCCAAGTACTGGAAAATCACCGGGCGAGCTAATGTTTGGACGTCACATCAAAAGTAAACTGCCTACTGTGGTTAATTCCGATGAAGATGCCTTTGTGCGTGATAGGGACGCTGTTGTTAAAGAAAAAGGTATTACGGAGAAAAAGAAAAATTAAAGACCGCCAGCTAAGGGTTGTGTACTTAGCTGGTAGTGCAGCCTGGGCACTGTTGTCCTTCTGACATCAGCTAGAGTGAGAAGGTACGCCTCGAGCGTCTGTTCACCAGGAGGTGCGGCTCAAACAGCGTCTGCCTGGTACCCAGCGGCTGATTAACGAAATGCTGTATCGTGTCTGCTATACCTAAGGTGGCAGCCCCATCATCGCGATGTAGGTAACGCGACCCCGGTAAGGTAGCTTACTGAAGCCTCTCAAATACCACGAAAAATGGAGATAGAAGAAAAAGAGAACGTTATTTTTGGCAACCGACCCGGCAACGAAATAAGGACTATGATTGGAAACTCGGTACCTGCAATGTCAGGACCCTAAATGAACCTGGACGAGTGAGCCTTCTGGCTCGTGAACTGCAGAAGGTTGGAGTGAACGTGGCTGCTATTCAAGAAGTCCGATGGCCTAGATCCGGAGTAAGTAAACTCAAACTAGATATTTTATATTTCTCTTAACACCTAAAAGGGTATAGGCCCAAACAACGAACAAGCGCTAAAATTACCATAAACGTATAAAAAATATTCAATACTTTATTTCTCAAACTCGTACCCGACATTTTATCATCTCACAAACCCGTACCCGACCCGAACCCGACATTATTCTAATTTTCCAAACCCGAACCCGACCCGAGTCCGTCGGGTTCTCTAACCTGGACCTACTTAGGTCAGAGCTGTGTCAGGATATCCTCAGTGGAGGTCAAATACGTCACCATTAGTGTCTACGTCTTTTCAAAGATCGTGTAAAAAATTATTCCTATTCGACTCTGATAGGCAACCAAGGCTGTTTGAACATCGTTCTGTCCGGAAGAATAAATAAGAGGTCGAAACACGTCAAGGCCAAACAGTTTTTCATCCATGACTTGGTTGAGCAAGGTGTGGTGAATCTGAACTGGTTCACTAAACTAATTGCATTCGTGACTAATTGAGGACATTCGTTCAAGGGGAGTGTTTGTGGGTACAAAAGTGCGCTATTCTATCATCTGCCTTGCACCCCAAGATCACGCATAATTAAATTCATATCATATATTTACTTATGTTATTAAAACTTGTAACTGTCAAATGTACAAAAAAGTTTTGCTACGACGCCACGTGCTTTTTCAATAGTCTCCAATTATGTAATATGATTCCGGTGTTTTATTCCTACGAACAACGTGATTCCGCTTCGTAATCTGTCTCTGGTCTTACACTTGAATTGAAAAGAAGTTGAACACGTTCAACTTTTCCCAAGTGAAATAAATTCTAATTGATCAACATCATTTGCACAATCTAAACTTAACATAAAGGGGAATCAGGCGTCCATAAAAATTACTACGATCAAAAGCTTTTAACGCTTTCATCAAGCTATTCATATTATTTTCTGTAAAACAGCTTAGGTTACATTATAAACAACTGTCTAATAAAAATGTCTTATAGTCACATTTTATTGATTACTTACCTGAGCCAAAACAGTCCGATTGGTCAATGCAACAAACAAACTAATAAAAGCAAATAATTACACACTACTAATCGTTTATTTCAGTTAAAATCGAGGGTACAATAAGATACGTAAAATAAAAATAATACACTTGCAAGACAAACATGCCTTTGACATTCAACAAACTCGTTAACTTTCAAATATTAGGAGCTTAAACTGATGGAATGGTAGCGCTTACAGCTAGTTAACATCTGGCTAATAAAAATCTCGAAATAATAAAAATCTAGTATCCGAACTATGGAGAAAAGGTTTAACACACAAATTTCAGTTAAATAAAATAAACCAAAACTGAACACATCTTCTAAGCACTCACTCTGGTGCCCGTGAAACGGGATGGCGATGGTGTTTCGGCCAGGATCGACGGTACCACCTTGTCTTCCTCCTCTAGCTGCAGTTGTTGCTGTTGTTGCTTGCATAGCTGTTCTTGCTGTTGCTGCTGTTGCTCCTGTTGCTTCAGGCGGTTGGCCTGCAATTAGACGAAGAAAACAGAATATCGATTGCATTAATACCACCAATGGGTTCTATTCCAATCCATCATTTATTCGAGAATGCAAAAGAATAGTAGGCTTGGTGGGTGAAGCGATTTCTCACTTTCGATTTTGACTGGAACGGCAAGCGTGGTGGTTCATTGTAGGCCAAGAATCGCTTTTGCGGTTGATCGGAACGACGTTTCGGCGAGACATAGTGCGAAAAACGGGTGCGCGAATGGCGCACTATCGAAACCCAATCGATCATCGCGACGACGCTTACTTCGATAACATCGACAAATTGCGGAAATCAAATCCAACGACAACGACAAAACAAACTGCTTCGCATTTACTTTTTCATCATTTCACAATTTACACCCCAAACAATGCCGAGAAACTTTCCGAGACACACAGTGGATCATGAAGATGTATATCACAGATGACGTTAGTATACAGATGGTGGCACTTATGCGCGATGAGCTATTTTTTGGTCAGCGTTAAGCGCTTACTGGGTGAGAATTTCCTACTCTTATTAGTTTAGTACACACTCTCGCTTTCAGCGGAAATATCTTTCTGTATATTTACACAGCCTGGCCACTTGTAGGATGCGAATTGTTGCAGTAAGCACTTTCGATCGGCAATAAATCACACAAATTATACACTACCGAATGAAGCTGCATTTTTTTGTTATCAAAAAATGCGCCTATTCTTCGTCATCTCGCGATCGCTCTGATAGCTGATACCCCCGAATTGCAACTGGGGCCGATTCTCTTCGTCCATCGCACATATGGGACGTGCGTTGTTGTAACAGAAAAGCGTTCGTGGCCGGGCGCCTCTCGTATTCCCATGCGGTTTCGAGTATGAGTTAAAAGTTTAAAACAGAGAATGCGAGGAAAATCGCCTTTACACGCTAGATGATGTGAGAGAAGCATCCACCGCCAGCCAGCGGGTGGCAGCAGAAAATAAAAAAATAAAAACGGAAAAATCAAACAGGCATGGGAAAGCGCGGCAGCAAAGGAAGTGGGCCCAGCGGCGGGCTAATAGAGACACGTCGAAGAAAGCAAGAGGACAGCACACGTCGAGGTCGGCTCACAACATGGGCGGATAGAATGGGATGGATAAAAAGAACAACAACAGCAACAATAACGTTCGCCAAAGTTTATGAGATTAATAAAATAAAAATAAATCGTGAAACAAGGAACACACGCCACAGGAAAAGATGAGTTGATGAAAACATCAACCATCGAACAGTACTGCGCTACTGGGATAGGTCCGCTGGACTTCACGAGTCGTGAAAATGCGGGCAGAGAAGGTGGGTTCGACTAATGGAGGCGAAGGTAATTGTTGGTAATAAGGCAATCTGTTGCCTGCAAAACGAGGCGTCAATGACTATTCCAAATTCATCAAAATAGCTGCGAAGGCGTAAATGATCCAGATGCCAATGGATGACGCTTCGTGCGTTGGTTTGCTGTATATAATTTGCTGCTTTCACTGGTATGTTCAATCCCTGTTAAAACTCTTATTACAGATCGCGGGCAGACAGAGCACTCGATAACGGTCAACGACGTGTAAGATCCGTCTCACCTTACAGAAAAGCATATTGAAACTGATTTTCAGAATACATAAGAACGGTTTTGCTTTTAAGTGTGTCAAGGATACCATCAAAGACAGGTAGCTGAGCTCGCTTATCTTTCTATCAAATGGCTGCACTTTCGGTCAAAATCTGATCGTAATCATCCATATGACTATGCTTCGAACATGAAAAACATCACAATAAAACGTCACGTTTATCATAGACCACAACTTTAGAAGAACAAAAAAATATATTTGTTCGGTAATCGAGACGAGTCAGTCACGAGCTGAAAGTCTTGATAATGAAGAAATAAAAAAAAAGTTTGGTGGATTTGGATTGCATTTGGATTTGGATTTAATTCGGATTTGATTTTAATTCGAATTTAATTTCGGATGGAGATTCGATTCGCATTGGATTCTGAGTGGATTTTCGATTTGGATTTGAATTGAAATTTGATTGCATTTGAATTTAATTCGAATTAGATTTGGATTCGCTTTGGTGTTAGACTGGTTTGGATTTTGATTAGATTGGATTCGGACTGGATTAGAATTTGGATTGGATTTGGATTGGATTTGAATTAGATTTGGATTGGATTTGGATTGGATTTGAATTAGATTTGGATTGGATTTGGATTGGATTTGGATTGGATTTGGATTGGATTTGGATTGGATTTGGATTGGATTTGGATTGGATTTGGATTGGATTTGGATTGGATTTGGATTGGATTTAGATTGGATTTGGATTGGATTTGGATTGGATTTGGATTGGATTTGGATTGGATTTGGATTGGATTTGGATTGGATTTGGATTGGTTTGGATTGGTTTGGATTGGTTTGGATTGGTTTGGATTGGTTTGGTTGGTTTGGATTGGTTTGGATTGGTTTGGTTGGTTTGGATTGGTTTGGATTGGTTTGGTTGGTTTGGTTGGTTTGGTTGGTTTTGATTGGTTTGGATTGGTTTGGATTGGTTTGGATTGGTTTGGATTGGTTTGGATTGGTTTGGATTGGTTTGGATTGGTTTGGATTGGTTTGGATTGGTTTGGATTGGTTTGGATTGGTTTGGATTGGTTTGGATTGGATGTGGATTGGTTTGGTTGGTTTGGATTGGTTTGGATTGGTTTGGATTGGTTTGGATTGGTTTGGATTGGTTTGGTTGGTTTGGATTGGTTTGGATTGGTTTGGTTGGTTTGGTTGGTTCGGATTGGTTTGGTTGGTTTGGTTGGTTTGGATTGGTTTGGATTGGTTTGGTTGGTTTGGATTGGTTTGGATTGGTTTGGATTGGTTTGGATTGGTTTGGATTGGTTTGGATTGGTTTGGATTGGTTTGGATTGGTTTGGTTGGTTTGGTTTGGATTGGTTTGGATTGGTTTGGATTGGTTTGGATTGGTTTGGATTGGTTTGGATTGGTTTGGTTGGTTTGGATTGGATTCGGATTGGTTTGGATTGGTTTGTGTTGGTTTGGATTGGATGTGGATTGGTTTGGATTGGTTTGGATTGGTTTGGATTGGTTTGGACTGGTTTGGATTGGTTTGGATTGGTTTGGATTGGTTTGGATTGGTTTGGATTGGTTTGGATTGGTTTGGTTGGTTTGGATTGGTTTGGATTGGTTTGGTTTGGATTGGTTTGGATTGGTTTGGATTGGTTTTGGATTGGTTTGGATTGGTTTGGATTGGTTTGGATTAAATTTGGTTGGTTGGTTTGGATTGGTTTGGATTGGTTTGGTTGGTTTGGATTGGATTCGGATTGGTTTGGATTGGTTTGTGTTGGTTTGGATTGGATGTGGATTGGTTTGGTTGGTTTGGATTGGTTTGGATTGGTTTGGATTGGTTTGGACTGGTTTGGATTGGTTTGGTTGGTTTGGATTGGTTTGGATTGGTTTGGATTGGTTTGGTTGGTTTGGTTGGATTTGGATTGGATTTGGATTGGATTTGGATTGGATCTGGATTGGATTTGGATTGGATTTGGATTGGATTTGGATTGGATTTGGATTGGATTTGGATTGGATTTGGATTGTATTTGGATTGGATTTGGTTTGGATTTTGATTGGATTTGGATTGGATTTGGATTTGGATTTAATTCGGATTTGATTTTAATTCGAATTTAATTTCGGATGGAGATTCGATTCGCATTGGATTCTGAGTGGATTTTCGATTTGGATTTGAATTGAAATTTGATTGCATTTGAATTTAATTCGAATTAGATTTGGATTCGCTTTGGTTGTTGAACTGGTTTGGTTTAGATTAGATTGGATTCGGACGGGATTAGAATTTGGATTGGTTTGGATTGGTTTGAATTAGATTTGGATTGGTTTGGATTGGATTTGAATTAGATTTGGATTGGTTTGGATTGGTTTGGATTGGTTTGGATTGGATTTGGAATGGTTTGGTTGGTTGGATTGGTTTGGATTGGTTTGGATTGGTTTGGATTGGTTTGGATTGGTTTAGATTGGTTTGGTTGGTTTGGATTGGTTTGGATTGGTTTGGATTGGTTTGGATTGGTTTGGATTGGTTTGGATTGGTTTGGATTGGTTTGGATTGGTTTGGTTGGTTTGGATTGGTTTGGTTGGTTTGGATTGGTTTGGATTGGTTTGGATTGGTTTGGATTGGTTTGGATTGGTTTGGTTGGTTTGGATTGGTTTGGATTGGTTTGGATTGGTTTGGATTGGTTTGGATTGGTTTGGTTGGTTTGGTTGGTTTGGATTGGTTTGGTTGGTTTGGATTGGTTTGGATTGGTTTGGATTGGTTTGGATTGGTTTGGATTGGTTTGGTTGGTTTGGATTGGTTTGGATTGGTTTGGTTGGTTTGGATTGGTTTGGTTGGTTTGGATTGGATGTGGATTGGTTTGGTTGGTTTGGATTGGTTTGGATTGGTTTGGATTGGTTTGGATTGGTTTGGATTGGTTTGGATTGGTTTGGATTGGTTTGGATTGGTTTGGTTGGTTTGGATTGGTTCGGATTGGTTTGGATTGGTTTGGTTGGTTTGGATTGGTTTGGATTGGTTTGGATTGGTTTGGATTGGTTTGGATTGGTTTGGATTGGTTTGGATTGGTTTGGATTGGTTTGGATTGGTTTGGATTGGTTTGGATTGGTTTGGATTGGTTTGGTTGGTTTGGTTTGGATTGGTTTGGATTGGTTTGGATTGGTTTGGATTGGTTTGGATTGGTTTGGATTGGTTTGGTTGGTTTGGATTGGTTCGGATTGGTTTGGATTGGTTTGTGTTGGTTTGGTTGGATGTGGATTGGTTTGGTTGGTTTGGATTGGTTTGGATTGGTTTGGACTGGTTTGGATTGGTTTGGATTGGTTTGGATTGGTTTGGATTGGTTTGGATTGGTTTGGATTGGTTTGGTTGGTTTGGATTGGTTTGGATTGGTTTGGTTTGGATTGGTTTGGATTGGTTTGGATTGGTTTGGATTGGTTTGGATTGGTTTGGATTGGTTTGGATTGGTTTGGATTGGTTTGGATTGGTTTGGATTGGTTTGGTTGGTTTGGATTGGTTCGGATTGGTTTGGATTGGTTTGTGTTGGTTTGGATTGGATGTGGATTGGTTTGAATTGGTTTGGATTGGTTTGGATTGGTTTGGATTGGTTTGGACTGGTTTGGATTGGTTTGGATTGGTTTGGATTGGTTTGGATTGGTTTGGATTGGTTTGGATTGGTTTGGATTGGTTTGGATTGGTTTGGATTGGTTTGGATTGGATCTGGATTGGTTTGGATTGGTTTGGATTGGTTTGGATTGGTTTGGATTGGTTTGGATTGGATTTGGATTGTGTTTGGATTGGTTTGGTTTGGATTTTGATTGGTTTGCGTTGGTTTGGATTGGTTTGAATTGGACATGAATTGGTTTGGATTGGTTTGGATTCGATTAGGTTGGTTTGGATTGGTTTTGGATTGGTTTGGATTGGTTTGGTTGGTTTGGATTGGTTTGGATTGGATTGGTTTGGATTGGTTTGGATTGGTTTGGATTGGTTTGGTTGGTTTGGATTGGTTTGGATTGGTTTGGATTGGTTTGGATTGGTTTGGATTGGTTTGGATTGGTTTGGATTGGTTTGGATTGGTTTGGATTGGTTTGGATTGGTTTGGATTGGTTTGGATTGGTTTGTGTTGGTTTGGATTGGTTTGGATTGGTTTGGATTGGTTTGGATTGGTTTGGTTTGGTTTGGATTGGTTTGGATTGGATTGGTTTGGTTTGGATTGGTTTGGATTGGTTTGGATTGGTTTGGATTGGTTTGGATTGGTTTGGATTGGTTTGGATTGGTTTGGTTGGATTTGGAATGGTTTGGATTGGTTTGGATTGGTTTGGATTCGATTAGGATTGGTTTGGAATGGTTTGGATTGTGTTTGGATTGGTTTGGATTGGTTTGATTGGTTTGAATTGGTTTGGATTGGTTTGGATTCGATTAGGTTGGTTTGGATTGGTTTTGGATTGGTTTGGATTGGTTTGGAATTGGTTTGGATTGGTTTGGATTGGTTTGGATTGGATTGGTTTGTGTTGGTTTTGGATTGGTTTGGATTGGTTTGGATTGGTTTGGATTGGTTTGGATTGGTTTGTGTTGGTTTGGATTGGTTTGGATTGGTTTGGATTGGTTTGGATTGGTTTGGATTGGTTTGGATTGGTTTGGATTGGTTTGGATTGGTTTGGATTGGTTTGGTTGGTTGGGTTGGATTGGTTTGGTTGTGTTTGGATTGGTTTGGATTGGTTTGGATTGGTTTGGATTGGTTTGGATTGGTTTGGATTGGTTTGGATTGGTTTGGATTGGTTTGGATTGGTTTGGATTGGTTTGGATTGGTTTGGATTGGTTTGGATTGGTTTGGATTGGTTTGGATTGGTTTGGATTCGATTAGGATTGGTTTGGATTGGTTTTGGATTGGTTTGGATTGGTTTGGATTGGATTGGTTTGGATTGGTTTGGATTGGTTTGGATTGGTTTGTGTTGGATTCGGATTGGTTTGGATTGGTTTGGATTGGTTTGGATTGGTTTGGTTGGTTTGGATTGGTTTGGATTGGTTTGGATTGGTTTGGATTGGTTTGGATTGGACTTGGATTGGTTTGGTTGGTTTGGTTGGTTTGGATTGGTTTGGTTGGTTTGGATTGGTTTGGATTGGTTTGGATTGGTTTGGATTGGTTTGGTTGGTTTGGATTGGTTTGGATTGGTTTGGATTGGTTTGGATTGGTTTGTTGGTTTGGATTGGTTTGGATGGGTTTGGATTGGTTTGGTTGGTTTGGATTAAATTTGGATTGGTTTGGATTGGTTTGGATTGGATTGGTTTGGATTGGTTTGGATTGGTTTGGTTTGGTTGGTTTGGTTTGGATTGGTTTGGATTGGTTTGGATTGGTTTGGTTGGAATAGGATTGCATTTGGATTGGGTTTGAATTGGATTGGATTGGTTTGGATTGGTTTGGATCGGTTTGGATTCGGTTGGATTCGGATTGGTTTGGATTGGTTTGGTTGGTTTGGATTGGTTTGGATTGGTTTGGTTTGGATTGACTTTGGATTGGTTTGGATTGGTTTGGATTGGTTTGGATTGGATTGGTTTGGATTGGTTTGGATTGGTTTGGTTTGGATTGGTTTGGTTTGGATTGGTTTGGATTGGTTTGGTTGGAATGGGATTGCGTTTGGATTGGTTTGGATTGGATTGGATTGGTTTGGATTGGTTTGGATCGGTTTGGTTCGGATTGGTTTGGATTGGTTTGGATTGGTTTGGATTGGTTTGGATTGGTTTGGATTGGTTTGGATTGGATTGGTTTGGATTGGTTTGGATTGGTTTGGATTGGTTTGGATTGGTTTGGATTGGTTTGGATTGGTTTGGATTGGTTTGGTTTGGATTGGTTTGGTTTGGATTGGTTTGGATTGGTTTGGATTGGAATGGGATTGCGTTTGGATTGGTTTGGATTGGATTGGATTGGTTTGGATTGGTTTGGATCGGTTTGGTTCGGATTGGTTTGGATTGGTTGGATTAGATTTGGATTGGTTTGGATTGGTTTGGATTGGTTTGGTTGGTTTGGATTGGTTTGGTTGGTTTGGTTGGTTTGGATTGGTTTGGATTGGTTTGGATTGGTTTGGATTGGTTTGGTTTGGATTGACTTTGGATTGGTTTGGATTGGTTTGGATTGGTTTGGATTGGTTTGGATTGGTTTGGATTGGTTTGGTTTGGTTGGTTTGGATTGGTTTGGATTGGTTTGGATTGGTTTGGATTGGTTTGGATTGGTTTGGATTGGTTTGGATTGGTTTGGATTGGTTTGGATTGGTTTGGATTGGTTTGGATTGGTTTGGGTTTGCGTTTGGATTGGTTTGGATTGGTTTGGATTGGATTGGATTGGTTTGGATTGGTTTGGTTTGGGTTGGATGGGGTTAGTTGGTTTGGTTTGTGTTTGGATTGGTTTGGATTGGTTTGGATTGGTTTGGATTGGATTTGGTTGGTTTGGATTGGTTTGGATTGGATTGGTTTGGATTGGTTTGGATTGGTTTGGATTGGTTTGGTTGGTTTGGATTCGGATTGGATTCGGATTGGTTTGGATTGGTTTGGATTGGTTTGGATTGGTTTGGATTGCGTTTGGATTGCGTTTGGATTGGTTGGATTGGTTTGGATTGGTTTGGATTGGTTTGGTTTGGAATTGGATTGGTTTGGATTGGTTTGGTTGGTTTGGATTGGTTTGGATTGGTTTGGATTGGTTTGGATTGGTTTGGATTGGTTTGGATTGCGTTTGGATTGGTTTGGATTGGTTTGGATTGGTTTGGATTGGTTTGGATTGGTTTGGATTGGTTTGGATGGTTTGGATTGGTTTGGATTGGTTTGGATTGGTTTGGATTGGTTTGGATTGGTTTGGATTGGTTTGGATTGGTTTGGATTGGTTTGGATTGGTTTGGATTGGTTTGGATTGGTTTGGATTGGTTTGGATTGGTTTGGATTGGTTTGGATTGGTTTGGATTGGACTTGGATTGGTTTGGGATCGGTTTGGATTGGTTTGGATTGGTTTGGATTGGTTTGGATTGGTTTGGTTTGGTTTGGATTGGTTTGGATTGGTTTGGATTGGTTTGGATTGGTTTGGATTGGTTTGGTTGGTTTGGATTGGATTTGGATTGGATTTGGATTGGATTTGGATTGGATTTGGATTGGATTTGGATTGGATTTGGATTGGATTTGGATTGGATTTGCATTGGATTAGGATTGCATTTGGATTGGATTTGGATTGGATTTGGATTGGATTTGGATTAGATTAGGATTGGATTTGATTGAATTTAGATTAGGATTGAATTGGATTTGGATTGGATTGTGTTTGGATTGGATTTAGATTGGATTTGGATTGGATTTGGAATCGATTGGATTTGGATTGGATTGTGTTTGGATTGGATTTGCATTGGATTTGGATTGGATTTGGAATCGATTTGGATTGGATTTGGATTGGATTTGGATTTGGATTTAAATTGGATTTGGATTGAATTTGGATTGGATTTGGATTTTGATTGGATTTGGATTAGATTTGGATTGAATTTGGATTGGATTTGGATTTTGATTGGATTTGGATTAGATTTGGATTTGGATTTTAATTGGATTTGGATTGGATTGGTTTGGATTGGTTTGGATTGGTTTGGTTTGGTTTGGTTTGGATTGGTTTGGATTGGTTTGGATTGGTTTGGTTGGTTTGGTTGGTTTGGATTGGACTTGGATTGGTTTGGATTGGTTTGGATTGGATTGGTTTGGTTGGTTTGGATTGGTTTGGTTTGGATTGGTTTGGATTGGTTTGGTTGGTTTGGATTGGTTTGGATTGGTTTGGATTGGTTTGGATTGGTTTGGATTGGTTTGGATTGGTTTGGATTGGTTTGGATTGGTTTGGATTGGTTTGGTTGGTTTGGATTGGTTTGGATTGGTTTGGATTGGTTTGGATTGGTTTGGATTGGTTTGGATTGGTTTGGATTGGTTTGGATTGGTTTGGATTGGTTTGGATTGGTTTGGATTGGTTTGGTTGGTTTTAATTGGTTTGGTTGGTTTGGATTGGTTTGGATTGGTTTGGATTGGTTTGGATTGGTTTGGTTGGTTTGGATTGCATGTGGATGGGGTTTGGATTGGTTTGGATTGGTTTGGATTGGTTTGGATTGGTTTGGATTGGTTTGGTTTGGATTGGTTTGGATTGGTTTGGATTGGTTTGGATTGGTTTGGATTGGTTTGGATTGGTTTGGATTGGTTTGGATTGGTTTGGATTGGTTTGGATTGGTTTGGATTGGTTTGGATTGGTTTGGATTGGTTTGGATTGGTTTGGATTGGTTTGGATTGGTTTGGGTTGGTTTGGATTGGTTTGGTTTGGATTGGTTTGCGTTGGTTTGGATTGGTTTGTGTTGGTTTGGATTGGTTTGGATTGGTTTGGTTGGTTCGGTTGGTTTGGATTGGTTTGGATTGGTTTGGATTGGTTGGATTGGTTTGGATTGGTTTGGATTGGTTTGGATTGGATTGGATTGGTTTGGATTGGTTTGGATTGGTTTGGATTGGTTTGGATTGGTTTGGATTGGTTTGGTTGGTTTGGATTGGTTTGGATTGGTTTGGATTGGTTTGTGTTGGTTTGGATTGGTTTGGTTTGGATTGGTTGGTTTGGATTGGTTTGGATTGGTTTGGTTGGTTTGGATTGGTTTGGTTGGTTTGGATTGGTTTGGTTGGTTTGGATTGGTTTGGATTGGTTTGGTTGGTTTGGATTGGTTTGGTTGGTTTGGATTGGTTTGGATTGGTTTGGATTGGTTTGGATTGGTTTGGATTGGTTTGGATTGGTTTGGATTGGTTTGGATTGGTTTGGATTGGTTTGGATTGGTTTGGATTGGTTTGGATTGGTTTGGATTGGTTTGGATTGGTTTGGATTGGTTTGGACTTGGATTGGTTTGGACTTGGTTGGTTTGGATTGGATTGGTTTGGATTGGTTTGGATTGGTTTGGATTGGTTTGGATTGGTTTGGTTTGGATTGGTTTGGATTGGTTTGGATTGGATTGGTTTGGTTTGGTTTGGTTGGGTTGGATTGGTTTGGATTGGTTTGGATTGGTTTGGATTGGTTTGGATTGGTTTGGATTGGTTTGGATTGGTTTGGATTGGTTTGGTTGGTTTGGATTGGTTTGGATTGGTTTGGATTGGTTTGGATTGGTTTGGATTGGTTTGGATTGGTTTGGATTGGTTTGGATTGGATTGGTTTGGATTGGTTTGGATTGGTTTGGATTGGTTTGGATTGGTTTGGATTGGTTTGGTTTGGATTGGTTTGGATTGGTTTGGATTGGTTTGGATTGGTTTGGATTGGTTTGGATTGGATCTGGATTGGTTTGGTTTGGTTTGGATTGGTTTGGTTTGGTTTGGATTGGTTTGGATTGGATTTGGATTGGTTTGGATTGGGTTTGGATTGGGTTTGGATTGGTTTGGATTGGTTTGGATTGGTTTGGATTGGTTTGGATTGGTTTGGATTTGGTTTGGATTTGGTTTGGATTTGGATTGGTTTGGATTGGATTTGGATTGGATTGGATTTGGATTGGATTGGATTTGGATTGGATTTGGATTGGATTTGGATTGGATTTGGATTGGATTTGGATTGGATTTGGATTGGATTTGGATTTGGATTGGATTTGGATTTGTATTGGATTTGGATTGGATTTGGATTGGATTTGGATTTAATTCGGATTGAGTTTCAATCCAAAATTAGTTTGGATGGTGATTGGATTGGCATTGGATTCTGATTAGATTGGCATTGGATTCTGATAAGATTTGTATAGGATTTCGATTAGATTTGGATTGAATTTGCATTGTATTTGGATTTAGATTTACTTCGGATTGATTTTAATTTGATTTTAATTAGGTTTAATTGGGATCTGGAATACATTTGGATTGGTTCTTTCTTTGACTCCTTTTATCACCAAACCCGATCAGGAATGCATAACAAAATTATAACTCAATTCTATCATTTGTTGTTATTTAAAACAACGTGTGTTAAAATAAGATAATTCGATAAAAATGTGTCTTCGGCCAGTTTTATTTCATATCAAAATTATAACAACATTAGTTATGATTATTTTTACAAAATAATTGCCTACATTTTTTGTAGACATTGGAAAAAAAAATCGGAGGTGATCACCTTCAGTAACTTGAACCCGCTCGATATTAATACATAGCTGGAACAAAGTTAATTGCCTACATTATGAATGGAAATCAAGCGTGGTAGCGTACGAGATTTCTATCCGTGATGTAGGCAATTACCTCGAAAGTAGATTTTTGTACAGAAAAATTATAACAACGTTTGTTGTTGATATGAAGATATCAACCTCTGTTTTAATTATGTTACGGCCAGAGGTATTTTTGATATAATTTTTGTCATTTTACAACTAACCAGCAAAATTTATAACACATTTTGTTACAGTATTTTTCTGAAATAAATAACTCCCCTTGTTATAATTTTGTTATGCACTCTTGATCGGGAATGGAGATGCAATGCACAGATGAGGTAAAAACCTTACTGATGCATTTTTGCTTAAAATTTGGCTCAATCTGCATAAGTGGAACGAGCTAATCACGACTGTGGTTGATTCTAAAACAGAAAAGCACTAAAAAATATTAACGCAATCAATCATTTTTCCATCCATAATTAATGTGTTGTCAAAGAGGGCGCCAAAAATTCATATGACGCTCAATCGATGTCAAATTTTCACCACTGATGTTACAGCAGGTGGCTTCTATCAACTTAGTTATCGTGACAGTCCAACGCTTTGACTACATCTTTATTTACTTTCCGCGAATGATCTTCATGCTCGAAATTTCATTCAAAATCCTTCATGTGCGGAAACATCCGCTCTTTTGAACTCGATTGTTTGAGACATACACACCGGCACAGAAATGTAAATACTTGCGAACAAAGCTGACCGCGCAAACTCGCTTCAACTGGTTACGTTCGTTGGAAGTTACTTTGTAGATATAGCGCTCGTCAGTATCGTCCCCCGCAGGACGGTTTATGATTTTTTTCGCGAAACCCCCAAGATAAACAATCATAACACTTGAGGATTTTCTAAAGATTTAAAATCCTGTGGTTTCAGCGTTTCAGGCAAACCATTTTGATTTTGGATTGATTTTAAATTTAATTTTGGTTAAGTAGAATTTTGACACATTTTGTACTTCTAAACTTGTGAGGTCGGAATGCTGAGCACAATCACAGACATCATTCCTATACAAACCAGTAAAAGATTCGGGAGAGTGTGTGCTGCATTATTAAATATTAATAATTGATCAGTGTTGACTGATGATTGAAAGTGAAAAGAAAACAGTTGTGGCAACTAGACTTTGTAATAGACTTTGCTCGGTGGGATTTTTTAAAGCATTTTTTCACTTTTGATGCATGTCAGATTGGCAGTTGATTGTGTTCGGTACTGGTTGGTTTCACTACAGATTATCAAACGATACACATTCAAAGTTTTTACCACAATGTCTTACATATCATTGCCTGTGGTAATATGAAATTGCCATTCAATGTCAGACCATTGAGCTCTTCCCTCCAAGAAAAATAAATATCATACATCTCGGAGTCCACTTCTTGGTTCCTGCGCTTCACCAGACCGAGGAAATCAGGGAAATCACGTTTGCAGTTTATACGACAACCAAAACAAACTGCGCCTGCGGTTCCACATGCCGTCGGAATAAATTCTCGTTCTAGCAGATGAACGAAATTGCTCGAGTGCGCGAGAAAAGCGAAACGTGATCACACACCAGTCGAGCTATTAACGATTTGATGGCGTTCTTCTTGTCCTATTCTCATGCCCATCAAATAATGCCCACCGTGCAACTAAAATTAAACAATATTCGTGAATTGTTGCTGGTTTTTGGTTGCCGAAATTCGGATTTCGTTTGCATAACTGCAAACTGAATTCTGAAAATGAACAATCATGAAATGAACATCAAGAACCAATACTGAATAAATATGTTTAATGAAATTAAACAAATGAACTTCATGAAAACTATGTGAAGTTAGCTTTGTAATCGAATACAATCTGGGGACAGTGAGTTCGTTTCTTGGTTGAGGATAGGTGAAAAAAGGATAAATAATTTAAAACATAATAAACATTAACTTGAACTTTTTAAATTTATATGCCTAACCTCACCTAACCTCAAACGGTCAATATAGCATGAGCAGTATAATCCTCATGTGTTATAATTAAGTCTACATGTTAGAACAGAGAACAGACGTTCAAGCTAGACTTACTAATGACGCCATCTAGCTAATATCGCCTCGAAAAGAAGTGTACATATATATATGATCGCAATCATGTGATCATAAAATTAGTTTAAAATGTTGACGCTAGTGGCGCAAATTATATTCAAGCTTGTTTGTCTGTTCTCTGTGATGATGGGCGAATTCTATTTCTAAGAAGTACTGCGATGGTTTACTTGTGCAACTATTAGGGGGTGTAGTCCGGGTACCGTACCGGGTGCCATACCTGATTTTCGAGGAGTTCTTGGTGCAGTTGCTGCAGCTGTTGGCCGAGGTTGACATTGTGGATCGACTGCGGTTGCTGCTTTTTGTTGCCATTGGCTATCGATGGAACGGGGAAATGATTGGTGGTAGTGGTATTGGTGGTGGTGGTAGTGGTGATGGTGTTACCATTCTAGAATACACAGTAAACAACAAAGGAAGAGAGAAATTGATGTACACACTTTGGAAATTTGGTAACGGGTGAATGGGTGATGACGAACTACATCTAGAAAAAAAAAGTGATAGGTTGCAAGAAAAACTTCAAATAGATATGGGAAAACAAAAAAATGGGAAAGAATCAAATCTTGTTACCTCGTTGGCTTTGGCCGCATTGTCCTGCTCCCACTTGCTGGCAATGAGAAGTGTTTCTGCTGTTTTCTGCTGAATCGATTTGGAGTCATCCAGAAGAGTGAGTTCATAGAACTCTTGTATATCTGAAATTTTGAATGTAGAGATGATAAAGAAAAGGATCAAAATAAAATTCTTCATGTAGTTTTCAGAGTGACTAATACCCCTCTTATGAGTTAAGAAGATTTATTTTATCTAATTAAATTTATTATTTATATGTTTATCTTTTGGAGCTACTGAATAATGCGTATGAAGTCATATGAAAATCACATGCTATGTTGTTGGTGTGTAGTTGCAATGAGCCAGGCTTCGCCTCAGTACACCCCTGTGTACTCTCCACCGGTGTCAGTCTACCCACGAGATGGTTGTAGAATTGAAATGAACGACGTGAAATTCGTGCCGGGTTTTGCAGCTAGCCTCGTGTTCATAGGTAAGCTTGCGCAAAACAACATTTACGTGTGTTTCGGGAAAGAAAATTGTAAGATCGTTGACGCGTCCGATGATACAGTGGCGGTTTGTATTACCTACGGGTCGCTGGAGCAGCTATGAAAGCATCAAATAATAAGCACCGAGAGAACTGCCAACACCAGTGGCACAGACGCCTTGGCCACCGTGTCCACCGAGCGGATGCGTAAGAAAGGTTTGGTCAACGGAATCAAGGTAAGCGACTGTGGAATGAAAATCATTTGCGAAATTTGTTTAGAGGGGAAGTCGGCATAAGCCATACGGATCTTTGCGGTTCCATGAAAAATGAGACACCGAGCGGCAATCGTTACGTAATGCACATTATCGACGACTACAGCCGCTTCACCGTGACGTACCTACTCAAGCACAAATCCGAAGCTGCTGCGAGTCTGAAGGATTATGTGTGGTGGGTGGAAAATACAGTTGGACGCAAACCTGCAGTAATCCGCTCGGATGGAGGTGGGGAGTTCGATAATAAGGAGCTACGTAGATTCTACCGTGAGGGAGGAATTAAGCCGCAGTTCACGACTCCTTATTCTCCCCAGCAAAATGACGTGGCTGAACGGAAGAACAGGAGCATCACCGAGATGGCCATCTGTATGCTGATCGACGCCGGTTTGGAGAAACGCTACTGGGGATAGGCCGTGCTCACGGCTACATATCTACAAAACCGTTTACTGTCTAGGTCGATAGGTAAGACATCATATGAACTGTGATGGGGGCGGCAGCCTGACCTGTCACATTTGCGAGTGTTCGGCAGCGAGGCATATGTGCACGTTCCTGTAGTAAAGCGTACCAAAATAGATAGCAAGGCAGGTAAATTGGTCTTCGTTGGTGTGAGGGTGAGATATATTAGGAATTGGGCAATCGACTTTTAGAGTGCATTGATGACAGATATGCAAATATCGTATAACAGTTTGGTTGCCAACACCGACTAGTAAATAGCAGGCCATGACTTTGCCTCTTTCCTCGCGGGACAACGAACGGAGAAGCACGCGCGATAAGACAGCACAATCCGTGACAGATAGCTCGTTCGGAAGAACTGGGCCGCACATTTGGCGATCCTGCCAGGTTGTTCCTGGTTGGAAATAATTGTTTTGTAAGTATCCTGTGGGCGTGATTGGGACATTTTTTCATCGGTTTCGACTTGTAATGTCGAAGACGCTATGGACGAGCGTGGGATTGATAAATTTGCTCATCGGTTTCGACTTGTATTGTCGAAGACGCCCTGGAAGAGCGTCGGATTGAATAATTTGCACATCGGTTTTGACTTGTGATGTCGAAGACGCTCTGGAAGAGCGTCGGATTAAATTTTTTGCACATCGGTTTCGACTTGTGATGTCGAAGACGCTCTGGAAGAGCGTCGGATTGATAAATTTGCTCATCGGTTTCGACTTGTAGTGTCGAAGACGCTCTGGAAGAGCGTCGGATTAAATGATTTGCACATCGGTTTCGACTTGTGATGTCGAAGACGCTCTGGAAGAGCGTCGGATTGATAAATTTGCTCATTGGTTTCGACTTGTATTGTCGAAGACGCTCTGGAAGAGCGTCGGATTGAATGATTTGCACAGCGGTTTCGACTTGTGATGTCGAAGACGCTCTGGAAGAGCGTCGGATTAAATTATTTGCACATCGGTTTCGACTTGTGATGTCGAAGACGCTCTGGAAGAGGGTCGGATTGATAAATTTGCTCATCGGTTTCGACTTGTAATGTCGAAGACGCTCTGGAAGAGCGTCGGATTAAATGATTTGCTCATCGGTTTCGACTTGTGACGTTGAAGACGCTCTGGAAGTCGTCGGATTGAATGATTTGTATATCGGATTCGACTTGTGATGTCAAAGACGCTATTGGAAGCGTCGGAATGAATGATTTGCTCATCGGTTTGGAGTTGTAGTGTCGAAGACGCTCTGGAAGAGCGTCGGATCAAATGATTTGCTCATCGGTTTCGACTTGTAAAGTCGAAGACGCTCTGGAAGAGCGTCGGATTAAATGATTTGCACATCGGTTTCGACATGTGACGTCGAAGACGCTCTGGAAGTCGTCGGATTGAATGATTTGTATATCATATTCGACTTGTGATGTCAAAGACGCTGTGGGAAGCGTCGGAATGAATGATTTGCTCATCGGTTTGGACTTGTAGTGTCGAAGACGCTCTGGAAGAGCGTCGGATTAAATGATATGCACATCGGTTTCGACTTCTGATGTCGAAGAAGCTGGTTTGACAAATGTGTTGTTTCTCAACGGTTTCGACTTAAAAAAAAAGTTGAAGGCGCTCTGGAAGAGCGCCAGCATAAATGATTTGTTTTCTCATCGGTTTCGACATGTGATGTCGAAGCTGCTGTGGTAGAGCGCTGGATTGAATGTTTTGGCTTGTGACTTCGCAGACGCTTTGGAAGAAGTTATTTGTTTTCTCATTGGTTCGACCTACGAGTTAAAATGTCGAAAGAATTCTGAAGTAGCGCCGAAACAAATTATTCGTTTTCTCGTCGGTTTCCACTTGTAATGTCGAAGGTGCCAGATTGAATGATTTGTTTTTCTTATCGGTTTTCGACTAAACATGATTTGTTTTCGGATTAAATTATTTGTTCGGTTTTCTGCTTGCGTTGTCGAAGGTGCTCTGGAAGAGTATCGGATTGTTGCAGCGAATTGTTCGCGTCAAAGAAACGTTAATGCAGATCACCAGAACACAACTATTCAAATTTGAATTTCTAAGGTGTTGTGTGAGAGCACCGTACTTATTGGCTTGAGCTTGAAGGGCCAATAAATAGTATGTTTGAAGAGCTACCGATATTGTTTTGATTTAATTGTATTGGATATGGTCTGCCGATTTGAATTCTTTTGGTTTTGGATTGCAATGCTGGAAATATTTGCAAAAGAATAAATAAATAGAAGGAATACAGCTGGAGGATCATGAAACTGAAATAGTTGACATTTTCAAAATGTTAAAAAAAGGCTGGATTAATTTGCTTAGTAAATATGCATTTACGTATTTGTATGTGGACTTGGGATTAAAATATTGGATTTGGATTGTTTTTGGTATTGGTTTTTAATGAAATTTTTTATTTTTGATAATGGGTGAGGTAACATGATTATTATATTTGAGAATTGGAATTGGCTTGGTTGCAAATATTTAATATTATTTTAGAATCAACTTTTGGTTATAAGCTAGAGATTGTATTTGAAAGATGGAGTTGGACTAGAATATTAGTTGTGAAAATTGGATATGAATATGAAAAAAATAATACTGATACGAGTTATTTATAACCATGCAATGGCGGGCATAAATAAAACTTCAAATAAATTACTGTGGAAATGCTAAAAAATACACGTAAATAGTAAACCAAGAACTAGTTGCAATGCAGAGCCATGGAAGATGAAGAGAATAAAAAAAACTTGATTATTTTATATGAATGTTTGATTTTGGTATTCCATTATAAAAACGTTCCAATGTTGATCTTTGATTAAAACTTTGTTCATGGAATGGGAATATTGGATTTGCTTTTCGGGTTCATACATTGGATTTGAGTAGCAGATTGGAAAGTCCTATTAAAATATTTGAATTCAATTTTAATTAGGATGGTTTTATTATAGGAATTGAGTACGGATATCGGATACTGGATTGTAAAATTAGAAAAATGCGACAACTATTTACTTGTTTATGAAAATCCTAAGTCAATGGTTTTTTTCTATTTTTTAGTGAGACAAGAAGGGAATGTGAGGGTGAGATATATTAGGAATTGGGCAATCGACTTTTAGAGTGCATTGATGACAGATATGCAAATATCGTATAACAGTTTGGTTGCCAACACCGACTAGTAAATAGCAGGCCATGACTTTGCCTCTTTCCTCGCGGGACAACGAACGGAGAAGCACGCGCGATAAGACAGCACAATCCGTGACAGATAGCTCGTTCGGAAGAACTGGGCCGCACAGTTGGGTAATCAATGGAGCACAAAGGGTTCTTAGATCGTGATACGGACTCGGTTATAGTCAGCAGAGATGCTTGATTCTTAGAGTTGAGCAACGGTTCGTGCTTTGTGGAAATTCCAATGTCAGGTGGAGAAGGCACTGAAGTGGAACAGGGAAACCTGAAACAGGAGGAGCAAGAAGTCGATTATCCGAAGGACGAAACTTCAGAACATCGTGATTCGTGATCAACACGAAGATGCAGAGTCTGAAGGTGAAGATCAAGAAGTCGTACGACGGTCCACTCGTTCTACTCGTGGTGTGATTCCTGGGTGACTCGGTGACTGCGTACTGGATAGTGTTGTTAAGAAGGAGTCCTGTGCTTTCGAAGAGCCTAGTAACTATAGAGAGGCCATGAAGGATGCGCAGTGGCATAGTGCTATGGTTGAAGAACTCAGCACCCACAGGCGGAATGGAACCTGGGAATTGGTGTGCGCTCCGGAAAGACAGAAAGTGGTTGGATCCAAATGGGTCTTTAGAGTGGAGCGCAATGAGAAAGGTGAACTGGTGAAACGCAAAGCCCGGGTCGTAGCTCAAGGCTATACTCAACGAGAGGGAATAGATTTTAACGACGTGTACGCACCTGTGACTAGCCAAGTGACTTTGCGTGCATTTTTGGCTGTTGCAGTAAACAGGAAATTCTGTGTCCACCATTTTGACGTAAAAGCTGCTTATCTCCATGGCTCACTCGATGAATAGATTTTTATGAAACAACCTCCGAGATTTAAGAAGAAAAACAAGGAGCGATGGGTCTGTACATTGAAACGAAGCATCTATGGCCTACGACAATCGGCGAGGTGCCGGAATAGGCTGCTAAATGATGTTCTTTCTAAACTTGGATTCAATGCATCTGTATCTAATCCCTGCCTTTACGTGCGAGGAGGAGAGTGTGAGGCTTATCTAATAGTTTATGTAGATGATCTGTTGCTTGCGTCAGCGTCCGGTAAGGTCATCCAGGACATATTCAACAATTTGAAAGTGGAGTTTGATCTGGCATCCTTAGGACCTGTATGCCATTTTATAGGACTGGAAATCCAACGGGATCAAGGTGTTTACAAGATTCGTCTGCACCAGTACATTGAAAAACTTGTCAACAGCCATGGAATGCGTGGAGCCAAAGGAGCAAAATCGCCTTTGGACTTGGGTTACCTGAAAGACATGGAGGACTATTTGAAGCATGCTTGCAGTTATTTCTTAGTAGTTGGTGGAGATCTGGATCAACAGCTGAATGGGTATTCGGACGCCGACTGGGCCGGAGATCCTTGTGATCGGCAAACGACGTCGGGAATGGTATTTTTCTTTGGTGGCTCAGTAATTTCGTGGGCCAGTCGTAAGCAAGGTAGTGTAACGCTCTCGTCCATGGAGGCCGAATATGTGCCAGGAGGCCGTATGGATAAGAAAACTACTCATCGATTTTGGAAATCCACAAATACAGCCCACGGTGGTTCGAGAGCACAATCAGGGCTGTTTATCTTCTGTGAAGTGTGAAAGAGCCAGCCGAAAATCCAAACACATTGATACTAGGCAGAAATTTGTGCAGCAACTGTGTATCAACAAGGTCGTCGAACTCGTTTATTGTCCGACTGAGAGCATGACTGCGGACGTGATGACTAAGCCGTTAGGACCGACCAAATACGCGCGGTTCTGTGAAACACTTGGCTTGCATCAGTAAACCCGAAGCTAATGTCCATTGCGGAGGAGTGTGGAGTTGCAATGGGCCAAGCTTCGCCTCAGTACACCCCTGTGTACTCTCCACCGCTGTCAGTCTACCCACGACGTGGGTATCGAGAAATTTATACCGAAAACGAACATCAACCCGTCGAGACGCGTGTGTGTACGAAACTGTACTTTTCTATTTTCACGAATAAAGTTCCTTTTTTATCTAACGCTTAGTGTTTCGCTAGTGCCTTTATTTCGCGTACCCGAATCTTTCCCAGATACACGCGGTTCCACTGCACTATGGTCCAGGATACAAATTTACGCGGAAAGATGCATTCTACGCCAAAACTATATTTTTTCGAAGAAATTGTTGTTCTACAAAATTATTCAAAATAAAAACCGAAACGGCAGCTCTTGGCTCCTCAAGTTTCTACCCAAGCAATAAGGTAATTAGCTGTATAGGTAAATAAAGTAGGCAAATAAGATTAGATTAGGTACCTAGCGTAGTAAAAATAGTGTAAGTTGCGTTTGTTTTTTTCAAGTCGAGTCAAGTACGAGACACTGAAGACGACCACACAGTTGTGGTCGAAATACGTATCTGCAAAGATAACAAAACGTGGTGGAATTAAATGGAGAGTACTAAACTCGTCTTAGACGGTTGAATACATTCCACTAAAAGAGCTTAAAATATTTTTTCTATTCAAAATAGTAAGGGCATCATTATGGTGCTATCAAAAAATAGGGTGGCCCACCATTTAAAAAAAAAATAGAAAATATTTTGTTTACTTCTCGGAATTTGACAATTTTTATCTACTTTTTTTGTTTTACATTTCTCGAAAAAGTCGTCTTTGGGTGAGCTCTAAAAAATGCAACTTTTGATCGGTAAATGTGCTCAATATCTTTTTCCGATCAAAAGTTATAATCGTATTTCTGTCAAAATTACATTTTTTCAAAAGTTGATATCCCTGGTTAGGGCAGACCAAAAACAATGAACCAATATGTTCACACGGCATTTGAAAAAGCAATTCATATTCTTTATTGTGTCAAAAAATTGGCGATATGTAATTTTTTTATCTCAAGTTTTACCATTTTTACAAAAATCATGTTTTTTTCAAGTAAATTGATATAACTCGACAATGGAAGAAAATATAGACGATATTCCTATAACAAAACACGCGTTTGGGGCCGTTCAAAAATTACGTCCAAGGTTTGAGGGGGGGAGGGGGGTCAGAGTTTTGTGACAGTTTGTGACAGGGGGAGGGAGGGGGTTCGTCTTATGTGACGTCCGTTCACAAGAAAAAAATACTGAAAGCATTTTAGAAACAACTTGCATTTTAAAAACATTCAAACTGTTAGTAAGGGACATAACTCACTATGTTATTGTGAAAATAGTGTACGAAAAAGATAAACCACAGTAATCGCTAAAATATAAATGAGACATGTACGTACAGGGGGAGGGGGGGGGTCAATTATTTGTGACAGTTTGTGACAGGAGGGGGGGAGGGGGTTGAAAATGCCGAAAAACGATGGACGTAATTTTTGAACGATCCCTTTTGGAAAGCCCCAAAAGTCTTGAACAAATGACATTCGTGAAAAATGAAAAATAAAAAAAAGTGTTCGTTAAAGTAGTCGCTAGTAGAAATACTACAATAAGAGATCGGCGAAGACGCCATCTTGTTTCCAATTGAACCGTCAAAAGCGATTCCAATTCGACTTGTTTACATTTTGCATCCATAAGAAGCAAGCAAAAAGTTCAAGTGCTGCCAGTCTTATTTTCACTATATCATGCATTTTCATACGTTGCCATTTCGACAGTTTTTCACTTCGCCGGTCTCTGGTTATAGGGTTGCTAGTCGCTAGAGTATATTTATTCGCTGTTGGTTTGAGCGAGACAAAGTAAACGTCAAAAAAATTTCAACCAGCAATCTGAGTGAAAGAGCGAATATTTTGTTTACCGAAAACCACGTGCTTTTAGGCATTTGCATTTTTGGCGACAAAAGAAAAAAGAATGAGCACGTGTCCCAGTAGGTGAGGCACAGACAAACAGACGTAACACTAGAGAAATTCTCATCGATCATGACTTCAACGCTCAATTTGAATTAGAGCGATTGTGCGATTCACAACTAGAGGCGCTGGAATCGTAATCCTTCGAGTTTGACATTTCACTCCAGCGCCTTCTGGTGACAATGTCATACGAAACATTGTTTCGTGTAACATGCTCGCAAGATGGTAGTAGAGGAGTTGGGCGATGGATTTTTCTGAAAAATGTTCAAGCTGTTACGTCTGTTTGTCTGTGGTGAAAGATTCGAACAACATATTATAGTACGTTCAGATTATGAGCTATATCACTTGATATAGCGAATCTTGACATGAGATGCCATATGCATTATTTCCAGTGAAAACTAGATGTACAAACACTGATGTCAAGATGCTCTATATCAAGTGATATAGCTCATAATCTGAACGTACTATTATAGTACGTTCAGATTATGAGCTATATCACTTGATATAGAGCATCTTGACATCAGTGTTTGTACATCTAGTTTTCACTGGAAATAATGCATATGGCATCTCATGTCAAGATTCGCTATATCAAGTGATATAGCTCATAATCTGAACGTACTATTAGGTTTTGTCCGGCATTTCTACACTGAAAAAAACTTTGTAGTAGAAATAACAATTTTATGGTAAAATTAAGAACAGTACCGACGTTTTTCAACTGAAGGGACAAATCGCTTAATTTTACCATAAATGTAGTAAATCTGATTGATATTATTTTTAATTTCACCACAAAAATTGTTATTTAGCTTAGACTCATAGTACGTTCAGATTATGAGCTATATCACTTGATATAGCGAATCTTGACATGAGATGCTATATGCATTATTTCCAGTGAAAACTAGATGTACAAACACTGATGTCAAGATGCTCTATATCAAGTGATATAGCTCATAATCTGAACGTAGTCTCAAACAAAATAGTTGATTTTACTACACAATTTTACTATATTTTCAGTAAGAATAACCATGTAAGCGGTTGAATATACTATTTTTATAGTAAGATAGACCATATTAAATAAAAATTAAATAAAATTTTTAGTTATTTTAAGACGATTGGCACTTCGGTTGAAAAACGTCGGTACTGTTCTCAACACGCTTAGACTGGACAATCTAAAATTCGGTAAAAAATACCGATAATCGAACTAAAGTGCACATACCTAAAATGTACACTCAAACCAAACTGCTGATATATTCTATGTGCGCAAAGCTCATAGATTATAAAATAATGGAAGAATTTCAATTCTATGTGCGGCTAATAAAACTTATGAATTTTATTTATAAGGCTTATTATGTATAAAATACATTAGATGTGTATAGACATGAAAAACATGCGCAACCCCACATTTTTTTAATTGACGCAAAGTAAACAATTTTCAGGCGCGAGCTTGGGCGCGAACAATACAGTCTTGAAGAAAACCAATTCTTAGCCGCAGTAACAAACACAATTTGGGATTATGGAATACTGGTGAAAGTACTCGAGGTAATTAATTATATTACCACATATTACTATATGTTTAGTTATTACATCCCTTATTCAGGTTTTCATAATTGTGTTACAGGCAGAATTATCGGCAGCGAAGAACTTGGTAATCAATTGGGCTTATGCGAAAATTCGGCAGATCCACTTTTGATCTTGATAGTCTGATAGAAAGTAGTCGTAAGTTTTTAAAGATCATATTTTTGTAAACCAAAAACATTTAAACACTTAATATTGTAGGATGGCATAATTCAAATACATGGGAAACTAAGGAAGAGGAACTGAGTCGAGAAGGGCCAATTATTTTTGCCACCGTAGCCAGCAGTAGGATAGGATTATGTTGGAACCACTGAGACGACCGTCGTACATCAAACGGCTCTTCCGTGCCGTCGGCTATTCACCGAATAATGAATAATCACCGCTCACAAAATCCGCATTCTTTCGACCCCGAATTATGATTGCAGAGATATTGGTGATTGTCGATTGTTGGGGGGAGAGGGCATTGGCACGGATGATCCGGCAGATGTACGACAAGGACGTGGCAAGTAACTTATCATATTTGAATGGATCAGTAGTAATGTAACCACCAGCGCTTTTGTCGGTTTTGTTCTGTAGGTTAATAATACTTTTTGTGACTCTGACATTTATGCAGCGAACGGAGCCAAACATGGAGCCAATTTCTTTTTTAATTTGTGCCACTACATTGAAAAAATCAAAAATGTTTTACTGAAAAACTACGAATAAATGAACTAAAAGGCTATTCAGCATGATTGAGTTAATCATTTACTTCCCTACTAACATTGCTATTACAAATAGCATTAAAATTCTGAGCATAATTTATTTGTTCCTAATCCGAGACATGGCCATTATACACTATTATTTTCATTACTCTCATTAGTATAATCCATTCGAGCTCCTTAATGTGAATCAAAAGGTTGCACATAAAATTCATCTTGATTATATCGGCAATAATTCAATAACGTTGCACATAGTTTTCATATATGAAAGTAACTGGTCGTATTCTAAGTGCAGGGCATATATAACTAATGTGCGTTTTTATTTGAGTGTAGGTAATCATCGATTACCTAAAGTTAGGTAGTGGTGGCCATCAAGAATTATCGTTAAAAATTACCGATTTTTGGTCGTTAATTTTTACCTAAAAATAGGTTTTGGATGTTTGTTTTGGTCACGCAAAAACGTTGAAAATTACCGATTTTTCGGTAATTATTAAGTGTTTTGTTTACAGAAAAACAAAATTCTTTCAATCACTCATGTTTTTATTTTCAATGCGATAAATATGGAAATGTGCTTGGGATGCAGAACGAGCTGCCGCTTTGAATAAATGTGCCGATACCGGATTATATTTATAATGTTTTAAAATCTTGCGTGAATACCTGGCGGTTTAATCTGTTTGTTGTTGTTGCACAAGAATTTCTCCTTACGGTCCTGGCAAACTTTTCCGCCGGATTCCGGTCCCTATGTATTTTAAACGTGTCGGATTTTCGCCATTTATAAAATACATGGGAGCAAATCCCGTGAAAAGAGCTTTCCGTAATTTTGCAATAAGACAACGGCCAAACAATGAATCTTGATTCGGACGGGTTCGGAAGTGGTCCGAAAATGAGTTTTTAATTCTTCTTGAGGAGGACCTGCGAGCGCTTGATGTATTCCAATGAAGCGTGATTAGGGCCATCTTTAGCGGTGTTCAAGAGAACGTGTGTCGTCGAAGAATGCCAGACAGCAACCATGCAAATTAGATGTTCCGTTCAATGCGGTGTGGAGCGAGCTGGGTGAGCAGACCAAATTCAAAACGACTTAGCCGGCGTAGCTCGCTACCGAGTCCGGAGGAATGTGGCCACGAACCGAGTGTTGTTGATTCAGATTTATCTGTAGGTATAAACCCAATAAATGAAAATAAATAATATAAAAAAACGCGCACTGCAAAACAGACCTAATTGTTGGTGACTATAGATAGTAGAATCTATAGATGAGCGAAAGCATGACTGAGTCGATTTTTTTGCCCGTGCACACGCACATATGACGTCACAGCCCTTAACGTTTCCATTGAAATCGTGACGTCATGCTCGTTTGGAGACACGATTGACAGCTCGTTTGGAGACAGCGGATTTATCTTCGCTCATCTATATATTCCACTATCTATATTGGTGACTAGGTTATGTCCTGGTCCAGTCTGGAAGTTTTTCGGATGGGAAATTGCTATGATTTTCCAGAAGCTTAGTTTTTTTAGTGCTAGTCGCATTACATACGCATGCTTGCGTAATCAACTTGCTCAGAAACCTTGCGGTTAATAACTGTGGAAATGTTTAATCAATGCTGATTAGCCGCCCTAAAGTTCCAGCCGAAATATGACACCAGGAAACCATTTCAGGAATTCTGCAAATAAATATAAGTTCCTTTATTATCCTCGAAAGTTGTTCATAAGCAATCAACACTATTACCATCAATCTTGAAACGTAACATATTTTCCAAAGAATACTGCCGCAGGAACAGGAAGTTACAATAGCAGGAGATTTGTGAGCAGCCAACAGGAGCAAACACTTTTTTTTACAAACACACGAAAAATGTAAGTTTAGGTAAAAATTAACGTCCTCGTCTGAAAACGTCAAGTACCTAAAAGTCGGTAAAAACTAACGATAATTATCGTTAATTTTTACCGATATTTGTAGTAAACATCCAATACCTAATTTTAGGTAAAATAAAAACCTAATTTTAGGTAATCATATCTAAGCGTGTTAATATTACCCCTGAAATAGTAGTTTCTATACTATAAAATTTTTCTCAGTGTATGGGGGCACGCCACTGTTCTGTGATTCTACTTTGTGGTACCAATCGTGAAATGCAGATGTCGCGTTCAGTCTGAGATGCCACTCACATCAGAACTCGCACTCATGCGGAAATTGCATTCACCACAGCGTTTGGTGAATTTTTGATCACTCTCTTTCTCTGATGCGCCGTCGCCGGCAAACTGTCAAAAAAATTGTTTTCATTCGCTGTTCGGTTCGGAGAGTTGAATAAATAAAATTATTTTCGTCTAACATCGCAGAAATTCTAATAAAGTGATGTGTTAAATAAAGACGATACCAATTGAGGTAAGAAAACAATTGTATCCCCATGTGGTATCGCGCTTATCGATTGAATGTAATGTTCTTTAGAATCGAGTTACACGAACAAAATAGGAAGCACCGGAACCAATTTCAATCCGCACGATGAACCTTCACCACTACTTAAACTCCGTGCAGCGTGTTTGGAACGCCGGAGAGGGACAAGCGGTGGCACGGTTACTGTCCTTATCCGACCAGCATGTCAACAATCGAACGTTGCACGTGGAGTATCCGGAGACGGCTGTGGATCGTCAGCTCGAATCTCCACTGGATGAGGTCGTTTCGTGCCATTTGAAAGTGCTCTACTATCTTACCAAGGAGCGTAAGTTGATTATTTTGTTATTTGATTTATGAAAAATGTTTTATGCGTTAACACTCAATACAAAAATTTCAGCACGCAACTACAGCGAAGCCTACAAACAGCAAACGAACTGCATCCAGGCGGTGGTCAAAATGCTTCAGGTGATGAAGGACGAAAACTGGTTTCTGCCGATCATGTACACAGTGGCCATCGATCTCCGTCGGTTGGCCGCCAAATGCGAGGAACAACTGAAAACTTCCAAACCGGGCGAAATTCTCGAGAAAGCAGCCGAGTGTCTGATGGGTTGTTTCCGCGTTTGTGCCGCGGATAACCGAGCCTCCGATCAGGACACTAAGCGTCTCGGGATGCTGAATTTGGTCAACCAGCTGTTCAAGGTTTACTTCCGGATCAACAAGTTGAATCTGTGCAAGCCGCTGATTCGGGCAATCGACAGTTCGAATTTTAAGGAATCCTTCAGCTTAGCCCAACGGATCACGTACAAGTACTTTGCCGGACGGAAGGCCATGTTCGATTCGGATTACAAAAATGCAGACGAGTATTTGAGCTTTGCGTTCGAGAACTGTTCAAGGAAGTTTACAAAGAACAAACGACTCATCCTGACGTATTTGGTTCCGGTGAAGATGCTTTTGGGGTACATGCCTCGCAAGGAAGTTCTGGAACGGTACAATATGTTGCAGTTTCACGAACTGACCGTTGCACTGAAGGAGGGAAATGTGCGGCGGTTTGACGAAGTCATCCAGAAGCATGAGGCGTTCTTCATCAACGCTGGAATCTATCTCATTGTCGAAAAGCTGAAGATACTCGCCTACCGCAATCTGTTCAAGAAGGTTTACTTAATCTTGCAGACGCATCAGATTGATTTGAATGCATTTTTGACGGCGCTGCAGTGGGTCGGAGAGGACGAGCTGACCATGGACGAAACGCACTGCATCGTGGCCAATTTGATCTACGAGGGACGGATCAAGGGCTACATCAGCCATCAGCATAATAAGTTGGTGGTTTCCAAGCAGAATCCGTTCCCGAATGTGATTGTTAATTAGATTATGTATGAAATGAGACAAATATATGTGTCAACTGAATCTAAAATCGAACCCAGCCACCATCAGCATGGTATGTTGATTTATGAATATCTCCGAATTTTTCGATTTATTGTAGATTTTTCCATGGGGTTAACTCAATATCTTGATAAACTTTTTTTGATCGTATGGTTTCCCCACTAAAATCTTTGCATCACATTTCAAAAAGATCCCAAATAATTCGTAGAAAAATAAGATGGTAATTAAAATACAATAAACATTTGGGATGAGTAGACAGATAAATAGTATTTGGTATCCCTTGTACAGAAACAGAAAAAAAATCCAATCAGAAGCCCAGAGAGCTCCACTCGGCATTCTAAAAGTATTTTTTCCCAAAGGACTCCTTTTGAAAGTAAAAGTCCAAAATAATTTAGATCAGAAGGCTAATAATGTTCCGTTTGGATACCTAAAAGAATTCTGTTTTGGAAGCCCAAAAGAATTCAGTTCAGAAATATAAAAGATTTCCTTTCACAATCCCAAATAATTTCATTCGGAAACTCAGAGAACAGGGAAAGGACTTATTTTGGGTCTACGAACCGAGATTTTTTGGTTGTCTAAACGGAACTTTTTTTGCATTTTGGAAAAGAACTCTTCGAGTGTTGGCATCGATTTCTTCTGCGCTTCCGAACAAAATCCTTTGAGGGTTTCCCATAAGTATTCTAATCGGAATCCCTTGTCCAGAAGCAGAGAAAGATTCCGTTCAGAACATTCCAATCAAGAGTCCAAAAGTATTCTTTCCGGAAGCCCAAAAGGATTCCGTTCGGAATTCTAAAATGCTTTTGTTCAGAATTTCATTTGGTCCAAAGTCCAAAAAGAATGTTTTGGAAAGCCCAGAGTGATTCCTTTCGAAAGTCCAAAAGAATTTCGTTCGGAAGCTCGAAGGGATTCTGTTAGTAAACCAAGAAGGATTACGTTCGGAAATTCTTTGCGGGAATCCGTTCGAACAGATGTTTTTGGGCACCCAAAATGGGATTCTTTTGGGCTTTCGAACGGAATCACCTTGGGTTTTTAATGGATTTATTTTGGGCTAAAGTTATCGAAAACAACAAAATTTAATGTCTGTTAAAGTCGATAAATTCAATCAAAAGTGTATAATTTATATAATTTGTATGATGTCTGTATACTGCCAAAAATATCTATATAAGATATATGTGTCGCCGTTATAAATTTTTGCAATAGCTCCACCCCAATATAATCGATATAGAACCACACATAAATTAAATAATTGCTATTGCTAATTTGAGACCACACATAAAGTTTATTTGAATATATATTTTATTAGTAGTTCGCGTGGAGAATGGTTATGTGTGCGCTGATATACATCATAAGTTAAATCTATGGATTTTTGTGTGTGTGATATGTGTGGATTTCTAGTAGTGTATGTCTGATCCCTGACCCCCTTGATTTGTGTTTGGTAGAAACCGAAACCTTAATGAATTTGCAATATCAAGTTTCGAACCACTGTGCCTCGTGCCTCATTCTACTAGTGCCAATCGTGAAATGCAGACGTCGCGTTGAGTCTGACTTGCCACTCACATCAGAACTCGCACTCGTGAGTTAATCGCATTCACCATGGCTTTTGGTGAATTTCTGGTCACTCTCTTTGCTGCGCCGTCGCCGGCAAACTGTCAAAATATTTGTTTTCGTTTTGTTCGGATCGAACCTCGGTTCGGAGGGTTTGAAGCGCGATGCTTGATTGTAGGCAAGTTTTGTGGTATTTTTGATTAAAATCCCTTAAAATCTTATAAATATGTGTGTATAAAAACGAAATCAACTTAGGTAAGCAAAGAATTGTATCTTCCAGGACAACGTGCCTTTTGAGTCAATTTCTCATTCATAGAATCGAGTTACACATTGACGATTGCGAGAGCATCGATTCCACACGATGAACCTTCACTACTCTGTGCAGCGAGTTTGGGATGCTGGGGAGGGACAAGCGGTGGCACGATTACTATCCCTATCCGACCAGCATGTCAACAACCAATGGCTGCACGTAGAACATCCGGAGACGGCTGTGGACCGTCAGCACGAATCGCCTGTGGTTGAGATCGTTTCGTGCCATTTGAAAGTGCTCTTCTGTCTCACCAAGGAGCGTAAGTTTTTTGATTTACATAAGTAAGAGGACTTCGCTTTAATCGCTCCTAAAATTTCAGCACGCAACTACAGCGAAGCCTTCAAACATCAAACAAACTGCGTCCAGGCGGTGGTCAAGATGCTTCAGGTGATGAAGGGCGAGAACTGGTTCCTGCCGGTCATGTACACTGTGGCCATCGATCTCCGGCGGTTGGCCGTAAAATGCGAACAACAGCAGAAATCGTCCAAACCAGGCGAAATTCTCGAGAAAGCCGCCGAGTGTTTAATGAGCTGTTTTCGTGTTTGCGCCGCGGATAACCGCTCATTGGACCCGGACACGAAGCGACTCGGGATGTTGAATTTGGTCAATCAGCTGTTCAAGGTATACTTCCGGATAAACAAATTAAATCTGTGCAAGCCACTGATTCGGGCAATTGACAGTTCGAATTTTAAGGAATCCTTCAGCTTAGCCCAGCGGATCACGTACAAGTACTTTGCCGGACGGAAGGCCATGTTCGATTCGGAGTATAAAAATGCAGACGAGTACTTGAGCTTCGCGTTTGAGAGATGTCCGAGGAAGTTTACAAAGAACAAACGACTCATCCTGACGTATTTGGTTCCGGTGAAGATGCTTCTGGGGTACATGCCTCGTAAGGAAATTCTGGAGCGGTACAACATGTTGCAGTTTTACGAGTTGACCGTTGCACTGAAGGAGGGAAATGTGCGGCGGTTCGACGAAGTCATTCAGAAGCATGAGGCGTTCTTCATCAACGCTGGAATCTATCTCATTGTGGAAAAGCTGAAAATACTCGCTTACCGCAATCTGTTCAAGAAGGTGTACATAATCTTGCAGACGCATCAGATTGATTTGAATGCATTTTTGACTGCGCTGCAATGGGTCGGAGAGGACGAGCTGACCATGGACGAAACCCACTGCATCGTGGCCAACTTGATCTACGAGGGACGGATCAAGGGCTACATCAGCCATCAGCATAATAAGTTGGTGGTTTCTAAGCAGAATCCGTTCCCGAATGTGATTGTTAATTAGATTAGATGTATGGAATGAGACGAAATAATGAATCAACTGAAGTGTTCTCCTTTGGTAGAAGAGGTATCACATGGAAATGGGTTTATTATTTATTCATAGAATGCTCTCTGATAAATGGTTGATGAATAGCTCCCCCGTTTAGAGACGGCGGGGAGAATATCCACGAAACTGTGACTACAACAGTGCAGAAAGTGTTAGGCACTGCACAGCGAGGCCAACGAAATGAGTAGTGATGGACAAGAAAAAAGAAACTAGGAGTCGAATGCTCGTACCTGTGCGACCGGAATAAAATAGGATGGTAGCGGCACTCCGTGGATGCGTGTGCACGCCACAGAGTTTGACAGGAATGTGCAGAGTCACGGATTGCTGAAGTGTGTATCTAAGAAACCACGCTGAAGGTATCTTACTCAAACCTCACCGTACCCGTTGCAATGGAAAACGGTACAGTGTAGCAGTGACAGTACAGTGCAGTACAGTGACAGATAGAAAATATCTAGCGCATAAAAAAGTTGCACCGTCCACTGCAAACCGGCCAAACAAAAAAACAAAACCCACACCTCCACCAATCCACAACCAACAGCGTGCACCAATTATCGGAAATAAGCAAAGCCTTCGACAACAACATCTACGACAAGAACAAAATCATCACATGACCAAATACATCAGCAACAACAACAACAGGATGAGGCCACCCATGGTCCGTCTGACTCAGCAATCCACCGAAGGAGACGGCCGTTTCCTTAAAGCCAGACTACGTGACCCGAGGAATATGAAGCTTGTCCGGTTGTTTTTGGCATACATGAAGGACCAGTCTGCTAATGTATGCGTCGAGGGAATGACTTCAACGAGCATCAGCATGCTCCTTGCATCTGAAGGACTGCCGACGGCACCAGAATATCTACATCAAATATTCAGCCAAGGCCATCAGGAATACGGAATTGGGCTGCAGCTGATCTACAGTCATATCGACAATACCTGTCCAGCGAGCGGACACATCGTCTGCAACAACTACGGGAGAGCACAACGAGAAAGTAGCACTATCTTAACGACCGACGGGGTAAATATTTTAACAACCAACGTACTTCCAAGTTCTTCATCAAAACAGAATACGACTGAAGTTTTGATTTATTGTCAAAATTTCAATCGCATGAAAAGCGCAGCTGAAATGAAGAAAATTCATAATGACATCTTAAGCTCGTCCTTCTCGGTTATTTTGGCAATTGAAACCAGCTGGGATGAAAGCGTGAATAGTGAAGAACTTTTTGGAAGCAGCTTCAATGTATTCAGGGACGATTGTGATTTCTACGAATCTAAAAAAAGTCCAGCGGTAAAGTTCTAATCGCAAACTCTACCAATTTTGATTCAGAAATAATAACTACCAAAAAATATAAGAATTTTGAGCATGTTTGGGTAAAATCTAACATTGCAGGAGAAACCCGTGTTTTCTCCTCTGTGTATTTTCCACCGGAACATGCACAAACAACATCTTATGGAAGCTTTTTAAAAACTGCAGAAGAAATTTTATCGGAACTTCCTCCTGAAGTCAAAGTACATATTTACGGAGACTTTAATCAATGTACCGTTGACTTTATTCCGGATTCAGAGAACGAACAAATTCTACGCTGGGGAAAATGAAACACTTTTGTTTATATTTGACAGAACTACTAACCTAGGACTTAACCAAATCAATCACATTAAAAATCAACAGAACTGTTACCTTGATCTCGTACTATTGAATGACAACATAAGACATAAGCTATGTAGATTTAACTGGAAGCTAATTTGAGAAAATGGAGCTAATATTGAATCTTCCATTGATGTCTTTTATTGCATCATTTTTGATATTATTATTGACGAGGTTCCAAAAAGAAGAAAACAACGGAGCGAAAATTCAAAATATCCAATTTGGTACAATAGGCAAATAAAAAGTTTAAAGAATCGCAAACAAAAATTAAATAAAACTAAGACGAATGGAAATTTGAAAAAATATTTCGACGTCTGCGATCAATTAAAATTAGCAATTGATGTAGCATTTGAAGAACACAACACGAAAATAGAAAACGAAATAAAGAACTTTTTCAATTACGTAAAACCAAATTAAAATCAGACAATTTTCCGTCATCCATGTATTTAGACGAACGCGTTGGTGATTGCTCTGACATTCGCAATTGAGATCGAATCTCTATACATTTTGAGAAGTTTTCGGCTGAGAAATTTCCTCGCCTTTCCGAAGCATAGAAATAGTACACTTAAATAACTGTGGGAATGAGTTACGAGACGGCTAATGTTTCAGTTGTGGATGACCGGGCAGATTCTTGCCTTCAAAGAATAAAATATATTTTCCTTTACCTGAAACAGACGCCTGTTTAAAAATAAGAAATGGTTAAATTTTGCCTTTTGAAGTTCCGCCTTTTGCATTGCGCCTAATGATTTTTTCCGCTTTTTGTTACATGTGTAAGAAAGGTTTGCCTTTTGAGATTCTGCGTTTTGTGATTCCGTCTTTTATTCGGGTCCCTAGGAAAATTAGAATTTTTTAACCATATCTGTTAAATATGACACGAAAAGATCGCTCGACTAATTTTATTCAATATTTGCTCAGTTCCGTTGGGCTCAGTAAATTTTGACACCTTTTCTCACAAAATATGGGAGAATGTGCAACGGCACTGAATAGTTCCGAATCCACCGTGGTCCGATGTAAACGGTAGCAATATTCCCATCCACCCATTCTCCACTCGGTAGATAGATGTCTCTAGCCCGGGCGTTGTTCCGAACAACCGGTGCCGATATGATGTCATTCCCCAGCATGAACTCTGCAATTGCAATGGAGCTTTTTATATAATGTCCTATTGGATCGCTGATTACCTGCACTTACGGTCAAAAACCTTCTGAGCCTCAATGTCGTCTGGTGAAACCCACCAAATCGGGGGATTCACCGGATACCCGTCGGAAACAGCCAGCTTGAAACGCTCCATAATGATCGGAGTGTACCTCTCATGCAAATCCGTCATCCTCTTAGAAATACGCACCGTCTCCTCATCGTAGTCCCACGGTACAAAAGAAAACTGAATGCTTGGCATAAACACGGTGGCTTGCAGCCACCTGATGAACATCTCCTTACTCGGGTATTGGTTGAAGTACCCATTTCCACCGACCATATCGGGCAACACCAGCGGGTAACCGACCATGTTCATCATCAAAAGGGTGGGAATCAACGTCGGAAGACCGTTGTGCCAACCCCACTCGGAAAACTTGTCGTTCATTCGCACGAAGATCGGCAAATCCTGTGTTCGTCGCGCTGAACGAACTTCTGCCAGATTGCCGAATTTGGCTACGGTTCGCAGATAGCTGTCCGCAATCATAAACGGGTGCTTTGAGCGTGGTCCGTTCAGCACTGGATCATCGGGCATCCAACTCGGTTCTCCTCCATCAAACTTGAAACTGGAGACCCCGGTTTCAGTTTGGAGATTCTTCAGACGGTTGGTGAACCACTCGGCAACCTGCGGCTTCGTTAAGTCCAAATGTGCAGACCCATTCGGTTCACTGTTCCACCATTGCGCCGCCGTCTGCCCATTGTGGTTTGCCACCAGGTAATCGTTTCGAAGGGCATCAGAGTACGCTGGCTCGCAATCCTTGTTGACGAATGGGTGAACCCAGAGTGTTACTCTGGGGAATCCTTTCGCTTTCAAAACACCAACGGTATGCTTCATGCGGGGGAACTTTGAATTATCAAACTCTAACGAGCCGTAGCACTTTTCCCAGTTGTCGTCGATTTCAATTTGTCCATTTCTCCAACCATTTTTGTAGATTTCATCAGCGTACACGTAAAGAACGGTATCGTTGATATCCTTTTTGTAGCGCGCCCATGTAGACCAAATTGGATACTTTACCATTTCTTCCGCTGGGTGTCCGGAAGGCTTACCCAGAATCCTTTCGATGGCCCCCATATGAGCTTCTCGAGCGTTCTTACCGACACCGATCTGATACACGAACGAGTACGTGTTGTCGTGAATGTCATAAGGAAGCGACTTTTTCGCCCGCAAACACAAGTAACCTGGTTGTCCATAGTTCTGATCGATGAACAGAGGAGTTTCGTCGTCCACGTAGATAAACGATCCCAAGGAATTCAGCCAGTACCGTTCCGCAATGTAGCAACTGTCGTCTGCTTTGATCATGTAATCGTACCCATTGAACTTCTGCTTTTGAACAGGCCAATATTGCATAACCTGCATCGGACCACCGAACCAGTTTACGTCCGTGCCCAGCTTAACACAGTCCTCCGTCGCTCGGGAACGGTGCCTTATTCGTCGTGCGACGGTAAACAGCGAGAAGTCTTCTCCATTCCAATCGATAGTGAACTCAATCGCCTCGCCGTCCGAGTTACGCAACCTAAATCCGTGTTCCAGTTGTTCATGGGAAACTACAGATCCGAGGTCATCGCCCATGATGATTGTTTGCACCGGCTTGGCGTTGCGATGCACTGTTAGCTGCTTGGCGGCGGTATCGACATGTGCCACCACATTGTGATTGTTTCCGAACGGTAGACTGTAGTTGGCAGCATGAATTGCTGTGTGAATTAACAACGCGATAATCAGTGTAATACGTCGGAACATTTTTGACTGACGGCTGAAGATAGACTGAATTGTGTGACTGGTCTGCTACTGTATGGAACAAATTTTCGATTGTCAGCTACTCAAGTGTCGATTGAAGTGGCTATTGATGCGAATTAATCCTGCAATGTTGAGTTTAGGTTCGATAACTACTTATGCCGTATACAACCATGCAGAGAAATAAAATTATTATATTCACTATCGATGTTTGGAATACTAAAATTCTGGTACGTTTTGCGACCAAAAAATCGTCGGTATGTCGGTATCAGTAATTTATTGTTAGCCCGAAAGCCGCTCTTAACCTTTCCGTCCCCAACGTCTGTTTTTAAGGGCTTTCAAAAATCTAAACTGCTGTAAAAATCGCATTTCTTGACCGATTCTTTCGCAACAAGTTGCACTCCATTCGGATGGATCCCCATTTTCGATTTATACTAGTTTGTTCGAGGCTATCCACAGTACGGTTCCAGAATTATTCCAGATTCCGTTGGGGTCAGTTATCCCAGGAATAAACGGCCATTTACAATTTTAAGTCAAAACTGGTCGTGCGACACCTCAAATTTCATGATTTTACAAAGCAATGATAAGAATGATATTTTTAGAGTTCCTGGCCCACTCGGATTCAATCTGGCCACATCGGTCACAATCCGGGGACCTACGGAATTGCCATTTTCTAAATTGATTCAAAATAGGTCGTGCGACACCTCAAACTTCATAATTTTCTTTTGTCATAAGACGAGTTTGTACAATCCCATTGAATTCCACCACTTAATTGTATCTTGACAGATACGTATTTCGACCTCAACAGTAAGGCCGTCTTCAGTGTCTCGTACTTGACTCGACTTGATTTTACAAAGCAATGATGGGAATGATACAAGGGCGTAGCCAGAGGGGGCAGGTTAGGGCAAAACATCTCGAAAAATTTCGGGCTCAATAATTCTCCTTGAAATCTTTCTAGAAGCTCCCCTAGGAACTTCTTATTTCTCCGGAAAGTTATCCACAAATTCCTCTGAAAATCGTTCGAAAATCTTTCTCATGTAATTGTAGTTTCTCCTTATCTAGAAACCCCTCACTAAATTTGTTTTTAGGACATTCATGAGGAAATTCCTTGAAGATTTCTTTTTGTCTCCAATGTTTCCTTCTAGACATTTCTTTGGCTATTCTTCCAGAAAAATCTCCGGCATTTTCTTCAGGAATACATTTGAGAGTTCCTTCAAGAATACAAACGAAATTTCCTCCCAAAATTCCGCTAGAAGTTTCTTCAGAAATTTATGACGGAAATCCTCCGATTTCGCTTCATAATTTCACTCGTAAATCTGTAAGAAATTTCTTCGGAAATTCTTCTAGGAACTTCTCCGGTCATTCCTCCAGGAAGTCTTCCTTTTATTCCTCCAGGATCAATCGTCTAAGACGAGTTAAGTAGCTCCATGTAATTCCACCAATTATTTCGATATCTTTACAGATACGTATTTCGACCACAACTGTGTGGTCGTCTTCAATGTCTCGTACTTGACTCGACTTACGAAAAGTACAAGTACGAGACACTGAAGACGATCACACAGTTGTGGTCGAAATACGTATCTGCAAAGATATCGAAATAATTGGTGGAATTAAATGGAGTTACTTAACTCGTCTTAGACGATTGAATACATTTCACTAAAAAAGAGCTGAAAATATTTTTTCCTCCAGGATAATTTTCAGGAGTTTTTCCGGGAATACCTCCATAAATTTAATTGCAAAATCCTCTAGGATTTCATTCTTTCCGCTGTTACTTCAGAATATCCTTCAAGATTTCATCTAAAAATTTCTTTAGAAATTTCTCCAAGAATTCGTCCATGTATTTCCTCGGAAATTCTTTCAGGTATTTTCCCGGGAATTGCTTCAGGTATTTCTCCAGGAATTCCTAACCTCCGGGAATTTATCCGGTAATTTCTTCAGCATTTCATCTGGGAATTTCTGCATTAATTCCTCCTGGTATTTTTCCGGGAATTCCTTCATGAACTTCTCCAAGAATACATTCAGGACTTCCTTGTGAGAATTCTTCCGGAAGTGCTTGTGGGAGTTCTGGGAGCTCCTCCACGAGTTTTTCCAAGAGTTCCTCCGGGAATCCTTCCAAGAACTTCCCAGGGAATTCCTGGAGGATATATTGCAGGAATTTCACGGAAAATGGGATTTCGGAAGTTCCTCTAGAAATTCAACTTCGGGTATTCCAACGGCTGTTCCTCTGAAAATTCCCCCGGGAGTTCCGGAAATTCATTCAGGCTTTTTTTGGGAATTCATCTACAAAATCCTCCAGAAGTTCCTCGGAAAATTTCTCTGGGAGTTCCTACGGGAGATCCTTTGAGAATTCTTCCAGGAGTTCCTCCTGCAATTCTAACGGAAGTTCATTTGGTAGTTCATCCAGGAGTTCTGACGAGAGTTACTCTAGAAATTCTTCCTGAAGTTCTTTCAGAAATTTCTCAAGAAGTTCTACCGGAAGTTCCTCCGAAAATTACCCCAGGAGTTCCTTCTTAGAGGAACACTCGGAAGAACTGCCGTAGAAACATCCGGAGGAATGCTCATAGAAACTGCCGGTGGATCTCCAGAAGGAATTCCTGTAGGAACTGCCGGAAGAGCTCCCGTAAGAACTCCGGAGGAATTTCAGGAGGAACTCCTAGAAGAATTCCTAGAGGAACTCCCAGAGAAACTATTGGAAGATCTTTGGGAGGAATTTTCAGTTAAATTTCTGAAGAAGGCCTAAATGAATTCCTGAAAAAAACCCTGCATGATTTTCAGGAAAAGCTACTAGTGGAACTCTTGGAGGAATTACCGGATAAACACCCGGATGAATTGCCAGTGGAATTCCAGGAGGAACTCTCGGAGGAATTCTTGAAATAACTTCCGAAGGAATTTCTGAAAAAAAACCGGGAGAATTTTCAAATAAACCCCCGAAGGAACTGCCAGTGAAACTACCAGAAGAATTCTTGGAAAAATTCTTGGATAATTCATCTTATAGACAAATCTCGTCTAGCTGAAACCTTCCCAACAAACATTGAAGGCTAATAGAGCGCCTATTCAACTAGAAATAGTCTTCTTCAACTAGAAAACTAGCTTATTCAGCTGAAGTTGTTTGTTGGGTTTCTAGGGGTTTGTAGCTGGATCATCATCAACATCAGAGGACCTCCCGGAGAATTCCTTGAGGAACTCCCAGAGAAATTCTCGGTGGAACTTCTTCTATATAAATTCCTGAAGGAGCCCAAATTAATTCCAGAAAGAAAGTTTGAATGAATTCCCGGAGAAAATTCTGGAGAAATTCCCGGAAGAGTTTTCAGGATTTCTTTGGGAATTAATCTAGGAATTGCTCCGAAAATTCCATTGTTGATTTCATTTACGGAATAATTTCTGTATAAATTTTCGGTGGAATTCCTGGGTCCCTGGATTGTGACCGATGTGGCCGGATTGAATCCGAGTGGGCCAGGAACCCTAAAAATATCATTCCCATCATTGCTTTGTAAAATCATGAAGTTTGAGGTGTCGCACGACCTGTTTTGACTTAAAATTGTAAATGGCCACTTATTCCGGGCACAACCGACCGCAACGGAATCTGGAATAATTCTTGAACCATACTGTGGATAGCCTCGTATGTATAAATGGAAAATTGGGATCCATCCGGATGGAATGCAACTTGTTGCGAAAGAATCGGTCAAGAAAAGCGGTTTTTACAGCAGTTTAGATTTTTGAAAGCCTTTAGAAAAAGACGTTGGGGACGGAAAGGTAATAATTTGTTGGACGGATTCTATGTCACTATTCATGAATGTTTTTTTAGTGGAGGTAAGCATATAAAGATCAGGAATCCAAACATATTTGCAAGGCTAACTGCGGTAGGGTGCCAATGAAAATGACATTTTCGAATGTTAAAAAACGACATTGCTCAAATCGAAAATTTAAATCGATTATAATTAATTTCAATTAATCGCAAAATCGATTTAAAAAAAAAAAAATTTAGATAACGTCAGATTTTGACGTTTCATGCATTTTTAAGTCATTTGGCATCAAAAACAAAAATTCGATTTTCGACTTTTCCTTTGGCCCCCCTTTGGGAAAATTTTCATGGGTAAAAATTTCAAAACTTTAATGAATTTTAGGCACCCCTAGATCATATCCGATTGAGCTCAAATTTAGCATGGGGTCATATTTTGGGGCAATAAAACTTGTGATCAATGTCGTTTTTTGAAATTCGATGACAATTTTTTTCCCATACATTCCATTGGCACCCTACTGCGGACGTGCGGACCTAGCTGATTTGCTAATATTAAAAAAAAAAAAAACGAATAAACTTCGTAAGCTATTCAGATTGATTTTTTTTAAATTCTGCATCAGGGCCGGATTTAGCCGGAAGGGGGCCCCGGGCCCGACAGCTTGTGGGGGCCCCAAAATGTACAAAAAAGGTTGGTTTTGGTACCCCTAAATCTGGCCTTGTTCTGCATTCTACATCCGTCTTTCAAGAAGGCCATTGGTGTTCGATGAATTGCTCAAACGATCAGTACTTCAAAATTTCACAAAATATATTCTGATGATAATGTTTACATTAAGGGGGGTCCCGTAGCGTAGTTGGCTACACGTTCGCCTTGCAAGCGAATGGTCATGGGTTCGATTTCCAGCCCCTCCACCAAACCCGTCAGTCGTCGAGTCCACAGCCTATACGGTGGCGTTTTAGGGTACGCGCCTCACCGTCACGGCTGCCTGATGACGACTGACCACTTGTTCTTCTCGGAGGCATTCCTCCAACGTTACCCGGATAAATGGCAACCGAACAAAGCAACGATCATTGGATGCACGACATGGACAAACGGACACAATAGAATTTCGATAAGATGGACTGACACAGACAACATTGTCTCAGAAGTTTGCTAGAAAAAACTAAAATTTGTGTGCTCTAGTTTTAATTAATGACTTGATTTGACTGAGCTTAACCAAGATGAATACAGTACTAGATGCTCCAATCTGCCAAGTTTGTGAAAGAGAAGAAGGTGGGGGTGAAAAATTCATTTTCAGTTCAAAACGAAAACAAACCGGCTGGCTCTCCCATATGTACTAAACTCAAGGTGACTGAATCGTGAATTTATCAAATTGGAACACCTATTGGTGTATTCATCTTGAGTTTAACTGAGAGTCGAGATGGCCATAAGTTTTTATAAAATGTTAGAGGCTAATGCATGTTGACTTTGGGCCAGTCTATTATATGTTGTCGATGTTTATAATCCGTGACCAGCCCTGTGAATGTATGTAAATAATAGTAATAAATTGACCACCGCGTACACTGAGCCAAATCACCCGCCATGTAATGAATGAAAAATCATTCATGGATCTATCATTTTCATGTTTCCTAATATTGAATGAAATATCCATTTGGATGATTCTCTACCTCAACCTGATGTATTTTAATGCAGTTGTTAAATGTTAACATGCCAAATAATAACCCTGTTTCTATTCACTCCCATCCCATAACAAATATCATTCACAAACAGCATGATCCTGCGTTGAATCCTCATTATACGGAAAATCATCAAGTAGATATTCATAGGTCATGTTGTGCTATTTGTAAAGGTGGCAAGCTCGCGGCATCGCAATCAATAATCCAATGGTAAGTGACGTTTTCCATAAATTATGCAGGTGATATATGTAGTTTAAAAAGGGTTCCGTCTCAACTAAAGTAACATTTATCTTTGCAGGTTTATCGCCGTTACATAAGTTCTCGATGCTTGAGGTTTGCCTTGCCTTGTTAACCATTTTTCTACGAAACCGTCATGTTGGCATGTCAATCATCTTTTGCAGAAACGTAACATACTGTTGTTCTATTTCAATGATGAAGATTCGATTATTTTGTTCATACAGATGGTAAGTTCATGACTATTGAAATTGAATCCACAGCTTTAAGCCAAGGAATTACACATGTTGTCCTTTCCTAGGCAGTCACCGGAAACGATCCACTGATGGATCGAAACCCGATACAGGATTTGCGGTATCTGCACACTTAAAAGCCAGATTTTATTTCGGTAAAAGAATTTAACGAACATGTTCTGTAAAATCGCTTTTAACCGGAATGTCGTCAAAAAAAGTTGTTTCACCGAATTATTGTACATTTAATTACCGAGAATCAGCTAAATAAACGTTTTACTGAGATTCGGATATATGTTTTGCGATCTTCATCGGTATACTACCCACTTTACCGAATTTCGGAGAAGTATACTTGTCAAACGTCAAAACGTGACAAAAGCACGTGTTAGAAAAAATGAGGAGAACATTCACTTGTTTGATTCTAGACAACGGCCGCAGAAAAAAATCTTCATGTAAGTTATAAAGTTACATTTTAGCAGGCATTTTACTTTATCCCGTGCTTGAACTTTTATTTTATAGAACATACCATCATGGAATAGAATGGAGAGGACGATTATTGTAACTCAATGAGTAATGTCAGCTTGCAATGGGTGTGACGGATTCTTGGATGTGGAAGAATATTCCAGCTCGCCATATACTAAGTGCAGCCAGAGTAGTGTTATCATATCTTAGGTGGTCGAAATAGGTACAATGATACTCTCGATAATGTCAAGCGTTATTCAATTTTGTAAAAAAAAAATCTTTTTTTTTAAATTCATTTCACATTTTCCATTTACAAAATATATTTGATGCTACCTCACGCTTTTGTTGTTTTTATTATTTTCAACTAAAAAGTAAAACAAATTAAAATATGAATTTACATTATCTCGGTAATGCACTTCGCCGAGCACTTCGGTAACGTATTACCGAACAGCACGGCAAATTTTGACAGCTGGACGTTTACGCACATTTTACGACCAGTCGGTAATTTGAACTTTTGCCGAGATTTTTACCGACATCTCAGCTGTTGGATTCTCGGTAATTTATTTTGCCGGCCTCGGCGAAAAAAATTAAGTGTGTGGCAGCTAAAGGAAGTGACGGAATCGTGATGCAATTGACTTCCAGATTAATCAATTCCATTCCTGAATATCTGTTATTACTGTGTGGGACGATGGTACAATAAAATTCACCTAAAACAAAAACGGTTGGTTATCTGTTTCATTTCTCATACATGTTTTGAGTGAGAAAAGTCCCATTAACTATATCAAATGCAATCGCATTTTAAATAACATTCATTTCGCTAATGTCTGTTGTTCGGTTAATGTTTGAATGATGAACATCTCCTAACAAATTTGTTTTTTTTATTATCATTTGAATGATTATGCATCGGTTCAAGTATGATATTCATACAACTTGTTTCAAATTCGGCATGTAGTCAATTGAATGATGGTGTTTCAGAAATCATCTGATTTTAGGCATGGGGCTGGGGTAAAGCAAAAATCATACAGATACTGGCAGAACCTTTCGTTCAGTGTAGAGAGTAACCGCTTGTGTTTACTTCCACCGATCGCGTCCGAAATACCCCGCCGGGACTGTAGATCGGTTCCGCTGTTTGCCGTGGGAAGCCTCCGTGACAACCTCCCACAGGTTATCGGCCCAGTTTAGGTGGAAGAAACCGTTAACATGGGCGTGGAAGTTCCTCGAAAATCGGCCGCGGAGTGTGAAAAAGATTTGTTTTGCTCGTTTTCTGCCTGAGGGTGGACTTTATCTGAGTGGTGCTGCAGCTGTGATTCGCGACAATCGTTTGGGTCTGTGTGAAACCATTCTGGTTGGACTCTGGTGGGCTGTTAGTTCAGTTTTTTTTATGTTCTGTGAACTAAATATCAGAGTGCCATTTTGTGTCACGATTGTTGTAGCTGTAGCCTATTGGTAGTGGTGATCGATAGTGTCTCTGCCGTTCTTGTGCCTGCCGTCGGTGTGTAGGTACGTGCTGTACTTTCGATTGTGTTTTTGATCGAGTACAGGGTGCGCTCAAATTAGTGAAAAGAAATAGAAATGGCAGAGAAAATTCTGATCGCACGTTTGAACAACAAGAACTATCAAACGTGGAAAATAAAGATCGAGATGATGCTAATTGGTGTCGATCTGTGGCATACAGTGAGTGATCCGAAACCAGAGCCAGTGACGGCAAAGTGGTCGAAAGAGGATCAAAAAGCCAAGGCAACAATAATTTTGTATGTCGAGGACAATCAGTTGCCTTTGGTGAAAGATGCCAAATCGGCGATCGATGTGTGGAGGAAGTTGAAAAACTACCACGAAAAGGCTACAGTTACATCGCGAGTGTCACTACTGAAGAAATTGTGTAGCCTGAACTATGACGAAGGTGCTGATATGGAACAGCACCTGTTCCGGATCGAAGAGTTATTCGACCGACTTTCGTGCGCGGGACAGAAGATAGAAGCTTGGTTGCAAATCGCAATGATTTACCGAAGCCTACCAGAGTCGTACAATGGATTGGTGACTGCTCTGGAGAGCCGACCAGACGCAGACCAGACGGTTGAATTCGCGAAGCAGCGGCTGATGGATGAGTACCACCGGAGGACCGAGAAACAAAATGAAGGGTACAGTGAGCGTGAAGACCGTGCGCTTAAAGCGCAGAAGAGAGGCTGGCGGAGAGTAAAGGACCGCATTTGCTATGGATGCCGGAAACCGGGACACATCCGGATAAATTGCCCGGTGCTGCAAAGGGAGAATGTGCTGGAGGCGAAGACGGCAGCAAAGAAGAATTCCCGAATATGTTTTGGTGTAAGAGGAGACCGGCAGCAGGAGAGCTGGTACGTGGACAGTGGCTGCTCCAGCAACATGACCAGCGACCGGAAGTTCTTTAGCGAGATTGACGAGAGCGTAAAGCTGGATGTTACGTTGGCGGATGGTTCCGCCGTGAAATCCGCCGGTGTTGGTGAAGGATCGCTAAAATGTGTGGATGGTAACGGCAAATTGTCGTTATACTAAAAATCCAAGTTATACTAACGCGGTATAGTACACACCTAATCTAAGCTGGGGTCAACCAGGCAAATAGCCAGTTAGTATGACTTTTAACCTATTTGGTTTTTATTTTTTCCAGAGATAGAGAGTAACCGCTTGTGTTTACTTCCACTGATCGCGTCCGAAATACCCCGCCGGGAGTGTAGATCGGTTCCGCTGTTTGCCGTGGGAAGCCTCCGTGACAACTTCCCACAATGCATACGTATACGTGTGCATGTGCACGACATTGAAAGCGTGAACCGCCAAAACACCAATAACGTTATTATTTATGATTTGTATCTAGTAGAGTTGGTTTATAAATGAGCGGTCAAGGTTGTTTCACCCGGTTTTTGCAGTTAAAAGAAGAAAATGTTCAAGTGTTTTATGTAGAGCAGTGCAAACCTTTTGACTGAAACTACAAGTGATTTATTTTTGCTTGCTTTGCTCCAATCGCTGCGCGAAAATAGTGACTTTAGTGACCATTAGAGTAGAGTGGGGCAAGAGTGCGCGTGGGGTAAGAGTACGTTTTCGATTTTTTGAAGTTATAAAAAAAGATAAACTAGCAGCACTGCATCAGTTTGATAGGTATTCTGACCAACTATTTTCATGTGTAATCGTAAACGATTTGAATAAACAACAAGGGAGATATGAAGATAGTTAATTTTCTGATCATTTTGCTAAAAATAATTGTGTTTTCGCAACTAGTATTCCAATATATACTAGTATTCCATCTATACGTTCAATCAGGTGAACATTGTACCATTTCGATAACCTATTGTATAGAGTACTTGGTGCTGCAGAACATTAATTCGGTTGGTTTTCCAAGAAGTCAAAACCATTAACTGAATAAATTTTGGAGCTGTGGGGTAAAAATACGCAGTAACGGATGGGGCAAGAGTACGCATGTGAATCTTTAAGTTCTATTGTCAAACCCGTATCTCCGGCCGAAATAAGACTAGTTCAGCGTAAAGGTCCACAACAAAGAAAAAGGGACAGAAATCGAAAATTATCACAAATTCTCCCTTAAAAGATAAGTAATTTGGTGTTAGAAAGGACTTAGCGAACAAAGCACTGAAACGAAATAATAAAATTGTATTAGGTATTGTTTTACAGCTCAACATAGTCCGAAAACACAATTTCATCTGAATGATAATCATTTAATCAAAAGAAACATCCATAAATTACGCAACGCTGAGCTGGGAGGGTTGCGAGATGTATAACGATTCATAGATTTTTTAGAGGATTCATACAAAAAGTGTAAGATAGCGGAGAGGAGTGATGAAATGGTCAAATTTTCCGTTACGTAATTAGTGATATTTCTTTAAATAAAATTCCTTTCTTCCAGCTACGTGAAACCTCGTACATTTTTACCTCTGTAGTTTTTTTCGTATATAATATTAAAAAAAAAAATTTTGTATGAAAGTTCATATTTCTAGAACCCCTCCCCCTTTCAGAGTTACGTAATCTTTAAACATTCTATAATATACTTTCAATAAATATCAATTCAATGTTGTTTACTCTTATTTTTTGTTAATATATACTTAAAATACATGATTTGGAAAAATGCGTACTCTTACCCCACCCGATGCGCATTCTTACCCCACCGGTGGGGTAAGAGAGCGTTTTGAACATGTTTTGCAATAAGGGATCTACTACAGCGAATTACAATAATTTCAATATGTTTGCCACTGGGTAACATATAGGAAGAGTATACGAATCGTCGACATTGATTTGATATGCAGAAGCTTGCTTCATAAGGGTTACATGATCGATTGAAAACTAAGTGCGTACTCTTGCCCCACTCTACTCTATCCGATCCGGGCGGGATAGGGGGAATGTGGTTGCGAGAAGTGTGACGATCCTTACACAAATTTTAGACATTCCGTACAAAAAGTATGAAAAAGGGGAGAGGGGATGGGGCTTAAAATGGAAAATTTTTGCGTTCCGTAATTACAGGACCTTCCTACAGAAAATCTGGGACACGAGAAAAATCTTGTCAACCAAAATTTGTCACAACCGTCCATGAGCAATGTTTGCTGCGATCTCCGGCCTAAAGAATTCGGCACCAACATTTCGAAAGGGCGTAACTGCTTTTGTAAACAAGAGCTTCTCACGTCGATGGTGGGTTAATTTGAGCCCACCCACGCAATTCAATACCACTGATGGAAGCATCGAATCCTCTTCTATCATTTAATGGTGCTGGATTGCGTGGGTGAGCACAAATAAGCGCACCAGAGACGTGAGAAGCTCTTGTTTACAAAAGCAGTTTCGCCCTTTTGAAATGTTGGTGCCGAATTGGCCTATTGGTTTAAAATCGGGCGAATGTTAGACCAAACTGAACAAAGCAGCAGTTTTTCAATTTGTTGTTTCAATTTTTTAAATTGGAGGCGTTCTTTAAAAAAGTTGGCTGTAAAAAAAAATCAAAGAACCGGTTGAGCGATTTTTTTATGGGAAAGGTCAATTTGAGAAATTCGCAGAGTCATTTTCAGAAGATCAATGCATGCCCACAAATCAACGACGAATCCGAGTTCGTTGAGCGTCTAAACAAGGACTAAGAAGAATGATCAGGAGTCAGAATCCGACATGGGTGAGACAAGTCGCACTGGTGCATATGTCGAAAGGCTTCTTGGAATGAAGAACTTCCGAGTAACTATCAATTACAACGGTCTAGGGCTGGCCAATCTTGCCGCAGCCAGAGGATTAGCTACATTTGTACCGTTTGCTTGAGAAACTGCATATGTAACATTTTTGGCCAAAATGAGATTTTTATATATTCTGAATCCTCTTCCAAAAATACGTATTCTGGCAAAAAATACGAAAAAAAAATTTGTTCAGGAATGTATGAAATTTTTTTCGTTTGTTTGAGAAACTACATATCTCTACGCACTTTGAAGAGCAATTATGGAGTACTGCTTATAGTTTTTGCACTGGAAGTACCTCAGGGTGTTGAGTTTTGCCAAAAACTATTGATCTGTATCGAAGAAATCGAAAGTTTCGTTGCCAATTTGTTCAAAAACAGTTTTTTGTTGTTTTCTCGAAATTGTGTAAAATGGACTTATGCAGTTTCTCAAACAAATGATTCATTTATTTAATGGGCATCATTTTGTGCAAGGACGTTGCTTTTAAGCAGTGTTGTCCTGAATCATTCTCAGACAATAATGATTGCAGTTTTCACGTGAAAAAATTTTAGATGAAAACAGTAGGCGAGTTGTCGCCGGCAATAACTTCTCAAATGATGGTATCAAACGATAATAAACACAGAATTATCATTCAATTCTAAACCTTACTAATATTAGCTAAATGTCAACAGTCTCGTTAAATCTTCTGTTTGGCGTTGTGGTTTCGTGTTAGAAAGAAACATGCGTTTAAAAAATAATAGTAAATGCTTCAAATCAAGTTACGATTTTCAAACGATTCGCACTCGCTGGTGAGTTTTTATCAATTGATAATTTAAATGTGTTATCGCGTGTGAGTGTTCATCACCCTCGATTGTTTGAAAATTTGATTTTTCCCATCCCTGCTTTTAAGAATAATAGCGTGCTTGCGACGAGTGATGCTCCACCTCTGACTCCACCAGTAATCTGTACTGTGCAGCACCACTGGTTATAGGCATGCAGAAATGCTTCCTGAGACAGAGTAGAGTGACGTTTTGTCAGGAGCGAGGTGCTTTGATCTATCGTTAAATGGACAATTGAGTATAAAAAAATCAGGATTAAGGGTCGTCATGACGATGATTGAAGAAATTGAGCTTTAATCTACTATAAAGATGATGGACGAGCAGCGGAGTCACTTGGAAGGAATTTTCGGTCAAACTTGCAAGTTGGAAGAGGCAAGCTGATCGAAAAAATACACCAAGTAGATCCTCAATAAGGACATTTGAACGGTGCTAAGCTAAATTTGACTTTATAAAAGTTATAGCGCACTATATCGCAGCATTAGATAATTCATATCGACGTTATGTACCACTTATAATAGTGGTGATTAATACAAGCTGCACGAACTGCTTCATCCCTAACATAACTTGGATCTCTCATTAGCACCACGATATTATCAATTTGCCCAAACGCTATGGAAAATTAGATTTTACTACTCCTCATTAACCATCTAATTACGAAACTGATGAAGATGGACTAAAATTTGTGAGCCTTGGCAAGCTTCCTCGCATCACATTCCGTCTACGAAGCTATGTAGCTTGTAGCAGCATGTAAGCCACGATGACGATAAAACCAAACGCAGCCCACCCACTACACTTAAGGATTCCGATGAATGCTTTCAAGCCCCTTCGATGCAGGGGAAGGAAGTTGATGTTGACGCTAAATCGATTATTTAAAAGCTCCATCAGCTTGACTTCCCCCAACATCATCGTCAAGAAGGCAGCGGCAGGGTGCCCCTCGCCGGCAAAGAGGAATCAATGCGAAGCCCATCACGGGCACGTCCGGAAGACTATGGGAAAGCTGCTACCAACGTCACATTTTATAAGCGTTTGGGCTGGTCCTCCCCGGTGTGGTGAAGGCTGAAGAGGGTGGCTCAACACAATATCCTTACGGTCGGCGCACGGTAGCAACACCAACATCATCGCTCCATATCGGAACGTGCAACTTTCCGCACAGAACAACAGCAATAAGCAGCGGTAGGTATTGAGTCAATGAGCGGCTCTTTGCATTTCATCACTACGAACAGTATGCAGTAACCTACTGTGAAATGGAGTGTCTTTGATTACATGACATAAGATTTTGTGTTTAGAAAACCAGCTTAAACCTCTATAAAAAGCTGCATGAATCCGTGTGCCGCTCAAAGCGCACAAGCCCAAGTCCTGGTGTTAGGTGGAACGCTAAACAGCCCTGACACGACGGCCCTCCGACGAGACAGGAGGTTTGCGCAGGCCCAATAAGCCGCCTGGAAAACCAATCATTACGAACGACATAGAAGATAATACGACTCGATACAATCGGCAACGACCTAGGCGACGAATAAAGGATCACGATTGGAAGCTTGGAACATGGAACTGCAAATCGCTAGGCTTCGCAGGTTGCGACAGGATAATCTACGATGGATTACATCCCCGCAACTTCGACGTCGTAGCACTGCATGAAATCTGCTGGACAGGACAGAAAGTGTGGAAAAGCGGGCATCGAGCGGTTACCTTCTACTAAAGCTGAGGCACCACTAATCAGCTGGAAACCGGCTGCATAGTGCTGGGAAAGATGCGCCAACGCGTGATTGGGTGGCAGCCAACCAACGCAAGGATGTGCAAGCTGAGGATAAAAGGCCGATTCTTCAACTATAGCTTCATCAACGTGCACAGCCCACCCAACGACGAGAAAGAAGCGGTCTATGCACAGCTGGAGCAGACATACGATAGATGCCCACTAGAGTGGCCCAGCCTTGTATGGGGAGAAAAAAAAGTTGTCGAATTCTAGGGGGACCACCAGGATTGTGCCTTTGAGTAAAAAAATCAATTTCTGCGTTAGGAAATTCTGCTAGGGGAGTTAGTCAGTAGGCGCAGTTTCACGCAACGTGGCACATCACGCCACGCTGCACTGCAATCAGGTGTTAGGAAGCGCTAAATGCGCAAGGAATGCATAATTAGTTGATAAAAGCGAACCAGCAGCGTGGCTTGCTGCCTTCTTGGTATAGATTTCATAGTAAGTAGTCGATAAGTGAAGTGCGCGGTAATAAAGTATTTTTAAGTTTAGTTTTTAAAAACTTGTTCGTGTCAAAGAAATCCCTAACTGGTGTCAGAAGTGGGATCGCAAGTATTTGTGGTGTTTAAAAAAAGAGATATCGACAACAGCTCCTGCCTCAAGGAACCCAGAAGCTGAGAAGGCAACCGGACGACGAACGATGCACAAACTCGAGTAGTCAGCAGCCAATGCAACCTAACACCTCACAATCTAATCCGCATAAACAATATATATTCGTTCAAGAAGCCAGTCTTCCAGCCGAAGCCACGCGCTGAAGCTCATAATAATGAAGTGGAAGAGTTAAATGAACCAGAGCCTTCGATTGAAATTCCTACAGAAAATGATGACCTGGAGTACTCTGATGAGGAACTAAATTTTCAAGCTGCTAGAGGACCGAGTAACAAATATTGAACTTTATTCCGTATGTACGTTTCCCGACAATCGAAAGGAATCTTACATGCCTTAGTTGATACGGGAGCCAATAAATCCTATATTAATCCCGAGCACGTGAAGCGGGCGAAAACCGTTAACAATCCATCCATCGTTACTAATAAAAACGGCAAATTTTTGATTGACAAAATGGTTCACGCGAAACTTTTCTCTGATAGTTTCCTCGAAAAACTGCCGTATTACGTTTTCAAGTTCCATAAGTTCTTTGATGGACTTATTGGATATGAAAATTTATCTAGAATGAAAGCTGTAATTGACACCAAACGCCATCATTTGACAATTGGAAATAAGTCGTACGAGTTCTCGAAATATTATCCTTCTTCAGTAAACTTCCATATTCAAGAGAACTCTGTAGTCCCCATTTGTACTACAAGTAACGGAACATTTTTGATTGAGGAAGAGATAAATTTATCGCCTCAGATAACTCTGAAACCCGGATTGTATTCCGCTGAAGGTAACAGAGCCATGGTTCACCTGTCGAATAAGTCAAAATTAGTTTCACAAAAGATAGACCCATTTTGTAATGATAGCTTCGCAATAACAAACAGGAAATTACCCAAACTCAACTTCCCGAGCGATCATATGAACGGCGAGGAGAAAACTCGGTTGATTCAGACTCTACGTCCCTTTAGAGACGTATTTTTTCAAGAGAGTAAAAATCTAAGTTTTACCCATCAACAGGGCTGGTAGCGACCAAAGCCACTCAAAATAGTGACCAAAGTTGACGAAAAAGGGACCAAATAGTGACTTCCACTTGCAGAAAAAGTGACCAAATAGTGACTTCCAATTCCAGTTAAATGAGACGAAATCAAGCGTTTTTGAGTCGAAGGAAAATAATTTGTGGCGAAAAACATCTTTCACTCACCACTCTTTTTTCAAAATTGGGGAGACTTGATCTCCTTTCTATAATATCTACTCAATAAATATTTTGAGAACAAAATTATATTTGAAATGAGAACAAAAAAAAATGAGAACAAATTATATTTTCTCGAATTTTTTAGACAAAATTTTTATATTATCTTCTATATAATAAAAATGAGTTGAGATTTCCTTCCTGACGATTTAACTCACGAACGGGTTGACCGATTTGCAAGATTTTTCTCCTAATCGATTCGTTTTGGGATCCGCAAGGTTTGTATATACAAAAAGTTGGTGAATTTAACGGAGAAATGTTAAAAATCATTAGAATACAATTTTGGGTCAGCTGTTGAGAAAAACAAAACAAAAGCACGGACATTGATCTAGAGTGCGGTGCTGCAAATAAGTTCATTGTGACATTTGCAACACCCGGGCAAAGTTGGGTATTTTCCGCTAGTCTATATAATAAAAATGAGTTGAATTTTCCTTCCTGACGATTTAACTCGCGAACGGGTTGACTGATTTGCAAGATTTTTTCCCTAATCGATTCGTTTTGGGATCCGCAAGGTTTGTATCTACAAAAAGTTGGTGAATTTATCGGGGAAATGTAAAAAAAATCATTAGAAACAATTTTGGGTCAGCTGTTAAGGAAAACAGAACAAACGCACGGAGATTGATCTAGAGTGCGATGCTACAAATAGTTTATTGTGACATTTGCAACACCCGGGCAAAGCTGGGTTTCTTTCGCTAGTATTATATATGAATGACTAATGAGGGATCAAGTCTCCTCAAATTGAGGCAACAACTCAAAATCCAAAAATCCTGAAATTGTGGTAGAGTGTTTATGGATTTTTGCTGTGAGAAAATGATAGCATTTGGTCATTATCGGGAGAGATGATCACTACCAACAGGTTATCGGCCCAGTTTAGGTGGAAGAAACCGTTAAAATCGGCGTGATAGTTCCTCGAAAATCGGCCGCGGAGTGTGAAAAAGTTTTACCGTGTGTACCGTTCGGCAGAAGCAAATTTGTTTTGCTCGTTTTCTGCCGGGGGTGGACTTTTTCTGAGTGGTGCTGCAGCAGTGATTCGCGACAATCGTTTGGGTCTGTGTGAAACCATTCTGGTTGGACTCTGGTGGGCTGTTAGTTCAGTATTTTTCATGTTCTGTGAACTAATAATCAGAGTGCCATTTTGTGCCGCGATTGTTGTAGCTGTAGCCTATTGGTAGTGGTGATCGATAGTGCCTATGCCGTTCTTGTGCCTGCCGTCGGTGTGTAGGTACGTGCTGTACTTTCGATTGTGTTTTGATCGATGCTGGTGCGCTAAAATTAGCGAAAGAAAATAGAAATGGCGGAGAAAGTTCTGATCGCACGTTTGAACAACAAGAACTATCAAACGTGGAAAATAAAGATCGAGGTGTTGTTAATTAGTGTCGATCTGTGGCACACAGTGAGTGATCCGAAACCGGAGCCAGTGGGGGCAAAGAGGATCAAAAGGCCAAGGCAACAATAATTTTGTATGTCGAGGACAATCAGTTGCCTTTGGTGAAAGATGCCAAATCGGCGATCGATGTGTGCGGAGAAAGTTGAAAAACTACCACGAAAAGGCTTCAGCTACGTCGCGAGTGTCACTACTGAAGAAATTGTGTAGCCTGAACTATGACGAAGGTGCTGATATGGAACAGCACCTGTTCCGGATCGAAGAGTTTTTCAACCAACTTTCGTGCGCGGGACAGAAGATAGAAGCTTCGTTGCAAGTGGCAATGATTTACCGAAGTCTACCAGAGTCGTACAATGGATTGGTGACTGCTCTGGAGAGCCGACCAGACGCAGACCAGACGGTTGAATTCGCGAGCAGCGGCTGATGGATGAGTACCACCGGAGGACCGAGAAACAAAATGAAGGGTACAGTGAGCGTGAAGACCGTGCGCTTAAAGCGCAGAAGAGAGGCTGGCGGAGAGTAAAGGACCGCATTTGCTATGGATGCCGAAAACCGGGACACATCCGGATAAATTGCCCGGTGCTGCAAAGGGAGAATGTGCTGGAGGCGAAGACGGCAACGAAGAAGAATTCTCGAATATGTTTTGGCGTAGGAGGAGACCGGCAGCAGGAGAGCTGGTACGTGGACAGTGGCTGCTCCAGCAACATGACCAGCGACCGGAAGTTCTTTAGCGAGATTGACGAGAGCGTAAAGCTGGATGTTACGTTGGCGGATGGTTCCGCCGTGAAATCCGCCGGTGTTGGTGAAGGATCGCTAAAATGTGTGGATGGTAACGGCAAATTGTCGTTATACTAAAAATCCAAGTTATACTAACGCGGTATAGTACACACCTAATCTAAGCTGGGGTCAACCAGGCAAATAGCCAGTTAGTATGACTTTTAACCTATTTGGTTTTTATTTTTTCCAGAGATAGAGAGTAACCGCTTGTGTTTACTTCCACTGATCGCGTCCGAAATACCTCGCCGGGAGTGTAGATCGGTTCCGCTGTTTGCCGTGGGAAGCCTCCGTGACAACTTCCCACAATGCATACGTATACGTGTGCATGTGCACGACATTGAAAGCGTGAACCGCCAAAACACCAATAACGTTATTATTTATGATTTGTATCTAGTAGAGTTGGTTTATAAATGAGCGGTCAAGGTTGTTTCACCCGGTTTTTGCAGTTAAAAGAAGAAAATGTTCAAGTGTTTTATGTAGAGCAGTGCAAACCTTTTGACTGAAACTACAAGTGATTTATTTTTGCTTGCTTTGCTCCAATCGCTGCGCGAAAATAGTGACTTTAGTGACCACACTAGTCAACAGTGTTTTACTCCCTTCAACCATTCTCAGTGTACTTGAAAGATTTTTCTTCGCTGAATTCAGTCATGTATTCAGATTTTTTGTAACACGTCCAGTTTTTGAGAAAAACGGATTTAAACTCACAAAACTACGTATTCTTATGGGAATTTGGTTTCTCTGTTCTGTAAAGCTGGTTTTCGGTTTATAACTTTGAAAAAGAGGTTTGAATTATATAGAAGAAATCGTACAAGATCTAAGTAAGTTGTTGAATCTTATTTGACACGGTCATTTGATGTGAAAAACGGAATTTATTTCACAAAAGTACGTATTTTCAAAGAAATTTGGTTTCTCTCCTCTGCAAAGCTGAATTTCGGCTCCTTACTTTTAGAATAAAGTTAGAATTTGGTGAAATGAGTCTTGTAGAATGCATGTGGGTTGTTGGATTTCATTTGGCACGTTCAATTGTTGTGAAAAACGGAATTGAATTCACAAAAGTACGTCTTTTCAAAGAAATTTGGTTCTCTCCTCTGCAAAACTGAATTTCGGCTCCTCACTTTTAGAATTAAGTTTGAATTTTGCAGAATGGGCCTTGTAGAATGCATGTGGGTTGTTGGATCTCATTTGGCACGTTCATTTGTTGTGAAAAACGGAATTTAATTCACAAAAGTACGTATTTTCATAGACATTTGGTTTCTCTCCTCTGCAAAGCTGAATTTCGGCTTCTCAGTTTTAGAATAAAGTTTGAATTTTGTAGAATGGGCCTTGTAGAATGCATGTGGGTTTTTGGATTTCATTTGGCACGCACATTTGTTGTGAAAAACGAAATTTAATTCACAAAAGTACGTATTTTCATAGAAATTTGGTTTCTCTCCTTTGTAAAGCTGAATTTCGATTCCTCACTTTTAGAATAAAGTTTGAATTTTGTAGAATGGGCCTTGTAGAATGCATGTGGGTTGTTGGATTTCGTTTGGCACGTTCATTTTTTGTAAAAAACAGAATTTAATTCACAAAAGTACGTATTTTCATAGACATTTGGTTTCTCTCCTCTGCAAAGCTGAATTTCGGCTCCTCACTTTTAGAATAAAGTTTGAATTTGGTGAAATGAGTCTTTTAGAATGCATGTGGGTTGTTGGCTTTCATTTGACACGTTCAATTGTTGTAAAAAACGGAATTGAATTCACAAAAGTACGTATTTTCATAGAAATTTGGTTTCTCTCCTCTGCAAAGCTAAATTTCGGCTCCTCACTTTTAGAATAAAGTTTTAATTTTGTAGAATGGGCCTTGTAGAATGCATGTGGGTTGTTGTATTTCATTTGTTGTGAAAAACGGAATTTAATTCACAAAAGTACGTATTTTTATAGAAATTTGTTTTCTCTCCTCTACAAAGCTGAATTTCGGCTTCTCACTTTTAGAATAAAGTTTGAATTTTGTAGAATGGGCCTTGTAGAATGCATGTGGGTTGTTGGATTTCATTTGGCACGCACATTTGTTGTGAAAAACGAAAGTTAATTCACAAAAGTACGTATTTTCATAGAAATTTGGTTTCTCTCCTTTGTAAAGCTGAATTTCGGTTCCTCACTTTTAGAATAAAGTTTGAATTTTGTAGAATGGGCCTTGTAGCATGCATGTGGGTTGTTGGATTTCGTTTGGCACGTTCATTTTTTGTAAAAAACGGAATTTAATTCACAAAAGTACGTATTTTCAAAGGAATTTGCTTCCTCTCCTCTGCAAAACGGAGTTTCGGCTCCTCACTTTCAGAATAAAGTTTGAATTTTGTAGAATGGGCCATGTAGAATACATGTGGGTTGTTGGATTTCATTTGGCACGTTCAATTTTTGTAAAAAAACGGAATTTAATTCACAAAAGTACGTCTTTTCATAGAAATTTGGTTTCTCTCCTCTGCAAAGCTAAATTTCGGCTCCTCACTTTTAGAATAAAGTTTTAATTTTGTAGAATGGGCCTTGTAGAATGCATGTGGGTTGTTGTATTTCATTTGTTGTGAAAAACGGAATTTAATTCACAAAAGTACGTATTTTTATAGAAATTTGTTTTCTCTCCTCTACAAAGCTGAATTTCGGCTTCTCACTTTTAGAATAAAGTTTGAATTTTGTAGAATGGGCCTTGTAGAATGCATGTGGGTTGTTGGATTTCATTTGGCACGCACATTTGTTGTGAAAAACGAAAGTTAATTCACAAAAGTACGTATTTTCATAGAAATTTGGTTTCTCTCCTTTGTAAAGCTGAATTTCGGTTCCTCACTTTTAGAATAAAGTTTGAATTTTGTAGAATGGGCCTTGTAGAATGCATGTGGGTTGTTGGATTTCGTTTGGCACGTTCATTTTTTGTAAAAAACGGAATTTAATTCACAAAAGTACGTATTTTCATAGAAATTTGGTTTCTCTCCTCTGCAAAGCTAAATTTCGGCTCCTCACTTTTAGAATAAAGTTTTAATTTTGTAGAATGGGCCTTGTAGAATGCATGTGGGTTGTTGTATTTCATTTGTTGTGAAAAACGGAATTTAATTCACAAAAGTACGTATTTTTATAGAAATTTGTTTTCTCTCCTCTACAAAGCTGAATTTCGGCTTCTCACTTTTAGAATAAAGTTTGAATTTTGTAGAATGGGCCTTGTAGAATGCATGTGGGTTGTTGGATTTCATTTGGCACGCACATTTGTTGTGAAAAACGAAAGTTAATTCACAAAAGTACGTATTTTCATAGAAATTTGGTTTCTCTCCTTTGTAAAGCTGAATTTCGGTTCCTCACTTTTAGAATAAAGTTTGAATTTTGTAGAATGGGCCTTGTAGAATGCATGTGGGTTGTTGGATTTCGTTTGGCACGTTCATTTTTTGTAAAAAACGGAATTTAATTCACAAAAGTACGTATTTTCAAAGGAATTTGCTTCCTCTCCTCTGCAAAACGGAGTTTCGGCTCCTCACTTTCAGAATAAAGTTTGAATTTTGTAGAATGGGCCATGTAGAATACATGTGGGTTGTTGGATTTCATTTGGCACGTTCAATTTTTGTAAAAAAACGGAATTTGATTCACAAAAGTAAGTCTTTTCATAGAAATTTGGTTTCTCTCCTCTGCAAAGCTGAATTTCGGCTCCTCACTTTTAGAATAGAGTTTGAATTTTGTAGAATGGGCCTTGTAGAATGCATGTGGCTTGTTGGATTTCATTTGGCACGTACATTTGTTGTGAAAAACGGAATTTAATTCACAAAAGTACGTCTTTTCATAGAAATTTGGTTTCTCTCCCCTGCAAAGCTGAATTTCGACTCCTCACTTTTAGAATAAAGTTTGAATTTTGAAGAATGGGCCTTGTAGAATGCATGTGGGTTGTTGTATTTCATTTGTTGTGAAAAACGGAATTTAATTCACAAAAGTACGTATTTTCAAAGAAATTTGTTTTCTCTCCTCTACAAAGCTGAATTTCGGCTTCTCACTTTTAGAATAAAGTTTGAATTTTGTAGAATGGGCCTTGTAGAATGCATGTGTGTTGTTGGATTTCATTTGGCACGCACATTTGTTGTGAAAAACGAAAGTTAATTCACAAAAGTACGTATTTTCATAGAAATTTGGTTTCTCTCCTCTGCAAAGCTGAATTTCGGCTCCTCACTTTTAGAATAAAGTTTGAATTTGGTGAAATGAGTCTTTTAGAATGCATGTGGGTTGTTGGATTTCATTTGGCACGTTCAATTGTTGTGAAAAACGGAATGAAAATACGTACTTTTGTGAATTAACTTTCGTTTTTCACAACAAATGTGCGTGCCAAATGAAATCCAACAACCCACATGCATTCTACAAGGTCCATTCTACAAAATTCAAACTTTTTTCTTAAAATGAGGAGCCGAAATTCAACTTTGCAAAGCACAGAATCCAAATTTCATTGGAAATACGTATTTTTGTTAATGAAATTCCGTTTTTCACAATAAATGTACGTGCCAAATAAAATCCAACAACATTCTACAAAATTCAAACTTTATTCTAAAAGTGAGGAGCCGAAATTCAGCTTTGCAGAGGAGAGAAACCAAATTTCTATGAAAAGACGCACTTTTGTGAATTAAATTCCGTTTTTCACAACAAATGTACGTGCCAAATGAAATCTAACAACCCACATGCATTCTACAAGGCCCATTCTATAAAATTCAAACTTTATTCTAAAAGTGAGGAGCCGAAATTCAGCTTTGCAGAGGAGAGAAACCAAATTTCTATGAAAAGACGTACTTTTGTGAATTAAATTCCGTTTTTCACAACAAATGTACGTGCCAAATGAAATCCAACAACCCACATGCATTCTACAAGGCCCATTCTACCAAATTCAAACTTTATTCTAAAAGTGAGGAGCCGAAATTCAGCTTTGCAGAGGAGAGAAACCAAATTTCTATGAAAAGACGTACTTTTGTGAATTAAATTCCGTTTTTCACAACAAATGTACGTGCCAAATGAACAACCCATATGCATTCTGCAAAGCCCATTCTACAAAATTCAAATTTTGTTCTCAAAGTGAAAAGCCGAAATTAAGCTTTGCAGAGCAGAGAAATCTAATTTCTAAGAAAATGCGTACTTTAGTGAATTAAATTCGTTTTCACAACAAATGTACGTGCCAAAATGAAATCTAACAACCCACATGCATTCTACAAGGCCCATTCTACAAAAATTCAAACTTTATTCGAAAAGTGAGGAGACGAAATTCAGCTTTGCAGAGAAGCGAAGCCAAATTTATATGAAAATACGTTTTTTTGTGATTTTAACTCCGTTTGTCGCAACAAATGTACGTGCCAAATAAATTCCAACAAACCATATGCATTCTGCAAGGCATATTCTACGACATTAAAGCTTTATTCTAAAAATGAGGAGCCAAAATTCAGCTTATCAAAGAAACCAAATTTCTATGAAAAAACGTACTTTTGTTAATAAAATTCCGTTTTTCAAACAAATGAACTTGCCGAAAAAAATCTAACAACTCACATGCATTCTACATGGCCCATTCTAAATAATTCAAGTTCTATTCTCAAAACGAGGAGCTGAAATTCAGCTTTGCAGAGGAGAGAAACCAAATTTCGATGAAAATACGTACTTTTGTCAATTAACTTCCGATTTTCACAACAAATGAACGTGCCAAATAACATCCAACAACCCTTATGCATTCTACAAGGCCTCTTTTACAAAATTCAAACTTTATTCTAAAAGTGAGGAGCCGAAATTCAGCTTTACAGAGAAGAGAAACCAAATTTCTATGACAATACGTAGTTTTGTGAATTAAACGCCGCTCTTCACAACAAATGTACGTGCCAAATGAAATCCAACAACCCACATGCATTCTACAAGGCCCATTCTATAAAATTCAAACTTTATTCTAAAAGTGAGGAGCTGAAATTCAGCATTGCAGAGGAGAGAAACCAAATTTCTATGAAAAGACGTACTTTTGTGAGTTAAATTCTGTTCTCGCAACAAATGCATGTGCCAAATGAAATCAAACAACCCACATGCATTCTACAAGGCCCATTCTACAAAATTCAAACTTTATTCTAAAAGTGAGGAGCCAAAATTCAGCTTTGTAGAGGAGAGAAACCAAATTTCTATGAAAATACGTACTTTTGTGAATTAAATTTCGTTTTTCACAACAAATAAACGTGCCAAATGAAATCCAACAACCCAAATGCATTTTCAAAGACCCATTCTACAAAATTCAAACTTTATTCTAAAAGTGAGGAGCTGAAATTCAGCTTTACAGAGGAGAGAAACCAAATTTCTATGAAGATACGTACTTTTGTGAATTAAATTCCTTTTTAGCAACAAATGTACGTGCCAAATGAAATCTAACAACCCACATGCATTCTACAAGGCCCATTCTACAAAATTCAAACTTTATTCTAAAAGTGAGGAGACGAAATTCAGCATTGCAGAGGAGAGAAACCAAATTTCTATGAAAAGACGTACTTTTGTGAATTAAATTCCGTTTTTCACAACAAATGTACGTGCCAAATGAAATCCAACAACCCACATGCATTCTACAAGGCCCATTCTACCAAATTCAAACTTTATTCTAAAAGTGAGGAGCCGAAATTCAGCTTTGCAGAGGAGAGAAACCAAATTTCTATGAAAAGACGTTCTTTTGTGAATTAAATTCCGTTTTTCACAACAAATGTACGTGCCAAATGAAATCTAACAACCCACATGCATTCTACAAGGCCCATTCTATAAAATTCAAACTTTATTCTAAAAGTGAGGAGCCGAAATTCAGCTTGCAGAGGAGAGAAACCAAATTTCTATGAAAAGACGTTCTTTTGTGAATTAAATTCCGTTTTCACAACAAATGTAATGTGCCAAATGAAATCCAACAACCCACATGCATTCTACAAGGCCCATTCTACAAAATTCAAACTTTATTCTAAAAGTGAGGAGCCGAAATTCAGCTTTGCAGAGGAGAGAAACCAAATTTCTATGAAAAGACGCACTTTTGTGAATTAAATTCCGTTTTTCACAACAAATGTACGTGCCAAATGAAATCTAACAACCCACATGCATTCTACAAGGCCCATTCTATAAAATTCAAACTTTATTCTAAAAGTGAGGAGCCGAAATTCAGCATTGCAGAGGAGAGAAACCAAATTTCTATGAAAAGACGTACTTTTGTGAATTAAATTCCGTTTTTCACAACAAATGTACGTGCCAAATGAAATCTAACAACCCACATGCATTCTACAAGGCCCATTCTACAAAATTCAAACTTTATTCTAAAAGTGAGGAGCCGAAATTCAGCTTTGCAGAGGAGAGAAACCAAATTTCTATGAAAAGACGTTCTTTTGTGAATTAAATTCCGTTTTTCACAACAAATGTACGTGCCAAATGAAATCCAACAACCCACATGCATTCTTCAAGGCCCATTCTACAAAATTCAAACTTTATTCTAAAAGTGAGGAGCCGAAATTCAGCTTTGCAGAGGAGAGAAACCAAATTTCTATGAAAAGACGTTCTTTTGTGAATTAAATTCCGTTTTTCACAACAAATGTACGTGCCAAATGAAATCCAACAACCCACATGCATTCTACAAGGCCCATTCTACAAAATTCAAACTTTATTCTAAAAGTGAGGAGCCAAAATTCAGCTTTGCAGGGGAGAGAAACCAAATTTCTATGAAAATACGTATTTTCGTGAATTAAAATGCGTTTTTCTCAAAAACTGGACGTGTTACAGAAAATCTGAATACGTACCTGAATTCAGCGTAAAAAAATCTATTGAGTACATTAAAAATTGTTGAAGGGAGCGAAAAAAAGTTCAATTTTGTTGGATAGTGCCATTAGAGTAGAGTGGGGCAAGAGTGCGCGTGGGGTAAGAGTACGTTTTCGATTTTTTGAAGTTATAAAAAAGATAAACTAGCAGCACTGCATCAGTTTGATAGGTATTCTGACCAACTATTTTCATGTGTAATTGTAAACGATTTGAATAAACAACAAGGGAGATATGAAGATAGTTAATTTTCTGGTCATTTTGCTAAAAATAATTGTGTTTTCGCAACTAGTATTCCAATATATACTAGTATTCCATCTATACGTTCAATCAGGTGAACATTGTACCATTTCGATAACCTATTGTATAGAGTACTTGGTGCTGCAGAACATTAATTCGGTTGGTTTTCTAAGAAGTCAAAACCATTAACTGAATAAATTTTGGAGCTGTGGGGTAAAAATACGCAGTAACGGATGGGGCAAGAGTACGCATGTGAATCTTTAAGTTCTATTGTCAAACCCGTATCTCCGGCCGAAATAAGACTAGTTCCACAGCGTAAAGGTCCAAAACAAAGAAAAAAGGGACAGAAATCGAAAATTATCACAAATTCTCCCTTCAAAGATAAGTAATTTGGTGTTAGAAAGGACTTAGCGAACAAAGCACTGAAACGAAATAATAAAATTGTATTTGGTATTGTTTTACACCTCAACATAGTCCGAAAACACAATCTCATCTGAATGATAATCATTTAATCAAAAGAAACATCCATAAATTGCGCAACGCTGAGCTGGGAGGGTTGCGAGATGTATAACGATTCATAGAATTTTTAGAGGGTTCATACAAAAAGTGTAAGATAGCGGGGAGGGGTGATGAAATGGTAAAATTTTCCGTTACGTAATTAGTGATTTTTCTTTAAAGAAAATTCCTTTCTTCAAGCTACGGGAAACCTCGTACATTTTTACCTCTGTAGTTTTTTTCGTATATAATATTAGAAAAAAAAAATTTTGTATGAAAGTTCATATTTCTAGAACCCCTCCCCCTTTCAGAGTTACGTAATCTTTAAACATTCTATAATATACTTTCAATAAATATCAATTCAATGTTGTTTACTCTTATTTTTTGTTAATATATACTTAAAATACATGATTTGGAAAAATGCGTACTCTTACCCCACCCGATGCGCATTCTTACTCCACCGGTGGGGTAAGAGAGCGTTTTGAACATGTTTTGCAATAAGGGATCTACTACAGCGAATTACAATAATTTCAATATGTTTGCCACTGGGTAACATATAGGAAGAGTATACGAATCGTCGACATTGATTTGATATGCAGAAGCTTGCTTCATAAGGGTTACATGATCGATTGAAAACTAAGTGCGTACTCTTGCCCCACTCTACTCTATCCGATCCGGGCGGGATAGGGGGAATGTGGTTGCGAGAAGTGTGACGATCCTTACACAAATTTTAGACATTCCGTACAAAAAGTATGAAAAAGGGGAGAGGGGATGGGGCTTAAAATGGGAAATTTTTGCGTTCCGTAATTACAGGACCTTCCTACAGAAAATCTGGGACACGAGAAAAATCTTGTCAACAAAAATTTGTCACAACCGTCCATGAGCAATGTTTGCTGCGATCTCCGGCCTAAAGAATTGGCCTATTGGTTTAAAATCGGGCGAATGTTAGACCAAACTGAACAAAGCAGCAGTTTTTCAATTTGTTGTTTCAATTTTTTAAATTGGAGGCGTTCTTTAAAAAAGTTGGCTGTAAAAAAAAAATCAAAGAACCGGTTGAGCGATTTTTTTATGGGAAAGGTCAATTTGAGAAATTCGCAGAGTCATTTTCAGAAGATCAATGCATGCCCACAAATCAACGACGAATCCGAGTTCGTTGAGCGTCTAAACAAGGACTAAGAAGCATGATCAGGAGTCAGAATCCGACATGGGTGAGACAAGTCGCACTGGTGCATATGTCGAAAGGCTTCTTGGAATGAAGAACTTCCGAACTTCAATTACAACGGTCTAGGGCTGGCCAATCTTGCCGCAGCCAGAGGATTAGCTACATTTGTACCGTTTGCTTGAGAAACTGCATATGTAACATTTTTGGCCAAAATGAGATTTTTATATATTCTGAATCCTCTTCCAAAAATACGTATTCTGGCAAAAAAACGAAAAAAAAAATTGTTCAGGAATGTATGAAATTTTTTTCGTTTGTTTGAGAAACTACATATGTCTACGCACTTTGAAGAGTACTGCTTATAGTTTTTGCACTGGAAGTACCTCAGGGTGTTGAGTTTTGCCAAAAACTATTGATCTGTATCGAAGAAATCGAAAGTTTCGTTGCCAATTTGTTCAAAAGCAGTTTTTTGTTGTTTTCTCGAAATTGTGTAAAATGGACTTATGCAGTTTCTCAAACAAATGATTCATTTATTTAATGGGCATCATTTTGTGCAAGGGCGTTGCTTTTAAGCAGTGTTGTCCTGAATCATTCTCAGACAATAATGATTGCAGTTTTCACGTGAAAAAATTTCAGATGAAAACAGTAGGCGAGTTGTCGCCGGCAATAACTTTTCAAATGATGGTATCAAACGATAATAAACACAGAATTATCATTCAATTCTAAACCTTACTAATATTAGCTAAATGTCAACAGTCTCGTTAAATCTTCTGTTTGGCGTTGTGGTTTCGTGTTAGAAAGAAACATGCGTTCAAAAAATAATAGTAAATGCTTCAAATCAAGTTACGATTTTCAAACGATTCGCACTCGCTGGTGAGTTTTTATCAATTGATAATTTAAATGTGTTATCGCGTGTGAGTGTTCATCACCCTCGATTGTTTGAAAATTTGATTTTTCCCATCTCTGCTTTTAAGAATAATTGCGTGCTTGCGACGAGTGATGCTCCACCTCTGACTCCACCAGTAATCTGTACTGTGCAGCATCACTGGTTATAGGCGTGCAGAAATGCTTCTGGACACAGAGAGAAGTTTTGTCAGGAGCGACATACTTTGATCCATCGTTAAATGGACAATTGAGCAGAAAAAAACAGGATTAAAAATCGTCGTAACGATGATTGAAAAATTCGAGTTTTAATATACTACAAAGATGATGGACGAGCAGCGGAGTCACTTGGACAAAATTTCGATCAAACTTGTAAGTTAGAAGTGGGAAGCTGATCGAAAAAATACACCAAGTCTTAGATCTTTAATAAGGACATTTGAACGGTGCCAACTGAATTTGACTTTATAAAAACGATAGCGCAGCTTTAGATAATTCCTATCGACTTTATGTACCACTTATAGTGGTGATTAATAAGAGCTGCACGAACTGCTTCTTCCCTAACATAACTTGGATCTCTCATTAGCACCACGATATTATCAATTTGCCCAAACGCTATGGAAAATTAGATTTTACTACTCCTCATTAACCATCTAATTACGAAACTGATGAAGATGGACTAAAATTTGTGAGCCTTGGCAAGCTTCCTCGCATCACATTCCGTCTACGAAGCTATGTAGCTTGTAGCAGCATGTAAGCCACGATGACGATAAAACCAAACGCAGCCCACCCACTACACACTAAGGATTCCGATGAATGCTTTCAAGCCCCTTCGATGCAGGGGAAGGAAGTTGATGTTGACGCTAAATCGATTATTTAAAAGCTCCATCAGCTTGACTTCCCCCAACATCATCGTCAAGAAGGCAGCGGCAGGGTGCCCCTCGCCGGCAAAGAGGAATCAATGCGAAGCCCATCACGGGCACGTCCGGAAGACTATGGGAAAGCTGCTACCAACGTCACATTTTATAAGCGCTTGGGCTGGTCCTCCCCGGTGTGGTGAAGCCTGAAGAGGGTGGCTCAACACAATATCCTTACGGTCGGCGCACGGTAGCAACACCAACATCATCGCTCTATATCGGAACGTGCAACTTTCCGCACAGAACAACAGCAATAAGCAGCGGTAGGTATTGAGTCAATGAGCGGCTCTTTGCATTTCATCACTACGAACAGTATGCAGTAACCTACTGTGAAATGGAGTATCTTTGATTACATGACATAAGATTTTGTGTTTAGAAAACCAGCTTCCTGATTGAATCTGCTCCGGTACTTATTGAATGTGTGTTCAGCACGTGGAAGAATTGTCATTTCACAGAAAGAGATACAGGTTATTTCTGCTTGACTTGACTATTTTCCGTTAACGTTCAAAATAAGTTCTTTTACTGCCAACTTTTAATCCGGTCGTTCGAAATAATCATGCGAAAAAACAAGTGGCGTCTGCAATGTTGTTGTCTACTGCGTTAAGGGATCTACGAGTAATTGCATATTGCAATTAAGAATTAGATTTGTGGTAAGGAATGACAGCCCTTACTTTGTACCGTTAAATGTGCAAAAAGGATCCTTCAAAAATGAAAACGATTTATAAATAACATCTTATTGTTCCATACAACGCTAACATAAATCCATTAAATAGTTCAGGAGTCTCCATGAAGAATAATTTTATGATCCATTGCTTCGCTAAAATTTAGCAATTTGATAGGCAAATATGTTTCGTTAGACATGATGAGCATGAGCATTATGACCGCACAATTCGTAGTTGCTACTCCGCTAGAAAAATTGTACAGAGAACATCATGAATGGGGCTTGGGATTAGCTACCCATTATCAATGTACACGTTTCGGGAGCTCAAATATTTAAAGTCAATAACGCCGCCGGCCACGTCCTTACGGTCATATAGGAATGGAAGGATTGTTAGCCCGACTCTCGTTGCTAATTATAGAGACCGAGTATACCTCTGCAGCTCCACGATTGTCTTGGGATAGGATATCGTTTTAGTTACAAAGGATAATTTATCTGGATTCACTTTGGTAAGCGATGCGATCTATGGGATGGGAGATAACACTAATACGAGTTAAAAAATAAAACATGCACGCCCGGTGAAAACTGAGGAAAGGAAAACTGAGGAGATTCGCATTTTGGACGACCGCACGGAAGCGCAGCGCTCTGTACTCACTTGCTCGATGGCTACAGCAAACTATTGAAGAAAGCGCTTTTTTCGACCGCGCACGACATGCACATAAGCCACCGAACACGAGATAGATATTTTATTTCTTTGCCGACGACTAAACACGCACTGCACTTACTTGTTCGATGGCTACTCTTATTACCGGCCGCGCAATGCAGAACACAATATTTCGGCAGATCGCGCGATCGTTCTGCAGGTTCTGCTGTCCGAAACAAGAGAAAACAAACACTGAGCTCGCAAATATGTTCTGTTAGACATCACCAAGAAAAACTATATCATCCCTGCTAGTTTTCCATAAACCATAAACAAATGATCCATAAAAACTATATTTGGATCCATGTAGATTCAAATTTGCGCAATTTTTATCGTCATGATTATCCATAATACTTAGTGATATGATCTAAAATTTTGGTCATTTTATCCATTATAATTTTGGTAAAAATAATTTATAATTTTGGTAGAAAAAACCTTAAAAACCGAAATATGGTGTTCATTAACGAAGAGCAAGCTTTTCATACGATAGCCAAAACAATGAACGACCAAATGTTGATTTTTTTTAGTTGATTATTTCGCCAGAAGTGGACGATCATAACTCAAAGGAAGCTTGGTGTAAGTACTCAACCGCAAGTAGTTATTCAACAACAAGACACTTTCCTTACAGTTTACAATGCGTTCCCACTACAATTTGAGTAAATCCAATGTCAAGCGGGGAGGATTAAGAGCCAGTTCGCGAGAAGCGCGACCCCTTTCCAAGGGAGGTTGCAACGATGTTCTCCGATTTGGATGAAATTTTCAGGGTTTGTTCATATATGTAAAAGAAGGCATTTTGCAAATTTTCAGATTTTTTCATTGAAGGGAAGTGGGGTAAAACGGCCTTTCAAAAAATATTGTTCAAAAATCGCCAAAACCAAAAAAATGCAATAACTTTGGCAATGAGTGACCGATTTTGTTTAAATTTTGCACGCTTTTTCTACTCAATTAGTACTTTATACCAAGTGATTAATAGGGTTATAAAATTGTTTACTTTAGTAGAAAATTGAGTTTTTCGATAGAAAATGGTCGTTTTTCCAAAGGGAATATTTTTCACCAACAGATCTAGGATAAAAAACTAAACCCGTAAGGCAATTAAGGAACTAAAGAGCTTTCATCTCATATATAATTCAGAAGCGCCAACTCAAGAATTTCTAAGAAAATCGCAATTTTCTGCAACACTGTTTATTCTCAAGGAAGTTCGCACAAATTTCGACCCTACTTATGTTGATGTTTTCCGATCTGGTGAAAACTGTCCAAACTTTTTTGTCCAAGTTGAAATTAAAAATCTAAATTTTCTATTAGGGGAGTATAGGGTAAAATAGTCCTTTAAAAATAAATGTCAAAAAATACATCAATTTTTTATGTGAGTTCTAGCAGAAAATACATAAGTTTAAAAACACTATTTCTTCTTCCTTTCAATTCATCTAATTTAAACATTAAACATTAGCACGTCTTTCGCAAACTGAAACAAAAATGAACGAATTCGGCGAACGTGCTTGTTGATATTTTTTTTAATGAGCTACAATTAATGTGGGTACCGGATGTTGCTTTTACAGCTATGCGAAAAAAAAAACAATTATTCTTAACGACAAACGAGCAATTTCGGAAAATTGGGTAAAATAGCCTTGTAAAAATAAAATGTCAAAAATTCATAAATTTTTATATGTGAGCTCGAGCAGAATATACATCAAACTTATTGAAACTTATTTCAGTGCGCCGACTTAAGAACAATCAATCAAATTATGAGTTTCTGCACATTGCACTGTTTGTTTGCAAGCCAGTTTGTGAGAATCGCAACTCCATTTTATCGATGTTTCAGCATCTGGTTTATTTCTATATGTAGATGAAACTATTTGGCAAAATATTGGGATGGGGAGAGAGGGGTAAAATAGATCTCCAAATATAAATAATGTTACGAAACAAGATTATTCCGACCCAACTGGCAACTAATCTAGTGATTTTGCTAGTTTGCTTCGAAATTCTTCCAAGCTTAGTATTTTTATGGTTTTTTATCTGTCAACAATTAAATCCTTCACAATCCCTCAATCTCAAAAAATAACGTGTACTGATCAACTAGTCATGTCATTTCTATAATATTCCGGCGGAGGTATTGTAAACTTAGCGCCGTCTTAAACTCCCGTTCAAAAATATTGTTCCAAAAATATTATTCCCACCAGTTCCCTCATGGTGACGTCTTTATTGCAAGAACGATGCATGGTTCAAGACGTAAAGCAAAATCCAATGCTTTAGCTAGTTTCCATCCATTCGGAAGTGAGAACATTTGTTTTGGTACTTCAACACGGTAGTCTATTCCTCGGTGAAAAAAGCAATAGATAGATTTCTCAAAAAGTATTGCAAGCTGTTACTACCCAAGTACTACTTCTTAGCAAACCACACCTTATGGTTGGTTGGAAATATGTTCATATAAGATTAGTAAAGATTCCAAGAGAGAAAGGCTGATATTTAAGGCATCCTTTTTATAATTAACTACACAGTCTTGTTGAGGTACTCAAGCACTTTCTGGTGGTGTAAATTAAGCCGAGAATAAAACAGTTTTGCTTGGTAATCTTTAAATTTATTCATTAAGCGATCTACAATTTATATACTTTATCTAGGAGTGTAGAAACGTATATCCTAAAATTTGAAGTATTTTCATGAGGGGTGTGTTTTTAAATCGTCAGGCAATTGATACTCTATCCTATTCAATAGTATAGACATTACTTTGTTACGCTCTCCGTGTAAAAATTCAGCTCGTTGTAGAAAAAAAAGGTTTTTCCCGTATTGTGCAAAATGAATGCAACTTTGTTAAACAGTAGTAGGTGCTCCCACCAGCCAAGTTTGTGGAAGAGAAGACGGCGTGGGTGAAAAATTCATTTTCAGTGCAAAACGAAGTGGTGTATTCATCTTGGTCCAACCCTTGAAAATGTATACACCCGATTAGAACTGGTGTAGTCCATACAGCCAAGCATTTCGTTTAGATTGTATCTCTGTAATATTAGCTAGTAGTGTGAAGGTTAGCAATTCAAAATGTATGAATGGAACCCGGTTTGACGTAGGTGCAAAAGAATAATTAAAACGCAACGAAATAGCTCATTTGCTGTAAAGTATATTTTTTTTTTTTTTCGCATAATGGTAAAAGAAACGACAGTACTGGCACCAACAGAAACTGAAGCTGACCCAAAATAATCACCAAACACTACACCGAACACCACATCAAGAGAAAGAAAGAAATGAAGAAAGAATGGAAAAGAGAGAAAGGAAGAAAGAATGAAAAAGAGAGAAAGAGAAAGAGAGAGAGAGAGAGAAAGAGAAAGAAAGAGAGAGAGAGAGAGAGAGAGAGAGAGAGAGAGAGAGAGAGAGAGAGAGAGAGAGAGAGAGAGAGAGAGAGAGAGAGAGAGAGAGAGAGAGAGAGAGAGAGAGAGAGAGAGAGAGAGAGAGAGAGAGAGAGAGAGAGAGAGAGAGAGAGAGAGAGAGAGAGAGAGAGAGAGAGAGAGAGAGAGAGAGAGAGAGAGAGAGAGAGAGAGAGAGAGAGAGAGAGAGAGAGAGAGAGAGAGAGAGAGAGAGAGAGAGAGAGAGAGAGAGAGAGAGAGAGAGAGAGAGAGAGAGAGAGAGAGAGAGAGAGAGAGAGAGAGAGAGAGAGAGAGAGAGAGAGAGAGAGAGAGAGAGAGAGAGAGAGAGAGAGAGAGAGAGAGAGAGAGAGAGAGAGAGAGAGAGAGAGAGAGAGAGAGAGAGAGAGAGAGAGAGAGAGAGAGAGAGAGAGAGAGAGAGAGAGAGAGAGAGAGAGAGAGAGAGAGAGAGAGAGAGAGAGAGAGAGGGAGAGAGAGAGAGAGAGAGAGAGAGAGAGAGAGAGAGAGAGAGAGAGAGAGAGAGAGAGAGAGAGAGAGAGAGAGAGAGAGAGAGAGAGAGAGAGAGAGAGAGAGAGAGAGAGAGAGAGAGAGAGAGAGAGAGAGAGAGAGAGAGAGAGAGAGAGAGAGAGAGAGAGAGAGAGAGAGAGAGAGAGAGAGAGAGAGAGAGAGAGAGAGAGAGAGAGAGAGAGAGAGAGAGAGAGAGATTTTGTAGGACTAGGACGCAGCGCTCACGGTTGCGCTAGGTACCCGCCAGACCAAGGCGGAGACAGCAGGTACTGAGTGCTGAATTTACAAGCGCAAGTACAAAAAGTAGGGGGGGGGGGGATCATGTGTGTTTTTCCCTATACACAAGAGAAAACTATTTTGGATCCTCTAGACAGTAGTGATATATAGAATAAAGATATGTATAAATAAATTCAACTCACACAACTTGGTATGGATAAAACCCACGGTCACAACACAACCCACGGTTTTTTTTTCATTTCTTATTGTGTTTTTAGAACTTTTGTTCTACTTTCGGCTATTTCTTATTGGACAAATATTTTCATTTGAGTTGATTATATAGGCCTCATCCAATTATAGGATAAACTTTCATGAAGTTTCATGCTCATGACATGCTTTCGTAAAACTATATGATCCTTGTGCTGCACCAAAAAGGAGGAAACTCTATATGTTACCACCCGGTTATTACCATTCTGACGAGTCAGGACGCTGCTACGACTTTGCGATGACGTAGACAGACACGCGGCCAGCCGGTCGGGTTTGCTCAGCCAATCACTCTTCTGCGAACAACATTATTCCCATTCGGATTTACAAGCAATCTTCTGGAATCGATCAAAAAATTCCAATAGTTTTACGAATCGAGAAACAATTTTTGTGGAATGACCATGGATTCGGATATATTCCGGGGAGTACTGGGGTTACCTTCCTCCCGGAGAAAATGGCCGCTTACAGATGGTCCTCGAAATTCATCTTGCGACATGTCGAACTTCATAATTTTATAAAATAACAGGGTGGCCACTGAAAGTCGATTTTCAAATTCCCGTTTTTTTCCCGCTTTTCCCGGTAATTTTTGTCAAATTTTCCCGGTTCTAATTAAACTTGAAAAAAAGTTTTTTTTTATCTTTATACCTAAATTATTAATTAACTAATTTGAACAAAGATTTAACCCGAAGACAATCTTCGTTTCCGACCAAAATAATTATTCAGTTTTCTAAAAAAGATTTAAACACATTTTAGGCAATCAAAACATGCGATTCGTAATTTATTCTATTTTACTTTTTTAAATTCTAGAAGTAATATCTAGAAAGTAAATCTTGGATTTTTTATTGGAAAATTTGAACGTTCCCAGTGACTACCGCTTCGCCTTATAAGCAGGTGGTCGTAGGTTCAATTCCATTCTCGTCCCTTTCCTACTTTGTATTTCTATCATAGTTATTTCTGTGTTTTACGTTCTACCAAAACGATTCCTACTGTTAAATCCTTCCACACTAACAATTCTATGAGAGGTCGTAGAGTTCTCTGCATCTTTCTTAAGTAGGTCTCTTTTTTCATTAATAAAGAATAAAAAAATAAATAAAGTATTTTTTTAATCGTTATTTAAGTGATTTTTGACCCTTCCTTCGGAAGTGTCTATAATTTCACTTTGTATGCGTTACGCAGGTGTGTTACGTAATAATCTATCAAGAAATCTTGTGAATTATCACTTAAAATGTATGGTATTTTAAACAAATTCACTTTTACATAGGCAGCATGAAGAACAGTACGTTATCATTCGTTGAGTTGTCACTCAACCCATGGCATCCGCCTTTGGGTAGGCAATAAATTTGTCACTTTCACAGTAAATCGCCGTGGGAAGCTGAATAGTTTTATCTCGTTTTAAATACTGGAGTCTGGAAAAAAAATTATAACTAAGGAAGGGTCAAAATCTCACTGTAGGTGGATTAATCTGGGTTTTTAATTTTAAAATTAAGTTCATGACTGGTTCTTAAGTAGGTGTCCAACTAGCCATCCTTCCCCCTTCTCAGCATTCACAAGGACGTGGCTAGGACAGATCTCGTGTATTGGAGAGTACATTACTTCCATCTAAGAGATGGTGATTAGTCCCAAACCAATGTCAGTGGTAACGGATGAAAGTGATGCTACTCTCATACAGTAGTCTTGGCTTGTACCACCTACGAATTTGTGCGAATTGCTCAATACTAATTCTAATGCTATTTGCGAAAAAAAACTAACTAAAGATATTTTACTCTTTAGAATATTATAGACATATTCACGAAGTATTAAAAAAATTACCATTTTCAATGATTTGTAGAATTTTCAAATAAAATTCTTGAACATGTGTTAAATTATATATTATTTACCATATTCATGTTTATTCGAATTCTGTGCAATTGGAAATTATATACAAATAACAGATGTACATACAAAGGCAAACAACTTAAAGATAAAAACATTCATTTGAAAAAATGAATATTTCGATATTCGATTCTATACTTTTATGTCTTATAATATTTATTATATATGGCCGGGGTAAATTACTCATAGTGTTGCCCAAGTTTTTGTTTAACAGATTTAATTAATCACAAATCGTTTAGGTCCTATACTAAAGGATATCCCTCAACCCCATAACTGAGGATATCCGACAACAAATGTACGCATACGTACGAAATACAGTTAAACCTCCATGAGTCGATGTTCTATGACTCGATATCGACTCATGGAAGCAAATTATTCCATATTAAAAATTATTTTCTGGGTTACTACGATGGTCCCTTCAAACAGCATCCCTTGGATTGTATATTCCACATCTCGATATTTCCCTGAGTCGATGGTCCCTTCAATATCGACTCATGGAGGTTTTACTGTAGTCAATCAAAAAGCCGATTACTCGAAATTGGAATCAAAATGATCTAGAGGCAAATGAATCTGAAAAAAAAAATTATTTTTTATACCTCACACATTATGTACTAAAATCAAATAACTCAGTTAGAATGCGATTGAATAATGAAAATTAAAGAGTAAATCTTTCCCTTTATAAAGCCTGTCCACGTTAAATTTCGGACAGTTGGACAATGTTCAATTGATTTGTCGCCATTCCATCAATTTGAATAAGAGCTAAGACATGCTGAATGCAGCAGTAAAGCGAAGAGATTGAGCTGTCATGTAAATAGATGGTCTCAGCGGCTGGTAAAAATGTTTAAAAATCGCGTTTGTAGATGGGTGTCCGAAATTTAACGTGGACAGGCTTTATCAACTTCATTAAACACTTTGAATAATTTTGAATGTAAGTTGTCCAAAATTTATTTTTTCCCGGTTCATGTTCTGAATTCCCGGTTTTTCCCGCTTTTTTTCCCGGTGACTCCAATTTCCCGTCTTTTTCCCGCTTTTCCCGTTTTTCCCGGTTCGGTGGCCACCCTGAATAAGTACACTGAACCACTTTTTGAAGGTTGTCGATCGAACTGGCCACATGTTCGATATCTAATGCCACCTCGGTACGACCTAGAGCGACTGAAACAATCTGATGTCGCCAATGCGCAACATCTCAAGGCAGTGTTTCCGAAAGATGTTGTGTTCAATGGGGTCCCTCTTCGAGCCTGCTGGAGTACAGTTAGAGCAGCCATTATTGACATAGCGGAGAGCAACGTGCCGTGTAAGTGGGAGGAAATCGACGGAACAATCGTTGGTTTGAACTCTGACAGATTCTGAAGACTGTTGACAGATTTTGTAAGAGTAGGACGTAGCGCTCACGGTTGCGCTAGGTACCCGCCAGAACGTAGAACGCTATAGACCAAGACGGAGACAGCAGGTACTGAGTGCTGAATTTACAAGCGCAAGTACAAGAAGTAGGGGGGGGGGGATCATGTGTGTTTTTCCCTATACACAAGAGAAAACTATTTTGGATCCTCCAGGCTGTAGTGATATATAGAATAAAGATATGTATAAATAAATTCAATTCACACAACTTGGTATGGATAAAACCCACGGTCACAACATAGGCATGTGGTGATCTAGATCAAAATTTGTAGTCCATCATATTTCATATAAGTATCAGTCATTCCCCATTTTACGGTACTAAACTACGCACTCACTCATGATATGCAGGAAAAAGTTGCTCGTTGCTCGTCGGACTTGGGAAAAGTTATCCAGCTGGTTCAGAGTTTTGTATACCTCTCGTTTACCCAACTTGAAGGTGACTTTTCCCTGTAGATTTTCGATTTTTACATCAACTGTTAACGGTTGCGTGCCGGCAAAGTTGAGTTTCAAAATCACCTTTCCTTTGTAGAAAATCAGAACGAACTCAAATTATCTCAGATTAGAATTGTGTGTGTGTTTTTGCTTGAATGTCTAACTGTTTTTACTTAATATTGTTTGAAAATTAGAGAAAAGGAGATTATTTCAAATTAAATCAACAATGTTTTTTTTCATTTCTTATTGTGTTTTTAGAACTTTTGTTCTACTTTCGGCTATTCCTTATTGTACAAATATTTTCATTCGAGTTGATTATATAGGCCTCATCCAATTATAGGATAAACTTTCATGAAGTTTCAAGCTCATGCTTGTATGATCCTTGTGCTGCACCAAAAAGGAGGAAACTCTATTCCTCCACCCGGTTATTACCATTCTGACGAGTCAGGACGCTGCTACGACTTTGCGATGACGTAGACAGACACGCGGCCGGTCGGGTTTGCTCAGCCAATCACTCTTCTGCGAACAACATTATTCCCATTCGGGTAAACGGCACTTGTATCGTGTCCTACTCGAGGAAAGCTAAATGGTAGGCAGACATGAGCAGGTAAGTGTATTTTTATCTATTTTCCAAGCGCTCTCGTGACTTTCCCCGCGATTGCCTTGAATTTAAAATAAGTGACGTGTGGTGGCGGCCCGCAATATCTGACTCTTGCGTCATATGATAATGTTTAATGCATGCAACGAGAGACGCCGCTGCGTCCAGTGATGCCATATTGGAATATATGACACAATGCCTTCTATATATGTCGAGAAAGTCTATTTACGGAACCTTGATAACTTCCCAAGTTTCTAACTTATTTATGATGGCAAACGATAGTGCATCGGTCTAGAATACATGAACCGATGTTATATACATTTTGGTAATAGTCTAAGTTAGAGGCCTTGATAAGAGAAACGCGGATTGGTATGTGCCGCCAATCTAACCGTCAAAAAACAGCAGCCAATCGAGCAACAGACCTGTCAAGCAGCCAAAGCTTTGGCTCAAATGCTGAAAACGGCTAATTTCGATTTAATACCATTTATGAATGAACATGTTTCGAATGCATTTTACATTTGTTATCTTCTTCTTCTTCTATATAATAAAAATGAAATGGTCTGTGTTCGTATCCGCATAACTCAAAAACGGCTGGATGGATTTTCTTCATTTCTTCAGCAGATATGTTTGTTACGGCTTCCGACGGGTTTATATGATATTTCCTCATGCGAAAATCATTGTAAAGTTGAGTAAATCGTGAAAAACAAAAATAAAGATTTGTATGGAAATTTCGCATGAGCAGTTCACAACGCGTTTTTCGCCTACTATACAGGACAGCGTCTGCTGGGTCGACTAGTCAATAATATATGCGAATCAATGACAGATTATGAAATGCAACTGCTTTATTGTCCATTGGATTCTATTCGAAATATTAAACATAAGAGCTCGGAAAGTACCTTGGTGGCTGTAATAGTGATCAAAATTTGTTTTTTTTCTCTTCAAATTTAACAGTTTTGCAGCATCTCTAAATCTGAACCTTTTAAGATCTACGTAATATGTGTTTTAAAATAATAATACAAAAACAAATAATTAATTGAAGCTGTCCGAGAACATGTTTTCATTAGTTTTAGATACCCCTTCCCTAGCGTACAAATTATAATACCTCTCCCTCACCCTAAATTGTTTACGTAGTGCATGGATACTGGACAGCTACTTTGAGAATTCTAATTTAACTCACCCCTTGAAAACAATTCCGGAAGCCATTTAGAGACTGGAAAAGTAGTCAAAACTTAAACCAATGCATATATAACATGTTCATATAGAAATGCAGAATTATTATTTGATTGATCAAGATTACTTTTGGACTAAAGCCTAGATGATTTAGAAATGGGGCACTTCATTTTAGAGGTAGTTGCGTTCCTAGTGGTCGGATATGCAAGTTTTTCACAGCGGTCTTCGGTCTATTTTTTCCACAGTTTGAAACTAACGTGGTTTTAATATATTCACCATACAGGAAGAGAATAGATAAATAATTCTGCACAGTCCTGCAAAATCCATCTTTGTCAAAAGCCAGATTTTACTCTTCATTCAGTCCCATGATGGCCCATTTACGTTTTTACTAGATTTAGCCAGCTACCATTGTAGCAAGGAAGTGCTACAACGGTACTACAAATAGTGGAGTCCAGTTCATACCAAAAAAATATCTGAATCCATTAAATTGTCCTCAGTTCCATACAATTAGGTTCTGCAGCATGACGTCACGAATGAATTCGGTCCTCGTCGAATGAACGTGTTTGACAGTTCAGTAGACTTTCCGCTGACTCCGACAAGGTTCTAGTTCGTGATTGGTTGGCTGCCCCCGAGTCTAACGCGAAGTACTACTAACCAGTTATCAGTTTGAGGTTAGATACAGACGCTGCAGAACCTAATAGAGTTATTTTGGGTGATTATTTACCAGAATCTGAAGATGAAGGGAGCAGTCACCACTGACATTGGCCGTATGAAGAATTGGTGGAATCAACTAGCCAAAATCATGACTGGAGGAGGTGTGCGCCAACTGACAAGCGGCATCACCAGGAAACTGCGAGAATTTCTTCGAAATAACGATGCATGATTCCTTTCAGTCATTCATATGAAATAAAATAATATAACTTTTGTTCCATTCTTAGAAAGCTTTTCGATCAAACTAAAAGTTAAAAAAATACACCCATTTGAAAGTGCCCCACTTCTAAATGATCTGGTCTTTAACCCATAGTCAGTTTAGTTACTTTTTTAATTGATCCTAAAACTAATAAATTTTTGTTATGTAGTAATCCTCGATTTTAGCGCTCCTGAAGGCTGGCGCCCTTGGCAGGCGCCAATCTGGTCAACTTCACGGTACGGCTGCTTGTAATTGAAAACATTGAAAATTTCGTTGAATATTGATATTTTGTAGGTCTGACTTAGTGTATATTACTGATTTCGTATACTTTTTAACTAGAATTAAGATATCATTAAAATACATATAAGAACGAAGGTCAGCGATTAACTGACTCATTAGCTTTTCAACGCCAAAATTCAGATGACACAGAATAGGAAAACTCGAAGACCTTTCATCGCCGTTCCGCTGAATTGTATTTGGGGCTTTACGTATACTCGAAATCTTACTTACGGAAATCATGCTATGCTAAGCAGGTATGCTCAATCCATTAACCCTTTCAAGACTTTTTTTTACGTAGATTTGACGTTCAAATTTATTTATTTATTTATTTATTTATTTTACTTTCTTTGTTGTGGATCCTGCCAAAACTAGTATAGAAAGAACTGAAAAGGCATTGGCATATATTATTTCGGATGATCTAGGCCTAACTGTTCTGGAGAGCATATCCTTGAGTGTATCAGATAATATGTCTAGAGTCAACATATCCCAAGCTGAGATGTATGTCGAGAAATAGCCATGTGATCATAATTTACATTAATTAATCGAGAGTTGAATAAACGTAATTTTTTTCAAGATCTTTAAAACGTCCTGGAGTTCAGAACACGCGATTGAAACGATCAATCTAGTCCTGAACGATGTATCCGTGCTTCGTTTACATCCCTGAAGGTCCTTTAAGCCGATAGGACTGCATTCGTTACTTTTACACTATACTACAAAACTTTTTGTTTCTCCAAAACGTCCAGGAGCTCAGAACATATGATCTATTCGATCAATCAAGTCCTGCACGACGTATTCGTGCATTATTGAACATTCCAGCAGGACCATTGAGCCGATTAGATCGCGCTCAACAATTTCACAAGCTTCAGTGGATCCTCCAAGAGTCGATGTTCTAATCCCGGTCGCAGTCTAGGAAACCTTTGAGTTGGGAAGGTTTTTTTTTCAAAAGGCTCGGAAGCCTCCTTTCAAGAGGCTCGGAAGCCTCCTTTCAAGAGGCTCGGAAGCCTCCTTTCGAGAGGCTCGAAAGCCTCCTTTCAAGAGGCTCGGAAACCTTTTTTCAGGAGGCTAGGAAGCCTCCTTTCAAGAGGCTCGAAAGCCTCCTTTCAAGAGTCTCGGAAGCCTCCTTTCAAGCGACTCAGTAGCCTTCTTTCAAGAGACTCGGAAGCCTCCTTTCAAGAAACTCGGAAGCCTCCTTTCAAGAGGCCTGGAAGCCTCCTTTCAAGAGGCTCAGGAAGCCTCCTTTCAAGAGGCTCCCAGCCTCCTTTCAAGAGGCTCAGAAGCCTCCTTTCAAGAGGCTCAGAGCCTCCTTTCAAGAGGCCTGGAAGCCTCCTTTCAAGAGGCTCAGAAGCCTCCTTTCAAGAGGCTCAGAGCCTCCTTTCAAGAGGCTCAGAAGCCTCCTTTCAAGAGGCTCAGAAGCCTCCTTTCAAGAGGCTCAGAAGCCTCCTTTCAAGAGGCTCGGAAGCCTCCTTTCAAGAGGCTCGGAAGCCTCCTTTCAAGAGGCTCGGAAGCCTCCTTTCAAGAGGCTCGGAAGCCTCCTTTCAAGAGGCTCGGAAGCCTCCTTTCAAGAGACTCGGAAGCATCCTTTCAAGAGGCTCGGAAGCCTCTCTTCAAGAGGCTCGGAAGCCTCCTTTCAAGATGCTCGGAAGCCTTCTTTCAAGAGGTTCGGAAGCCTTTTTTCAAGAGGCTCAAGAGCCTCCTTTCAAAATGCTCTGAAGCCTCCTTCGAAGAGGTTCCGAAACCTCCTTTCCAGAGGCTCGGAAACCTCTTTTCAAGAGGCTCGGAAGCCTCCTTTCAAGAGGCCCGGAAGCTTCCTTCCAAGAGGCATGGAAGCCTCCTTCCAAGAGGCTCAGAGCCTCCTCCAAGAGGCTCGGAAGCCTCCTTCCAAGAGGCCTGGAAGCCTCCTTTCAAGAGGCTCAGGAAGCCTCCTTTCAAGAGGCTCAGAAGCCTCCTTTCAAGAGGCCTGGAAGCCTCCTTTCAAGAGGCTCAGAAGCCTCCTTTCAAGAGGCCTGGAAGCCTCCTTTCAAGAGGCTCAGAAGCCTCCTTTCAAGAGGCTCAGAAGCCTCCTTTCAAGAGGCTCAGAAGCCTCCTTTCAAGAGGCTCAGAGCCTCCTTTCAAGAGGCTCAGAAGCCTCCTTTCAAGAGGCTGGAAGCCTCCTTTCAAGAGGCTCAGAGCCTCCTTTCAAGAGGCTCAGGAAGCCTCCTTTCAAGAGGCTCAGAAGCCTCCTTTCAAGAGGCTCAGAGCCTCCTTTCAAGAGGCTCAAGCCTCCTTTCAAGAGGCTCAGAAGCCTCCTTTCAAGAGGCTCGGAAGCCTCCTTTCAAGAGGCCTGGAAGCCTCCTTTCAAGAGGCTCAGAGCCTCCTCCTTTCAAGAGGCCCGGAAGCCTCCTTTCAAGAGGCTCCGGAAGCCTCCTTTCAAGAGGCTCAGGCCTCCTTTCAAGAGGCTCAGGAAGCCTCCTTTCAAGAGGCTCAGAAGCCTCCTTTCAAGAGGCTCAGAAGCCTCCTTTCAAGAGGCTCAGAAGCCTCCTTTCAAGAGGCTCAGGAAGCCTCCTTTCAAGAGGCTCAGAGCCTCCTTTCAAGAGGCTCAGGCCTCCTTTCAAGAGGCTCAGAAGCCTCCTTTCAAGAGGCTCAGGAAGCCTCCTTTCAAGAGGCTCGGAAGCCTCCTTTCAAGAGGCTCAGAGCCTCCTTTCAAGAGGCTCGGAAGCCTCCTTTCAAGAGGCTCGGAAGCCTCCTTTCAAGAGGCCTGGAAGCCTCCTTTCAAGAGGCTCAGAGCCTCCTTTCAAGAGGCTCAGAAGCCTCCTTTCAAGAGGCCTGGAAGCCTCCTTTCAAGAGGCTCAAGCCTCCTTTCAAGAGGCTCAGAAGCCTCCTTTCAAGAGGCTCAGAAGCCTCCTTTCAAGAGGCTCAAGCCTCCTTTCAAGAGGCCCGGAAGCCTCCTTTCAAGAGGCTCGGAAGCCTCCTTTCAAGAGGCTCAGAAGCCTCCTTTCAAGAGGCTCAGGCCTCCTTTCAAGAGGCTCAGAAGCCTCCTTTCAAGAGGCTCAGGAAGCCTCCTTTCAAGAGGCTCAGAAGCCTCCTTTCAAGAGGCCTGGAAGCCTCCTTTCAAGAGGCTCAGAAGCCTCCTTTCAAGAGGCTCAGAGCCTCCTTTCAAGAGGCTCAGAAGCCTCCTTTCAAGAGGCCTGGAAGCCTCCTTTCAAGAGGCTCAGAGCCTCCTTTCAAGAGGCTCAGAAGCCTCCTTTCAAGAGGCTCGGAAGCCTCCTTTCAAGAGGCCTGGAAGCCTCCTTTCAAGAGGCCTGGAAGCCTCCTTTCAAGAGGCTCAGAAGCCTCCTTTCAAGAGGCTCAGGAAGCCTCCTTTCAAGAGGCTCAGAGCCTCCTTCAAGAGGCTCAGGAAGCCTCCTTTCAAGAGGCTCAGGAAGCCTCCTTTCAAGAGGCTCAGAAGCCTCCTTTCAAGAGGCTCAGAGCCTCCTTTCAAGAGGCCTGGAAGCCTCCTTTCAAGAGGCTCAGAAGCCTCCTTTCAAGAGGCTCAGCCTCCTTTCAAGAGGCTCAAGCCTCCTTTCAAGAGGCTCGGAAGCCTCCTTTCAAGAGGCTCAAGCCTCCTTTCAAGAGGCTCAGGAAGCCTCCTTTCAAGAGGCTCAGAAGCCTCCTTTCAAGAGGCCTGGAAGCCTCCTTTCAAGAGGCTCAAGCCTCCTTTCAAGAGGCTCAAGGCCTCCTTTCAAGAGGCTGGAAGCCTCCTTTCAAGAGGCTCAGAAGCCTCCTTTCACGAGGCTCGGAAGCCCCCTTTCAAGAGGCTCAGAACGCCTTCTTTCAAGAGGCTCGGAAGCCTCCTTTCAAGAGGCTCGGAAGCCTCCTTTCAAGAGGCTCGGAAGCCTCCTTTCAAGAGGCTCGGAAGCCTCCTTTCAAGAGGCTCAGAACGCCTCCTTTCAAGAGGCCCGGAACGCCTCCTTTCAAGAGGCTCGGAACGCCCCCTTTCAAGAGGCCCGGAACGCCTCCTTTCAAGAGGCTCGGAACGCCTCCTTTCAAGAGGCTCGGAACGCCTCCTTTCAAGAGGCTCGGAACGCCTCCTTTCAAGAGGCTCGGAACGCCTCCTTTCAAGAGGCTGGAACGCCTCCTTTCAAGAGGCTGGAACGCCTCCTTTCAAGAGGCTGGAACGCCTCCTTTCAAGAGGCTGGAACGCCTCCTTTCAAGAGGCTCGGAACGCCTCCTTTCAAGAGGCTCAGAACGCCTCCTTTCAAGAGGCTGGAACGCCTCCTTCAAGAGGCTCGGAACGCCTCCTTTCAAGAGGCTCAGAACGCCTCCTTTCAAGAGGCTCGGAAGCCTCCTTTCAAGAGGCTCGAACGCCTCCTTTCAAGAGGCTCGGGACGCCTCCTTTCAAGAGGCTCGGGACGCCTCCTTTCAAGAGGCTCGGGACGCCTCCTTTCAAGAGGCTCGGGACGCCTCCTTTCAAGAGGCTCGGGACGCCTCCTTTCAAGAGGCTCGGGACGCCTCCTTTCAAGAGGCTCGGAACGCCTCCTTTCAAGAGGCTCGGAACGCCTCCTTTCAAGAGGCTCGGAACGCCTCCTTTCAAGAGGCTCGGAACGCCTCCTTTCAAGAGGCTCGGAACGCCTCCTTTCAAGAGGCTCGGAACGCCTCCTTTCAAGAGGCTCGGAACGCCTCCTTTCAAGAGGCTCGGAACGCCTCCTTTCAAGAGGCTCGGAACGCCTCCTTTCAAGAGGCTCGGAACGCCTCCTTTCAAGAGGCTCGGAACGCCTCCTTTCAAGAGGCTCGGAACGCCTCCTTTCAAGAGGCTCGGAACGCCTCCTGTCAAGAGGCTCGGAACGCCTCCTTTCAAGAGGCTCGGAACGCCTCCTTTCAAGAGGCTCGGAACGCCTCCTTTCAAGAGGCTCGGAACGCCTCCTTTCAAGAGGCTCGGAACGCCTCCTTTCAAGAGGCTCGGAACGCCTCCTTTCAAGAGGCTCAGAACGCTTCCTTTCAAGAAGCTCGGAACGCTTCCTTTCAAGAGGCTCGGAACGCCTCCTTTCAAGAGGCTCGGAACGCCTCCTTTCAAGAGGCTCGGAACGCCTCCTTTCAAGAGGCTCGGAACGCCTCCTTTCAAGAGGCTCGGAACGCCTCCTTTCAAGAGGCTCGGAACGCCTCCTTTCAAGAGGCTTGGAACGCCTCCTTTCAAGAGGCTCGGAACGCCTCCTTCCAAGAGGCTCGGAACGCCTCCTTCCAAGAGGCTCGGAACGCCTCCTTTCAAGAGGCTCGGAACGCCTCCTTTCAAGAGGCTCGGAACGCCTCCTTTCAAGAGGCTCGGAACGCCTCCTTTCAAGAGACTTGGAACGCCTCCTTTCAAGAGACTTGGAACGCCTCCTTTCAAGAGACTTGGAACGCCTCCTTTTAAGAGGCTCGGAACGCCTCCTTTCAAGAGGCTCGGAACGCCTTCTTTCAAGAGGCTCGGAACGCCTCCTTTCAAGAGGCTCGGAACGCCTCCTTTCAAGAGGCTCTGAATTTTGTTCTGCAGTACGTGAATTTAGATTGATTTTTTTTCTGATTTAAATATGTAAGGTGTCAGACATGTCAAAACTTTTCGTATTGAACTTCAATAACTTTTTTTAAACCTCCATTTGAAAGGCTGTCGTTCATTAATCAACGCACTGGAATCTAGATGTCTACAAACATTTTAAACTATGTTAAACTTTACTGGAAGCTAAGCCGCAGTTTAACTCAGATTGTGATGTTGTTGTATGAGCAACCTTTATTTATTGGTTGTATGTATTTTTTTTTCAAATTTACATCTCATCTCTATCAGCGATGCAATACATCATAAAACTATCAATTTGTATTGGAGTATTGGTTTTTTAAAACACTCATTTCATTATGTTTGATACTTTCTTCTTTTTATCTCATCTTTTCAGAATCTAATAATAAGTTCGAAGAGTGCCGTGACATAAGACGGACTGAAAAAAAACAGCTGTCACAAAAATGATTTTTTTCTCCAAGATCGCCGTGGAGAGAAAGTTTGGACTGCTCATCAAATACTTAGACGATAGATACTTAGATACTTAGACACAAGACGGCGGACCAAAACTAGGCCAGATGAACCTTGCTTTGGATGATGTTCCAGTAACCTTATTACATGATGGCTTACAGGACCATGCTACCTTTAGAAGTATTCCATTGTAGCGTTAATTGACTGCAATCTAACTACGTGTTGACGGATCTTGTCCAGCAATAATGAATTTCTCATCTCTAAAGAATGAAGGATAGGAAGAGTTGGATTGCCAACTTCCTATTGTTAACATTTCGTTCATAAAGGGCGGACTCTTCTCCTCATCTACTTGATCAATCTGGGGAACGACGGCTTGATTGTATTATTATTTGTACGAATTTTATATGAAGGAGATTCTCTATTCATCACGTGAAGTTCGCATGAATGTTCTGCTTATGGAACCATCCCACCCATTGCCCCTTCATACATGAGTTTGATGAAATGTAAACAATAATATAAACAGGATCAAAGTATTTACCAGATATGACCAGTACTTTGGGCAGCTGCACCATCATCATCATCACCAGAATTAAATCAAATTTCTAGCAGATTTTTCAAATATGTATCGGTTTTAACATAAAAATGTGTGTTGTATGATAATGAAGATACATTTGAATATAATTAAATTATTTTGACAGCTTTCTAAGTCCCATAGTTTTCAATTTCGGCCATTTATCTGCAACTTTTTTTGTATTTCATGGCATTGTAATATAGTGTCAGCGTTTCAGAATGTATGATCTAAAATAGCTCCGAAAACATCATGCCATTTTCTCCAGACAAAAAAAAATCTTCATGTGTTGGAAACAACTCAAAATTTCGAAACTAATGCACTCAAGCTTGATCTAAATCAAGCACGAGTCAAAACCAAAAGTACCAAACTATAAAAATAAAAAATGTAATTTGATCATTTAAAAATTTGAATCGGTAGAATGTTTTAATTATCCCTAGATCTTGCATCACTGCTTTCACCGATTGAGCGAGTGGCACAAGTGTTTGACCAGAAAAATATGTGTGCTGTATACATTTTCCCTTCATTCGTTCTCGATGTTGCTATTGTTGGAAAATACCAGACAATTTCCACCCGCCCGCCCCTTCTGTCCCGGGTAAGTGGTTCGGAAACTTCTATTTAGATCCATTTTGAATTGATTATTTTCCGTGGAACATATGTCTGATAGCGGGGCTATTTTTAGTGTGTAATTAGATTCCCTTGTATGTCAGCTTATAGAATGAGAGCACACACACTCGATTCGCTGGTGGTTTTGGAGGGGGCTGCGGGACTAGAACTTACCGAGCAACGCTTGGAACAGCCTCGATTTGAATATCCGAATGACTCGCTCGATGGCACTGCGGAGGGCTCTATCCTGTGGGCTGGACAGTCGCGAGTGGTAGTCCTCCAGCAGTTCTAGGGCCCGGTGTGCTTCTGCAAAAGAAAGAGAACAACATAAAGATAGGTCAATGTCGGCGTCTTTTCATTCGGCAGTCAGTCGTTCTTAAACATAGTAGTCTTGTGTTACATCCTTGTTTGTTGCATAGCTAACCGAGTCGAGGACAAAACAAGTTGTCATGGGGACGACAATGTGCTGACATTTTCCCTCCGTCAAATTGGAAAACCACACTCTTTGCCACCGGCTAACTGCGGTAGCTATGATGACGATGCTTGGTTTGTGGTGGAAAGAGTGATTATTTTTAGTCACTCTGGTAGAAAATTATTTTCACCGTATTCCCCCCTTTCTCGGTTTTCGTTCTTATTTTTGTGTGTTTTAAGCGGCTGGCTGCTCGCATTACACAATGAAATGAGAGTTGTTTAGAGATTTTGTAATCGGCGTCGACCGCCGACTGGGATCGGGGAATGCAATCAACGTACGTACCATCAGAGTCTGCCATCCGAACGAACTGGGTCGATAGATGACACCGCGTCGGACGTCATTCGAATCAAGCAAACCTTGAAAAAGGAGCAGTTGTTATCGAAAATCAAGTTCACCGAATGCTGGCTATTTTTGACACGCCAACGAAATGGAAAAGAAAAACAAACAAACCCATCGCGCCTGGTTTGATTAAATGCTGGCTTTGGACAATGTGGCTTAGTCAGCAGCGGTATCTGTCTGTTCGCCTCTGATCGCGCGTTTTTGTACGGTTTATTGCCAATATTGAACGGCACATTGCTTATAAAGCGAACATGAGCGATCACCATACTATGTATGAATAAAAAATGTCAGTACCGCACAGATGCTGTCACGATTTCAGCACGAACTGTGGCACACATAGTAGCAGGTTGTTTTCATTGGGAAGAAATTTTAAACAAAAAAACAATTTCTGGTGACTTGATTGACAGTAGAATCAGCAATTTGGCTGCCGGCAGCGCCATGAAACGAGATATTTGATTTGGACAGACAAGCAGCATAGCGACTTTGCCGTTCGGAATTTACAACAATGTATGAGGCATCTGTTCCATAATGAATAATAAAATCCACTTTGTATTCTATTTGGAAATAGAAAAAAAATACTTCGTTTTCATTATATCAGGGCAAACTGGAAAAATTTTGGGACATTTCATCGAAAGACATTTAGTCGAATGATTATTTTAGTCATCCCCGTCTCGCAGTTAAGGCTTTGGTTTGATACGAGAATTAAAATTAAATAAACTTATACTCAACCAGCGATTGTTAGATTTTCTAACAATTCTGTATGGGAACCTTCCAAAATCTGTATAAGAACTGGGCACATGTAAAATTGTTAGGTTTTTATACACAAAATGTAAGCTGACAACCAAATATTGTAACACACTTAAAATATATGACCGAACTCGGTTCATATTTCTACCGAAACCACTCGGTTATTATTAAAAAACCGAATAATTCGTTTTAAAATAATTATTCAGTCACATGTTTTCAAATCATAACCGAATAATCGGTTACATCAGAAAATATTTGACAGAGAACATGTCAAATGAACCGAAATATTCGGTAGAACATTTTTGTGTACTTATTCGGTACGAGATAACCGAGAAAACTCGATACAATAAATTAATACCGACCAATCTTAGCATTTTTTTTTGTTAGCCATGAGGTAACGATACAGTTAGACATTTTTGATCACTACAGCTGTTTTTCAAGTTTCATATATTTTCTGTGTTATTCGAATTGTGAAACATATAAATTTATAAACATTGAGCGTAAAAAATCACGAGAAATGAACAAATAGTTTCATTAAACGATCATTATTTTTATTTTCAGATTGAACAAACCTCGTCCAATCCTCCGGAGTACATCCAGTTTATTATTTCATTTGGATATGCGCTCTTGTCCAACTTCTTGCAACGGATTGAAACAATCGCAAGCCGCTGTAATTTATCCTGTATCCTTCTTATTTGAAATAGAACAATGATTCTCGCATAAAAGTTAGTTATCAGTTTTATTTTTCCTCATAAAAAACTTTTTCATGGAGAATGATCGATTTTGAAAATTCGAACCGAGCTACGTAATTGTTTTACAGTATGTTCGGAACCGAGCGTTCAGCAGATGAAAACTCGGTTCAAATTCAACCGAGTTCGGTATTTTATTTCAAGTTTGAAGAAAATCATGCAAAACTGTAAGCTCTCATACAATATTTGTATAAGAATTTAGCATTTTCGCATTTGCCCAGTTCTTATACAGGTTTTGCTAGGTTCTCATACAGAATTGTTAGAAAATCTAACAATCGCTGGTTGAGTATAAAAATGACAGTCAATAATTTCCAAATAATCCTGCTCGCAGAGCAAGATATTGAATCATTTTGGATAGATATTTTTTAGGTCTTGCTGGGTAGCACCAGGCATTCTTATGACCGGAGGATTTCATATTCAGACGAACTGTCACTTTAAAGTTTTATTTGATTTCAATTCGCGTATAAGGAAGTGGTGCAGATATTCCACGAATCAGTCGATTCAGCCTCATATTCGTTCTAAAACAAGAAAACAAATTTGCTTAAGCCCTGGTGGAACGCAGAAATCAACGCACTGTTCCAATCAAAACGGAAAATCCTGAAAAGCTATAATAAAAACAAATCCGAAGTCAACTACATCACATTACAGAAGGAGAGGGCCAAATTCAAGAAAGTTGTGAGAAGGAAAAGACGAAGTTACACCAACGAATTAATGGAAAAGATCGATGAAACCACCCCAACACGGCAGCTCTGCAAAATCATATAAGGAGTCGACACGACGCTTAGCGGAACAAAAAACGGGAAGACATACATCGATTTGGAGAAAGGTAGGGAGTTCATAACCTACTACTTTGGTGGAAAACTCAAAACTGTCCTGCTGCCATCCTGAGGAACGGAGGCGGGATTGAAGGCGTACAAGATGGAACTACAACACGCAGAATTGAAGACGGCTCTCAAAACCAAAAACAACATCCCCAGGCGAAAACAGCATATACAAAATACTCAAGAAACTAAATCCAGAAATGCAAGGTAATTTTTTTAGATGCACAACAGGGTCTTCATGAATGAACGCATTCCCGACAGATTGCGCATTTCCACTATAAAATCCATCCCCAAGAAAGAAGCGGATCCAAGTTTGCCGATTCGAGAAGGTCGATAGCGCAAATAAAGCTCATAAGCTCTGTCTTACTAATGGAAAGACTAATGGAAATAGTAACTCTTGAAAACATCATCTCTGATCTATCGTTCTGTGTTTGGAAAAACGTATCAGAAACAACAGCCACCAACTACATAGTGAATGCGGTCAAAGAAGCCAAGGAACAGAGGAAAAACAGCGTGGTGGCCTTTCTCGATGTCTCAATGGCCTACGACTCGGTGGATTTGGAGATTCTGCTCAAACAACAGATATCACTTGGAATACCAGAAAAGTTGATATCTTCTTCTTCTTATTATTGGCATTACATACCCACACTAGGACAGCGTCGCCTCGCAGCTTAGTGTTCATCAACCACTTCCACAGTTATTAAATACGAGGTTTCTAAGCCAGGTCACGATGATACTTTTATGCCCAGGAAAGTCGAACGAAACGAACGAAAAATGTATCCTGACGACGGACGATTTCTCAGCGATAGCTTTTGGAGATACCATAGACGAATCCAAATAAAAATAAGAAGATACGACGGTGTTAACTTTGATAGATAGTACAGCATAGGGAGATAATTTTAAAATGCTTATAAAAAATTCTATACATATTGTAATTAAAATCTGATTGATGTAGGATACGGAAAAAGTTCTGAATTACATATTCGGAAGCATATCTCAATTTGTTTGATTATTTTCCAAAAATGTATTTATCAGACAGTTCGGAACTTTTTTCGTATAATACTTCAATCAGATTTTAATTACATTTTGTCTAGAATTTATTATAAGCATTTTAAAATGATCTTCCTATGCTGTGCTGTAGGATCTGTCAAAGTTAACACCGTCGTGTGTTTTCTTCTTATTCTTACTTGGATTCGTCTATAGAGGAGGCATGTGACAACATGAAAGAATTTCTGCCTCTGCTGTACCGAAAAATTATTCAACTTGAACCTCAAAATAAACACAAAAAAATCAGCTCGACGAGCGTGTGGTCTACATGCTGAGCTTCATATCCCGACGTCCGTGGTTTCAAACCTAGTCTACGCACTTTAAGTTTAAACTGAAATCATCTTTCATAAGACAACATATTGAAATTCATACCAATTTCTTGTGACAAATTACCATAAGACGTTTGATTTAAATTTTACGTCCACTTGCCTTAATAATTGCCTCGGGGTGGAAAAGTCTTTAATAAGGAATTAAATAAAGTATGATAAAATGCTGAAATTTCGCTAAATGCGATGGAGGAGTATGAAGCAATTTTCTATGATTTGCTCATTCTAACGTGGACTTATGTTTACCTAATGTGTAGGTGTTGCCATCAATAAACTATGGGAACCTCTGATATAGAGGATTTGATCTGATAGTTTTCGACTAATGATAGACATTTTTCGGAAGGACGAACAAACGAAACGGCAGAACTTACTTCCGAAAAAAGATCACATCCGATCCATTAGGGGTGATCCAAGCGACCGATCACCGAATGATGAAGCATTCAGTATGTCCAAATATTAATTCAGAATTTCGTCGGGAAGGCTAACCACGTCCAATGTTACGAAAACGAATTGCAAACTAATAAATGATCTTCTTGAACCACCTCAAGGAAACAACGAGTGAGTCAAGTTGATTCATATTTTACAATTTGAGACTTATATGCAAATTGTTTTTAAACTGAAACAAATTAGTTTTCCTGTCCTGTAGCTACAAATTCAATGATCAGAACCCAGTAACCAAAAAATTCTCTAAAAGTATGCTTTTTGCTTAAGGTCACTCCTCACGGAATCCAAGTTTCAAAATACTCGGTTTTTTTTTTTTTTTTTTTAGGTTCGGAGGTGAACTAGCCTTGGGCTAAATACCATAAAGATTATAATAATAATACTCGCGTTTTCGGGGGTACACCACTCGATACGGAGGCGGCGCACAACTGTCATTTTTATTTTTTCGACGCAGCAAAGCTAAATCAACAAAAATGACAGTTGTGCGCCGCCTCCGTATCGAGTGGTGTACCCCCGAAAACGCGAGCACTTTGAAACTTGGATTCCGTGAGGAGTGATCTTAAACAGCTTGACTGCGAAGTTGATTAAGCGAAAAACGTGCTTTTAAAACAACTTTTGGTTACTTGGGGAATGTCTGATAGGTAAGCGAGACTTTTTTTTTACCATATTTCTTCATTGAGATTGTCAAGGAAAGTCATATACTGACCTCTTGGGAAAATTTTATTATCATCCCTAATTTCAAAACATCACATTTTGCAAATCAACGTACGGTGGTGTTGAAAAGAAGGCTTTCGTGATCTTCATTTATTTCTTTGCAGAGTTCTTTAAACAGACGTATATTGAGAGCTTCAGATTTGATGTAGCTCACGATTCTGAAAACTGTCTCCAGCTTTTGGCAATGGTTGCGGTAAGGTCTTACAAACAAGGGTATATCGGAAAATCATGCAATGCTTGGTATTTACTCTTCTCTGAAATCCTGATTTTGACATAAGCCTTGCTGGTGTACCATCAGTACAAACTTCTCAAATTTGTTTCCACTGCAAGCCACCAGATTCAAAAAGCTATTTATTGCAGCCATGTTGTCGTCGCTTTTGGTTGTAGTAAACCACAAAAAGGGTTAATTCTTTGCAAAGGTCTCACGCCCCCCTTGGTATGGTCTCGCGGACCCCCTGGGGACCACCGGTTGGGAAACACTGCTATACCTAGATATGAGACAGCAAGAATATCGCAATAGTCAGTCGAATACAAACTCGCATCTACCGAGTTATCTCTAGTCCGTATAACAAGTGAGCAATAAATTCATTCGTCTTATCGTAAAATGCCCAGTTCACCGCGTTAATGTGATTGTAAAAATTCTGAACATAAAAGTTGGTCCTTTGAAGAGCCGGATCACTGCGCGCGCGTGAAACTTGATCGTGACAAGTGATAGTGAATTATGCACCTATCGTGTGCAAAGTCACAGTGTAGTGCATCGCATTTGCACTAAAGATTGGACGATCAGACATAGGAGAGGAGAAGACCATCAGCTGTCATCGAGAGAAAAAGTAGAATCATTGAAATTTCACACGGTGTGGTATAGGAAATGAAGTATATTTTTGTTATAAAACAAAAATTAAGGACGTTTCTCAAAAAAATCTTGGTTTACGGGGTTAGAATTTTAAAAGCACACAAAATAGACATGATATCTCGATTTTTATATTTTTTTCGAATAAGCAGTTAATGCTTAAGATTGTTGAATTTCTAACTCCAAAAACTAAAAATTGTTTGGCAAAAAAAATTTCTATGACGTTCTATAACATTTTAATTCTCATTTTCTATATCATGCCATGTCAAATTTCCATGGTTCTACTTTTTCTCTAAACTTTTCCAGGTGGCAGCACTGATGAAGGAACCTCCCCCATTGTGTGTGCTTGCCGCAACTAACAACCGCAATTTAAATTCACAACCGGGGTGAAGATTCGAAAGTGATTCCGCACAGGTCGGAGAAAAATTGGAAATAAGTGCGGAAAGAAAGGCAATCGTTTTGCTGAATCGATCGTCAGGTGGCTTGGCTTAGGTCCACGAAACTGAACTATTGTTGGACTACACAAATGAGGCGAAACAATCATCCCTTCTTCTGTGCCGCAGACTGCAAGTACGCTACGCATGCATGATAGCAGCACATCTGCGGTGATCGTTTCGAGGCAAATTAAGTAAGACTACGAGGTAATCAAATATCGCTAATTGCTTTTGATTTAATGTCTGCGTGGACAGTCGTCGCATTCCCCCTTCCACTGCGAAGCTTTTCGCAAAATGCCAGTATCCCAACGTTTCGAACTAGTAAAGAAAGCTTTGCAGAAATTGCTTCTCGCCATCCATTGTGAAACAGTGTCCTTCCAGCTATTATCGAGTATGTGGACAAAAACATCATACAATGTTGCACCAAAATACCACGCTTCTTTCGTCAGATATTGATTCGATTCCAAAATCCACTCAAATGTCTCCTTCTCCTCCCAATCATATACCATCCATTCGAAATACTACAGTTCCGCCTCAGCCTTCCACCTCTCAACCTCGCCCGCTATCTACTGCAGTTGTTCCTTCCGCCAGTTTTGCATCCAGCAGCTACGTGCCTACGGCTCTGCTTGGCAATGTTCGCAGTGTCTTCTTGACCATTTTGTTGCAAACTGCTGGGGTGAAGATTGTTGATTGTAATGTATATGCTGTATGGGCTCGTGGATTCTGCGTCGCAGATTAATTTGCTAACGGAGCAACTCTCGCAAAAATTGAAGCTTCGGCGACTGAAGACCCACCAGGAGATTGGAGGAGTTGGAAATGCTACTGTCGTTTCGTCGTATCTAGTCGATGCAAGGATTGAGTCGCATTGTTCCAGTTTCGTCGCAGATTTTTTTCCATGTACTACCAGGAATCACTCGTGAGCTACCAGCCAAGGCACTCAACACCAAAGAGTGGAACATACCCGCTAATCTCGTTCTAGCTGATCCCACTTGTGCGGCCTAGTTCTGCCGAACGAGCTATCACGGGGTGCGCTGTCTAATCGCGCGTGCGACTCCGTTCGTTGTCCCACGAGGGAAGAGGCAAAGTCATGGCTTGCTATTTGCTAGTTAGTGTTGGCAACCAAACCGTTATACGATATTTGCATATCTGTCATCAATGCACTCTAAACGTGGATTGCCCAGCTCTTAATATATCTCACCCTCACATTCCCCTTCTTCTCTCACTAAAAAAGATATAAAAAAAACCATTGACTTAGGATTTTCATAAACAACTATTTAAATCGCATTTTTTTTTCTAATTTTACAATCCAGTATCCAATATCCGTACTCAATTCCTATATTCAAAATAATCCTAATTCAAATTGGAATTCAAATATTTTAATATGATTTTCCAATCTGATACTCAAATGCAATGTATGAACCCGAAAAGCAAATTCAATATTCCTATCCCATGAATAAAGTTTTATTCCCAGACCAAGATTGGAACGTTTTTTTAATGGAATACTAAAATCAAACATTCATATAAAATGATCAAGTTTTTTTTTATTCTCCTCATCTTTCATGGATCTGCATTACAACTAGTTCTCGGTTTACTATTTATGTGTTCTTTAGCATTTCCACAGTAATTATTTGAAAGTTTTATTTATGCCTGCCATTGCAAGGTTACGTATTTTGTCCATCCAATTTTCACAACTAATATTCTAATCCAACTCCATCTTTCAAATACAATCTCTAGCTTATAACCAAAAGTTAATTCTAAAATAATATTAAATATTTGCAACCAACCCAATTCCAATTTTCAAATCTAATAATCATGTTACCTCACCCATTATCAAAAATCAAATGTTTCATTGAAAACCAATACCAAAAACAATCCAAGTTCAATATTTCAATTCAAAGTCCACATACAAATACGCAAATACATATTTACTAAGCAAATTAATCCAGCCTTTTATTAACATTCTGAAAATGTCAACTATTTCAGATTCATGATCCTCCAGCTGTATTCCTTCTAATTTTTATGTGCAAATATTTCCAGAATTGCAACCCAAAACCAATATAATTCGATTCGGCAGTCCATATCCAATACAATTTGATGGCCTTCCAATGGGAAAATCAAAACGATATCGGTGGATCGTCAAACATACTATGCCCTTCAAGCCAATTAGTCCGGTACTCTCATACAACACCTTCAAAATTCTAATTTGAATAGTTGTGTTCTGCTGATCCGCATTAACGTTTGACGCGAAAAATCCGCCCCTCTTTTACACAACCTTCACCATCAAAAGCTGAAACAATCCGATACATTTTAACTCGCTTAAGTCAAACCAATGAGAAAACAAATAACATTTTTTTTCGGCGTTTTTCCAAAGCGTCTACGACGTCACAAGCTTAAACATTCAATCCATTCGACATCACATGTCGAAACCGATGAGAAAACAAATTATTTATGCTGGCGCTCTCCCAAAGCGCCTTCAACTTTTTCTAAAGTAAAAACCGTTGAGAAACAACACATTTGTCAATCCAGCGTCTTCGACATTAGAAGTCGAAACCGATGTGCAAATCATTTTATCCGACGCTCTTCCAGAGCGTCTTCGACACTACAAGTCCAAACCGATGAGCAAATCATTCATTCCGACGCTTCCTACAACGTCTTCGACATCACAAGTCGAATAAAAAAAAATAGACAAATCATTCAATCCGACGCTTTTACAGAGCGACTTCGACATCACAAGTCGAAACCGATGTGCAAATAAATTAATCCGACGCTCTTCCAGAGCGTCTTCGACAGTCGAAACCGATGAGAAAATTTATCAATCCGACGCTCTTCCATAGCGTCTTCGACATCACAAGTCGAAATCGATGTGCAAATCATTCAATCCGACGCTCTTCCATAGCGTCTTCGACATCACAAGTCGAAACCGATGTGCAAATCATTTAATCCGACAATCTTCGAGAGCGACTTCGCCATCACAAGTCGAAACCGATGTGCAAATCATTTAATTCGGCGCTCTTCCAGAGCGTCTTCGACACTTCAAGTCGAAACCGATGAGCAAATTTATCAATCCGACGCTCTTCAGAGCGTCTTCGACATCACAAGCCGAAACCGATGTGTTGAATCCAAAATCTAAAGTAGTATCGTAGTCCGTGGAAGCACAAACTGCTAGAAAACGATAGTGTGTTGATTCTCTCACTCTCAACTCTTCTTTCTTATCAGCTCTTAGCATTAGCAGCATTCGATCGGAAAGCCGATCGATATCAATCTTCGTCCCTATCATTCCATTTGATTATATAAATTACCTGCTGTAGAATTAGAGAGTCAGTCGCAAATAAAAATTCGAACGCATCGTACTGTAATATCGTCGCGTATATTCAGTAGAGCAATAAATCTCGTCGTCTATCGTTTCCAACAAAATCGCAGCACAATCAATCCAAATTCGAAATTGCTACATAAAAAATGGTCCTTTGAACCGGATTGTTTGCTGTTGGATATTGTGTTCGCGATTTTGTCTACGTCGGTTCGGATTGGCAAAGTGGAATTAAGTGATAAGAACTAAATATAAAGCATATGCGAACTGTGAATAAAAGAACGTATCTCGAACAATTACCTCCGCGTACAGTGTAGTTATTGCGAAACCATAGTTGTTGGTGCTAACGGTCGCTGATAGTGTGCAATCATCGAAGCCATCTCTCGATTGTGAAGCTGGTCTATTGCTGCATTGTTTCCGATCACCTTTGTCGGTGGCGTTCTATAGCAACAGTGAGCAGACGTGGCTTGGGCATTACCGCGTGGGTTGGCTTGGGTACATCATCGACGATTGTAAGTACTGCATGCTGTATGTAATCCGATCGCGAGGAAATAATCACTTTTGAAAGATTTCCCGTATCGCTGAAGTTTTCGAGAATTTTGCATGATCTGATTGGATCGGAATTTTCGCATTTTGGATAGAATCATCTGCGATTGTTTTAGTGCGCGCTATGGCCCCGAATTTAAGAAGGTTGGCAAAGGGAGAACGTTTCTGTCGGGATTCTTTGCGGAATCTGTCTCATCTGGTTGACGAGTACCAAGATGAAAAGGACAGTGTCATGCTCGAGGGGTGGAAAGAGCGTCTCGAGGAGATTTTTGATGATTATAAAGATACTAGGTTGCAGCTAGAGGTTTCAGATGAATTCCAAAATGATCTTAAGCAAAGGCTGGAGGCAGACGCACTACAACAATCGCAAAAAGGGGCTTCAGTTGAACCTCAATCAATTGAACAAGCGAATAGAGAGGCAAGAGCCTCATTCGAGTCCACTTATTTGAGACTTAAGGGATTCATTCTGTCCAAAATTCAACTTAAGGGTAACGCATCCAGAGGAGTCGTACCTATTCCGGCGCAGCAAATTCGGGTTAAGCTGCCGGAGATCAAACTGCCAATTTTTGATGGCACTATTAGGGAGTGGCCTTCTTTTCGAGACTCGTTCCAGTCGCTGATTGCGTCAAATACCCATCTTAGCGACGTGGACAAATTTTCTTACCTTCTTTCGTCCCTCTCGAAGGAGGCGAAGCGCGTAGTTGAGGTGATAGAAGTGACCTCCGATAATTATGCTGTGGCGTGGGAACTTCTTGAGAAGCGCTTTGAAAATAAATACCTGATCGTAAAGTCATACGTTGAAGCGCTTTTCACGGCCGATCCTGTCAAAAAAGAGTGTCACGAGTCTTTGAATCGCTTGATCGATACGTTCGAGCGCAATTTGAAAATGCTGGAGAAGACGGGAGAACGAACAGCCAACTGGAGTACATTGTTGGTGTTTATGCTGAGTTCTCGTTTGGATCCTGCAACTCTCCGCCATTGGGAAACCCACCGGAAATCTACACTGGTTCCTAGTTACACCGATCTCGTGAATTTCCTGCGCAATCATAGTCTGGTACTGCAATCCCTTGACGCGTCCAAAGGTCGACCGACCGATTCTTCTCGCTCATCCACTCACCGCTCCCCCTCACATCCCACTAAGCTGAACGTCGCTCACGCAACCGTGACCCCTCAGAAATCATGCCCCTTCTGTAAACAGTTGGCCCACTCACCCTATCAATGCGAAGTGTTTCGAAAAATGACTCCTGTTCAACGGTTTGAAGCCACTAAGAAAAACGCTCTGTGCATTAACTGTTTGTCACCTTCGCATCTCGTCAAAGCCTGTATGAGTGGAACTTGTCGTGTTTGTCAGCAAAGACACCACACAATGCTGCATCAAAGACCCATCGTCCCAAATAGCCAATCGATTCCACCTACCAAACCAACAGATCCACAGACTTCGTTCTCGTACACTCAGACCAATCGTCAGCAGTCTGCTTCATCGAGCAAACAGGCTCTGCAACCGGAAAGCCAACCCCCAGCCTCCGCGGTCCCTGCCCCACAAACCAGCCACTTTTCGATACCTGTCACCGAAGCCGAGCATATCGTTCCTGCAACTGTTCTTTTGTCGACGGCTCTGGTGAAAGTATTCTCTTCATCTGGCTTCTCATTGTGGGTCCGCGCATTGTTGGATTCCGGATCGCAGCTTAATTTCGTTTCGGAGAATATTGTACAAAAACTGAAGCTTCGTCGCACAAAGGAGTTCGTCCCAATCAGCGGTGTAGGCCTTTCGTCTACTTCTTCCAAACACACAACCATCATTCGCATTCAGTCTCACTGTGCTGATTTCGAGGATAATTGGAAGTTCCATGTACTTCCAAAGTTGACATTAGAACTGCCAAATCAAGCTGTTGATATTTGCCGATCGAGATGGCCGTCAGACGTCGTATTAGCAGATCCCACATTCGATCAACCTGGCACAATCGATCTGATTCTCGGCGTTGACATTTTCTACGACCTTCTACGAGATGGTCAAATTAAGCATGGAGGCGGAGATCCTGTGTTGCAGAATACTGCCTTAGGATGGGTAGTATCCGGGAAGGTTCAAGCAAAGATACCTTCTGCCTCGGTATCGAATTTTGCACACGTGGCACCTAGCCCAACGATTGAAGATCAACTATCACGGTTCTGGGAAATTGAATCGTGTCGCACGTTTAGCACTCACTCTGTAGAAGAGGATGAATGTGAAAAGTTTTTTGAAAAACAGTCGAAAGGGATCCGTCTGGTCGTTTCATCGTCGCTCTACCGACGAAGTCTTCAGTGATTTCCATGCTTGGGAGTTCTAAAGATATTGCAGATCGTCGTTTCTACTCGCTTGAGCGTCGGTTGAACGCTACTCCTGCGCTAAAGGAAGCATACACTGCTTTCATACACGAGTACGTGCAACTCGGACATATGCAGCCTATATCGGATGCGGAAACCCATACACTTCCATCGTACTATCTGCCTCACCACTGCATCGTCAGACCTGACAGTATCACCACGAAATTACGTGTGGTTTTCGATGCGTCATGCTCAAGCGACAGCGGTGTCTCACTCAACGACGCGCTTCTGGTTGGTCCTGTCATCCAAGATGATTTGTTGTCTATCGTTCTGAGATTCCGGATGCCGCAGTTTGCAATCATCGCCGACATTGAAAAAATGTACCGGCAAATCAGGGTGAGGAAGTGTGATCATCAATTACAACGGATTCGATGGAGAGATTCCGCAACCCAACCGCTGCAAACGTTTCAACTTACAACGGTTACGTACGGAACATCTTCGGCTCCGTACCTCGCGACTAAATGTCTTCAGAAATTAGCTGAAGATGGGTCCGGTAGTCATCCAGAGGCAGCATTGGTTCTTGGGCGTGACTTTTATATGGATGACATGCTTACTGGAACAGATAGCATCGAAGAAGGTCAGGAGCTCTGTCAACAGCTAATCGACCTGACTAATTCCGCTGGTCTACCCTGCGGAAATGGGCGTCGAACAGCGCGGCTGTTTTAGCAGTCATTCCACCACACCTGAGAGATGAGCGCACCCTTTCGAACTCGACTCTGCTGCTGCTCCCATAAAGGCGTTAGGATTACAATGGGATACTATTTCGGATGAGTTGCAGTTTAATGTTCCAAATTACAACACACAGCTGCCAGTGACCAAGCAGATAGTACTTTCGGATATCGCCCGCCTGTTTGATCCATTGGGTCTAGCTGGGCCAGTGCTGGTACAAGCAAAGTTGTTTCTCCAAGATCTATGGCGAGATGGCTGTGATTGGAAGGAACCGCTAAACGAAAATCGTCAACATCAGTGGCTGGAACTTCGGGATAGCTTTCAGCACCTGGCGGCCCTCAGAATCCCTCGATGGGTCGTTGCAACTACCGGAGTTGTGAGTTTAGAAGTCCATGGATTCTCCGATGCATCGGAGAGAGCGTACGGGGCCTGCATATATCTCCGTGCTGTGTCGTCGACAGGCAGCATCCATGTCAACCTGCTTACCGCTAAATCAAAAATAGCACCAAATGGCAAAAGCAAAAGAGCAGGAATCGTCAGTCTTCCACGTTTGGAACTGTGTGGAGCCCTGCTATTAAGCCACTTATTCGAGAAGGTCGAGTTCAGTCTGAAACTTAAGGCCCAGAACTTCTTCTGGACGGATTCGGAAATCACGCTTTACCAAATTACAGCCAGTCCCTCACGTTGGAAAACGTTTGTCGCAAACAGGTGTTCCGAAATCCAGCGTATCACGGCGGATGGCATGTGGTCGCATGTTCCTGGCTCGGAAAACCCGGCAGACATAATCTCCCGAGGAATGTGTCCAGAACAGCTGCAAAACTACACAGGCTGGTGGCATGGACCAGATTGGTTATCGCAACCATCACGCTTTTGGCCGCCACTGGGGCGGCCGACAAACCGAAACTTCAGTCCCGAAGAGCTTGAAGAACGAACGGTATCGCTTCCTATGCAAATACAAGTACCAAACGAGTTATTTTTGTTGTATTCCACGTACTCTAAACTCGTTCGAACTGTAGCTTGGCTACAAAGATTTGCTCACAACTCAAGAGCCAAAGATAGAATAAACCGTCGCATTGGATTTCTCTCGACCGCGGAAATCAATTATGCTACGCTGCTACTCGTCAAAATCGCTCAACAGGAACACTTCGCCCAAGACTTGGCGGAGATCTCTCGAAATGGACAAGTTAAGTCCAATTCTCGCTTGAAGGCACTGTTCCCAATCCTCGTAGATGGTGTGATCCGTGTAGGTGGCCGGTTACGTCACGCCCCTGTTCCGTATGACCAACGCCACCCTATAATCCTGCCGGACAAGCATCGTCTCACGGAAATGATAATGGTGCACTACCACCGGAAACTCCTACACGCCGGACCGCAGCTTCTGGCAGCTGTAGTACGGGAACGGTTTTGGCCGCTTCGTATACGGAATCTCTCTCGTCGAATAGTTCACGCGTGTACCAAATGCTTCCGGTGCAAACCCAAGGTCTTAGAGCAGCTAATGGGAGAACTACCGGTAGAACGTGTTACACCCACCTTCCCTTTCGCTCATACTGGAGTGGACTATTGTGGTCCATTTTCATATCGCCCAACCCGCCGTGCTACTGCCATCAAGTGCTATGTCTCTGTGTTTGTCTGCCTCGTAACAAAGGCAGTGCATCTGGAATGCGTTTCCGCTTTGACCACCAACGCATTCATCGCGGCACTCAAATGATTCGTGTCACGTCGGGGCAGTGATCGAGTGCGACAACGCCCTCAACTTTCAAGGTGCTAAGCGAGAGCTAAAAGAGCTAGCTCGCTTGTTTCGGTCGCAACAGCACCAGGACCAAGTTTCTCGCAGCTGTTCGGAAGACGGAATAACTTTTAAATTCATACCTCCCAGGTCCCCGAATTTCGGAGGACTCTGGGAAGCCGCAGTAAAGTCTATGAAGAGCCATCTACGCAGAACTGTGGGCAATGTGATCCTCTACCAGGACGAATTTCAGACTGTTTTAGCCCAAGTCGAGAGCTGCCTAAACTCTCGTCCGTTGACACAGCTAACATCCGATCCAAATGATCTGGAGGTGCTCACACCGGGGCATTTCTTGGTGCATAGGTCCCTTACTGCTATACCGGAGCCCAGTCTAAACAGCATCCCGACAAACCGACTAGACCGATACCAACAGACTCAGGAGTACGTCCGAAGAATTTGGAACCAATGGCAGTCCGAATACTTGTCCGGGCTACAACCCCGTACGCGTTGGACTCAGCGGCGTAACATCATAAAGGTCGGAACTTTGGTTCTGGTCAAGGGGGAGAACCTTCCTCCACTGAAGTGGAGAATAAGGCGGATCACGAAGATCTTCGTGGGAGATGATAATTGCATTCGAGTCGTCGATGTGCCAACGAAAGACGGCGAATACCGCTGAGGAATATCCAAAATCTGTGCGTTGCCTATCAACTCGATGATAGTGGCGTAGTCGTTCCACCTGAAGGAAACTGAAATCTTTCCACCAATCGCAGTCCTCTACTGCGCACCACCGGGGGGTCGAAACTCGAAAGACCTCCCGTCCACGTATGTCGTTTTGTTTCAATTGTGTTTAAAAAAAATAATGGAATGCTTTGTCTCCCTGCGTCTGCGATGGTATCGTTTGCATCAACCCGCCCAACGAGGTTCCAGTTGGCGGCTTCTCGACGGTCTGCATCTGATCCAATGCATTCACGAAGGAAGCCTCGCTCGCTTAGCCGCCAACCGAAGGATGTCTAGCTTGCCAAGTCGTCGCTCGAAGGAAGTATTGTTCGTTACATCGTCGCTCGAAGGATGCCGTCGCTTGGTAACTCGATTCTCCATTCCGCACAAGTACGCTCAGTACTTCGCTGCCAACGGTCATCGTCCGGAAACGGACCCGTGGAGGCCGGTTGCCTCCGTCCCAGTTAAGTGTTTCTTATTTTCTTCATTTACTGTTTGAAAAAGCCGTCTATGTTTGATTACAGAATGAGGAGTCTAGGCGAGGACGACGCAGCCGACGAAGGAGACGGACGAGTAACAGAAACCCTGTCAGCATCCAGGTTACCGTGAGTTGCAGCAAACTGAAGGATCGACCATGTCAGCCGAGAAGTCACATGGCTTTGACCCATTCAGTCCCGAGATGTCGCCGAAGTAACACGTGGTGGCGTAAACAAACACACGATCCTGATACGAATATAACCGAACGAAAACGAAGCCTGTCGTCGAAGCCGCAACAATCGCATCGAAAGCAGAAGGAGAACCCAACGAAGTGATCAAATTAAAATTATAGAGAAATATTTACTAGTGAATTCGATAGCAAGTAAGGATAGACTTTGACATGTGTTGCCCGCCGGTTATGAAATAATCCGGAGTCGTTAAAATTAACATTTTCACGGTGGCCGGCATGTTGAATCCAAAATCTAAAGTAGTATCGTAGTCCGTGGAAGCACAAACTGCTAGAAAACGATAGTGTGTTGATTCTCTCACTCTCAACTCTTCTTTCTTATCAGCTCTTAGCATTAGCAGCATTCGATCGGAAAGCCGATCGATATCAATCTTCGTCCCTATCATTCCATTTGATTATATAAATTACCTGCTGTAGAATTAGAGAGTCAGTCGCAAATAAAAATTCGAACGCATCGTACTGTAATATCGTCGCGTATATTCAGTAGAGCAATAAATCTCGTCGTCTATCGTTTCCAACAAAATCGCAGCACAATCAATCCAAATTCGAAATTGCTACACGATGTGCAAATCATTTAATCCGACGCTTTTCTAGAACGTCTTCGACACTCCAAGTCGAAACAGATGAGCAAATTTATCAATCCAACGCTCTTCCATAGCGTCTTCGACATCACAAGTCGAAACCGATGTGCAAATCATTCAATCCGACGCTCTTCCATAGCGTCTTCGACATCACAAGTCGAAACCGATGTGCAAATCATTTAATCCGACGCTCTTCCAGAGCGTCTTCGACACTACAAGTCGAAACCGATGAGCCAATTTAACAATCCGAGGCTCTCCCAGAGCGTCTTCGACATTACAAGTCGAAACCGATGAAAAAATGTCCCAATCACGCCCACAGGATACTTACAAAACAATTATTTCCAACCAGGAACAACTTGGCAGGATCGCCAAATGTGCGGCCTAGTTCTGCCGAACGAGCTATCACGGGGTGTGCTGTCTAATCGCGCGTGCGACTCCGTTCGTTGTCCCACGAGGGAAGAGGCAAAGTTATGGCTTGCTATTTGCTAGTTAGTGTTGGCAACCAAACCGTTATACGATATTTGCATATCTGTCATCAATGCACTCTAAACGTGGATTGCCCAGCTCTTAATATATCTCACCCTCACACCACCTTCCTTCAGCCTGGACCTATCGACATGATACTAGGGATGGAAGTCTACTACGGACTGCTCGATGAAGGTTTGATTCATCTAGGATCCAATCTACCAGTGCTGCACAAAACCGTTTTTGTAAGGGTCGTATCCAGTAAAGTTGGATCGACACCGTCGGCACAAATCAACTTTGTTCATGTCTGTAGCATCAGTTCACTCGAAAATCAGTTGCAGATCAGCAGTTCTTTTAACACTCGGTGATTCCAAAGAAATCGATACTCGCCGTTTTCTTGCTCTAGAGCGGCGTCTGAATGCCAACCCGCAGTTGAAGCAGGCGTACACGGAGTTCGTTGTGGAGTACCATCGACTTGGCCACATGGAAGACATCACGGACTCGACAGACGTAGAAACGCACGCTATCTCGTATTATCTGCCCCACCATTGTGTCATGCGACTCGACAGCCTGACTACCAAACTCCGGGTACGCCTCGTGTGCTACCAGTACAGGAGTTTCGCTGAATGACGGACTTATGGTTCCCGTCGTCCAAGATGACCTAGTGTCGATTATCTTACGCTTCCGGATGTCTCGGTACGTGATTGTGTCGGACATCGAAAAAAAATTACCGGCAAATTTTGCTTTCGCCATTGGACCGGCGATTTCAGAAGATACTCTGGCGGAATTCTCCATCCGAACCAATACGCACATTCCAACTTTCCACCGTGACGTACGGAACGTCATGTGCTCCGTACCTTACCACCAGAAGTCTTAGAGGCCGTACACTTATTACGTAAGCAATTTTTCTGGGTTTTTCGACCCCCCCGTAAGATTTTTTCCAAACAAAAGATTTTTTATTTATATGGCGCGTAAGATATTGACAGTCCCCCCTCCCCCATAAGTGCTTACATAATATGTGTACGGTTCCTTATGGAACTCGCGAAGATCGGAGAAATTTCTCACCCACAAGCTGCGGGGGCAGTTGCCAAGAACTTTTATATGGATGACCTTTTAACCGGCGTCAACGAAATCCCGGAAGGTCAGCAGTTAAGTATTCAGATATGGGCTCTCCTCAGATCAGCTGGACTTGGCCTTCGGAAGTGGTCATCGAACTGCCAAGCTATTCTCGCTCCACTGTCACCCGCAATGCGAGACGAAAGAACAATTTTCGATTGGGAATCCTCGGCTCCGATCACGAATTTCTCTTCGACGTTCCTGAATGGAACGAATCTCCCATTATTACCAAACGGATTGCGCTATCGGACGCGGCTAAACTTTTTGACCCGTTGGGATTAGCTGGTCCTGTAATCGTGCAAGCCAAAATTTTCCTCCAGGATGTTTGGAGAAGCCAGAAGGGATGGGATGAAAACCTGGACGATAAATTACAACAAAGGTGGCACGAATTCCGGAAAAACCTTCTCGCCCTGGTCTCGCATACGGTGCTTGCATTTATGTCCGTGTGGTAGCCAACAACGGCACTATTAGCGTGAATCTCTTGACGGAAAAATCTAAAGTGGCTCCTCTCGCAAATTCTCGGAAGCAGAAAAGAATCTGCATACCTCGTCTAGAACTTTCGGCGGCATTACTCCTCGTCCATCGATTCCAAAAAGTGCTAATCCGTCCCGTTGGAAAACCTTCGTTGCCAATCGGGTGTCGGAGGTTCAGCATGCAACCGTAAATGGATGATGGGCTCATGTTCCTGGCTGCGAATTTCGCGGGGAATGGAGCCCGAACAACTAAAGGCTACCAACACGTGATGGCACGGACCAGATTGATTGTCGAAACCATCGCGGTTTTGACCTTCCTTAACTCGCACCTATGATGAAAACTTCAACCCTGAAGAACTCGAAGAACGCTCTCGCTATCCAATCCGTACCTCCAAATCCTATTTTCTCGCTGCGGTCCTCGTACGATGCTCTACTGCGAATAGTTACATGGATGAAAAGGTTCCACTTCAACTCGAATCCCAATAACCGAACACAACGGCGCTCGGGGGTCCGCGACGTTAGGCATAATGGACGTTTGGCAAAATTCTGCCTTCTTTATGTCATAGGCTGTTCTTTGGGTCATTTTATGCCTAACGTACTTACAAACTTAATTTTATTAACCGGCTCTCAGCAAAATGGTCAACTTTTACCTAGATTCGCACAGCCGTGCCCCAGCAAACATGTTTTTTGCCGAGATTTCTGTCAAAATTGCTGGAAATCAGCAAATAATTTGCCGAAAATCAGCTTACAAACATCATTTTTGCCGGAATATCAGTTTTTTTTTTCATTTGCTGGCGCACGGCTGTGCGGATTTTTGCCGAGCTGCAGAAATAAAAACTAAGTGTGTATGCCTACCGTCTATATACCTAACATATTTATGCCTAACGGGGTATACCTGCGCTCTGGTGGTCTATCTACTGTGGAAATGGACGATGCCTTGCGATGCCTCGTTCGAATCGTTCCAGAATGATTTTGCTTCGGTGTCCAACTCTGGGCAAGTCAAACCCTCGTCTAAACTGAAAAATTCAAGACCGTTTCTCGATGATGGTATCTTGCGAGTCGGTGGTCTATTTCGCCAAGCTTCGATCTCTACTGACCAACAATCATATATTTTGCCATCGAACCACCCTTTTACCGAGCAAGTCACACGATATTACATATCGAGCTCGCTGGGGATCTTTCAACGGGGTCCCTACTAGCTGCCCTCCGGCGTTTTGTGGCTCAAAGAGGAAAACCTAAACTGATCCCGTGCGATAACGCAAAGAATTTTCTCGGAGCGTTTCGGGAGTTGGCAGCACTAGCAAGGCAATTTCGAAGTCAGGAGATGCAATCCAGTATTTCCCGTGCGTGTGCCGAAGACGGAATAAGTTTCAAATTCATCCCTCCTCGCTCCCCTAACCTCGGTGGCTTGTGGGAAGCGGGCATCAAATCACTGAAGACCCACCTCAAAGCCACACTGGGAAACGTCGTCTTGACTGCTGAGCTATTAACCACACTTTTGACCCAGATCGAGAGTTGCATGAACTCGCGACCTTTAACCTAACTATCAGCGGACCCAGAAGACCTGGATGTCCTAACGCCAGGGCATTTTTTAATACACCGTCCGCTAACAGCCATTGCGGAACCTTTGCTGGAAGATGTACCTCCGAATCGACTCGACAAATGGCAGGAAGTCCAAGAGTTTCTCCGCAGACTTTGGAAGCGCTGGGCCACAGAATATCTGTCCGGGCTGCAGCCTAGAACCAAAAGGACCCGCGAGAAGGACAACATCGTCATCGGAACGCTAGTTCTGGTAAAAGAAGACGGACTGCCACCTCTCAAATGGCGCTATGGTAGAGTGACCCACATATTTAGGGGAGATGACGGGAACATTCGCGTCATCGTAGTCAAGGCGAAGGACAGAGAGTACCGGCGCGCGATTTCCAAAATATGCGTGCTGCCGATAGACCATTCATCATCGCTCGTACAGCACGAGCCCGCTGATGACAACTGATGACATCGCTATTCCATCGCAGTTTTCGCGCTGCACAACAACCGGGGGCCTACGGGCCTCCGGTCCATGTAAGTCTTGTTTGTTTTATGAATATTCAGGAATTTTTGTCTCCCATCATGACCGGCCGCTGGACGAGTGCTACAATCCGTGGGCACAGGCGCTACAACCCACAAGCACAGTGCTGACCATTCGATTGACGATGACGTGACGACGAACAAATACCCTCATGCATCAGTCATTGAACCAGAGCCAGCCGCTAATCGAGCAAGGTCGACAGCCGAATTAGTGTTTATCAACAGCTGATCGTAAGATCGGCAATTTTCAGTGTATATAAAAACCGATTAGTCACGTGTTGAAACCGATTGTTACTGTATTAGTGTAGATCTCCGATCCCAGTCCCGGTCACCTTAGGATAGATAGGTTAAAAACTAGTTTTTTAAGGGTGGCCGGCATATGTTAAGTAATTAGTTAATTGAAACACCCAAATAATATCAGATATGTGACCAACAGTTGAGATTTTTTCCCACACCATTCCGATTACTCACCTACACCACAGGTAGATAGTAATCGGCAAAATCACACATCTACACAAGATCTCCGTACTGATCCTATACCTAGATATAAGACAGCAAGAATCTCGCAATAGTCAGTCGAATACAAACCACAGTCAAACTCGTATCTGCCGTGTTATCTCTAGTCCGTATAACAAGTGAGCAATCAATTCATTCGTCTTATCGTAAAATGCCCAGTTCACCGCGTTACATCTAAACAGATAACATTGAATCAACAATTTGACGCCACAATACACGGTTCGAGGCCGCATCTCTCCATCCTCGAATGCGCGCCACGTTTGCCAAGTAATTCTGTACCTGGTCAGCCGACCTTGCGTGCTGCGCTCCACGCCGTCTCGTACCTGCCGGATCGGAAGCGAACACCATCTTTGCAGGGTTGCTGTCTGGTGTTCTTGCAACATGCCCACGTCCAGTTATTTGGTTTCGCAGACGACATAGATATTATAGCACGCAGCTTAGAGAAGATGGAGGAAGCCTACAGCAGACTGAAGAACGAGGCTAAGCGGTTCGGAATAGTCATCAACACGTCGAAGACGTAGTACACAATAGGAAGAGGTTCAAGAGAAGACAAAGTGAGCCACCCACCACGAGTTTGTATAGGTGGTAACGAAATCAAGGCGGTTGAAGAATTCGTGTACTTGGGCTCACTGGTGACTGCCGATAACGATACCAGCAGAAAACATTGGAGACGCATCGTGGTTGGAAACCGTACCGTAAGTTGGATTCCGCAAAACGCTCTGATCGAATAGCGTTCTCCGCCGTACCAAACTGACTATCTACAAAACGCTCATTAGACCGGTAGTTCTCTACGGACACGATACTTGGATGATGCTTGTGGTGGACCAGCGCGCACTTGGAGTTTTCGAAAGGAAAGTGCTGTGTATCACCTTTGGAGGGGTGCAGATGTAACCACGAGTTGCATCAGCTGTTGGGAGAACCATCCATCGATCACACCTCGAAAATTGGACGACTGTGGTAGGCCTGGCACGTAGCCAGAATATCGGATAGTGACGGGAACAAGAAGGCGAGGTGCGCAGTGAGCAGGGTGGATCGGTCAGGTGGCAAACGATTTGCGATCCCTCCGTAGGCTGCGTGGTTGGTGGCGTGCAGTCATGGACCGAGTTGAATGGAGAAGACCTTTATGTACTACACAGGCAACTCCACCTTTGGTGTGAGTAAATAAATAACAACGTCCAATCACAAGGAGTCAAGCGATCCGTACTGGGGAGATGCATGCCCTGGAGGGTGAAATAAATGGCAGGTTACTAATGAAGCCAGTCAGTGTAATCATGACGTTTTTGGGCACCCGAAATAATTACAGTCAAGACTTCAAGCAGTCTCGGGTGAGTGAAAATAACATAAAATTGAGTTGGTGAAACTTTATAGTGGGTGGAAATTTAACACGGGAGTAAAGGCAAAGTACTCACCGGATTTTTTCGCATTTTCCTTATTTTTGGCTTCTTCCACGCGAGGGCGGATTTGAGTGAAAGGGACCATACCCAAGTAATATTTTAAGTTTTATAACGCTCTTGAAGACCATAATTTACTCTTCAAGAGTGTTATAAAACCAGCATAAAACTACAATGTTACTTGGGTAAAGTGAGTTGTTTCGCGGTTCCGCGTAGACAGTTCTACCCACTAAAATCAGCTTATTGAAAAGAAAATTTGACAACATGGACGTTTCCGCCGCAGATGTTAACTCTATTTTGAATTTCTAGATGGCTTACTGCCGTTTAAAATAATTTTATAAATGTACATTGTACATGTACTACTTTTACTGGCAACGATTTTCGGTTTCTGATGCATTTTGTTCCAACAAACTTGAAGTCTGTCAAGAAACTTCGCATATTACATCAGTCATGATGTTGGTACAGTTGAGTTGCAGAAAATTGCAAATTTGAATTTCATTTTCTAAGTTTTTGGAAAAATGCGTCTCCTGTAAAATTTGCTCAATGTAACATGTACCACTTTCGCTGGCACCGGTTCAAATGTAAAGTATTATAATTATTTTAGATATATTATTTAAAGTGATAGATGATGCAGCACATTTGATTGCTGATTCAAACTTAAGTTATGGTAAAATTCATCTCTAATGTTTTATTTTCCTACAGTACCACAATTGCTGCTGTTTATAGTATCAAATTAAAGATTGGAGATCAGCTTCCGAATATGTAATTCACGAGAGTCCTAATGCAATGCCAACCCTACAGCTTGAAGAATAATTAATAATTTCTATTATACAATTTTTTTAATCAGTTTTTTAACAGCATGATAAAAATCTAACCTTTGTCCCAGAAATAGCATTTTTACCGCTCTTTGTCCACCAATGATAATGCTTGTACAACATCGTAAAGTTTTCGTTTTGGGCATTGCACGCACTCACGAAAATCCAAAGTCACGAGCAGCACAAGCCCCACATATTAGACGGGGGAATTGCTCCATCTCGGTTGTCATTAATATTAAATTCGCCAGCAAGTGGGAGAACACGCGCGGCGGGACGGCCAGAAAAATAACCCTTCCGGTGAAGTTGATTGTTATCATCAGTCTTCATTAGGCCTAGAGGGAGGGCAAACGTTCATGATGTGAAACAATAAACATCAGCCCGGCGAACTGCGATTGCAACTTTCCGATTAATATCGAATTTCCACTTCCGCTAGACTGCTATCCCATTTGAATAGCCCTCTAACGCCCTCACCACCACTGCAACTACTGAGCGAACTACTCTATGGTAGGTTCTGTTCAGAGTGAAGCTCCGTGAAATCCGTCTGCCAGTCGAGTCGGTGCCTCCTATAGATGAAAGGCACCTGATAAAATATCCGGTTTCTACAGCCTGCTGTTTCTGTAGTCAGTATTCTGTATCGTATGTCGACGTTTGCTTCGTTTGGCCTACTTAGTTGCGTTCGGATGTTCGGACTCTTGGCTTACTATGTTACATGTTCCTATATAGATATCTGTAGACAGGTAGTGTCACTCGGACCGTGATAGTGTGAGCCAATTTCCACGTGGGTGGTCGACTGACGAATGGAAGGGAAATAGAGCGAGAGGAACCATGTGACACGTTTGGGTCGACGAGAAAAAAGTAGCTTTATCATTCAACTAGCGGTGACAAGCTGGCAGTTAAGCTGGGATATTTATATTATCAATTACATAATCAAGATTATGAGAGAATATGACAAGGATATTGAATGGAAAACTGGTCACTGACCAGTGATCAATCATTGACGAAAATAGAGATTATCCAATGACATGTACTCACCCTGCTTCTTGACAGGCATCTTTCCGTCCTTCGTTAGCGCCAAAATTATAGCAGAGCCCCCGTAGCGGTCCACTGCAGTCGGTAAAACAGGAACTATTGTTGAACTAAACAGAATGACTACGTTTATGTATCTTCTAACTCACTCTGCAGCAGCCTCTCAGCGCGTATCCTTATTGCTATGTTTCTTCGTTTCCCTTACAAACACTAAACACACCAATCACTTAACCCAAAAAGGAAAAGAAATGGAAGAAGAAAAACCCCGAAGAGCCGCACTTTTATTTCACGATGCTATCGCTCAACCACTCAACTTATCGGTCGTCGGCGTCTCCTTGGCCGTCGTCGCAGTAGGCTGCCACTTCAGCCGTGAATGTCGCTTCGCTTCTCAAATATCACCAATCACATCAAATTCCTCCACGACGACGATGAGGATTCACTTCACTTTGGTGCTGCCTGGCTGGAAGGCAAACATCGCGGTTCAAGTTGATCGGAAGAACGGGAGGTCGGGGAAGAACATAATAAGTACATAGAACACAGCACACAGCAGTCCCACTACAGTAAAGCGCGCTCAGCTCGTTCGAAACGGACGACAGCCCTCGATGACGCGAAATGTGCTCCTCAGCGTGTCGGGTCGGGTGGTGCGGTACATAAAAGTCGAGATCGAGATGATGACACGGCCGCGCGCGGCTGAGCGGAAAGGGCAAAATCGGCAAACGCAGCATAAAAACGGAAATGGGAAACCTTAGCAGCAGAAGCAGCGCTTACACAATAAAAAATAAAGTTCTTTGATTTGGTTTGGCCTGGGGACGATGGACATCGTCGACGACGTAGACACACAAGAGGATCTTCCTTGGTCAAGAAGCTTAGTGTAGGCCGTGGGCTATTGGGCTTGCAATGATTTGCTCCAGCTAGCGAGGAGCATACTTTGCATTATGTTTTTACAGTCACAGGCAAGCGATGTTGGGGTTATGCTGGTTGAGTGTGTATGTGCGGATTGAATCTTGCGGAGAATTTCTCACAGTAGCTCTCATCGAGTGAATTGTTTTGCTAAACTTAGTGTAAACTGGAGAGCGATATATTCGAATGGATGGGTTACAAAACGTGACACTTTGAGACATCCATAAAAAGCATGCTAGCAGAATGTGTTTAAAAGAGATGTTCTTCTTCTTATTATTGGCATTACATCCCTCACTGTAACCGCCTCGCAGCTTAGTGTTACCATTTTTGCATTCGTATATCATGATGATACATTTATGCTCAGGAAGTCGAGAAAATTTCCACCCCGAACATTTCCTAGACCGGACCTAGACCAACCAGCTTTAGCATGGTCCTGCTTAGTAGCCGCGCATCTTACCGCATGGCTAAGAAAGGCCCTAAAAGAGATGTTACATGGCCGTAATAACGACGAAAGTTATTGTCAAAAACTACCAATGCCGTATGGTTATTTGGCCATTGAGGATATTCTAAAACAAATGCACGCTTGAAGTATGTGTATTTTTACGTGAGCTTTTTACCAATAAAGTATTACTGGCCAGTTAAGATTGGCGTTTGAGCGTGTTCGGAGCTTTGCTGGAGAGAACTACAATAGAATCAGCGCCTCAAGTGGCCGCATAACTACTATAAAAAAAGAAGATTCTCGTTCGCCTATCTGTGCACCGGTACTGGTTGATTATCTATGATTAATTATTTCAGTAGTACTCATGTTAATGGGCACTATTGCCAACTTATTAGATGCCACTTATGGAATGGTGAGGATTTAAATAATACTGTGTTTTGTTTTTGTATATTTGATGAGTTCAATTGTGGAAATTCAAAAGAAATTTCCGCGGAATTTCACTTGAAGATCCCTTGAGATTTTGGAAAAATTTCACGTTAAATAAAATTTTCGAGGAATTAAAAAAAAAATTTTAAATTAATTTTTAATTAAAAAAAATTGTATGTGCAAATTCCGAAAAGAATAATTTAATCTTGAATACTTGAGAAGCGTGGAATTTCAAAAGAATTTCTTGTGAAAATTGGAAGTATGCAAAAAAATTCACGGAAACTGCGAAGAATTTTTCTCGGAAATTGTGTAGAAATTCCCTTGGATGTTGTGGAGAATTTCTCTGGGAAATTGTGGAGACTTTCTCTCAAAAATTGCGGGGAAGTTTCCCTCGGAAATTGAGGAAGATTTGTGAGTAATTTGATTTGAAAATTACGAAGAATCTCCCTCGGCAAAGAGAAGAGTTTTCTTCGGAAATTATTGAGAATTTCCTTTGGAAGCTTTGGAGAATTTTCTTCCTAGAGGCGAGCTAGCTTCTCTTCTTCTTCTTCTTATTGGCATTACATTCCTACACTGGGACAGAGCCACCTCGCAGTTAAGTGTTGATTAAGCACTTCCACAGCTATTAACTGCGAGGTTTCTAAGCCAAGTTACCATTTTTGCATTCGTATATCATGAGGCTAACACGATGATACTTTTATGCACAGGGAAGTCGAGACCATTTCCAATCCGAAAATTGCCTAGACCGGCACTGGGGATCGAACTCAGCCACCCTCAGCATGGTCTTGGTTTGTAGCCGCACATCTTACCGCTAAGCCAACCCCTCCAATAGAGACATAAAAAATCGTCTGCAATTGAGGAAAAATTTCTTTGGACTTTGTAGAGAAATTACTCGTAAATTGTGGAGAATGGAGAATTTACATTGGAAAAGTGATTTTTTTTTAAATCGTGGAGAGTTTCCGTTGTGAACAATTTTCCTCGAAATTTGTGGAAAATTTACCTAGGAATTGGTGGAAAATTTTCCTTGGAAATAGTGGAAAATCTCTCTCAAAAATTGCGGAGAAGTTCCTTCGGAAATTGTGGAGTAATTCCCTCAGAAAAATGAAAAGTTTCACTCGAAAATAGAGGCGAATTTCCTTGGAAATCGTAGAGAATTCCCCTTGGAATTTTGTGGAGAATTTGCTAGCATTTTCTTCATAAATTGTGTAGAAATTTTCCTGAAAATTGTTACCAGAAATTTTGGAGAGTTGCTCTCCGAAATTGTGCAGTATTTTCTTCGAATATTCTGGAGAATTCCACTCAGAAACTGCGGAGAATTTCCCTCGGGGATTATGGAGAATTTCTAAGAAAAATTGTAGAAAATTTCGTTTTGGAAACTGTGCAGAGCTTCTTTTGGGAATTGTGAAGGATTTTCTTCAGAAACTGAAAGATTTTTTTTCGGAAATTATGGAGAAATGTCCTCGTAACAGTGGAGAATTTATAGCGGAAGTGGTGAAGAATTTTCCTTGGAAATCGTGGTAAACTTTCCACGGAAATTGTGGAGATTTTTTCTAAGAAATTGTGAATGATTACCCTTGGAAATTGTGGAGAACTTTTTTGGAAATTGTGGATAATCGAACTCGAGTAGAATTTCTCTTTGGAAATAATGGATAATTTTATTTGGATGTTGTGGGGAATTTTATTCAGAAACTGTAAAGAATTTCCCTCAGAACAATGGAAAGTTTCTCTCGGAAATCGCGATGAAATTCTTTCAGGAATTGTGTACAAGTTCTCTCGGAATTTGTAAACAATTTTACTCAACAGTTGATAAGAATTTATCTCAAAAATTGTAGAAAATATGCCTTGGAAGTCGTGGAGAACTTCCTTCAAAAATTGTGGAGAATTCATCAGGAAGTTGTGAAGAGTTTCCTTCGGAATTTGTGAAGAATTTCCCTCCGAAATTTTGGAGCCATTTTCATCGGAATTTGGGCAAAACTTCTCTCAGACTTTGTGGAAAAAGTCCCTGGAGAATTTAACTCAGAAATTGCGAATACGAATTACTTGGAAATCGTAGATAATTTCTCTTGGAATTTTGTGGATTAAATAGTGGGGAAATTTCCTTGAAAGTTGTTGCCAGAAATTTTGCGGAGTTCTCTTCGGAATGTGTGGAGGATTTTCCTCGGAAATTTCGGAGAATTTTGTTGGAAACTGTGGAGAATCTCCCTCGGAAATTATGCGAAATTTCCCTTGATATTCGAGAATTTCTCTCGGAAGATATGAAGAATACTATTTGGAAATTGTGGAGAATATCCCCCAGGACAATGGAAAGTTTTTCTTGGAAATTGTGGAGAAATTCTTTCGGATATTGTAAATAATTTCTCTAGGAAATTGTGAAGAATTTTACTCAGCAGTAGAAGAGATTTTTTCTTCAAAATTGTGGAGAGTTTGCCTCGGAAATTATGGAGCGGAAACTAGCAACTACTGCTAGAATTCAATTTCAAGGTGTAGGATAGGAATGGAAACGGCATGTAAGTCCATTTCCAGTTCTTGGAATTGCTAGTTCTTATATTCTGGAAATGGAAATGGACTTCCATGTCGTTTCCATTCCTATCACACACAGTTTACATCATCCCCTAGGCCAGTGAGCTTGTATCGCCCCGCAAAGCCTTCAGAACGTCAGCATAGCTCTTACCATCAGCCTTGACGATAATTGCTTCGCCTCTATCCTTTTTTGCCATGACCATTGGAAGGTTTGCCCTTTCTTCTACGGCCACTCCCCTTCTTGGCCAATGGCGTCTTCGCCTCCTATACCTTCGCCTCCACAACTTCCCTCTAGGGCAGGCCTTCCTCCCGGCGAACTTCGGTAGTCCTCGTAGAAGGAGGAACTGGTTTCCGTCGTTCCTTAGGGCCGGCAACCTGCTCAACCTTCTCCCAATGGATCTTAGTACCCTTCTTCTCGTGCAATACCGACTTGGCGCTAGCTCCCTTCAGGTTGGTTGCCATACTGACCTTACTAAGCTTTGGAATTTCTCCAGTAACAACCATGCGTTTCCGGAGTTCTGCAGTCTGGCTTTCTGATAGCTGCTTTGCTTTTCTTCCGCAAGGACTCGAATCTTCGACTCTGCTTCCTTCCTGGCCTCCACTGCTTGGCTCACTGCCAACTCTTTCACCGCTTTGGTCAAACACTTAACGAAGTCCGACTGAGCTGAAACTTTGTATAAGGAGTTTTTTCGAGGAGATGAAACTTTTGAGCGCTACCCGTTTTTTAAATTCTAAAAGTACGTCCCTCTCGACTGATTCGGCCAAATGGAATTCCGCTAGATGATTCTCGGCCTTAGTGGCATTCGGTCAAATTCACCATGTGGAAACACACATAACCCTTACTAAACTACACAGGATTCTGTTTTTACACGATTTTTTGATCGTGTGACTTTAATATGCCACCAAAATCTTTGCAAAATTTTACAAAAAATCCTAAATACCTAATTAAAAAAAACCCAAATTTATCCCCCAGTGGTGATTATGCCTTTCTCGATTCAATTTGTTGAATTCGAATTAGTATGGTAAATGCAACGTAAATTGCCTACATTTAGGCGGTTAATAGCTTTGATGCGATTATATCACGCTGCTTAAAAATAACTCAACTATGAGAGTAATGGATTGCGTCACGGCTAAATTGATTAATGATTTAAAATGTGCATGTACACAGCGTATTTGATAAAAGAAAAATAGAAATATTATTCAAACCGCATGAGATATTAGCAAACAAAAACAATAGTGTCCAACTAGGAAAGTTTCTCCGTCGAATGAAACTAGTTGCACTCGAATCGGTCAAGTCCTTCTATATGAAACGTGTTTAACAATAAAAAATTCCCGAGGCCACACACACACACACACACACACACACAGTCAGACATGTGCTCAGTTTTTCGAGCTGAGTCGATTGGTATATAACACTATGGGTCTCCGAGCCTTCTATCAAAATTTGGCTTTTGGAGTGAAATTATAGCCTTCTGGTACAACTTTGTTGTACGAGAAAGGCAAAAAACACATGGTAATTAGAGTTTCCATTTCCCGGCCATTTCCGTTGTCCCGGGATTCGGGATGAAGTTGTTCGTATATCCCGGGAAATCCCGGGATTCTGTTTCCTAAGAAAACCTATATTTTGATTTAAAAACGATTTTATTCAAGGGTAAAGTTCTTATTTTAGAAAGGCCAGATAATACAGAGTTCAAATTGAAACTCAATTCAATTCTAAATTTTTTTAACCTTGTAACATTTTCCCCTAAGATGCTCAATATTAATTATTTCAAGAAGCAAATAATATTCACGTTTTTCTCGGAAGGAAGAGTGCCCTTTTGGAATATATGATCGCCGAGTCCGAGAAGAAGGGTTCGCTGGCGGTTGCAGTCGGCTTGACTTTCTGCATTGTTTTGAATATGCATTGGGTTTAGACAGATGCTGGGATTGCATTCAATACCCTAGTGACGAAAGATGGAAGATGCGCAGTAGAATCGATAATTATCGATAAATCAACGAGTACTCGATAACGATAACGTTAAATCAACGCTCACTTTATCGTCAACGAAATATCATCGTACATCCGTTATTGTTATCGAAGTAGGCGTTAAATTAACGACGATAATTTATCGATTAACAACCCTGGAACAGATTATGGTCCAGGAAGATTTCAGATTTTAAACATAGTGTCGATGGATTATCTACAGAAACGTAATCACAATCCGGGATCCATGGATCGGGCGCATAAGTCTCGTGGCATCGTGCATTGGCTGCGAAAATCATGGGTAGCGCCGTACAGAATTTAGTGTGAGGTTCGAACTTTCGGTAGCTTGCTAGTTGGTCAGTAGGAGTCCAAGCGAAGCTTTGGTCAGCTGGTTAGCAGCAAGTACCAAAATAAAAAAAATTGGTAGAGCATCGTGGTACTTGTACTTGCGCATGTGCTGGAAAGTTTGTTGTACGAACGTCGATTGCAAGGACATGAATTGGATCAAGAATTGTTTTGGAGGCAAGAAGCTCAGGAAGACTGCCTCAATGTTGGATGGCGCGAGGAGATTAGCAAGGCGAATATCAGCTAGTGTACACAACCTAGCTGTAGACGGGAGATGGGTAGAAGTAAGGCGCCAAATAGATGTAGCTGATCTTGTACTGTAGATACTTGTCGTTTAATTAATTGAGAGCTGTAGCTGCTGTAAAAAGCATCAGTCAGTAGTCCTCCATTGAACGGTATAGGGGAATCTAATATTTTTTGTGAAGGTGTTCTATTAACTATCTCCGATATTTTCATGTCTGTTCCTCTCTTACTAATTTGATAATAAGATGTTATCGATTGTGCATCACAAAAAAACCTTGGCCCCGTATACATGCCTGAGCCTACCAAATAAACAAACTTGGAGAAAAAATCATGTCTGATGGGAGGTATAAAAATATGATATGAGTTTATCAGCTAAGTTGGGTTTCGCGTTCAAAACAAATAACTTTTGTAAAAAGGAAAATTACACTGTTTGCGAACCGGAAGTGAAACAGTATTTTTGTCCCGGGTATCCCGGGATTTTCGGGATTTCAAAAATAATATCCCGGGAATCGGGAAATCCCGAATTTTCCTGAATCCCGGGATTTTTTGTCCCGGGATGTCCCGGGATGGGAACTCTAATGGTAATTAATATGCGTTAAACATTTAAGATGATAACATTTATGTTAATACTCTTATAGCGAGTGCTTATTATGGCATATATTTTTTTTATATAACGGCAAACATATTTTTTTATTTATCAACTTTCATTAGTTTGATGAAAGTTGCAGCTTTGCTCGGTGCGCTGTGCACTACCTCAGGTTCCGAAAATGGGTCTCCTGTCGTTGGTTTCGAATACGCTTAACGTGAGAGCTTTTACAAACTTAGAAATGGACTATTACGAGCCTCTGACTAATTTCCAGGGAGCTAGTGGTGAGTTGACCAAACAAATACAGTGTGTCAACGAATCTCTTGCTTTCACCATCAAGAACCTAGTGGAAGCTTAACTCTCAGTATCCCCCTCATATGCGTGCGTCACGGAAGAGGCTTGTACGCTCCGTTAAGAAAGAACTTAGCTGTCTACTAACGGATAAACATCCCGATGATAAAGCTTCGGCTACTGTGCTAAAGTCGAATCGCTCGTACACCCACGTCCACTAACCTACTTAACCCTGGACAGCGAAGCGAACGAAGCCTTAATGCCCAACAATGTTTTGTGCCTGAATTCCAGCGGAGTGGTTCAACCGACTTCGAGTGCAACGGAAGAAGTAGCAGCTCTTCGATCCAATTGGAAAGCTTTCCAGGTTATGTTGGCAACTTCTGGAAGCGTTGGGCCAAGGAGTAATGTCACCTAAATCTAGATGGTTAGAAGAGGTGCGAAGTGTTCGAAACAGCTGGGCGTGAGGAATGACATGAGTCGACTTACTGAAAGTTGACAGTACATACTAAACATCGCTGTAGTTTCGGGTACACATGGAGGTTATGGCAGCAATATGCATGGGGGTATAACGCAACCTTGTCGTTCAGTACCGCCCAGACAAATATGGTGAAACGGTAGAAAATATCTTGCTTTCACCATACGGGCATAATACATCATTGAATCGAGCTACACAGAAAAAAATAATGAAAAGTATTCGACGCGTAAACAATAAAGACGTGAAAAATTACACTATTCTTGGCGTACATGGATCTTTTCCAACAAGTTCACCCTAAATGTATGCAATTTACATAGCATTATAACACTTATTCGTATAAAAAGTGACATAATGCAATAAAAATTGCATACATTCAGGTGATAATATCGTTTAAATTTACGCTCTTTTCGGCATTCCCTTTATGTGCATTACTTTCGCGTAAATTTCAACAACTTTTTTTATCTGTGTACCTAAACCTATTACACAAAACAGTAACAGTGAACACGCCGAGAATTTCTGGTAAAAAATGGATTTTTAGATTTCCAGTTTTTTTTAATATAGAGAGAAAAACAATTCCGATGAAATTTAGAACAATTTTTCGGGGAAATTCAAAAGACGGACGCTCGTCGAAAAGGTAAGAGCGATGATGGAGGATTCAGAGATCGACAAGCGTTTCTGAGGATAGACAATGCTGACTGTAGCAGTGGGAGCCCCAGATACTACATATATCAACTGTAAAGTTTTTGTTCATGTCTCGAACGAATTTCGACTGAACTTCAAAATATATCTATATATTTACAGCCATATTGGATAGGGAATGTGGAATCTAGTTTCTAGAATCTAGAAGAAGGAGTTGACTTCGTGAAGTAGACTCGATTGGGAAAATTCTATTCGTGAAGCAAATGGTTTGTAGCCCTGTCAATAAAGAAGAAGAGGATTCTTCCTGCAGGTACTGCAGGTACTGCAGGTACCAGAAGAAAATCAGTCGGATTTAAACTTCGTAGAGAAAAAAGCATCCGTGGAGTTGGCAGTGGAAGACGCGGTCGGTAGTAACGAATTGAAAACTGTGATCGACAATGAGATAAGCTCAATGCAGCGGGACAAAACTCGCTCGTGCAAGTAGGTGTTCCGAATAAGCACGACAAGACGGACGGGCCGCCGAAATACAACGCTTGGTTGCTGGCTAAAGAAAGGCTTTCATCATATTGAAACGTACTCTACGGAAGCATAGATGGGCACTTGGCGGACAGTGTAGATTTTGTCGAATCAGAGCGGAGTGCAGATCCACCAGAGGGACGGGAAGACTGCGTTCTTAAATGAAGAGCTGCCAGAAAGAAGAAAAAAAATGCAGGGCTCAACTAGACGGGTTCGAGTGGAAGATAGGTCTCTTGTGTAGGGCTGAATTGAGCTCCGTATGAGCTGAAGTCATGAAACGCCAAATTTTATCATTTCGTGAAGAGGGTGGGCTTCGTATGCAGCGACCTCGACCATTGCCTTCACACGCTCGGATCCGAGAAGTTGAAGTTGAAGTACCTTGACGACATATTGACGCATCAAGGGAAAACTGTCGGAACAGATAACCGACTCCAGCGAAGTGAGGCAGTTTCTGAACACGAAGGTTGGGCGGGATTTCAAGGCAGGTATTTTGAGAATCAGTTAACGAAACTACCTTGAAGGATTGCTCAGGCGCTTTGGCATGAGTGAATTCCAGCAGAAGTCGACATCAATTGAAATCCGACTGAAGCTCAGTAGAGCGTTAGAAAAGCTGAGTAACAAAAAGCCGTACCGTATTATTAGCTGGTCGGTTATTCTATGTACCCGTCGCTTACTACAAGAACAATCCTGTTGTCAGTCAATAATTATTTCAGCCAATTTCAAGCGTGTCTTCCAGTGTTCGTCGCTATTGGAACTACTCGAAGCAGATTTTAAGGTACAATAGAGGGACACTAGATGTGTGCCTGGTCTATGGAAGATAGAAGGATGATTTAATGCTATAAGCGTTTCCTGATGCAATATGTTAGCAAATTTGCATGCAAGGTGTATGCATGCATTGTAAGCACTGAAGACTCGGAAGCACCTGATAAAATAAAGATTCATTCTAATGTAATACTTGTTAAGCAACGGTTGTGTTATATTACGTTCCGTAGTTAGGCATTTTCGCATCTACAATTGGCGATGACCTTGATTGGAGAATCAAATTGAAACTGAATCCAGAATAATCGAAAGCTTTTATAACTGGATACATGACTTCGGTAATTAAATACCTATAGAAATTTTTTCTTCGTTGATATAAAAGAAAAAACGTTAGAATCAGGAAAACCGAAATTCATGGTTACAGTTCCCTACAGATCCAAACGAAAGGAATTTCAAGCCCGTTTTGTTAAAGCAAACGAATGGATTTATGAAAGTTCGGAGGCTTCCGAGCTTCTTGGAAGGAGGCTTCCGAGCCTCTTGGAAGGAGGCTTCCGAGCCTTTGGGAAGGAGGCTTCCGAGCCTCTTGGAATGGGGCTTTCGAGTCTCTTGGAAAGAGGCTTTCGAGCCTCTTGGAAGGAGGCTTCCCGAGCAAAGCTTGAGAGCAAATCGATAACTAATTTTGTTGTTGTGAAATCGCCTAATTTTGATTACTCAGGTTGATATCCTTTTGGTCGTTTTAACGGTTAAAAGATCAAAATCTATAGCAGAAAAATCTTACTATGACATCAAATCGAAAACTATTCCTGCTATAGATGAGAGCAAATCAAAAACTAATTTTGATATTGGTTCCGATAACAAAATAAGTACACAGTTTGATGTCAGATCATACAATTTAGAAATCAACAGCAAAATGAGATCAAAATATGTAATCAGTCATGATGATTCATATTTGAAAACAAATTATGATTTCAATTTGATATCAATATCAAAATATGTTTTCTATATGCTCTCATTATGTTTTCAGACTTTGCTCGGGTTTCGAGCCTCTTGAAAGGAGGCTTCCGAGCCTCTTGGAAGGAAGCTTCCGAGCCTCTTGGAAGGAGGCTTCCGAGTCTCTTGAAAGGAGGCTTCCGAGCCTCTTGGAAGGAGGCTTCCGAGCCTCTTGGAAGGAGGCTTCCGAGCCTCTTGAAAGGAGGCTTCCGAGCCTTTTGGAAGGAGGCTTCCGAACTTCTTGGAAGGAGGCTTCCGAGCCTCTTGAAAGGAGGCTTCCGAGCCTCTTGAAAGGAAGCTTTCGAGCCTATTGAAAGGAAGCTTGGGGGCCCTCCTTAGCCGTGCGGTAAGACGCGCGGCTACAAAGCAAGACCATGCTGAGGGTGGCTGGGTTCGATTCCCGGTGCCGGTCTAGGTAATTTTCGGATTGGAAATTGTCTCGACTTCCCTGGGCATAAAAAGTATCATCGTGTTAGCCTCATGATATACGAATGCAAAAATGGTAACTTGGCTTAGAAACCTCGCAGTTAATAACTGTGGAAGTGCTTAGTGAACACTAAGCTGCGAGGCGGCAATATCCCAGTGGGGGATGTAATGCCAATGAAGAAGAAGAAGACGAGCCTCTTGAAAGGACGCTTCCGAGCCTCTTGAAAGGACGTTTCCAGTCTCTTAAAAGAAGCCTTTTGAAAATAACCTTCCGAACCACTTAAATGGAGACTTTCGAGCTTTTTGAAAAAAGGCTTGCGACCCTCTTGAAAGCACCCTTCCGAGCTTTGTGAAAAAGTCTTCCGACTCTCTTAAAACGAGGCATCCGGCCATCTTGAAAGGAAGCTTTCGAACTTTCCGAAAGAAGACTTCTGAACATCTTGGAAGGAGGAATTCGTGCTACTCTGAAGAAGGCTTCCGAGAAGCGTAGAAAGATGCCCTTAAACCTCTTGCAACGGAGCAATAGAGCTTTTCTAAAAAAGCCTGTCAAACAGAGGATTCCAAACCTTTAGATTCTAGATTTTTATTCAAAAGTATGTTAACATATTATTCAACATTTTTTCAGATCAGGTAGATTGCATTGAAGATTTTTAAAATTTGCTCATTCGACATTTGTCCGTTTGATCTTTTGTTCCGCCGTCCTTCATACGCTGTTCTAGTTGAGGAGAGCAGGGTTCAATTATTTTTTGATTTACTGATCGCCATGCATATTATGTACAGGACAAAGTTTAGAGATAAAAAAATCACAATTATCAAAACTTTATCAATAAGCTCCAATTGGAATTGTAATACGTCCGCCATAATGCAGTTTTATCCGAGGTACCCCCTAGGGCCAGCGAAGGTACCCCCAGGTGTACATGTACCCCAGGTGGAGAACCGCGTAGGGGAATAAATTTCGGTCCTTTAGAGAAAAAAGTAGGAAATTTCATATTCAGCAATCAGGACCGCATCTTTAAAAAAAACGAAGAGGAAACAATACTTCTGCGAAAAACATTAGGCGTTGCTAAGGCAACCTGAATGAAATGGGGGTTAAACTTGTCCCAAAATAAGTTTGATCAATAGAATATTCCCAACTTTTGAACTAATAAAAATTATAAATAAGGGAATTGACCGTTTTTCATCTCGCTGAACATATATTCATCTCATCGCGAAACAAAGAAATACGGCACCAATTCCGTCGTTTCTTTTTGCTAACATGCATGCATACTGCTGAGAAAGTCACAAAAATATGAAATAAATCAAAAAATATCTTTCCATTGCTTTGTTTTTGATGGGATGAACATCGGAGCCATGAAATGAAATCCAGGAGTAGTTCCCCTACACAAAATTGTTTACAGCTCAATATCAAAAACCAATCATTTTCCGATATTGGGGGTGCTTCAACGTTTCGTTTCCTGTCTTACTCTAAAAGGAATCAATCAAAGAACAGGAATAATCACGAGAACATGTTGAACGCATGTGTTTCGGCGGATCGGATGTACGAAAGATAGCACGTGATGTCAGTGTCAGCGAATCAGCCATCCTTGATAACCGTTACAGGAAAGCAATGGAAACATTGGACAATTACTTATTATTCTCCACGGTGACGCAATTCAGGTTCATGCGTTGTTAGCTAACTTCCAACTCAAGCGAGAAAATTGACCAATTCGTGATTCGTTTGAAGGAGCAGGCTCAATGCAGTTCCGGTGACCAGATTGAAGAAATGATCATGGATCAAGTCGTGATAAGCTTCGCGACAAATATCTGGAGGCTGATACCAGTCTGATCAAGATGCTTGATATTGCACGTAGTCATGAATCAGTTACACTCCCGCCAAAAACTTGGGTTCACCCTAAAACAGGGGCGTCTCGTGGACTTTTGGTACACCTGTTCTATCATCCTGCTAAAAAAATATTGATGCATATTTCTGGGTTGCTGAGTGGTTTCGAATGAAAGTTGTGCTTTTAATCTACTATTACAACCTTTTCTTATACAACTTAACAAAATATTAGAAAAAAATAAATAGAAAGGATTTACAAAACAATAAACAGCTTATTAATCTCTTTTGTTCCAAAAATTATTCTAAATAAATATGTACCTAAAATTTTAAACTCTCGCAAGTCTTCCGACATCTAACTTGGTAACAGTTGGCGATAACTGGATATTGCTCAGAATAGAGATCTTTCAAATCGGCTCTTTCCATGATTCGGGGTACACGGGACTCATCGCCGCTCATATTTCGTCGGTCGGGGTTCAGCGAAACCGCACCAAGCGCCTTTTCGACTGACTTGTGATATTTTGCTCGTAGAATAAAAACCAAAAGTAATTCATGTCAATTCATGTCAATTCATTCGTATATTTGTTTTTGGATATCCTCAGTTATGGGGTAGAAGGATATCCGATACGGTTTGTGATCAATTGGATCTGCTACACGAAAATTTGTACTTGAAATGGGTAATTTTTCATTGGCGCTTGGTGCGATTCGGCTGAGCCCCGGCCATATTTTGTTGCTATGAATCAGTGGCGTAGCCAGAAAATTGTTCTGGGGGGAAGGGGTTCTGAACATTTTTTTTTCGAAAAAAAAAATTTCTTCTAAAAATTTTGTCTCTGGGGGGGTTTTATGCCCAAAACCACCCCCGTGGCTACGCCACTGCTATGAATGAAATGTTATTAACCATTATTAGAGTAAAATGATTCAAGCAGTGATTCAAATCGTTCGAAGCTGTGAATATGAATCTGGAACAATAATTTTCCCAGAAGCTGTTCTAGATTCATTTTTTATACCAGTCAACTGTCAAAACTGTCAAGAAAGGCGCCGTAATTGCAAAGTAGATTGATCCGTAGATAAAATGACGCATTCACACACCAAAACAATTAAAAAATATTTGAATCTCGTCATTCAATCGTGGTTCAAATCTGCAGAAAAAGATCTGAGCGTTGAACCAGTTTTATTTTTTTTGATAGTTGACTGGCATAAAAATGAATCTACAACAGCTGCTGGGAAAAATAATGTTTCAGATTCATATTCAAACTGACAGCCCCGAACGATTTGAATCACTAATGATTTTACTCTTACACGTTATAATGCTCAGTTCTTTTTTCTGCAGATTTGAACCAGAGTCTGTTATATAGAGTTGCGCAAAGAGGATCTTCTTACACTTATCCTGAACGATCTTCTTGTTATTCTGTTTGCAACTTTCATTTTTGTTCAACCCTTAAAGTGACTTCACGGGAGTGTTCACTACTAAAGCTTTTTTATTCGATAACCAAGTCACCCACAGAGTGCAAACACGTGAGTTTCTTGTTGCTACTTTATTGGGGGGTGTATTGAAGTTTTTTGAAGCTGTTTCTAGAACAATTCTAATATATTTCAATTCATGCGTTTTATTTCGCCATAATAATCATTAGGCGATAACAATACTTTCGCCTTACCAACAAGCATTTGTTTACTTTGCTCGATAGGTAGACGGTTTGACAGTTCAATAGGTAGATTTGGCTTCACTCTTTGCGTAACTCTATATATAATAGACTCTGATTTGAACCACGATTGAATCACGAGATTCAAATATTTTTCAATTGTTTTGGTGTATGGATGCGTCATTTTATCTACGGATCAATACACTTTGCAATTACGGCGCTTTTCTTGACAGCAACATGATTTCATTGGAATTGGAAATTTGAAAAACATGTGTGGAACACTGCTGGGGAAATTAACGTGTTTGTTTTATTTTGCTCCAGATTCAAACTAAAATAGTGGTCGAAAATTTGGAATGAAACTGAATCACTACTAATTTCACTCTTAGTATATTTTTTTGATGCGACCCCAGATTATGACGACCAATGAATCACATTTAGAAGCTGAAATGTTTTCCAGTTATTGAATTTTTCAAATTTAGTGAAAATTTAGTGAAATCTATGTTGATTGATTTTGAGTATTCGTAAAAAGCGTTATTTGATGTCTATTTCAAGATATACATAAAAAAATCTTGGTCTATTTTGAAAACTCAAACATTAATTTAATATTGTTCTTGATGTATAGGTAGGGTTTCTTACCCCATTCCCGGCCTAACATGGGCACGACTGCATTATTTAATTGATATTTATGACTAGGAGCTACTTTTTCTGAATTTTGTGGGCCATGTATTGCGATGGGGTTCACCTCTGCTTAAAAAATAGTTATTCTTGCTAAAAACCGCTCGAAAAAGCTTTTATTTGATTTAAATTAACATGGTGCAGCACTCATTTCAGTCATAGGCGATTGCTTATCCGGCATACGCAAGTCTCTTCGGCATACGCAATATTTTACTCAATTTCTCAACATCTCACTCTCATTCTCTCTCTCGGGACGGTAGAAAATGCGACGTAAACAAAAATATGCAATGCACGTTCCACGATAACGTGATGCCAGATGGTATTATTAATAATAATTTTTATTTGGTTGAGAAGATATATGCACTCATCCAAATTCCTTCCAAATACTTGTAAATATATTGTTTTTAGTCTTTGAAATTGAGATAATTATAAATAACTTAAAAGCGTCAACGTTTTAGACAGTTTTCCTATTAACGACGAAGGATTATCTTCATACTAAAATGAGACTCACGGCCTTTTGGCAGCACTGTACAGCTAGAAGTTCTTGTGCCGAGGTGATTTTTTGTTCGGTTTGAGGATACATTTTTAAATGTATTCTAATATGTTTATATAAGATCTAGTGATACGAACAATTAGAAAAGATTGAAGTGCGTGATTTTAGCATTATTGTGTGGTGATAAACAGCCTGAAGCAATGGTTGTATCGAGCACTGTGACGATTTTCAGGTAGGTGTTTATTTGATGATACCATTTTGTAAAAGTGGAAAGAATCACTCCGGCTCAGTGGTATTGCAACAAAGAGCAAAAGTTTGAAATCTACATTTTTATTTTCTATAATTGGATCGATTAGGAGTGAAATAAATGGTTGAAAAATATTGAGCATTGTGCGCGATAAATAGGAGACTTTTTAAAAATTATCAATCATAAGCCTACAGCTACCAAACAGTATAAATCATTAGTTTTCTGTGCAGTGAGCCGGGAATGGGGTCCATAGGCCCAAGTAGTGATTTACCCTATTCATCAGGAGAAAAAAGAATAACAAACTGTTCCGAATCATCGGAGTTTGAACCAGGGTGGCCAGACCTACCGATTTCTCGGTAGTCCTACCGATTTTTGACTAACTTACCGATTCACAGACGAGAGATCAAAAACTACAGATTTTTCAAAATTCCTACCGAGAACTACCGATTTTCAACCCGCCAAACAAAAGCACGGCCATCATAATAATCTTTATTATAAATGATCATCATCATAAATATTTAAATGATTTAAATCATTTCCCATGCAATCTAATATCAGAGATTCAGAATAATTGAATCTCCTGTGTGTCGCATATACCTTAATTTTGTTTTATCTGTTATGATGATGTTTTGCATAAAATCCATAGTCCAATCCACATAAATAGAATAAATACAGGATCAGAGTATTAAATTATTATCTTTTGTGTCACTTACGATATTACTGCATCCTTGATAAAGATAGTTCGATGATCATCTACATTATTAAGGTTTGTTCGCGACAAAATCTGTACATCCCAAAACACGTATAACTTTTAAAATACCTCATCAACGAGTGAAATATTTCATAGAGTAATGAACGTATGTCTGTACTATCAGAAAATATTTTATTTATTAGTATTACAAGCACTTAATGGATCATGGTTTCGAAGAAAGAGCAGGATAGAAAATCAATTGTTTGCAGCCGCCATTAAGGTCTAGTTCTTTCGATTCGAAATCTTGCTAAAAAGCTATTGTTTTCATGTAAGCGCTGTTCATAGAGTCTTGAAATAGTTTGATGCTTTTTTGACATCCATGAGGATGCCAAGGAGTTGAACAAGAACGGATTTAGAGAACCACCAGTAGGATGGGAAGGTGAAACAAATACTACAGAGGAGAACAAATCTTTCGACACGAACTGTTTCTTCTCTGAATGTCACCAATTTTAAGGCATATGTCAAAGCATAGACAGAGAATGAAGTCATTTGAAGTAAAAACTGTGCCGAATAAACTGACACATATTTTTTTCTCAATTCTCAATGTTGTGCCCAGATTTTGTCGCGAACAAGCCTTATATTCATGTTTGCTCAATATTTAACAGTAACTTGAACATTTATTACATGGTAATTTTTCTACAAAAATGTCCACTAACTTTCATGAATTCTCAGTTTTTTTTAAGCTAAAGATGTTTTGTCCACAAGGAATTTTTTTTTGCAATTTAGTTTTTCTCCAAGTTTTAAGCGAAGAAACAAGTGGGGTATTTCTCAGCCAAATTCAAATGTGATGAGAAAACTATTCTTCCCGTCCGGTTTGAAGTTCATCAATAAATTTGGAATACTTAGAGTTAAATCAACAATCATTAGATCCCAACGAACCATTTGCACTGAATAAACTAGTTTTTTAGTTGAAGAAGCCTAGTTTCTGTCGAATAAGCGCTCTATTAGGCCCCCAATGTTTGTTGCGATTGTTCGTCGATATTGATTATGAATCTGAGAAACGTGAATTTTCTCAAAAGGCAATTTTAGATTTATCTTTATATCAGTTCTTAATATCTAGTTTCAGATTCAAATCAGAAAAGTGTTAGGTTATTTGATATTAATCTTGACTTAATCACTACTGATTTTACGTCTTATAGTGAAGTACATATAAACCCTGGCTCTCAAGAATGAACTTCTCAATTATAAGATTTACATATTTTGAAAACGTTATCATACCATTTAATATAATTTGACACTACCGATAACTACTGACTTTTCTACAGTCAAGCTACCGATTTCCCAAAATATAATATGGCCACCCTGGTTTGAACGAAAACGTGCGTGCGCGGTGCGCCTATCGGCAAAGCACAGCACGACAGTCCGACAGAGTCTAACCGAAGGTAAGTCGCATCGTTGATTATTCTCGCAGCGCGTCGAACGAGTTGGACTCCTGCACAGCATAGCAGAACTTTCATCCAAACGTGCTTGCTTTCCATGCGAAAGAGGATGATGTGTGGAAACGGAGAAAGCTGGCGACGCTCACGCTGGTTCTCTGCGCGCGTAGAACGAGTGAGCATGCCAGCAAATATATTATAATATATTTAATATATTTAATATATAATATATTTGATGCCAGGGAGGAAATTATTTCAAAACATTTATTGCCCGTTGCAACTTCGTTTTGCTTCGAATTTTTAGCGTGCACACCAATACATTCAAACTATCTTCGTAATTGTTTTTTGTTGTTGTTATTTATCGAACACACATGTTTTTGTTTACTGAAATAAACAATAAACAGTGTCAATTCATTCGTGTGTGTGACACAGGAAAAATATTCACGCAAATAATTTTCGCGCAGGAGTCTAATAAGGCGGAATCTGCGCAATATCATGGCGCAAAACTTTAAATTTAACTTCTGACAGCGCTGCTGTTGGTTCTTTATTATGAATCGTACGATTGGCAAAAGCTTTCTATGTGATACGTAGTGTGTCGGAAAAATACATATTTAGCTGCAATTTGACTGTACGCCAACTATGTGGCGTTGACTTCATCTGCCTACGCAATATTTTGTTTCGTTATAAAAATGGTTACCTGTTCCATGAACAGGTAGAACGTATAGACGAGGCGCCTCTGCCCTAAAAAATATAGGCAAAAGTTTTTGGCCGTATTTTCGCCGTCTTACATCCGATTTCGGGTATTGCTGGCTCATTATAAAGAATATGAGTAGATCTTGCATCGTAGGTATTTTAAACCAACAATTTTCATTTTTTTATGTTCTAAAATATTACATTAAGATACACATTTTTCTTATATTTACACGCAAAAAAAGTGTTCCCGAATTCGTGAACCAGCAAAAATACACCGTGATTTAATTCATGGATTCGGGAACACCAGTCACGTTTTTTAAAACGTTCCAGAAAATGTGACTGTGTTCCCGAATCCGTGGTTGTTCACGAAAAAATACACCGTGAACTTGTTAACTCACGAATTCATGAACGCTTTATTGAGTCCACAAAATTTCGAAATAAAAAGTGGAAAGGAACCCAGTTTTGATCATCTTTGAGATGCATTGATGAAATTTCGGCGTTTTCTTTTTTGTTTTATTTTTAAAAATTAAAATGTTTACTCAAGTGCATGGTATGCATTGGCCAAAAGTTTGGGTTTAGTACTAAACTGGTCTTAGACAGTTGCTAGAGTCACTATTGGTGGAACATATTGCGATACAACACTATTTGGTATCCAGGATGGAAGATGTTCATTACTGTCGGGTAAAAATGTGGAGGTTCTAGGAATCATCAAATTTCTTCATTCCGTGTCTAAGGAAGGACTACCATGTATAAAAGGTGAGCAATTTTCGTCAATGCCTGAACATTAATTCAGCTAACATATTATTAATAAAATTGAATAAAATTTGTATTGATTTGTATGACTTTTGCGTGACTATCAAAATTGATAAATCTATTCCTCCTGTGAGGTAAGCGTATCGTCGCATACCCGTCCCACTGGAAGGGCTAATATTGCTCAAAACTTTAGGAACATGAGCGTCAGGGTGTAATTGAACGCGTCCCAGAGGCTTCAGAATGGGTATCACCTATGGGACGATTCAAATATGACGTCCACTACTTTTTGAGATTTCTAGACCCCCCTCCCCCCCCTGTCCCGCTTTTTTGTATACCTAGTATATGCAGTGTCACAAAATCTTAGACCCCCTCCCCCACTAAAACCTGTGACATCATTGTTGAACGACCCCTATGTTGGTGAAACGGAAGAGCGAAGACAAAGTGAGGATCATGGTCGATTTACGAGAGGCCAATAAGGCTATGATAAGGGAAGTTCATCTTTGCCCACTCTCGCACAAATGGTCAGCCGATTGAAGGACAGTAACGTATTTGCTAAATTCGACAATAAACAAGTTTTTCATAAACTAGAGCAAGGATTGTCAGTACATTACGATACTTATTTCCCCCACTTGGGCTAATAGTACGTTATAAACATTTTTGGATTACCAGCCGCTCCGTAGCTATTCCAAAACTGTATGGAATCAATGTTAGGAGATTTTCCATGGCTGGTCGTATTCATAGACGCTCCAGATGAAAACATCTTAAAACCAAGAACTACTTCCATTTATCAGCAAAGGGTATTAGCATTTCCCCCTGAAACTATTCTTCAACTGGAAACTATTATCAAGTTTCGCCTACCACGACGGCAGTTCGAAGTTTTCTGATGTTTATAACATTTGTTGGTTGATATATTCCGAACCTTTCGAACCCATTGAACACACTTTACCAGAAAATGCCAAATCAAATGTGGAAACTCTGGCATATTTTGACTCTGATCTGGATACGTTTCTAATGGCTGGTGCTAGTCCAATATGTCTAGGAGCAGTACTTTGAAAAAAAAAAAAAGGATTCAGAGTAATCAGTCATGCCTCCAAACCACTCACCGAAGTTGAACGCCGATATGCCCAGACGAAGAGGAGAGCATTGGCTTTGGTTTGGGCCCCAGAGAAATTCAATTTCTATCTTGATGGAAACAATCTTTGAGGATAAAGCAAAAGCTTGGGCAAGAATCGAAAGATGGAGGTATGGTGGGTACTAGGGTGGTTCAAAAAATCGATTTTGCTCCACAGTGCTAATCTGATTCTTTACCATGTTCTGAGTGTCCTCTGAAAATTTGAGCTTATTTGGATTAAAACTGATTTAGCACAAGCCGTTTCAAGTTTGCATGCAAATTAGTATGGGGAAATTTATTTTTTCATTATACTGTTAATGACGCTTCCCCATTAAGCGCAGGTTAAAAGAAAACCTACATAGCTGAAAGGAATACTCAACAGCTTTCACCCAACGAAAATCGCATGTTGATTAATCGCCCCAATAATTAGTAATCGATTTTAAGACAGGTTGCAAATCTTTAGTCATGATCGTTAAACTTCTTTGAGGGCATCACTGAAATGTGCAGTGCAACATAGTAGCCTGAATTTGTGTGTGCTATTTTTCGCGCCACGAGCAGCATTGTTGCCTGTTGAGGAGTTATGCAATTAGCTCCAGAAAACCACGGTATAGATTAAATTCGATTACTAATTATTGGAAAGATTAATTAAGATGCGGTTTTCACTGGGTGAAAGCTGTTGAGTATTCCTTTTAGCTATGTAGGTTTTCTTTTAACCTGCGCTGAATTGGGAAGCGTCATTAACAGTATAATGAAAACATAAATTTCCCCATACTAATTTGCATGCAAACTTGAAACGTCTTGTGCTAAATCAGTTTTAATCCAATTAAGCTCAAATTTTCAGAGGACACTCAGAACATGGTAAAGAATCAGATGAGCACTGTGGAGCAAAATCGATTTTTTGAACCACCCTAGTGGGTACGCATCGATGTTTTGGTGGAAAAATTCGTCAAAGCATGTAACGGCTGTTTGCTGGTCTCAAATTCATCAACTGAACCGATGGTTAGAACAACGCTACCAGCAGGTCCATGGCAAAAACTTGGACTTTACTCGCTTTGGACTTAACAGAAGTTTCTAAACGTATACATCTTTTGGTTGTCATTGATTTCTCCAGATTTCCAGAAATCGAAATAATGTCATCCATAACTATTTACCATATGGACAAATGGACACCATAGACTCACGATGAAATGGACTGGCAACGATAACGAATTATGGACATCTAATAATAGATTCTGTGTGGATTCTGTACAGCAGAGTAACACATTAGATCACGGCATAGTATGTAGCGGTTCAGAACACAGAGTGCCTACCAAATAAGAACACGAATAAAAAAAACGGCCCTCCATTCGGATCAGATGAATTTGTTAGCTTTTGCAAGATATCTGAAATAGAAATCAAACACTCGGTTTGGTCGAACGCTATAACCGATCACTCATCAAATCAATCAAAATAGGTGTGGCTCTAGGGCGAGAGTATAGCTGAGGACTCCAAGGATTATGACCAGAAGAAACTCGATGACATGAGGTTCCATTTTACACGTGACCTAGCGCAGCGTGGAAATCGCTATCCGAAATGTGCAATCATCGGATCAACAAGCGGACTTCATTGCAAAAGGCTTGCCGTTGATTGCATCCAGAGAACACTGCGCCAAGCTGGAGCTAGGAAGTAAAGGAGACTACTGTGGTCGACCAGGGCTGTTGAGTGTAACCACCGTATGCCCCCACTTTGTTCTACTCCTATGAGCATAGCCATTTTGTTAATACCACAGAGAAACAGACGTCTCACTAAACATATGTTCCATCGTACACCTTTTTAACGGTTTATTTAACTTTTTGTAGGTGGTCAATCGGCCACCGATGGCGCTTTCATCGATTTTGCTTGTGTTTGACGTTTGCACACTACCGCCATCTGGTTGCCGCTTGGCCACTCACCGGGATTTCAGCATTGGGCGACAATGTTTTCGTGACGATGATTTTGATTGCAATTTGTTCTAAGTGAGACGTCTGTTCCTCTGTGTTAATACTTTTGTCTATAGCCTCTTGGACATCCCCGACTAATAACAATCGCAACAAAAATTAAATGTTAACGTAAAACACGTTCTCAATGAACCATTTCTCTAGCGCAGCGGTTATCAACCTTTTTCATGAGAGGTACCCCTTCGAACTTTTACATTAATTGATGTACCCCCTATTTTTTGCTGTAAATGAAAATAAGCGTATCTGACATATTGCCCTTCATAAAGTGGGTTGACATTTTTATTATTCCGTGCAACTTACCAACCCACATTAAGTTTAACCATCAAGCTTCCTACAGGACCGTTATGACTATTGGAGGCTTGAGGTCCGAACCACTTAAAAGTAGGCTTCCGAGCTTCTTGAAAGGAAGCTCCCGAGCTTCTTCAAATGAGCTTTCCGAGCCTCTTGAAAGGTGGCAGCCGATCCTTTTGAAAGGAGGCTTCAGAGCCTCTTGAAAGGAGGTTTCTAAGCATCTTGAAAGGAGGTTTCCGGGCCTCTTAAAAGGAACTTCCCGAGCCTCTTGAAAAGAACTTTTCGAGCTTTTTGCAAGAAGGCTTTCGATCTCTAAAAGGAGGCTTCCGAGCCCCTTGAAGGAGGTTTCCGATCATCTTAAAAGGAACCTCCCGAGCCTCTTGAAAAGAGCCTTTCAAGCTTTTTGCAAGAAGGGTTTCGAACTCTTAAAAGGAGGCTCCCAAGCTTCTTGAAAGAAGGCGTCCAGACCACTTTAATCGAAGCTTCCGAGCCTATTGAAAGAAGACTTCATGGCTTTTTGAAAGAAGGCTTCCTAGCCTCTTGAAGAAATGCTTCCAAGCCTCTTCCAGGTTTCCAATCCTCTCGATAGGAGTCTTCCAAGCCTCTTGATAGGAGACTTCCAAGCCTATTGATAGGAGTCTTTCTAGCCTCTTGAAAGGAGACTCTTAGAAGTAGGCTCACGAGCCTTTTAAAGGATCCTATTGAAAGGAACCTTCCGAGCCTTGAGTCCTCCAGGCTTCTTGAAAGGAGTCGCCCAAACCTTTCAAAATGAGACTTTCCAAGCCTTTCGAAAGACGACCTTCAAGCACCTTGGAAGAATACTTCCGAAATGCGTCGAAGGATGCTTCTAATCTTCTTGCAACAACAAAAAAACGAGCTTTTCTGAAAAAGCCTTCATGCCTCTCAAACAAAGGCTCCCAAACCTTTGAATTCTAGATTTTAGTTAAGAACCATATTCTTAACATATTCTTTAACATTTCGTTTCGATCAGGTATGTTGCGTAGAAGATTTTTTTTTAATTATTTGTTCATTCGTTGGTTGTGGAGGGCGGAATTCGATTGGCTTTGGTTTATTAATCTCTATGCATATTATGTACAAGGCAAAGTATTGGGGGTCGTTCAACAATGATGTCACAGGTTTTAGGGGGGGAGGGGGTCTAAGACTTTGTGACACTGCATATACTAGGTATACAAAAAAGCGTGACAGAGGGGGGAGGGGGGTCTAGAAATCTCAAAAAGTAGTGGACGTCATATTTGAATCGTCCCTTGAAATAAAAAAAAACACAATTATCAATATGTTTTGATTGGAATTGTCCTACGGCCGCATTTTTGTCCGAGGAATCCCTAGGGCTTGCGAAGGTACCCCCAGGTTGAGAACTGCTGCTCTAGTGAATTGCATTTTTTTTAAAGAAATTCCTATCCGAAACCACACCATTTCTTTCCCGAGATTCGAAAATATTTTTCCGGGAAGTTTAAAAATTGACAAATTTAGAAGAATTTAGCGCGTAATTTTGGTTATTTTTGAAAAAAAACTTGCAGAGTTAAATTACGGCAAATCACAGTTTTCAAATCAGCGCATAGTATTTTTTTTTATTTATATAGACATATGTTAGACAAAGTTGTAGACTTAATTCTTAGAGATAAATTGAAAACCATGAATAGACATTTTTCATCCATGCTCTCACCTGAACATCGAGTCAAAGTAACGTCTAGTCCCCGATTTTTTTTTTAATTTGTAGAATGTTATATATTATATAGGGGAACTGTTCCGATCTCCATCTCACTGTACATATATCCATCCCATCGCTAAACAAAGAAATCTCGCTTAACTTTTCAAAAGGTCCTAAGTAACATTTTTTTCATGATTTAATTTGAATATTGCAATCAACAGATTAACATGAAATATGTTGATTGCAATATTCAAATTAAATCATGAAAAAAATGTTACTTAGGACCTTTTGAAAAGTTAAGCGAGAAATCGCTTCTTTTTGTCAACGCTCACTGCTGAAAAAAAATCACAAAAATAATAAACAAACCAAATTCCTTTCCATTGCTTTGTTTTTTTATGGGATGGAAATAGGAGCTATGAGAGCTATGTGGCAAACCGTTCCCCTACCCATTCAATGATCGTTTCAAATGGAAATATCATGTAACAGAATGAACAATACCAACGCTTGGTCTTGGAATAAATTCTCGCTTAACTTTTCAAAAGGACCTAAGTAACATTTTTTTCATGAATTAATTTGAATACTGCAATCAATAGCTCTCATGTTGTTCTGTTGATTGCGCTATTCAAATTAATTCATGAAAAAATTGTTACTTAGTTCCTTTTGAAAAATTAAGCGAGAATTGACAGAAAGGTGACCTTCAAAACTTCGCTTGGAAAGTAATTTGAATGACAATGGAAAATATTTCCGAACCACTGTGAATAAATTTGGAATTCATATGACAGTTGGAATAAATATGTGGTACGCTGCTAATCATTATTGGAAATTTGACTACTGTCTCTATCGAAAACTGAGAAAATTCGAAACCTACGACTGACTTGCGGTGATTGATAAAACATGAGAACATTTCTGATTCTGATATTTACCAAATGTTATAAACGTGGAGAAGCATACCAACCTATGTAAAAAAAAACCTATCAGTGACTAAGTAAATAATGTAAAGTATGACGAGAAGCACTCGGTTCGAATCAGTAGCCAGGAAAAATAGAACCGTGATTGTTCTAATATCGATGACTGTATCGTGCTACTTTTTTTCCACTTCCTGCCATATTCGAAAGCATCGCACACACGACACAGCAGATAGAAGGGTGCCAATAAGAAAAATGAGATACTAAAAATAATACCCTACTATAAATCTATGCTCGGATGGAACAGCGTTTGCTTTTTCAATTTTTGCGCTCTCGATTTCTCTCGTATTGTTTGTCCTAGATTTACTCATTTGCAAACCACGCTAGACACTGGTAGACACTCGAGGAATTTCAAAACACCAACACACAATCCGATTAGCGATTTATACCAACTGCCCGGCAAGAACAATACACGATTGCATAAATGCAGGCGGGTCGTTCCCCTTGGCTTTTGCCGTTGATCAAATAATTTTGATTTGGATGAGTCCACCTGACGGACAACCTGTCCGAGTGATGGCCCAAGCCCGCACCACCAGCTAGCTTCGTGAGCTTGCCTACAAAAATAGCATGCCATTCAATATAGAACACTGGCTGGATTATCCCAACAGTCGAGCGATTGAATTATACGAGCACAAAAACAATACACGCGAGTGAATGCTATTGCGCGCGGCCTACTCCGACGAGGAAAATAGACAGAAAATTGATTATCAGCAGAAGGCAAACGGCAGGCTATGGACTTTTCAGGAGCTGCACACAAATACCAACGCGACTATCAGGACTGAATCGGACTGCTGCGGCGATGGGGTGAATATGCTCGACTTTTCTCTTCCACCCGTTTTCTCTCACTAGCACTGCTGGGTTTGTTGGGTCGTCCTCCTATCGTCAACCTGCTGTACCCACCCCCTTTACCACCTGCTTCGCCGTAAAACGCGAAAGTTATGCATGCATTCACAATTTAATACACTTTTCACGAATTAGGAAAACTGCTTTTCCTAAGTGGGGCTTTTCACGGATTCGTTATCGAATTTTCTCACGTTCCAAATGTCACCACTCGCATTCGGATATCAATTTTCATCGGGCGTTTTCACCAATGCAAAAAAACTGGATCAAGACGATAAACTTAATATTTTTACCAGTGACACTGCGGTGCCTTTGCGCGAATAAGGAAGAAAAACGAGCAGGTGCCTCCGAATTTTCCGCACCGTCCGCGTTCGATTTATTTCTCGACCACCTAACCAAATCGCAACCCGTCCCGAAACGTTACGCGACACGATTCCAGCCCGTTCCAGTTGGATTTAGTCACGGGATTTCATTGCACCGATCCGTTCGAAAATTTCACTTTTCTTCCTTGCTCTCTAGTAAAAGTGTCCTGCTCGGTCGCTTGCTTCGATCTTTTCTATCTGTGCCGTCGTCGTCGTCGTTCGTCTGTTTGTCCGTCCACCACACCAACAAACCATTCTAACGCGAGAGTCACTCACTTCATGGGCTGCTCTGACTCTGACGACTAGGCAGAATGTGTGTTTTGCATTTGGTTCGATGTCGTCGACCATCATCAGCATCATAGTGCTCGGTTTTTCCAAGTGTGCGGACGACTTCCATCTTCCATCATGCTTTTCCACCGTGCCGTTAGGGGTGTGTTGGTGTAAATAAATCCTGTTTGTGTGGTGTGAATTTTCCGACCACCCGCACCATGACGCACATGGCCCCGTTCTTTGACGGGCGGTTTGACTGCAGTCAAGTATCGCGTGGAAAACTCACCACGACTCGAGGGGGTGACATCTCCGGTCGGTGAGTGACGATAGGGCTGGCATCGGTCGTACAAAAACTATGCTTGCTGAGTTTGTGTTTCCTGTGCCGAAAGCTAGGTGGCTGCTAGTGTCAAGTCTCCGACATAAACATAAATAGTGTGTGGAGAAGCAGTGGGTCTTGATTCTCTGTGTGAAAACGATGGCATTGTTACATAAAAAGATAAGTGAATTACCGGAGGATGCCGTGCTATTGGATGAAAGGCAAGCGCTGCTGTACTTCATGAAGCTGGTGGAAAAATGGCCGGATAAGTGGGATGTGTAAGTATCCTTATATGAATCATGGGTTGCCATTCAAAACACTGACCTCACTTTTTCAGATGGGCAATGAAGTACACCCCTGGCATTTTGGGAGTAACGACGGTTGTGTCCAGTATTTACATCAACAACCACTATCGAACAAAGCTCAAGCTGGGCACCTATGGACGTCTTTCCAGCTACATACCGGCTGTCGTCCTGCCGGCAATTATGACTACATTCTTCCACAGAGTCTACGTCGTGCCGGACATAGTGCTCGGTAAACATCAGTGTCCGGTTTGTGTTCAAACCAGGGCTGGGTTATTGCAGGCAGGATTCAGCACTATTTACCCCATGCTGTTAGCTCCGATGTCCGCTTTTATGGTATCTTCGATCATATAAATTATTTCACGAAATTTACTACGTTTGATGCTTCCTTTGCAGTTCGCTACCAGACATTTCACCTATCGTTTGCCTTCAATTACCGAGAAGCCTATGGAAGTAGTGAAGTTGTATAGGAAGCTATCCAACCCTATCATGATGACGGTGATTGGTCTGTTGGCATTCAATCTGATGGCATCGATGTTCCTCACCGGAAAGGAAATCCAGACAGTGTACAACATTAATATAAAGCTACTGGAATCCGACAATGAGAATCAGTTCAAGAGTTCATGATTGAGAACCTTAAAACTGAACTTTGTTAATATAAATTAGTAAATAAAAATATGTCCTTGAAAACTCGATTTGCATTAGTAAAGCATGTAAAAGATTTAATTCGAAAAATGTATTGGAGGCAATGAAGCTTTGCAAATGACAACATTCAGGGTTGTTACGACTACCGTCAAACGGGGTGACTTGCAACAGCGGGGTGACTTGCAACAGCGGGGTGACTTGCAACACTTGGGTGTGCCACAAGTTTTTGTTTTTTTACAATAAAAAAAGGCCCAAACATCGAACTTGTCGTCACGCATCCCTAGGTTACATTGTATTTGTTGTGCCTAGTTGGTATTTAGGTGAAAATATAACTCACTGTTGTTTTTTTGTATTATTTTGTGAAACATTTTCGTTAATTGAAAATCGAACGTCGTAAATCGTAAGTTCGTGTAGCAAATTGAAAATAATTTCACCAAAATCGATCCCCTCTCCAGTTACAGTACCTAATAAGGTATGTAATTCCGCAAAAACTATAAAATAATAAAATTGTTTGTTTTTGAAATATCAACTTTTTCGAAATTTGTCCCCCTGCGGGGTGACTTGCAACAGCTGATACACGATAGTTTTATTTATCAAAAACTGCTGATTCAGTTTTTAAACATTTTTTTTTTCAAACTAGCATTGATTTTATGTTACAGAATTCCTTTACTAGCCGCGAAACTACAAAAAACCTGGAGGAAGTTGCATGATTTCTAATTTTTCAAAGAAAACTTTGATGGAGTCGGCGGTAGAAGTTAAAAAACAAATTGTTTATTTGGGAAGCCGCTTGGCGTTACGATTTGTCCCCTACAACAATTTTACATTATCTTAATAAATAAAACAGTAAAACTAAGACTTACGGTGGTCAAACAGTGTTGAATCCCCAAGAAGATCCAACACTTGTGGATGGTTTGCTGCTTGCTGCGGAAATGCCTTTTCAAAATAATGATCTTAACATAATGGTGGTAAATTAGATGATGGGGAATGAAAGGAAAACTGTTTTAAAAACAACTATCTAGGGAATGACTGGTGGGGCACACCATTCTTAAGCCGACATAGAGCACTTTTAAACTGATGACTTAAAAATATCAATCGATACGTTGAAATCGTAAAAAAGGCGGAATGGTGGGAGGGGGGATCGCTCAAGTAAGGCCCCTGCATTGACAGTGATGGAGAATGACCCAGGATGAAAAATCACTACGATTAAGATGTTCTAAAACATGTTATGATTGAATTCGATGATGTGTTGCAAGTCACCCCGCAGTAGGGGTGGCTTGCAACACCCATCATTTTGATATTATTTTCATATTTTTATTTTTGTTGTATATCTGATTATATGTCTAATCACTAATATTAGGACCCATTAAAAGTATCATGTACTAGTAGAATGAATAAATCCTTTTAATTCAGAATTATTGAGCGAGAAACTTGAAAAGTGTTGCAAGTCACCCCGTTTGACGATACGTGGATTTCGCGATTTTCGCGGATTTCGCGGTTTTCGCGGATTTGGCGCGGATTTACATAATGATTTTAGGGTTTCGCGCGGATTTGGCGCGGATTTAGTTTTAGGTGGAAATTTAATAAATAAAATACTAAATCTAAGGAAGTTTATTTGAAAATTAGTTTGATGCCTATCTATATATGGGCTTTATTTTCATTAGCAAATGTTGTTGAGAATGTTTCAAGGTTATTAACATTATTTTTCGGATATATCCAAGTCCTTATTTAATGGCATGCATTACACTCTCAAGCATTATTAAAACAAACGTTATGAGGAGAGATACGCCACTTATTGTCATTTTTAATCCATTCTGAAACACGACGCACACAAACCATGTCTATTGAAGGACATGAACACCCATTTTCATCTTGTCAATTTCTTTGTAATTCCAAGATATTTGTCAGTTTCTGATTGGTTGTTTCTTTTACGATGAACTACTCAGCATGATATATTATATCATTTTTCAAAAGTCGTCAGGAATTCTTTCATAATATTGGAACATTTTATAGTTCCTTTATAACATTCATCTAGAACGAATAAGGGTTTATATAACAATGTATCATATACAGTGGCTGGTTTCCTACCCGCCGCTGCCTTATCCATGCGCTATCGTATATGTAGCCAGCATGAGTTAATGGCAAGAAATTTGTATGGCGAAAGACATCTAACGCGGGGTTTCTCAACAGTAGGAACTTTTCACGAAAAATTATTTGATACCAGTCATGTAGGAAGGTGTCCGCTACTACGCCTACCAAATATTTTTTCGATTAAGGTGCTTATTTCCGAGATATTAAACATTAGATCCCTTTTGCCATACTGATTTCCAAAAGTTAACTCTTGAGCGCTGTAAGCACGCTCAAAGCAGGCGATTCATTGGAAACATAAAAATGTTCTGTGATTTAATGCAGATGCTTCATTTTAATAAGTTCTTCCGCAGAATGTCGATCAAAAATAAGAAGATGATTCTCAAAAGTTCTGGCGGTTTTTTTTTATGATATTTTGGTTAACTTAATAAGTTCCTTGCAAATAAATTTCCACACCGTAAAGAGGATTTCTGCAGCATTAAAAACACGAAAAAACTATAAAGACATTTTTGGAGGAATTTCCTGGAGCGGTGAGCAAGGGAATGACTATAGAAAATTTAAAAGAATATCGCCTTAAATTTACAATAGGGTTATAGCGATGATAACAGAAATTTCTTTAATAAGTTCTCAAAAATAGAAGCGGGAGTTTTTCCGCAGGAAGCCACCAATCAATTTCTGCAAGAATTTCTAAAGCGATCTGCAAGTATGCTCTGAAGATTTTCCGCAGGTTATTTGTGGAGAATTTATTTGAACTCGCGACAAAATTCCCAAAAGAATTACAAAATAATTTCCCAGGGGAATTTTTGTAAGAATACTCAGAGGAATTCCCACAGATAATTTGGAGCGACTTCTGCACTTCACGAAGGTAATGGAAATCTGCAACCAGACACATGGGGAGGCGAACCCAGGTAGTGTGGGGATGGGATCACCACTCCCGACCCACTAAAACCAACTCCTTCCTCTCCAGTCATTCCCCCGGCCCGCAATTAAGCAATACTTCGGGGGATGACTATTGGGCATTGCGCCCCCTCCATGACGTACACGTATGCGCCTCAACTCTTCGACACTCCCCATGCAACACATTTGCACAAGACATACTGGCACCACATGTGCCCCAACACTCACCTGCCTATGCCGCTTGAATGACTGCAAGGGTAACGACAGGTACCCTGCAGGGGGTACCCCATGCCGCCATCTCACAACATAGACAGTCCTCACTCAGTATGGTGCTCACCCCGTCCTGCAACAGAATGGCACCACTTGTCTACCAAGCCGGAGGCGACCCTAGGTTGGTGGCTCCTATGCCGCTCCTACCTCAGCTACGAGGCAGACCCTTTCATGTCTCCTATTTCTGAGGTGCCGCAGAGGCATCAACCCCCCGACACTCCTGCCAGGCCTAGCGAGACTTCACTCTTTCTGTCCCTGACAGCCGGATCACACTACTGCCTAAGCAGCCACTCTGACCATACGTACCATGCGAGTCTGATTTGTGTGCTCGCTCATACATTCAGTCCCAATCGCTTGCACCACTCTCTTTGACATTCAGTCACTCACTCAGTGGGGGTTGTAATACCCCCATCTCCCATTTTTATCCACACTGTGCACCTCCTGTGCATTGTTTGGGCGTGGAACACCCGGCACGTCACGCGTGCCTAACACTCACCTACCCGGGCTTTGATACGGCCAATAGGTCTGAAGGACGGGTACTTTGCAGGTAGCACCCACCTATTGACAATTCGAAGCCCAGATAGTCCTCAGCCAGTGTGGTGGTCTCCCCATCCTGCAACGGGGTGGCACCACTTACCTTACATGTCTCCGATTTCTGAGGTGCCGCAGAAGCATCAACACCCCGACACTCCTGCCAGACGCAGCGAGACTTTCGTGTCCCCTACTTCTGAGGTGCCGCAGAGGTATCTGCCCCCCGACACTCCTCCCAGGCCCCACCAGACTTCAGTCATTCTAACACTACCGACCATGCGTACCATGCAAGTCTTACTTGTGTGCTCACCCATACACTTGGTCCCTCACTCTGTGGGGGTATTACGAGTAATACCCCCAACTCCCATTCGCTTGCACCACATGTGCACCACTTGGGGTGTGTGGGTACCACCCACTGCCACCCGCTTGCCGCCGAAGCAGCCCTCACTCTGTGGAACCTCCACAGGCTCCGTTAACGACCTGGCTAATTGTTTCACTCCCCAGGTCATTCATCCCTTCGGCACGGGTCGCCTGACACCTTGGGATTCGGGGTTAGGGGCTTGTATGCTTTAAGCGGCACACGGTCGCTTGATAGGGTTTGCTTGCGGATATGTGGTTTTTGGGAGGGAATTAACAGAGCCCCCTGTTAACCCCACCACCTCCTAGGCAGAACCCCCTGACTCGCAGACAGCTGGGGAGGGGTCGTCAAGTCCTCGGACATGGTCCCTGCTGCCCCCAGGGCCGACAGTATGTGGGGACCCCAAAATGAACAAAATAGGTTGGTTTTGGTACATAAGATTTGTGGGGGCCACGGCCCCACCGCAAAGCCGCCCCCGCCCTCCTAAATTCGGCCCTGGTTGCAGTTTAAAATCATATTTGAAATCAGTAATATTGTAAAAAAAAAACTTGAAGAGAAGACGTTCAATAAATTGTTATACAAAAATTTATATTTAACGTGTATTTGCTTAGAATTTTGATTTGGATCGCGCGGATTTGGCGCGGAATGGATTTAATGTCACGCGGAAATGGCGCGGATTTGATTTCAGTCGGCGCGGATTTGGCGCGGAAAATATTTCAGGATCTCCGTAACAACCCTGAACATTGTCCTCTATAGTAAACATCGGAGTGTATAGACGAATTCAAGTAAAAATAAGAAGAAGACACACGACGGTGTTAACTTTACAGATCCTACAGCACAGCATAGGAAGATAATTTTAAAATGCTTATAATAAATTCTAGACAAAATGTAATTAATATCTGATTGATGTTCGGAAAAAGTTCCGACCTGTATGATAGATACATTTTTGGAAAATATTAAAAAAATGAGATAAGCTTCTAAATATGTAATTCAGAACTTTTTCCGTATCGTACATCAATCAGATTTTAATTATAATTTGTCTATAATTTATAATAAACATTTTAAAATTATCTTCCTATGCTGTGCTGTAGGATCTGTCAAAGTTAACACCGTCGTGTGTCTTCTTCTTATTTTTACTTGGATTCGTCTATTACATAAAGTTGCGCAAAGAGTTTAGCAAAATCTACCTATTGAACTGTCAAACCGTCTGGCTATCGAGCAATGTAAACAAATGTTTCATGGTAGTGAGAAAGTATTGTTATCGCCTGAAAATGATTATGCAAATAAGAATGTAAGACTTCAGATCTAAACTGTATGAGATTTGTCATATGAAAAGATAGTAAGAACACTTCAATACACCTCCCAATAAAGTGGCAACAAGAATCTCACTTGTTTGCAGTTTGTGGATAATCTGGGTGGTGGATTAAAAAAAAATCAGAAGTTAACGCTCACATAAAAAGTCCCTTGAATGGTCGATGAAAAATGAAAATTGCAAAAATCATAACACGAATATCGTCCAAAATCAGTGTTGGCAGTTCCTCTTTGCGAATCTTTACTATCAAACTCAACTCACAACACACGGATAGTGCATATGCTCTATCCCGTCTTACTTCTGTCGATCTGCACTCGAAGCATCACTACTGATACTTATGAGAATCTGTAGATGAAATAAACAGTTTTTTACATTTAATATTTTTGCTGGATAGTAATGGAAAGTTAAGAAATTTATATCTGTGATGGTAATCAGATCGTTTTTGTTTTGTTTTGCAAATCTGATTAAATTGTTGAAAAAGTAAATTAAATTAATTATCTTAAAGATAAATCGTCTAGCTCAAACCTTTGTAGGGGTATGTGGCGGGACCATCATCATCATCATCATCATCATCTCGTACAGATGTTGCCTGGTTGGATGTGTGGCCTAAATCCGCCGAACAAGTTTTGATTGTTTGTGTGCTATTTTATCGAGCGTGCAACTACATATGTTCGTTACCCATCGAGGAAAGGGACAAAGCCATGGCCTGCTATTCACTAGTCAATGTTGGCAACCGAACCGTTATACGGAAGATTTTTTTATAGCTATCTGTCATTTATGCACGCTGGAAGTGGATTGCCCAATTTCTAATATATCTCACCCTCACATTAGCATTAGCATTGCATTGAGCAATTCGCACAAATTCGTAGGTGGTACAAGCCAAGACTATTGTATGAGAGTAGCATCACTTTCATCCGTTACCACAGATATTGATTTGGGACTGATAACTATCTCTTAGATGGAAGCAATGGAGTCTCCAATAGTCGAGATCTGTCCTGGTCACGTCCTTGTGAATGCTGAGGAAGGGGAAGGATGGTTAGTTAGACACCTACTTAAGAAAGATGCAGAGAACTCTACGACCTCTCATAGGTGCCACGGAAGTATTTGGGATTGTGTGTGGAAGGTTATAACAGTAGGAATCGTTTGGGTAAAACGTGAAACACAGAAAGAACTAAGATAGAAATACAAAGTAGGAATGGGACGAGCCTGGAATTGAGCCCACGACCTCCTGCTTATAAGGCAGAAGCGGTAGCCACTAGACCACCGAGCTCTAATACATCTCACCCTCACATTGGCTAAAAAAAGAAACTAGTTGTTGGCTCAAAACCCAAGAAGTGATGCTCTGGGATTTGGACGAATCTCATTTTGAAGAGATATCAGTAGTAGTAGTAGATCAGTATCACCACCGGGCGAAATCTTCAACCTCCGGCCAACCTTGGGTCATCTAAAGAAGCTGGTGGCATGACTGTTACGATTCGAACACTATGCCCTTCGGAGTCTTGGCTCAAACGACAAGTAAACGAGGCATTGAAATCTCAACGAACGAGAAAAAGCATTACTCAAGTTGGTGAAGATCGCAACGCGAGTGGATGTTTCAGAAAATTAGCTACAACAAAAAGATGAGATCAGTCCCTGTTCCAGGCTGTCTTCCCATCAAGTGGACTGTAATAAAAAACACGCATTGACGAGTGCAGAGCTACTTAAAGTACAGGTAATCGATCTGGTCAGTGCCCTCAACTATTGCGGAAAATGGTTGTTTCGGACCCTGTAACGAATTTTGCGTTTTGCTTGGGTGCGAGGAAATGAACACTACACTACTTGATCTACACTAAAGGGATATTTCGTTTGCTTCTTGCTGATAAGCTAACTGTACTGGACACTGGACGATCGTCCAACTGAGAATATGCGACAATAATTGCTACTATAAATTACTGCGTTTATACAACCACTATGAGCACTTGTACGCTAGGCCGCAACTATTGGATGCCAGTGTCTGAGAAAGATTTTGATCGCTAAGTGTGCGAAGCCTCGCTAGACAAATAGTTCACAGATGCGTTTCCTGCCTTCGGAATAAGCCAGTAATACATGATCGTTTTCCATTAGCGATAGACTGCAGAACGTGATGTCGATGATAGACTCTCTTGTAAGTGTTCGGTTTTGTTAATCATGCGTATTTCTGAGATTTTCTTTGTAAATATGTGTAAAAATGTATGACAGGTAGTTTTTGTATGAGAAGGTTTGTCCCCCAGTAGACTCACTTAGCATACAAGAAGATAGCCATTAGGAGCAACCACCTTAACTGCTACCAACTATAGATAGTGGAATATATAGATGAGCGAAGATAAATCCTCTGTCTCCAAACGAACTGTCAAACGTGTCTCCAAACGAGCATGACGTCATATGCGCGCGTGCACGGTCAAAAAAATCGACTCAGCCATGCTTTCGCTCATCTATAGATTCTACAATCTATACTACCAACCACCCTCCAACCCACCATCAGGAGCCGCAGGATATGGAGTTGGGAGCGGCCATGATGGGTTGCATAAGTGGGTGGTACGAAACAGGGATGAAGACTGGAAAAGTTGATGACCGGAGATGGGGATCATGAATCTTGGGCCTGAATAAATCATGTAATAGCTCGCTAATCGTGAATGAGTTAAGAAGTGTAAAGAGACAAGTTAAGGAGAGCGTTTATATCTCGGAAACCAATATTGAAAGCCATAAGACAAGGATATCAGGACCCCGTTGTTCTACCGTGGATTCCATCGTTGTTTTCCCGTGATTTTCAACGCCGTGCTTGGGCCTAGTTTCCCGTGAAGCCCTGCGCCGTCCTAGAGCCCCCTCGCTTGGTTTTTTTGGGCGAAGACCAATCCGACAACACATCGGTAGCCTAGGACGCGCAACTGGATCATCAGCTATCCGCCGACGATCCCTCGGCGCAACTTGAGGCGCGGAACGTAGCCAGACGTGGCTGAAGTTTGCAGTCAAAGACTCATCAGACGAGGAAGCACGCAGCGAAGAGGAGAACGGTGGTTGGAAAGAAGAAGGGGCCCCCTCAGTTAAGGTTAGCTAAATAGTTAGTAAGAAAGTGGGAAAGTGAAGAGAGGAAGGAGTGAAGCTAATAAAATTGTTAAAAACGTTGAAAGTGCTGGTAGGTTTTCCTTAATTTCGAGTGCGAAGATTCCCTGTCCCGCGGTAAACTTCCGAGAGTGTGCCGACCCTGAGGCAGTTTATTCGGGGAGTCTCGGAAGTGCTCCCGGTTTGCTAGACCGGCATTTACACCCTTCCATCTCAACGAAATGTCATAACGGAGTCTCCATTGCACCGTCGTACATCTAGTTTCGCCACAGCTTCCTAGAAGAGGCACCTTCTCGCATTGGTTACTCTGCTGCTCCACTCCACAACCCAGGCATTGAAATCACCTCCGAGAACTAATGGGTTTCGTCCGATCGCTCTAGCATCTGGTTGAACTGCTCTACTGTTCAACTTGGAGGTGCATAGAAACTGCACATGAAAACGCCGTTGATTACCTCCATCCAAACTTTCCATCGCTTCTTGGATAATGAATCTATTTAGTATCGAATCCATTTTCCGTTCTATTAACCACTCAGCTGCCATTAGCAAGGGGAAGTCGATACGGATCTGCAATTTCCGCTACATCACACATCGTTCGCTGTGCGGGTTCGCAGTAATTCAGAATAATCTTGTCTTCATTATTGCTTGTCTGCGATTGCCCTTTTATAGGCAGGGAATTTGCAGCCACTCATCTGCTGGTTGTTTTCATCAGGAGTGCAAAGCATGCACTTCGGTCTTTGCATGCAGTCTTTCGCTAAATGACCACATGTTTCCCCATATTTCACAGGCTGGATCTGCACGGACCTTTACAAAGCTCAAACATTTGAAACCTACCTCAACTTGTTTTTTTTACAGGCCATCCGACAGTCAATATGTCTACCTCCAGTGCATTGTAAGCCAGCGATTACTGGCAGACGAATAATTGATGATGGTGAGCCTCCGCACACTTATCCGGATTTGCACCTTGCCCTGGTTACATTGTGCTGTAACTGCACCTTTGATCACATCTTCAGACGTGATCCCGTTTAGATCCCTGCATAAAATCACCATATCTGGGATTTGAGCCTTAACTTCTGCGGCGTTCAACGATTCCACAATGCGCTCCTACATAATCGATTTATCATTCGACTTTTAACTTGAAAAGCATTTTTGCCTTTCTCGTATACTAAGTATACGTAAAGGCTATATGATCGCTCCAAAAACAAACTTTTTATAAAAGGCCCGGAGACCCATAGTGTTATATACCGATCGACTCAGCTCGACGAATTGAGGTGATGTCTGTGTGTATGTGTGTGTGTGTGTTTTTTTTTTCTTCCTAAGCAATGGAGGGGGAATCTGCTCAACAGACATCCTGGGTTGTCCAGGAAGTGCGGGGTTAGGGACCACCTCCAACAGCAAACGAGGGAAGCAGGACTACATCCCCGACCCGCTAAACCGTTTCCATTGCCGCCAAGCCCATAGTCCCTTCGGTACAACCAGAAAGTAATGCTTCAAAGGGGGGCCAGTGCACAACGCACCCTCGAGGTTAGCTGCGTGTCCTTGCAGCAACGAACATCGTGACTTGTTTTTTTAGAAGAACACCATGGTATCATGCCAGCGCATTGCCGGCTTTCCAGGTGGCCTTACCAAGTCCTATGTCCTCGGAAGGTGGGAAGAGTCAACTTCGCGCCTGCTTCCCTCTGCACGACTGGTATCAAGAATGATGATGCCGCTTGCACCCCAAATTGACCTCTCTGCGACAGGGCCTATTCGCCAACACACAGAGGGACTTGCCGACGCGGTGCCTACGCCTACCCAGCATTGACGAGGACCCTTTTCCGTCCTCGGGCTCGGAACCCGCCCGGTTGACCGACGTCGCGAAAGCGACGATACCATGTTGTTCTGCGCGCGGCCACTTGTTCGATTAAAGGATCGAGTTCGACCACAGAGCATGACCACCGGTATGACCCATGAAGCCGACTCCGATCCCTTGGACCACCTCTTATTTGCGCTTGAACTAGCCATCCTTTAGTCCACGCGCCACCTTCTGTGTAGCATCGAGACGATTTGGACGATAGCAGATAAAACGGCGTTCCAGCCAACTTCATCTTTGCACATCCTCCGACTAGGTTGTCCGGGGTAGTATCCAGACCACATGTGGCAAGCATGTGGTCACGCATTGCGCGAAAACGTGGGCACACGAACAACACGTGTTCCGCCGTTTCCTCTAAACCTGCGCACGTCAAACACACGGGCGAGGCCGAGAAAGCCAGCTGCGTTATCTGCACTGTGATTTTGAAGCACGCTTAAACGCCGGGCACATCGAACCCTCCATGGGGTGCTTGCTGTTCACATCTTTGCTGGAACAAATAAAAAAATTGGGAGGGTTCGTGCAGCATTGTGCCTTATGTCCCTCCAATCCGCAGCGTCGGCAGAGATTGCTTCTGTCGGGGCCTTTGCAGTCCCATTGCTTGTGCCCCGGTTCCAGGCACTTGAAGCAAACTTCGGGTTGCTCGTATATGCCCACAGGGCACACCGACCATCCCACCTTGACGCTTCCTAACTTGACTACATTGGAGGCATCCGCTGCAGATAGCCGAACAAATGCTACCTGTGTCCCTGCCGGACCTTTCCGTAGCCGAACGGCTGCGGTGTCTCCACTTCACACTGTCGCCGCAGTGCCGTGACGAGCTCTTCGACTTCTGTGATCTCGTCCAGGTCTTTAACCCTTAGATTCACCTCCGTCGTGAGTGACCTTACCTTGACCGTCTCGTCCAGGACCTCCCCCGTCAACTTCTTGTAGGCGGCGCCCTTTTGCGAGACGCCCCGTTTCAGCTCGAGGATCATCTCGCCCATCCGGGTACGTCTTATTAGACGTACGTTGGCGCCGAGTTCATCGAGCTTGACGTCACTCCTCATCGCCTTCAAGATGTCCGAGTACTTAGCCTCGTCCGTTTTGATGATTAGCCATGGGCCGTTCATAACCTCTACCGGCGTAGCCGAGGAGATGGTTAAGTGACTCACGCTGGTGCCGACTAATGCCTCTGGCCTCCTAGGCGGAGACCTGAACAACCCACCTCTTGCGAAGGGGTTGTCGCCTACACTACTACCACTAATTGAAGAATTGACTTGGTTTTCCATTTTGGTCCCACGAGTTGCTCGGGAAAAGAGGTCCATCACGCCAGAGCCCAGCATGACGCGGTAAGGGACAATTACTGTGGAGGGTGCCCAGGTACCCCACAGGCTCCGTTGAAGGCCTAGCTCATTATTTCACCACCCTGGTCATGCATCCCCTCGGCACTGGTCGCTTAACACCTTGGGAGTAGGGGTTAGGGACGATGGTCCCTTTGGTCGCACCCACTCACTCTAGCTGATGTCAGAAGGACAACAGTGCCCAGGCTGCACTACCAGCTAAGTACGAAACCCTTAGCTGGCGGTAGATTGTCATCGGAAGACCAGTGGAAGCGTGATATTGGAACTTGTGAGGACCATAGCTGTGTAGGTCGCTCCTTCCCAGATGTCAACTCACCATTTCGCAGCGTGTGTGACAGCTGGGTGACAGATCACGGAACGGAAGTCAGGAAATGACACGAAGAACGTCGGGAATAGGAAAAAACAGTGGGTGGCTGTATGGGGGGAGACAGAAAAGGCGGTTTGGTTGGTTCCCTTCGAGGAGTTGGACGTGAAGCATCGTGGTGAATGGACGTTTTTGGAGTGCAAGAACAAAGTTAAAGATAATGATATTTGAAACGTGTGTCATGATAATCGTTGGTGGTTAATCACTAAGAACAGTTCATTCTAAGTTTCGGGTGGCAACAGTAGTTCATCTAGGCTATCATCTAGGCCGCATTCCCGTCACGCCGATGTTGTAACCGTTGTTCCGGCCCGTTCCATCGGTAGCCTGCCATTGAGACCATCGACTATTTCTCCGCCTGCCCGGTTATCGCCGCCATTGCGAGTGCCGTTGTTCGTCCGTAGTCCGGCAAACCTGCTGGCCTATCTACCGCCAGCCTCGCTATTCTCACCGTTCCATCCGCCTGTCAAGCCATCGCCGCCAGCGTGATTTCGCTAACCCTACCCATCGCTCAGCAAGCCTGCTTCCCCGGTTACTGTCGTCATCGCCATTCCCGTCCTGCCGTCAAGCCTGTCAAGCTATCACCGCCCGCTAGTGTAGCCGTCGGCATCGCCATTCTTGCCGTGGTATCAGCCGTTCAAGCCTAGCCTTCGCCGCCCTCGCTGGCGTTACACAGCCTGTCAAGCAACCGCTACCATCACGATACTCGTCGATCCGGTCCGTCGTTCATTCGTCATTGAACCCCTCCCCCCGTCATTGATGCCGATAGCATTCCCACATAATTTCCGTCATCGCCAAACTTGCCAGCCCAGTTACCGACTACTCTGTGGCTCCCAGCTGTACATCGCAATACATCGCAATCGTGAGTGAGTAATAAAGGTTCGCAAAGCTAACCCCCAATTCTATTCCGCTAACCAGATCCGAACGCCTCCCCGCTTCCGCAAAACGACCGTGGGACTCGAGGACCAAAAAGAGGCGTGTTGGGCTCCTGGCTCGTGAGCTGCAGTAGGTCGGCGTGAGTGTGGCAGCCATCCAGGAAATACGGTGGCCCAGAACTGGAGAACGTGAATTCCGGGCGGTGGATCCCTTAGCGAACACTTAATTCAAGTACCACATCTACTATAGCGGCGGTGACAGAGCAGAACGTGGAGTTGGCTTCATGGTGATCGGGAAACAGATGAAGCGTGTTATCCGGTGGAATCCGATAAGCGACCGTATTTGCCTGTTCAGAATGAAGGGCAAATTCTTCAACTATAGCGTGATCAGCACCTATGCCCTAACGAACGATAAGCCTGATGACGCTAAGGACGAGTTCTATGAGAGCCTTGATAAGGCCTACGGAGAGTGCCCAACACACGATGTAAAGATTGTCATCGGGGATGCAAATGCGCAGATCGGAAAAGAAAGTTTCTTTCGCCCTGTCATTGGTACGGAAAGCCTTCATTTTGACTACCTTTAAAGTGACAAACATATGCAATCGCTTGACGTTGGTAGCGGAATCGTGGCGTCAGTTTTGGTTCGAGCAGTGGCCTTCGACGATAAGTGAAATTTTCTAGCATTTTGGGTTTGTTGCTATTAAATACTGAAAAGCACATTATTATAAACAAACAGGTTCTTTTCAGGATCATCATTCATACAAGTAAAACTTGACCCTGGACGAGATTTCTTAACAATACAAAACACAATCGCGTGACGACAGCAGACAGTTCAATCGTAGCGATGCCGTCGGTAGCGGAATCACAAGCGCGCGTCGAAGGGAGACGATGCAATAATCGCGTGGCTGACGTTGGCATCAGTAGCAGCCGAATGAACCTCAAGAAATTCTGTTTTTGGTTTTGTTGCTTTAAGGATTTGGAAAAGCGCATTGTTGAAGGGAATTAATTTTTTTCATAGGCACAATTTTATACAAGGGAATGTTGAATCGATACGAATTTTCTTCATAGTCTATAACACATTCGTTTGGAAATGGCAGACAGTTCAATCGTAAAGATTTCGCCGATCAGGGGCAAATTTCTTCAAAGTGCAAAACGCACGCGTCGGCGAGTGGTTACTGCAGAAATCGGCCGAATTTTGCGTTACGTAATTAATGGGTCTTCCCTCAGCAGTGTTCGTCTCTAGCGATTCGATGGTAATTATCCTCAATTGCGGACATGTTAATAGTTAAATATAGTAAAGAATGTAATTTCACCTGACAAAATGAAATTTGCAACAAAAATATCAAAAGTTAGGCTCACATTGACGATTTTTCGATAAATTTAATAAACAACCCAGGAGTTAATTTTTTTTATTTACTAAATTTCAAAAATATATAAGTAGCTTTTTTTTAGTGCAAATGTCGTAAATTGTCGTATCCAACAAATTTCTTTCTATTTTGATCTAAACCAGTGACATAGGAAAACGAAAGAGTTATCTGGTGATGTTCGTTCATGCATAATGGCACTATATTCCTCAGAGAACCAAACTATTTTACGCAGATTACGTCGGGCGGTCGAACCAATTGAACTCTTCAATGTAATCAATTGTTTTTTGATACGATCAATGGAATTATTTTGTTTGTCGAAGATTCGGAAAAATCCTATGATAATTCAGAAGAATTTGCGGTGAAATCTGTCTGACAAGTTCAGAAGAACTTTCCGAGGAGATTGTGAAAAATTTGCCGGAAAATTCAAAATTAATTCGCATTAATTCACGGCGTGAAAATTCTGCCACCGTCCCAAGTAAAATCACGACCAACACCGCTCCAAATATGCGCCCGTTTGCCAATTTCCCAACGACCATTTCGAAAGCATTCGCAATTTTCCTTCGCTCCTGCGCCTGGCGAAATTTTCCGCAGCATCCGACTGATCGAATAGGCAAACGGCATCCCATCTAGCTGATGCATCGGTATCTGCCCGAGGAGAGCCGGGCACGTTTCACGGGCGACCACATGACGGGTAGCTGCATTTTCGCCCTGCAGCATCAGCTCCATCCTCGCGGCCGACCGACACTTCAGTGCAAACGACAGGCGACACGCACACCTCTTTTTCCTCTCGTTCGGTTTTTATTTTGATATAATTTCCCGTCTGAAATTTTCCCTTCTAAAATCTGTCTGTCTGTCTTCTCTGTCCGCAAGATTTCACACGACAATTTAGGAAAACTAGCAGGCTGTGATGATGACGGAAAATCGGTGAAATTGGCGTCCGAAAATCGGGTCGGACTCGATCGCAGTGAGCCAGTGTTTGTTGGCGTAGGGACCCTTCGAGTTGTCACACAGTGCGTGCAAAAGGAAATCAGAGGAAAACTCCAACAGTAGTCTAAGGCTACCCCGATGGTGTTCATCCAATGTGTGCTGTGATTAATGTGTCTAGACTGTGAAGTTTTTTAAGTTTTCGGTAGATTTTTGTTCAGTTGTTAATGTTACAAGTAGCCTTATGTGATTAGACCGAATTTGTATGTGCCGTTGAGCCCCGTGTCGTTTGGAGGCCAAAAGCGTAGGACGGAAAAATCCGATTTTTTCAAGGATTTTCCCATTTTCGCATTGATCCTTCCCAGTGTCAGTGGTTGATTTATTGTGTTAGATATCGAGAAACTTCCTGCTGAAACGGACCAGAACGAGTACGTAAACATGCCTGAAGGGTGGATGGGTTGGTAGTGAATAGTTGCCTTTCTGTCTGTTATCAGCTCTTATCAACAACAGAACCGAGGGGCGAGCGAATGCGCTCGGAAAAAGCGGGTGGTTGTTATGATGAAAAAGAAAATTCATCGCAGCTCTCTGGTGTGATTACGAAAGAGGCCCAGATTTTTCCTCTCTCTCTCGTGCGCCTCCTTCCACGCAAACTTCAGTCCCTTTTCTATCGGCGGGGTGCACTCTGTCTGTGCAGTGTGTGCAGTAACGCAAGACAACCATGCGCTTTCGACGGGGGTTCTTGATTCATTACCCTTTATAGGAGCATGTGAAAATTTTGGTGATTTTCGAAAGGAAAACCCAACTTGAAATTATGCTACCGATCAGTTGTACACAAATCCAATGTAAACAGAGCCGGTCGCAGCTGGCCGCGGGATCCCGTGATGACGACGATGATCAACATGTTGTATCAAAACATACAAAATACTTAGTTTCGTGCCAAGAATTTTCTAAAAGACGCTTTCTTCGAGCCAAATCGAAACGAAAAAAAAAATGAATGAAGACATCAAGAGCAAAGTTTCGCAGAATCATGGACTGCTGTGTGGTGTGTTGTCGGCGTCGACGTCATCGAAGCCGCGCACTCCTTTGGTCTAGTTGGCACTGGCTGGCTGAGACCGAGTCTGGGACTGAGGTGTCAGCAGGCCGGGCTCTTCAAGAGTCTCGCTTGCTGGCCGCATAGTTGGCTTGCAAATAAACACTTTCGCTGCCGCGGTTCGGCTTTTGGCTCTACCTGCCAGCAGCAGCCCAGAGCCAAGAAAGTCAACGCCAAAAGTAGTATGGTAACAGCCACTATCCAAACCGGTAGCAAGCAGCATCAACGGCCAGCAGCAGCAATAGTAGCGGAGCGTAGTACTATTTTAGAACTTTGCCAAGACTCGAGCGTGTTATCATGAATGAATGAATGAAAAGTCTGGCTGAGGTGATGATTGGTTTGTAAGAGGCGGCAAGTGGTTGGGTCAGCCAGGGGAAGGGGGCACCGAGGTGAGGTAAAGGTTGGGACGTTGGCCAGGAAACAAGGAATGTCGTGAATGAAAGTGATTTGGCTCGTTCTGAGGGAAATGTTCTGGATTCTTTAGTTGATGCTTTGCTGCTCGGTGTACGATGGCGATGATGCATTTAATGAGGTTCGCTCTATGAAGAGGGGCAGAGCAAATAGTTTTATTTTGTTATGAATTTTCTGGTAGTAAGCTATCATATATTTGTTTGAATGTTAATACATTTTTACAAATAATAACTCTAGGGTCAGCTTTTAAAAACGCGATGTAGATTATAACCTTGGATTTTTTAATATATTTAACTGAAGTGACTAGCAAATACACCCAGTTTTTTACGCGATTGGAATACATTGATTTATTGGTTAACCTGAACTTTCACAGTTTCTTAAATTCCTTCTGAATTTTCTATGATTTTTGTGAATTTCTTCGTGAGATTAACGCATTGTTTTATTGACACTGATGTCTATTCCATCCGTTAGTAAAATAAATTAAATGGATTGGATTGTTTATGAGTGAAAAGAAATACGTTCTCGGAATCCTGGAAAGCTGTTGAAATACGAAGAAAATATTATCGCAAAGAAATCATTAACCAGTATCCATGACTTTTTGAAATCTATAAATTTCTATCGGATAATCCATGAATTTTAAAAGCATTTCATCTTGTAATTCTATCGGATTTTTAGATTTATTAGAAATTCCCGTCATGGAAAATATATTTCGGCCATTCTTCTGATAATTCCTTTAGAATTATTCTAAAAACTGCTTCAGCGAATGCGAAAGTTTCCGATGAAGTTTTTTTTTTTAAGAATCGCGGGAAATGCTTCTTTATGCAATCATTCATGTTGAAATTCCTTCAGAAATGCTTTTTGGAATTCCTTTTTTCCCGTAGCGTAGTTAGCGCTACACGTTCGCCTTATAAGCGGACGGTCATGGGTTCGATTCCCAGCTCCCTCACCAACCTTCGTCCACTCACTGGAAAACGTGGTTATCGGATGAGGCTATGTGGGACGCCTGTCCAACGCTCGACCGTCAACCAGTAACTGCGACATATGAACCTCCTCAGATGTATATTCTTCTAGAAGAACCGAACTATGACTGAACACAAAACGGACTACTCTGGATGGACAACCGGACTGCGACAGCGTGAGGAAGTACGATATTCACTTCTACGATGCCTACGAGGCCGATAAAGTAGAAGTGAATCAATCAGCACGATGACAGCACCAACATATGTAAATGTATCAAATGTATTAATGCACAGTGTTGCTTTTTGCCGATTTCGTGCGTTTTTTTAATATCATCGTTTCTGTTGATTTTTTCGATGTAGTTTGTTTGGAGAAGACGTTAGATATATAAAAAAGCCTTTTTTGAGAAAATCTGTAAAATGATTAATCCACCTAAAAGTGAGATAAAAATTTTGCTTAACCAGATATGATCCTAGTGTCTTCAGGAAAGTTGGACTTACTTTTACTTATGGATCCTGTACACCTCCGGTGGTGCAAAGGTCCGACTTGAAAGATCTCCATCCTGAACGTTGCCCGGTTATCGCTTTAACCTGTTGCCAGGTTAGATTTCGGTCGACTTCTTTTATTTCTTTATTGAGGCTTCGCCGCCATGATCCTCTGGGTCTGCCTCTGCTGCGATGTCCCGCTGGGTTCCAGTGTTTACAGATTTCATTTCCGCCCCTACGTATAGTGTGGCCGACCCAGCCCCACTTTCGATCCCGAATTTCTGTTGCTATCGGCCTCTGGTGACAACGACGATGGAGCTCGTTGTTTGAGATCCAGTTGTGAGGCCACCAGGCCCGAATTATATACCGCAGGCATCTGTTAATGAACACCTGCAGCCGTTGAGTGTTCTCCACTGATACACACCATGTTTCGCTAGCGTATAACAGCACAGATTTCACGTTAGAGCTGAAAATTCGTATTTTGGTGCGTTCACTTATCTGCCTGTTTTTCCAGATATTTCTTAAACTCGCAAAGGCAGCCCTTGCTTTCTTGATCCGTGCGCCTATGTCGATCTTGGTACCGCCGTCTGACTCCATTTGGCTACCAAGATATTGGAAGCTTTCAACATTCTCCACTGGTTGCCCGGCTACTGTGAAACTGGAAGGAGTCACAGTGTTTTCATCCAACGATTTGGTTTTGTTGACGTTGATGACTAAACCTGCCGAGGAGGAGCGCTCGGCAAGGTCGTTGAGCTTACTCTGCATAGCAGAGCGCCGTTGCGCGAGGAGTGCAACATCATCAGCCAATTCGAAGTCGTTTAGGTGCTCCATGGTTATAGGCTGCCATAACAACCCACGGTCAATCGCATCTACCAGAATCTCATCGATTACGATGAGGAACAGTAACGGTGATAGAGTACATCCTTGCCTCACACCAGCCACGACCCATATAGGGTCGGACAGGGCCCCATTGTGCAGCTCTCTACACGAAAAGGCCTCGTACTGTGCTTCGATGAGGCCGATGATTTTCTCAGGAACCCCCTTGCGTCTCAGGGCGCCCCACATATTCTCGTGATTGAGACGGTCGAAAGCTTTTTCGTAGTCAATGAATACCAAGTAAAGGGACTCTTGGAATTAGTTGACCTGCTCCAAAATGAGTGTGACAATATGGTCCACACATGATCTTCCGGCAAGGAATCCGGCTTGCTCCCGCCAGAGAGTCGCATCGATCTTCTCCTGAATCCGGGCTAGGATAATTTTGCACAGAACTTTGAGAACGGTACACAGCGACATAATGCCTCGCCAGTTATCGCATACAGTTAGGTCACCCTTTTGGGCACCTTCACTAAGATACCTTGCATCCAGTCGACCGGGAAAGTTGCGGTGTCCCAGATATTACGAAATAAACGATGCAGTAGTTGAGCGGATGTCATGGGGTCAGCTTTGAGCATCTCGGCTGATATGCGGTCCCATGGGGCTTTCGATTTCATGCTTTGGATGGCTGTTTCAATCTCTAGCAGTGATGGAGCTTCGGTAATGACGCGTGTTATACGTCGGATCCTAGGCAGATCATGCCGAGGTGGTGACGGCCTGCCCAGTCAACACAACATCGTATATGATGTCACATAAGATGCTAAAGTGGAGGCCATATAGGTACTTCCCCATACAATATGTACGTATATCGCCTCCACTTTAGCATCTTATATTGCATCATATACGATTTTGTGTTGACTGGGTGGCTGGCACTTGAAAAAGTTGTTCGTAGTGCTCGAACCAGCGTTTCAGCTGGTCAGTTGGGTCGGTCAATAACTGATCATTCGCGTCTTTCACAGGCATCGTTGCATTCATCTTCGCCCCGCTTAAGCGTCGTGAGATATCGTAGAGGAGGCAAATGTCTCCGGTTGCGGCGGCTCTCTCTTCTTCGTCGGCCATAGAGTCTGTCCACGCTCGCTTGTCCCGTCGACATGAGCGTTTTACTTCCTTCTCAAGAGCTGCGTATCGTTGACGGGCTAAGACTTTGGCTCCTCTGGTTTCCGATCGCTCTATTGCGGTTTTGGCTTCTCTTCGCTCCTCTATCTTCCCCCAGGTCTCATCGGTGATCCATTGTTTTCTCTGGGTGCGTAGTTCGCCCAGATTGTTCTCGCTGGTGGCGATGAAGGCATTCTTGATGGCGGTCCATTGGTCTTCCACGCTGCCACCTTCCGGAATATCTCGCGTCTCCAGTTCTTCAACGAAGGACCGTTTCACCGTGGCATCTTCCAATCTGCGTGTGTTGAATCGTCGTCCAACTCTTTCCTCCTGCCGACGAATCCGCGCAATGCGCAGGTGTATTCCGCCGATGAGGAGGTGATGATCAGACGCGATATCGGCACTACGTTTATTCCGTACATCAAGAAGGCTCCGTTTCCATTTTCGGCTGATGCAGATGTGGTCGATTTGATTTTCTGTAAAGCCGTCACGGGAGACCCACGTGACCTTGTGAACCGGTCGATGAGGGAAGAGCGATCCCCCGATCACCATGTCGTTATTACCACCAAATTCTGCGAACAGCTCTCCGTTTTCGCTCATTTTTCCGAGACCATGGCGTCCCATAATGCGCTCATGGTTCGAGTTGTCGGATCCGATCTTCGCATTGAAGTCGCCCAAATAGATCTTGATATCACCCTTCGGAATTCTATCTACGACGGCATTGAGTTGACTGTAGAAGTTCTCTTTGTCTTGCAGATCGGCAGCATCGGTTGGCGCATAACATTGGATTAGAGTAAGGTTTCGGACCCGTGTTCTAAATCTGGCAACGATTTTCCTTTCACTTTTAGGTTCCCACTTCTTAAGCGCAGAGTGTGCCTGAGCGCTTAGTAGGAAGCCAACTCCGCGATGCCGGGGTTCGTGTTCACCTCGTAAATCAGAGTATAGCAGAACTTGTCCCGACGGCGTTCTGTGTTCTCCAAAGTTTGGCCAACGGACTTCACTCAGTCCCAGGATCTCAAGCTTCATGTGGCGTGCCCAGGGATTCATTTTTTTTGGAATGCGCATGCGAAACAAGCGACAAAAGAGAACCAACGACAAAGCTTTGTTTTTGTCGATGCTGGGTCATTAGGCTGAAGGCCGTTAGGCCGAATGGGAACTGGGGAGTGAGAAGTGAGTAGTGCGAAGTGAGGAAGAAATAGAACGGAAGAAGAATAACGAAAAAGGAGGAAGAAGTAAGAAGGAAGACGGAAGAAGGAATAAAAAAGAAAGAAGAAAGAAGAAGGAAGAAGAAAGAAGGAAGAGGGAAGAAAGAAGAAGGAAGAAGGATGAAGGAAGAATGAAGAAGGAAAAAAGAAGAAGGAAGAAAGAAAGAAGAAGGAAGGGGAAGAAGGAATAAGGGAAAAGGAAGAAGGAAGAAGGGAAAAGGAAGGAAGAAAAAGGAAGAAATAAGAAGGAAGGGAGAAGAAGGAAGTAAGAAGAAGGAAGACGGGAGAAAGAAGGCAGAAGGAAGAAGAAAGAAGAAAGAAGGAAGAAAGAAGAAAGAAGAAGGAAGAAGGAAGAGGGAAGAAGAAGAAAGAGAAAAGAAGAAGGAAAAAGGAAGAATGAAGAAGGAAGAATGAAGAAGGAAGAAAGAAGAAGGAAGAAGGAAGAAAGAAGGAAGGGGAAGAAGGAATAAGGGAAAAGGAAGAAGGTAAAAGGAAGGAAGAAAAAGGAAGAAAGAAGGAGGAAGGGAGAAGAAGGGAGTAAGAAAAAGGAAGACGGGAGAAAGAAGGGAGAAGGAAGAAGAAAGAAGAAAGAAGGAAGAAGAAAAAAGGAAGAAAGAAGAAAGAAGAAGGAAGAAGGAAAAAGGAAAAAGGAAGAAGGAAGAAAGAAGGAAGAGGGAAGAAGAAAGAAAGAGAAAATAAGAAGGAAGAAGGAAAAAGGAGGAATGAAGAAGGAAGAAGGAAGAAGGAGGAAAGAAGAAGGAAGAGGGAAGAAGGAAGAAGGAAGAAGGAAGAAAGAAGAAGGAAGAAGGAAGATGAAAGAAGGAAGAAAGAAGAAGAAAGAAGGAAGGGGAAGAAAAAAGAAGGAAAAAAGAAAAAGGATGAAAGAAGAAAGAAGAAGGAAGACGGGATAAAGAAGGAAGAGGGAAGAAGAAGGAAGGAAGAAAGAAGAAAGAAGAAGGAAGAAGGAAAAAGGAAGAAGGAAGAAGGAAGAATGAAGAAGGAAGAAGGAAAAAGGAAGAAGGAAGAAGGAAGAAGCAAGAAAGAAGAAGGAAGAAGGAAGAAGGAAGAAGGAAGAAGGAAGAAGGAAGAAGGAAGAAGGAAGAAGGAAGAAAGAAGAAAGAAGAAGGGAGAAGGAAGAAGAAAGAAGGAAAAACGAAAAAGGAAGAAAGAAGAAGGAAAAGGAAGAAGACAGATAGAAGAAGGGAGATGCAAGAAGGGAGAAAGAAGAATGGGTAAGGTGAAGAAAGAACTTCTCATTTTTCACTTTTTGCTTCTTTTTGTTAATTCGGCCTAATGGCCATTCGGCCTAATGACCGTTCGGCCTAATGACCATTCGGCCTAATGACCTTCGGCCAAATGTCCTTCGGCCTAACGGCCTTCGGCCTAATGGCCTGACACCGTTTTTGTCGGAGATAATAATGACAAAGATTCGAAAAATTTTGTCAGCAACAAAAAAGAAGACAATCTTGTTGCTAACTTTTCATCTCGTTATTTCGCATAATTTCTAGAGCAAATTTCGGTTTTACGCAATCATAGTTTCTGCTTTTATGGAAATATTCGAGAATCGAACAATGATTACAAAATTAGCATCGTATTTTAGGAAATATCAGAGCATGCAAGGCAAATGATTCTTGTCATATTGTGTGCGGGTTCTGATAAAGGTTTGTCGCTAGGTGCGTTTGTCAGTAACAAACTCTCACTCAAATAAAGAAAAAAAAAAAACAGTAACAAACTCTGTTGATGACAAAGAGTATATTGTTAAGAAAATTATTTTGAGCTTTTAAGTGGAATGTCTTCACTTGTCATAAGACGAGTTTGTACAATCCCCTTGAATTCCACCACTTAATTGTATCTTGACAGATACGTATTTCGACCTCAACAGTAAGGCCGTCTTCAGTGTCTCGTACTTGACTCGACTTAGAGTCAAGAGTATATTGTTAGGCGTTGCTCGAATATTGATTCCCTGGGCGTGCCTCATTGGCAAGTTGTGCCAATTTACCCTTCTGGGCTAGGGTTAAAACGTTCCATGTTCCTATTCGTGTCCGTTGTTTCGCGCTAAGAGTCGTCGCCGTAAAATCAGTCCGTATTCTTTCATTATCGGATTCTCGAACAAATTGGAAAGGAAAGTTTTAGCGGATGGTATTTCAAGCCACTGTGCCAAATAGACCCCATACCTATGACTTATAGAGTACGAGATATGTGACATTTTCTGTGGAAGGTCCCTGAAATCAGTTTTTTGAGCATAACTTTTTTTTTATGTTTCAGGAATCTTTACCATATTCTTCAAAGGTGTTTGGCTAACAAAAATACAAGTTTTTGTAGAACATTGCGAAGCTCTATATCTTAAAATTGACCCACTTTTTGCTCTACTTGTACACTAAGTTTATATAAGTGCTATTGAAGCACAATAAAAATTAACCTTTGATAGGTAACCAATAGGCCCATAGTATATTGCAACACCATGAATTGAGCTGATGTCTGTATGTGTGTATATTCGTGTGTAAGTGTGTATGTATAGTCATTTCATAGACACACTGTTTGGAAATTAGAAAAAAAAATCACAGACAGCTACATAAGGAATTTTAATTCATTATTTTTGAAAATGCCCATTTTTTGCGTTACGTAATTAATGGATCTTCCTTAATCGATCATAGGGAGAATGATTTGCTTATTTTTCAGTGATAATGACAAGCGACGGTTGATCAAAGGGTACAGTAGTTTCAACAAAACGTTACACTTTGTCACCGTTTTTGTTGCCTGTTGCCTGAAAATAAGCTTGCTGTCGAGGGTCAAGCCAAGGTAGTCGGCCTTATTGGCCCATTCCACAGTCGTGCCATTGAGGATGATTTTACAGCCCCCAGGCGGAACATGTTTAGGGGATTTAGAGTGGAGTAAATGATGACCTGGGTCTTCGCCGCGTTGATACAGATCTTCCAGCTGGTGAGGCACTCTGTCAGGGCATCCAGGCCTCGTTGGATGCCACTAGCGCTATGATCACTCTACCGTTGTAGACGATGGAGGTGTCATCTGCGAACAGAGACAGAATGCCGTCTTCTGGAGGCTCTGACATGTCGGAGGTGAACAGATTGAAAAGCAGGGGCCCGAGGCCCGAGCAGCGACGATGTTGTGCGCATTGGAACTCGCTCCGCTGATTGAGACCCGGAATGTCCATGCCGACAGATAATTGTTGATGATTTTCATCAGGTAGCTGGAAAGATTGTAGCGTTGTAGTTTGTACACCAGCCCATCATGCCATACATTGTCAAATGCCTTCTCGACATCGAGTAAGGCCATGGCGGATGTTTTTGGGACAAACTTGTTCCGTCTGAGGACGTTGGTAACTCGAGTCATTTGGTGTACAGTTGACCGACCGCGTCGGAAACCAAACTGTTCCTCGAGCAAGATGTTGAGATTTTCGGCAGACTCAAGTAATCAGGACGATCGGAAGTAGCTGAGCCGGAGACACTGATCATCAGCGAGAGGTGCTCAAAGAACTCATGTGTTTGAGCTTGAGAATCTGGATGCTGTCGAAGTCTAGGGCCTTAATGTTCTTCGACGATTTGATATAGGCCGTCAATTCGCCAGCTGAGTTCTCCAACTCCTCCGAGAAGTCGTTGGGAATCAAATGGATGTTGTTAGCTTGCTCGTTGACGGCTTCTTTGTGTGGACTGACGATGCTCTGCCCAAGACTGTGTGAGCTGACGAAGTGACGACTTATTTCACCACCTTTCTCTGCAGGAGTTATCAAGCGATCCTTAGAGCCATTATTGTCTAGTGGGATTAAAGGTGGAATGGGCCGAGACTTGGATTTTAGTATTTTGGCCATTTTCCAGAACGGCTTAGCATGATCTGGGAAAGTGCGGATATTATTCGAGAAATCGTTATTTTTGAGCTCCACCATTCTGGCCTGGATAATTTTTGTGATTCGATTGTAGCGTGCCGTAAGTTCAGGCAGTCCAGTTCGCTGGAACTGCCTGCGAGTGACATTCCGCAACCGAATCAAATCTTTGGTGAGTGTATCGATGTTTAGGGAGTTGCTTACCTCCCGAGCCGTCGGTACATGTTGCTCTCGGACCACCGAGATCGCCTTCTCGATGGCGCACAACTGGCGGTCGATACTTTACGGCGTCTCCGGATGCACATCGTAATCGATGGTGTTGTCGACGCACTGCTGGAACTGCTGCCAGTTCACTCGATGATAGTTTCGCCAGGTTAGCTCGTGTCGATTCACTGAAGTTCCAACTTCCGCCACCACCGTATAGTGGTCCGAGCTGAGCTTCTGGAAGATGATCGGCTGGGAGACGTGATCGTGCATGTTTGTTATAAAGATGCCGAGCGTTGCATGAGCCCGGAACGTGTCAACCGGCTCACGATGGTGTAGTGGCCCTCCAGCTCGTCGTTGGACCAGACGACTCCGTTCCGGTTTGAGACCGTGTTTTCCCACGATTGGTGCTTTGCGTTCAGGTCTCCGGCGATGATGAACTGCACCCGTCGCCGAGTGAGCTTGACTATATCCCTTCGTAGCTCGGCCGACGTGCCATCGTCGACTTTGGCTTGTGTGGGACAGTAAGCCACGATGAAAGTGACTTGGTGGTGACTTCCACTCCAACGGCTTCGATGAATTTGAGCTTGAAGTCCGGCAGCAGGCGGCAGTCGATGTTACTTCGCAAGGCGATTGCCACTCCTTCCCCTCTGAAGCTTGTTCGATCGAACCTCACCAGCCTAAAACTCGGAATTGTTGCACTTACCTCGGGCTTCAGGTGGGTTTTGGTGATGAAAGCCGCGTCAATCTCCTTCTTCTGAAGGAAATCGCTGAGCTCGATGATTTTGCTCTTGAGTGAGCAAGCGTTCCAATTTACCAGACCCAACCTAGTAGCAATTTTTAATGACGAAAAGGCCCAGAGTGTAGATCTGGTAGAACCGGGATTTGCAACTTCGAAGCCGAGCCGCAAGTTGGCTGAATATTGGAGCCAGCTGCTCCGGGGTGTAGAGTGGAGTGGAATCCTCCGGGAGTAGAGGTTGCTGCTCTTGATGTCGGCAGAATCCAGGAGGAGGGAGCGGGGGCCATTCGCTGGAGGATGGAGCCGGCGGTGCTGGACCTTGAACCGACGCAGCTGCTACTGCCAATCGTTTGTGCGGTTGTAACGGTGGGAGGATTGGAATCGCTCGACGGGGAGCCGCGATGGTCGGAGAGTTCACCTCGTTGACTACAGTATCATGGTTCTTCTCCGGAAGGTTTCTGGTGGAAGCCTTCATCCGGATTTCCAGGAACTCGGTTCGCTTTGGGCAGCCCTTTGTGGTGGCCCGATGTTTGTCGCCACAGTTGGCGCACTTGGGATCGGCCACCTCCATCTCGTCGCAATCGTCAGTCGGATGGGGTTCGCCACACTTGTTGCAGCGCGGCTTCATGTGGCAGTACCTGGTGCCGTGTCCGAAATTGAAGCAGTTGGTGCACTGCGTGACGTCGCGGTGCACTGGCCGATATCGCTCCCAGTCAACGACGGTGTAATTTATATATTTTTTTTATATGAAAGTTGGGTTAGTGAAAGATGTTCCTCACCACGAACTGCGAAAAAAGATGCTCCTTCGACCAGAAAATCGCTTGATTTCGTCTCACCAAACCGAAAAGAACGAACCCTGCTCACACTGATCTTTTATAAATAATTTTCGTCTACACATGGCAACGTGTAATACATTAATAAATAACGGCAACATGTTCGATCTGTTTTTAACATTGCAAACCGATTTTTTTCAATTAATGTTCTATGTGGTACTAGTTACCAAAAATCTAAATTTGAGGTATCGCTATCTTTTTAAAATAAATATGTTGGAGGTAAAAAAAAAATACATGTTGGAGGTAAGCTTGATGATGTTACTATACACGAGGCTGATATTGGACTTATCGGGCAGAATAAGTTATTTAGATTATTGCTGCGATCTATAACGTGTCTTGAGAGATCAATATCATAACAACCAGATACCAACGTAGTTCTGCAATTTAAAATCGTGGTTAAGTCAAGTTTATTTTGGAGTTCAGTTTTCAAATGAAACATATTCAACGTTCAACTTCGTCTTACGAGAATGACTTTGAAAAACAAAACACTCGTCCTATGCTAAAGGATTTGTTTGTTCCTTTTTTGTGAGAGAAGAAGGAGAATGTGGGGTTTGAGTAAGTTACAATCAGCGTGTGATTATATATTACCACCTCAGCGTGTCAATCGGTGAGCAGCAAGCCATGACTCGGCCTCTTCTCGTCCGATCTCGGTGGCGTGCACACGCACCGACGGAGAGCTGCTGTCATCGCATTTCGCTGCAGCCATTTGGAGCCATACACCAACCAGCTTCAGGTCCTTCCAGGTAGTGGAGCCGTGCTCCAGATGGATCAGGTAAAGCTGGTCGCGATATCTTCTCGCCTTGTCGTGACGAACGATCTTGTGAACGGCTACTGGCTTCAGTCCGCAACTTATTAACAGATGGCTAATGGGCCAAACACAATGGATACGTTTGCGTGCGTTTTGACAGTTTTCCCATGGGAAAACTGTAAAAACGCACGCAAACGTATCAATTCTCGCTTAACTTTTCAAAAGGACCTAAGTAAGAGACCTAAGTGTAAGACTGGCTGATGATGGCCAGAACCTTCGGTTGAAGGAACGCCGGGGCACGACCGGTAGCTCGATGGAAAATTATGCTTTAATTAACTCAAGCCTTAATAAAGGCTGTTGCTGGCTTCCTCCGGTGGATTGAAAGGCGGGTTGTTTTGACTTAGGCTATATTTTTCTTCTTCGATGTGGACTGTACAAAATTAGAAAACTGAATTAACAAAATCTTGAATGACACTTCTTAAATAGCTGGCAGGTAGACAACGATTCATGTGTTGCGTGTGCTGGTTTTGAGGAAGAACTCTAACTGGGCGTGGCTTATCACTCGTTGTCGTTGGCTAGACTCACGGCTTCTTGGGTGCATGTTCTGACATGTTTACAACGGCGTGATCGGGAAACCAAGCACAAACGATGTGGTGTGTGGGGAGAAAGGGTAGGCATTAGGCTGGTACCGAAGCCGATATTCTCGCGGTTGCTCGATGATAGTAGAAAGGGGAAAGGGATCTCAAACAAACTGTTTCGCGTTGACAATATGTTTCAGTTGTTTTAGTACATTTTATAAGGCTGGCTCGTCTCGTAATCAACAAAAGTTATTTTTTCATGATATTCAAACGTTGTTCAAAAAGTCATCCATGCTTCCTCAAGATCCTGAATTCAAAATTTTTCAAATTCAAACACACTTATGATCCTTAATATCGTCGAAGAACCCAAAAATTTGCTATGCTTTCAATGATTTGGTGGTGTGCATTTGTCATATTTTTCACCTCATTACCGTTTATTACGGTTATTGCATTTACTATCCCCTCCTCACTCCTTTATATAAACATGTGTATTTTAAATGACTACAATCCACAATACTTCATATAATGCTTATTGTTTGAATCATTGTTTCTGCAGATGCATAAGGAAACAAAACCCGGGATGTCAGTTTTATACACCTCAGATCAATATTTAATCAGGGCAAGTGCAAAATTATGCCTTTTTTCAATTTCTCCCTACCATACACCGACAATATTCAATGCTGTGAAAAATAAACACATGTCATTAGATCTTGCTGACAAGTTCACTCACCGATATTTCCCTTTCTCAATATGCTTCCTTCTTCCATTCGCACAGGAAGTTTAGGAGCACGATGGACAACAAATCTTCAATTAAAGGGCCTTTTCTGACACAGGTAAGCACATTGTTTGTTCCGACATACATTACCGAGCCATTCATTCGGCTTTTCTCGTCTGCATTCCATCGAGCAACAGCACATCTATTCGATAGCAATCGAAGAACGAAAACATTGCAACAGTAGGCACTGATTGGTTACCCTTCTTCCAGGAAGTTCCAAAATCCCAAAATCTGCGCCAACTGCGATCGATTGGCAATTCGAGAAACAGATCCGGCACAAAATTCTGCCACCTCCATGGAGAAGAAACAAAAAAATCATTGGAATCGAAATTGTTTAGGACAAAAATCAAATTTGCTTCGGTGCATTTCTGGGCGCGAGATGATTGAGATGGAATGCAAATCCATGATGTGTCACTTTCCACTTTACATTTACTTATCGTTGTGTAATCCAATTATTGACTCGAGTCGTATTCTTTTGACAATCGAACGACGTGATCGTGTTTGCGTTCCGGGGTTGGTGCCACACAACAGCAACAGGAAGATTTCCACCCGTTCATCGAAGCTCTGCTGCCTTACGTCAAGTCGTTCAGCTACACGTGGTTCAACCTGCAGGCGGCGAAGCGCCGGTACCTCAAGAAGCACGAGAAAAAAATGACCCACAACGAGGAGAACAAGTGCAAACGAGATTTTCAGGTAGGTTTGATAGTTAGATATTTGTACCATAGTTCATAATGAAATTATTAGTTTCGAACGGTTTTATCTCGAGAAAATGTTAAAAATTCAGTTTTCACTTGTTAAAAACGAGTTCGCATTATAATTTCCACAAAGACTTGTGAGTTTTTGCTGATTTCATAAAGAATAAGCAAATTGCAATTTAATTTTTCCATATAAAAGGATAAGGTTACTTTGATGATGTGATGCCTTGGGTATTGTGAGCATTTCCGTGCGTAATTACGATGAGTGTCCATCTAGTCATCCGTCCCACCTGATGCGAGAGCTTTCAATTACAGAACAAAAGCTGTTGTATCAAACAATAATAATGACCGGTAAAAACTACAATCAACTTCTTTTGAAACACGCCGACAGAGAATTCCGACCCAATAGGCAAGAATCGAAACCGGTTACCGTAGGGGAAGGGGGGGCAATATGCCCTAGCTAAGCAAACACTGCTCTATTGTCTTATTTGTAACGCTATTCATGGGTATTTTTACATTATACATCAGTTAAACAAGATAGCTAGTTGATGCCATTCAAAAATTGTCAAAAATCTCAATCATATTGATAATATTCACATTTCAAAAAAGTGGTGATATTTTGTTGCCGGAAAACTCATGAGGCAAAACGCCTTTCAGCTGGCGGCTCCTAGGGAACAAAGTACCACGCGTCGGCGAATCAGCATTCTAGTATGGATAGTCCGTGGAGACGCAAGTACTTTGTAGGTTATTGCCACTAGGGCGTTTTGCCTCGCCAAAATGTTAGATGTTTCTTCAAAATGTGGAAATTTTCGGTTTTTCCGACCTTCCGAGACACTATTTTGAAACTTTTTTCGCCTAACCTACATAATTTTAGATCTAGTTTTGTTACGGCCATCTTAATGACGGTAATTATGAGGGAAACCACAAAAGGCGTTTTGCCTCGGGGGGGCGTTTTGGGGCCTCTTCCCCTACCACTTAGTCCTCCGGCAGGAACCGAGAGCATTTTATTACGAGTGGGTGTCGATGATGGTGATGATGATAGACACTTTATTTGTTGAAAGTCGATTGGCTAACTTCGTTATTGCCATGGTCCATTACGAGCGCAAGGTTTGCTGCGCTGCTGCGGGATAGGGAAGATAGTTCGAGCGAGCAGCGGAGCGGAGGAGGACGTCGGGTTGGGTAACACTTCGAGCGTGCTGGATATGTTTTACAAACGATACACACTGATAGCGCCAATTATTCAATTACTTTGCCCATGTGCTCATGGAGTTGGTGCTGCTGCTGGAGATGGAAACTTGCTCGCAGAAGAAATGTGATACCATCTCAATTGAGCGGCAAATGTCGACATTCGAGCGGTTCTTGAGGGAAAAATGTTTCGTGCATCCCTTCGGGGCTGCGTATGCAACACTGTGGGCCACACACAGTAATTCATGCGGAAAATCAAATTAATTGTTTTTGCAATAGACATTTGTATTCAGAATTTCGTCCACGTTAGAGACCAGACATCTGACTAAAAATATCATCGATTGAATAGATTTGAGTCTCGCCGAGCTGTTGGACACCATCCGGGATAGAGTAATTGCCTCCCAGTTTGCGCTGTTGTAGGAATTTTTGACGTCTAAGGTAATCAGGTATCTGGCCCCCCCCAATCCTACCCACTACGTTTGACAATAGCCAACATCTTTGAGTTTCCCATTGTTCGGTTGAAATTGGGTTTCCCACTGACAATTCTATTTTGTAAACAAACCACTATTCCGAACTGATTTTTTCCAAATAGACTTTTTCACCATTTTTCGAAAACTTGTGCGAAAGTATGAAAGCGAGGTGTGTTTCAACAAGAATATGTATGCTAATCATAAATTTTCATATTTCGATCGGCACCAAACGCTCTACTTTGCCAAAATATCATGGTATTTGAAACATATTTTCAATGGTAGGTTTTCGATGACTATAATTACGCCTTCCTATTAAATTGATCGATGATTTTGATGCTGGCATCAAAAACATGGCCGCTTCGCAGACCCTGAAGGTAATCCTTTTGCGTAGGTGGTTAGCCCTCCTGAGTGCCGTCATTCTGACAGATGCTGTCAAATCACGTGCTTTTATTATCTTCATTGGTCTTATTAAGGGATGGCTTTGCAGCTCTGATCTCTGTACGACGTTCGACCCTAGGCTTCTCTGTGCTTCTTTTTTCTTGAGTAAGGGTAAACGGAAATCTGCAACCAGACACCCGAGGAGGTTAACTCAGGTAGTGTGAGGATGGGAATGTCATGTACCTCATACCCAACCCATCAAAACTAAAACCCATTCAATAGTCCTTATTCCTCGGCCCACAATTAACCTTCCGGGACTCGCACCGTTGTAAAAAAAACAACACATTGAGCAAAAATGTAATAACTTTTTAGTCAGTTGTTGACCAATTTGCACCAAACCACCATGTATTCCTCAAAAATTAGTTTTTCATCAATTGAAAAGATAATAAAAGTGATTCGATAGAAGGCTCGGTTAAATATAGTTAAATAAAAGGCTCAGGTGCACTGGGAAAAGTGACCAGTAATGAATTATTTATTTATTTCAATAACAATTCATTCTAAAGTAACGCGATTTTTTCTATATCATTTCTGATAATAACCTTGGTGTTAATTCGCAGTTCTCACTCACCTATGACCATAGGTAGCCACCAGGCCTTTCGGAACACCCGGAACGTTCGTAAAATGGTCATTTTGTCGTCGTCCTAGGTCGTCCTAGAGCAGCGCATTTTTTTCTAAATCATTTATGATGGTGATTTTGGAGATATTCCACAGTTCTTATTCTGCTATAACCGTAGGTGGCCATCAGACGGCCTTCCTTATAATCCGGAACGTCCGTAAAAATTGTCATTTTGGAAAGTTTGTCCTAGAGCAGCGCATTTTTTCTAAACCATTTCTGACAATAACCTTGGAGTTAATTCGCAGTTCTCACTCACCTATGGCCGTAGGTGGCCACCAGACGGCCTTCCGGAAAATCCGGAACGTTCGTAAAAATGGTAATTTTGAAAAGTATATCCTAGAGCAGCGCAATTTTTTGTAAACCATTTCTGACGGCAATATTCAAGTTAATACACAGCTCCTGCTCTGCTACGACCACAGGGGCCACCAGGCGTCCTTCCGGATAATCCGGAACATCCGTAAAAATCGTAATTTTGTGAAGTTCGTCCTAGAGCAGCGCAATTTTTCTAAACCATTTCTGACGGTGATTTTGGATGAAATTCTCAGTCATTTCTCTGCTATGACCACGGGTGACCACCAGATGGCCTTCGGGATAATCCGGGACGACCGTAGAAATGATGATTTTGGAAAGTTTTTCCTAGAGCGACGCATTTTTTTTCTAAACCTTTTCTGACGGTGATCTTGGAGATATTTCAAAGTCTTAATCAGCTATGACTGCACGTGGCCACCAGGCGGCCGTCCGAATAATTTGAAAAACCCGTAAAATGGTCATTTTGGATGGTTCGACCTAGAGTAGCGCAATTTTTTCTAAGACATTTTTGATGGTGATCTTAGTGTTAATTCACAGTCCTTACTCTGCAACGAGCGCAGGTGGCTATCAGACGGCCTTTCCGCAAATCTGGAACGTCCGTGAATGCTCGTTTTGTACAGTTCGTCCTAGACCAGCGATTTTCTTCTAAACCATTTCTGATAATGACCAGGAAGTTGGTCAATGCTCTTCACCATCAAATATTGTATAGAGTTTTCCACCTTCGCCAAAGGTATAATAATAGCCCAAAAATATATGTACTACGCAAAGAAATGAATAATGAATTTTATCATAATAATCTATATAATAAAAATGAAATGGTCTGTGTTCGTATCCGCATAACTCGAAAACGGTTGGATGAATTTTCTCCATTTCTTCAGCAGACATGTTCGTTATCGTTTCCGACGGGTTTATATGATATTTCCTAACGCTAAAACCACGAGTAAAGTTGAGTAAATCGTGAAAAACTAAAACTAATATTTGTATAGAAATTTTGCATGGGCGTTCATCGCACATTTTCGCCTACTATGCAGGACAACGTCTGCCGGGTCGACTAGTATCTAAATAATAGTCATTGATGATAATAACCACATTAGAAATTCGAGAGATATTGGTCTTATTTGGCCAAAATGAAGCTATTTCAGCCAAAAAAACTTTGTTGGGATGTGATCCCAGATCCCAAGATATCGAAGAACTGATATCCCATATGCAGTAGCACCTCCATGCGGATGAATTTTAAATTATTCTGGTTTTCAACATATTGGTTCCCAGTCCTCGAACAATTTTGTTGATGACGGCAATTTTCTAAATTTCACAGATCCCGAGATATCGAACTAAACTGATCTCTCATATTCACTAGCGTCGCCTTATGGCTTAATGCTGAACTTAACATTTTCTCAACTTATTGGTGTCCAATGCTGGAACAACTTTATAGAAGATAGCAACTTTCCAAAACCAATAGATCCCGAAATATCAAACCAAACTGATCTCTCATATACAGTAGCGCCACCTTGCGGATGAATTCTAAATTAATAAGCTTCTCAACATATTGATTTCCAATCCTCGAACAACTTTGTAGAAGGCGGCAACTTTCTAAATCCCACAGATCCCGAGATATCGAAGAACTGATCTCTCATATACACTAGCGCCGCCTTATGGCTCAATTCTGAACTAAACAGTTTTTCAACATATGAGTTTCCAATGCTCAAACAACTTTATAGAAAATGACAACTTTCCAAAACCAATAGATCCTGAGATATCAAACCAAACTGATCTCTTATATACAGTAGCGCCACATTGCGGATGAATTTCAAACTAATAAGCTTCTCAACATATTGAATTCCAATCCTCGAACAACTTTGTAGAAGACGGCAACTTTCTAATTCCCACAGATCCCGAGATATCTAAAGTTGAAGCGAGTTGCGGATGGTTAAGCAATACATCACCCCTAACTATCGAGAACGCTCACGCTTATGCTAACGCTAGGCCATATTTAGGGTGTGGTGGTGTTGCGGTGTGGGGTGTGGTTGTGGCTACGGCCCCCCACAAATATTGTGTACCAAAACTAACCTTTATCACTGCACCGCGCCTCCAACCGCCGAGTATGAGCGAATCAAATATCGAGCCGTATTTCCTCTCGTTGGAATTTTGGTTCGCTGCTTCGGGCATCAGTGCAAACATTCACGACGCGCGCAAATATAACAATGTGATGGCACAAGTTCCACCCAATAAGCGCTCGGAGCTGCGTGCAATTATCGACAGTGTACCGGCCAACGACAAGTACACGTACATCAAAACGAAGCTCACGGAACACTTCGCCAATAGCCAGCAGAGACGCCTGCAACGAGTTCTCTTGGATATGCCGCTAGGTGACATGAAACCTAGCCAATTATTCAACGAAATGAAGCGCGTCGCTGGGAATTCACTCGGTGATGCTGTGCTACTTGATCTGTGGGCTTCGAGACTGCCACCACACGCAAAGGCTGCTGTGATTGCATCGAAGGGCGACGCCACCGATAGAACCACGATCGCCGATGCAATAGTGGACTCCATGGGGCTTCGCAATATAAACTTCGTCGATTTGCAAGTGCCACGATCATCATCTAACATCTAGGAAAAACCAGCATCCGTCACTATCGGGCCTCTTCAACGTGAAATCGCACAACTAGCTAGTAAGTTGGACAAAGCATTTTCTTCCTGTGACGGATTTCGTGGACGCGCCCGCTCACGCAGTCAAGTGTACGGAGAATCATTGTTGAAGGTGCATCTTGGCCTACGTCGCGAGTTTCTGTGGGCATTCCTGATATCCGACGTTTCCACGGGAATCATTGGCGCCGACTTCATTTGCAATTACGATCTGCTGATAGATTGAAGCGAAACCGCCTCATCGATAATACGACGACCCTCGAATCAGTCGGATTTCTTACGCAAACCAGTGAGTATTCCATCCGAACGTTTGATTCGGTATCGCCGTATGCGGCCGCGGCCGAATATCCGTCGATTACCCGACTCGCGCCGCCTGATACAGTGAGCAAAACAACAATTGTACACCGCATCGAGACCACCGGCCAACCTGTGTACGCTAGACCAAGACGACTGTCGCTCGACAAGCTGGAAGCAGCGCGCACTTAATTCGAGCACCTAATGAAGCCTGGTATTTGCACGCCGTCTAGCAGCAATTGGTCTAGCTCGCTTTATATGGTAAAAAAAGCCGACGCATCTTGGCACGCGTGTGAAGATTATCGAGTCCTGAATGCCCAGACGGTACCCGACCGTTACCCTTTACCATATCTCCAAGATTTCCCGGCCATACTGCAGAGAAAAACCATTTTTTTTCCAAGGTTGACTTGCAGAAGGCATTTCATCAAGTTCCAATCCATCCCGACGATATCCCTACAACAGCCATCACCACACCGTTTGGGCTGTTCAAATTTTCATTCATGACATTCGGATTGAGAAACGCAGCGCAAACCTTACAAAGGCTCATTCATGAAGTCGTCCGTGGGTTAGATTTTATTTTCCCCTACATCGATATAGGGATGAATGATCGCCTGAGTTAATATCCCTCAAAAACAAAGCATCATCAACCCTACATCGATGATCTGTTCATTCGTCTTCGCCAGAGGAACATCGTATGCACTTACGTCTGCTGTTTGAAAGGCTCAAGCAGAACAATCTGGCAATCAACGTTGCCAAATGCAAATTCAGTCGAGCTGAAATAACGTTCCTAGGACATTTGGTTACCTCCGATGGATTCCGTCCGCTACCAGAGCGCGTGAAAACGATCCAAACTTTCAAGAAACCATCGACGGTTAAGGAGTTAAAAAGTTTCATCGCAATGATAAACTTCTATCGCAGATTCATCCCGAACGCAATCGAAGCACAAATACCAATACTGGCGATGACCCCGGGGAATAAAAGAAACGATCGTTCACCCATAGTTTGGAACGACGACAACACAGCAGCGTTCAATCAATGCAAACAGCAGCTGGCCTAAGCTGCACTGCTAGCACATCCTTCCAAACACGCAGAATTATCTCTCTGGGTCGACGCCTCCGACATTGCAGCAGGTGCCGTGCTACATCAAATAGTCGATGGATCAGCTCAACTGCTTGGATTCTTCTCCAAAAACTTCGAATCGGCTCAGCTCCGTTACAGCACATATGAACGAGAGCTGACAGCGATATATCTTGCCGTACGCCACTTTAAATTTACGATGGAAGGCAGGAGTTACCACATTTACACTGACCACAAGCCGATCCTCTGACCACAATCCAAAAGCCCGAGAAAGCTACCGACCGACAAGCGCGCCAGTTGGACTACATTGGGCAATACGTTTTCGTACGGCCGAGTTGCCGAATAATATGCAATTAATTGTAATCAAGTGTCGGTCTTTCACCGTCATTAGTCGTCTGAGTACACGCGACCGTTTACGTAAAGGCAATCAAACTCATCAAATGCTTTAGCCAAGCAAGCCTTTGGCACAGCAGAGTGCGATTGAATTCGCATTCTATACCGTCCCGCCCAGTCCGTTGCTGGGGGGCATGGAGTGCGATCCTCTCGTTTAATAAACAATGTGCACTCGCTTGGCTGTGGATATACAACAGTAAAGCAAATGTGGAGATTGGGCAAATCAAGCATCCGAAAGATATTCAATTTGCAAAAAAGAGAGCTAACCGCGGTGGAGGTTGGTACTCGGATTCTGATGGCTTTTCCGCAAACGTGACCTTTAAGTGGTCTTGTTGTGTAGGGGTTATCACGCCTATCTAGAGAGTAGGAGGTTGAGGGTTCGAGTCCCTCCAAGACACGTGGATTCTTTTTCGCAAATTTCATATCAATTTGTCCATTTCGAAACATATGCTGTGCATATGCACAGCCAAGATATTTAACAAAAAAATGGTTTTCGTAAGGCCGAGTTGCCGAATAATATGCAATTAATAATACGGAGAGATTTCGCAAGGCTGCTCTGCAAGTAACACACTCACTCTCGTATCCTGGCACGTGTGGTACGACCAAATTGATGACAGAGCGATTCGTTTAGCCGAACATCAGGAGAGACAGCATCGCCTTCGCCAAGAATTGTGTGCAGTGTCAACGGTCCAAAGTAACTCGACACACCAAATCACCAGTTTTCCGATACACGATACCGAACGTGCGATTCTCGCACATTAACATCGACATTATTGGACCATTCCCGCCAAGCAAGGGAAACCGATACTGCCTAACGAGCATCGACCGCTTCTCTCGCTGGCCAGAAGCTATTCCAGTTCCTGAGATGACTGCTCACACCATTGCCGAAGCTCTCGTTGCTGGGTAAATTGCTCGTTTTCGAGTAGGTACCTACCTACATCACTACCGACATCGCTCTTCTCTCAGTTGGTTCACTTGCTAGGTACCAAACATCTACGTACAACGGCGTACCATCCTCAGTCAAACGGCCTGATAGAACGGTGGCACAGGATCCTTAAAGCATCGATCATGTATCACGAAACCGAACGCTGGACTGCGTATCTTCCAATGATCCTGCTTGGTTTGCGTACCACGTACAAAGAAGACATCGAAGCGTCGCCAGCAGAGATGGTTTACGGGTCGACGCGTCATCGCGACGATTCGCATACCGTCAGACTATTTTGCCGACAGTCCCGCCCAAGATGAATACACCACTAGGTGTTCCACTAAGCACATTGCAACACTTAGCTGTGTATTCATCTTGGTCCCGCAAACACTAACGAAAATGAATTCGTCGTCAACCTGCGAGAAGCCATGCGTCAACAGCGCCCAACTGATACTGCGTGGCACAGCAATCGAAATGTTTTCGTACATCGGGATCTCAACAGGTGTAAGCAGGTATTCATCCGCAACGACTCGGTGCGCCCGTCGTTGTCACCTTCATACGATGGTCCCTACGAGGTGGTGAGGTGAAGCAATAAGCACTACACTGTTGCTGTTAATGGGCGGATTGAACGTTTCGATACACCGATTGAAGCCAGCCTACACAACGAGTGATGAACGCATTGCCACAAACCCAGATGCTACTATTACCGCCGCAGTTCCACCGACTAGGGTCATTCGCTCTGGCCGACACATGGTCATCCCAGACCGCTATCGCTAGGACACCTAGTCAAGCAGGGGAGTGCTGTAGCATTATCATCGTCATTATCGTCGTTATCAGCAGCACACGATAGCGCTGGGGCGACAATCTCGATCATTCTCTATTGAAATTGTATAACCTTTCTAATTACTGCACGATGTTTTCAAATTGAATTCAATAGTTAAATGGAAATGGTATAGCCTTTATAGTTTGACCATCCACAGATAGTATATAAGCCCTGTACAATAGAACATTGAATATAGTTTTACCTCAACTTGAACAGCATACACATCTTTTACTAAAGCTCCAAAGGGATAACGATTGCCATTTCGATAACCGTTGCAGTGCTAATACATACTCAGATTGCCACCGAGCACGAAAATCATGGGCAATACGCTGGACGTAGCTCCATCTCGAAAATGTACTTATATGCTGAACACCCAGAGCCAGAGGACGTTCGATCGAAAAGTGTGCAGGTGTCAATGCTTGTGGATCGTTGGGGTCATCCAAAATCGGAAAAAATAGGGCGAGCATTCATACAAGCAGATATCTGAGCAAGAACAGTGCATAGTTCTTCAAATGTGTAATTATAGTTACCTCCAATTTTGTTGCGAAGCCCCTTTGATACCAGCCTCCCACAATCCGGTATGGAGAGCGAGCAGGTATGAAGAGCCATTGAACTCGTTTGACGGTGAGAAATCTGCTAATTTCGTTCCCGTGCTCGTTAGCATCGATCTGCTGGTATAATTCTCGGAGATTTTTCGCTGCTTCGTGGCATTGTCCGAGTGCATCTTGCTTGGTACTCCGTACACCCAAAACAATTTTGTGTTACATTCTTTGTATTTTGCATTTTGTATCAAATCTCAGATGTAAAGATGATCACAGAATGTCATGAGACGGAAGCGGAGACAGCAAACCCGCCTTTTTCAGGAGAAGAAACGCCGCCTAGAAGAAGCGGAGTGCGAGGAGATGAAACAGCTGTGTAGTTTTAAAGAAACACGCAAGTGCTATCAGAAGCTCAACGCATCCCGCAAAGGCTTCGTGCCGCGAGGATGGGAGCATCTTGACGGACGAACGTGTGGTGCTCGAAAGGTGGAAGCAACACTACGAGGAACATTTAAATGGCGCAGAGAGTACAGCACAGATAGAAAAATCCACTGAAATTTACGCTAAAAATAATGCACATAAATGGAACGTCATTATTAGCGTACATCCACACGAGATGTAGCCTAAAGGTATACAATATTAGACGTGAAACGTCAATATTGCATACAAGTTGTAAGCAATCTTGTTAGGAAGAAGTCAATTTCAGCGTAAAATAGCGTAAATTTCCGCATGTCAAGTTTTACGCGCTGTTTATTTTTCATTATTTTTTTCTGTGAGGCAGTGAAAGTCAAGGCAGCGGAGAAAATGACTATGTCAGTTCGGCGGACGACGGAAGCCAACCAGCCTCCACCTTGAGGGAAGTTGAGGATGCCATCCAACAACTAAAGACCAATAAAGCAGCTGGTAAGGATGGTATCGGAGCTCAGGTCATCAAGATGGGCCCGGAAAAGCTGGCCACTTGCCTGCACAATCCTACAGAATCTGGGAAACTAAACAGCTACCTGAGAAGTGGAAGGAAGGGGTTTTATGCCCGATCTACAAGAAAGGCGACAAGCTGGAGAGTGAGAACTTTCGAGCGATCACCATCCTTAATTCCGCCTACAAAGTGATATCCCAGATCATCTTCCGTCGTCTGTCACCATTAGTGAACGAGTTCGTGGGAAGTTATCAAGCCGGCTTCGTTGACGGCCGCTCGACAACGGATCAGATCTTTACTGTACCATTGAGCCAACGTGTGTATCTAATTTGATGCGACATACACCGCTCACATTCAAGCAACTTTACGGAGAGAGACGAGTCTTCATCGTAGATTGTATAACATTTCACCGAAAACTATTTCGCGGAATTCATTTTCGCGGTTGAACATTTCGCTGAATAACATTTGGCGGTTTGTAACTTTTCGCGGTACGACATTTGGCGGATTGTTCCTTTTCGCCGAATGACTTTTGGCGGAATGTACCATTTCGCGGAATGCACCATTTCGCGGAATATTAATAATAATAGCTTTTGTTCATTCAGCATTCCGACATTATTACCTGCGAGGTCTCTAAGCCAAGTTACCATTTTGTTTTGCATTCGTTTAACACGAGATTAACGAGACTATCCTTCAGCATAGGCTTGCTTTGCAGTCACGCATCTTCTAGCACGGCTAAGGGACGCCTCCCAGAATATTTAGAAGTAGTTTTCAAAATTTCAATTGCCCCTTATACCGGGCAGATACATCCATTTAAAGAAGACGTTACCCCTCCTTTCGCCTTATACCGGGCAGACGCGTTCATCTAAAGAAGGCATTATCAACCCCTTTCGCTTTATTCCGGGCAGATGCATCCATTTAAAGAAGACGTTACCCATCCCTTCGACTTATACCGGACAGACGCATTCTTTTAGAGAAGGCCTTATCAACTCCTTTTGCCTTATACCGAGCAGATGTATCCATTTAAAGAAGGCGTTACCCCTGCCTTCGCCTTATACCGGGAAGATGCATTCCTTTAAAAAAGGCATTATCAACTCCTTTCGCCTTATACCGGGCAGAAGCGTTCATTTAAAGAAGGCATTACCAACTCCTTTCGCCTTATACCGGGCAAATGCATCCATTTAAAAAAGGCATTATCAACTCCTTTCGCCTTATACCGGGCAGAAGCATTCTTTTAAAGAAGGCATTACCAACTCCTTTAGCAGATGCATCCATTTAAAGAAGGCGTTGACATGATTGATATAAGAGATAAAGATCAGACGACAATATCAATATTTTTCACTAACATATCATAAGGAGATCAAGTTATGCTATTTGTAAGAAGTGATCAATATCATTTCCCATTAGTTTGTTCTTATCCATAGCATATCTTGATATTTAAATTATATTTCGGTGCAATTTTTTGATATTGTTGCCTGTTCTTTTATCTCTTATATCAATCAAATTCATATCATGTTTTGTTATTGTGTTCATGGCTTCTGCCCGGGTACCCCTCCCTTCGCCTTATACCTATATACTCCTTTTAAAGAAGGCATTATCAACTCCTTTCGCCTTATACCGGGCAGATGCATCCATTTAAAGAAGGCGTTACCCTTCCCTTCGCCTTATACCGGGAAGACGTGTTCTTTGAAAGAAAACATTAGCAACTCCTTTCGCCTTATAACGGGCGGTAGATACGGTCGAGTCGAACCCGTACCCGATGGGGTCGGGTTTGAAAAATTACTACAATATCGGGTTCGGATCGGGTACGGGTTTGAGAAATAAAATTCTGCAAATTATTTTATTCAGTTTTGTTAATTGTGAGGCTAGTTTGTTGTTTGGGCTTACATTTTTTTTCAATTTTAAGGAAACCAGAAAATATCTAGTTTGAATTTTTCGGGGAAAAATTGTGTGCGGGCTAAAATAATTAAATTATGTCGTGTTTGAATCGAAATTCTCGAGAACGGGTCGGGTTCGGATTTGTATTAAATAAAAAAAAATGTAATTAAGCAGAAATCGGTAATTGAATGATAATTATTCTAACTGAATTCCGCCAAATGGCATTCCGCGGAATGACTTTCGGTGAAAAGGTACATTCCGCGAAATGTCTTTCGGAAAAAAGGTGCATTCCGCGAAATGTGTTTCGGTGAGTTGATACATTCCGCGAAATGTCGTACCGCGAAAAAAAAATTCCGCGAAATGGTTTTCGGCGAAATAGTATACAACCTTCATCGTAGATTGTTTTGAAGTCAGATGCGAGACCCCAGGAAATTTTAAAGCTGCTGCATGCCACTACAGCAATTATAAGAAGTGCGAGACAGTAAAATTTCTATTAGCTGCTCATCCTGACAGTACCATATGTTTTGTTTCGACCGGTTATGGTAGACGGTGCACTGATCGTGAAATTTTTGAAAAAAGTGGATTTTTAAAATGTCTGAAAGAGAATGATATTGTTCTAGCCGTTAAAGGCTTTAATATCGGAGAACTGGTAAAAGAGCAAAAGGCTATTTTAAACAAACCAACATTTTTGAAAAACAAAACACAGTTCACCCCTACAGAGCTAGTGTCTGATAAACAAATCACTGCTCTTCGTATTCATATTGAGAGAATCATTGGATTGTTGCGAGAGAAATTTAAGACCTTTCACACGCTTCTTCCCAAAATATAGGATCTTTATCGATGAGCAAACAAAGCTGTTTTCCTTTACTCCAGACAAAAAGCATACCGAAGTCAGTATCCGTTACATGAATCTGAGTTTGAATTTGAGTATAGTAAGTATGAGTTTTCACCAGACTGTATTCTCCATTCAGAAAATCTAAAAACGGGATAGATGTACCAACTAGTGTACTAATTGATAGCTGTTGATTGAAACTAGTGTTGTTTCGTAGTCGAAATTGACATTTGATCTGAATACTAACTTTTCCGTGGCACTTGCAGGTCATCATTAGGTCCGGTGGTGTGGCAGCTATGTATGGTTGGGTCTTATAAATGAAAATCCCGCACTCGTTGAAAGCAACCGCATCATGGCAGTTCATTTTCTTCATTAGAGCTTGTTTTGCTTCATGTTCATGATGTCGTCCATACGATGTTGCTTCGCTATCGAACATCACAGAATTCGGATAACAAATTTTCTTCAAAAGAGTCATTTTTGAAGACACGGTATTAGTGGATGTATGCATGTACTCTTTCATAATAGATGCAGTTATACGTCCAATGCTTACTAATTTCCATAAATCCGATCTCGACTGCTTTCTCGTTAGTCACTCCACACCTTCAATCTCGTCATAGCTTATCGATAATTTTGTCAATATGGATGGGAGAGCTTGGTTAATAATGTGCATCGATTGTCCTTCCATCGTTGTATCGAATAAATGTTGTAGCAGTATATTTCTTTGTTGAAATACGTAGTCCGGAATTATATTATCTTCGCAAGATTGACACATGATATTAATACCATCGCAGAATTTCTTCGATACTGCTGTATGCTTCAAATCCCTCACGAAGGTTAAAAAATTATTTCGATTGCAACAGATTTTTATGTCATCCATCCTCATAACTTTAAAACCGTAATCGATGTTCTTTACGGGATGATTTAAATCATCTTTGATTTTTTTTGAAGGCCTTGCCCAGTAGCATGGTAATTCCGTTACACTTAGCTGCAAGTGTAAAAATCATTATAAGATAACATAAGATAAGAATGATTAAAATTAAGAACTTACTTTGTATGTTGACACCATTGTATGCAAATTTGCCAATGCAAACAGAATCGTCGAAACGTGTGAGCAAGCTTCACTCAATCCTGCTACACAATTGCAGTGTGCAGATCGGACGTTTCCGTTTCGATCAATTATCATCCAGGCCACTAGGGGTTGCAGGTTTAGCCTCATAGAATGGGAAACCTGGAGATATAGAAATACCAGACATAACGTGCATACATGTTTACTTTATCTTTCCTCTGATTACTTGCAACTCATTTATTATGGTCATTTATGAACGGTGGACACGAAACCAGCCTCAAACTTCCGGTAGGCTTGCAAGCTTTTATCTTTGCGGAACTCTACTTTTGACGTAGGGGATACGTGGTTCACCAGATAGTCAACGATGTGACCTGAAGTTACCGTGGTAGGAAATTCTTCCGTATTCATTCGTACGTCGTACGGGTCCACGAATCCGATAGGAGGAATTTTTTGTACATATCGGTTTCTGCTTTCCGTGGGCAATGCGTTTGCGTGCGCTGAAAGCCGGTCAATTACTTTCGGGTACATTATAGTATAGTAACTCGATTTAAACAAATTCTTTTTACAACGAAACAATTCGGAACAAAAATCGCACTGAAATTCTTACACCTTGTAAACAAGCTCTGTGAACTGTCAAATTTTTTTGATGACGTCATCGTACAATGCCTACACGGAGAAACACGTTTACTCATTAATGGGTACTTTTTCTTTGCTATCTCTGTCTCTCTGCTGAAAAATTTACCCATTTTGGGAGAATAAGTGGATCTACTCATTTAAATGAGTAAATCCACTTATTCTTCCAAAATGGGTGAATTTTTCAGCAGAGAGAAAGAGATAGCAGAGAAAAAGTACCCATTAATGAGTAAACGATTTTTACCGGGTACTAAATAGCGAGAACGAACGAAACCGGAAAACTCAGCATATATGCAAACCAATTAATGCACCGTGACTGCTTGCAAGATAATAGAAAAGCATCAAAAGAAAGACGCGGGGGTAGGGATTCGTTAAGTAAGATACCCTTAATCATCCAACCATAAAGTCAAATATTCAATCCTTTTAGAGGCAATTTCAAACGACATAAAAACTGTTAACCACAGACCAATGGCTAAATTAGATTAGGATTACCAAATGACGATCTCACGACCCTCGTTTAATTAATAATCAAAACAATTTTAATGTGTTAAATGGTTTTTGAGGCGATCCCTACACCGAAACAGGCGCTTAATGATATGTATAAGAAAAAACTTATACATCGCATTAATCACATACATTCCGAAACTTATACTTTTCATTGGGTGGCATAATAAAGAGTATAAGTATTTTGGTTTTGGTTTTTGGAATGGTTTTTTGCCATAACATATAAGGTTATTTTTTTACGTGTAGGTTGGGCGCAAAGGGGGGTTTCTTCTAAACCCCTCCTTCCAATATTCCTGTGTTGAACTTAGTAAATAAATAAAAAAAACACACTAATAAAGATAAAAAAAAAGTTTCGCTTCCAAAGAAAAGTGACACTTTGATGAACACATTTAGATCAATAAAAAGCATATACAAGTATTTTCCTATGTAAAATAAAGCGGTTGATTTGCATTTTGCATTTATTGACTCTGCTCCATTTGATATTAAGAAACATTATCCAGTGATTTTGATATTATCCGATGACGATATAGTCAAAGAAAAAAAAACATTTCATCGGTAAACTAGGTAAGTTACTAATCAAAGAATGAAGATTAAGATAAGAGTAGCCATCGAGCAATTAAGTGCAGTGCTTGTTTTATTCGTCGGAAAAATAACAAAATACCTATTTGGTGTCGGTGGATCATGCGCATGGTCGAAACAAGCGCGATCTTCCATAGTTTGTTGTAGCTAGCTGTAGCTGGCATATCTGGCTAATAATTACACAGTGCAACGTGTCCGTTAGGTCGTCCAAAACGCGATTCTCCTCAGTTTTCATATGCCACCGAGCGTGCATGGTTTAAATTTTTTTTCTCGTGGAGAGACAGCGAATTAGTGTTATTTCCCATCCCATAGATCGCATCACTTATAAAAGTGAATCCAGATAAAATATCCTATACAACTAACACAATACCACATCCTGAGACAATCGTGGAGATGCAGAGGTGTTCTCGGTCTCTAGTAGCAACGAGAGTCAGACTAACTAACTTCCCTTCCTAAATGACCGTAAGGACGTGGCCGGCAGTGATGGAAATACTCGCTTCACGAGTAAGAAAAGAGTGTAATTGAGCCTACCAAAAATGCCACACTCGCGCGAACCTACTGCCTGCATTTTTCAAGCGCTTGCTTTGTTCGCGAGTACGGGCAGAGCAGGGCAGTATTTTGTTCGGGAGTAAAAATCACGGTCACGATTATTTGTGATTTTTTCGAATAGGGTAAATCACTACTTGGGCGTATGGACCCGATTCCCGGCTCACTGCACAGAAAACTAAGGATTTATGCTTTTTGGAAGCCGTAGGTTTATGATTGATAATTTTTAAAAAGTCTCCCATTTATTTCGCACAATACTCAATATTTTCCAACTATTTATTTCACTCCTAATTGGTCCAATTATAGAAAATAAAAATGTAGATTCCGAACATTCGCTCTCCGTTGCTACACCACTGAGCCGGAGTGAATCTTTCCACTTTTACAAAACGGTATTTTCATATAAACACCTACCTGAATATCGTCACAGTTCTCGATACAATCATTGCTTCAATCTGTTAATCACCATACCAGAATTCTAAACTCACGCACTTTAATCTTTTCTATTTGTTCGTTTCACTAGAACTAATATAAACATATTAGAATACATTTAAAAATGTATCCTCAAACCGAACAAAAATTCACCTCGGTCTAAGAACTTCTAGCCGCACCGTGCTGTCAGAAGGCCAGGAGTCTTTTCTAGTATGAAAATAATCCTTCATCGTTCATAGGAAAACTATCTAATTAGTTGACGCTATCATGTTATTTATAATTCTCTCGATTTCGAAAAGTGAAAAAAAAATGGTTTTTAAGCGTTTGGAAGTAATTTGGATAAGTGAATATATCTTTTCAACCAAATAAAAACTATTATAAATAATACCATCTGGCATCATGTCGGCGTTGAACGTGCATATTTTTGTTTACGTTGCATTTTCTACCGTCCCGAGAGAGAATGAGAGTAAGATGTTGAGAGATTGAGCGAAATTTTGCTTAGGCCGGGAATTGGTTAGGAAGTGGGCCGGATATGCAATCGCTATGACTGAAATGAGTGCTGCACATCATTAATTTAAATCAAATGAAAGCTATTTCAAACGATGTTTACCAAGAAAAGCTATTTTTAAGCAGAAGTGATCTCCTTTGCAGTATTGCACGGCCCACGAAATTCAGGAAAAGTTGCTTCCTGTCATAAATATCAATTAAATAATGCAGTCGTATGCATGTTAGGCCGGGAATGGGGTAAGAAACCCTACAATGGATAAAATTGACTTGACATAAACACAATAACAATAAACAATTGTGTTCTTGCTCGACCGTTAGTGAGAAACATGCCCTGAGGATGCTTTATGACTTTTTGAAAATTAACCCGAATGACTCGTGAAGCTTCACGAACATTTTTTGTTTTCTCTGCGAGTAGTATTGCGAGAAGATAGAAAAATTCGAACGAGGATCCGACGGTCGACCGTTGGAAAGCTGTTCCGCAATGGTCAAATCAGTTGATGCACGGAAAATAATGTTGGTTGATTTTTTCGGTGTGAATGTTGATTATTGAAATCAAAGAAAATATGTGTTTTTGAAACATTTTAGACTTCTTGAATATTCTTGATATCAAGGAATATCAACACTTTTCGCACAGTGCATGTCATTTGAAGTTTCCGACACTCAGTATTCTTCTTCTTCTTTGCTCCGCAAAATTAGAAGTTTTCTCTGTTCTCGCAATATGGGAGGAGAAGACCACCAGCTGTCATCGAGAGAAAAAGTAGAATCATTGAAATTTCGCACGGTGTGGTATAGGAAATGAAGTATATTTTTGTTATATAACAAAAATTAAGGACGTTTCTCAAAAAAATCTTGGTTTACGGGGTTAGAATTTTAAAAGCACACATATCGATTTTTATAATTTTCTCGAATAAGCAGTTAGTGCTTAAGATTGTTGAATTTCTAACCCCACAAACTAAAAATTGTTAACAAAAAATATTCTAAAACGTTCTAGAGACATTTTAAATCTTATTTTCTATATCAGCGGTTCTCAACCTTTTTCTTGAGAGGTACCCCTTAAAACTTTTGCATTGATTGAGGTACCCCCAATGTTTTTTTTTGCTGTAAATGAAAGTAAGCGTATCTCTTAAGATATGTGAAAAATGGACCTGAAAACTAACGGAATATATGGCTCTTCATGAACTTTTCTGGAATTTTCATTTTCCGTGAAACTTTCCAATTCAAATTAAGTTCATACATCGAGCTTCCTACAGAACTTTTTTGACTATTGAAGGCTTCCGAGCCTTTCTAAAGTAGAGTTTTGATCCTCTTCCAAGAGAAACCTTCCGAGCCTCTTGAAGACAGGCTCCCTAGTCTTTAAAAAGGCGGTTTTTGAGCCACTTAAAAGAGGCTTTCGTGCTTTTTGAAAGTATAGTTCCAAGCATCTTGGAAAAAGAATTCCAAGCCCCTTGTAGAAAGGCTTCCGACTTCCAAGCCTCTGAAAAAAGGATTCTAAACCCCTTCGAGGAAGGGTTTCAAGCATTCTGAAAGGAGGCTTTCAAGCCTATTGAAATTAGACTTTCGAGCCTCTTGAAAGCAGGCCTCAAAATCTCTTGAAAGAAGCCTTCCGGGCCTTTTTAAAAGAGTCTTCCAAGCCTTTTAAAAGAAGACTCTTAAAATTATGCTTTGGAGCCTCTTAAAAGGAGGCTTTTAAGCTTCTTGAAAGGAGGCTTCCGATCCTTTTGAAAGAGCCTTCCGAGTCTATTTAAAAGAGTCTTCCGAGCCCTTTTAAAGAAGGCTTCCAAGCCTCTTGCAAGTAGCCTTCCGAGCCTTTTAAAATAAGGCTTCCAAGCCTCTTGCTTTCGAGCCTCTTAAAGGAGGCTCTAGAGCATCTTAGGCTTTAGAGTAATGGTGTGCAGCGTTTTGGGCGTTTTTCCCATTAATTTGCTTGTCACACAATGAAAAAGAGCTTAGTAGTACTTGGACGAAAGCTTTTAAACATATCTATCAGCTGAGGGTATTAACACGGATATTGGTCGTGAAATCACTCCGTACGACTTTATCAAAGTGAAATTACCCTGCGGCCGCACCTTTGTTTTGCTTAATTCGTTTCGTACGAAGTGAATTTAACACCAATATCCGTTTTCTTACCTCTGCAGATACCGACCAAGTGCTAATTTGTATGATCAAAGCTCATTTTCATTGTGTGAGAAGCAAATTGAGGAAAAAACGCCCAAACTGCTGAGCACCACTGCTTTAGAGTCTGTTGAAAGGAGGCTTTTGAGCCTCTTGAATGGTGATTTTTAGGCACTTAAAAGGAGGCACTGGAGTATCTTGAATGGACGCTTCTAAGCCTCTTGAAAGAAGAATACCGACCTTCTAAAGGGAGGCTTCCGAACCATTCGAAAGGAGCCGTCCAAGCCTTTTTAAAAGAGCTTTCCGAGCTTTTCAAAAAAAAAAAAAGAAAATAAAAAATTATGTTTAAAGAAGATAGATTAAAAGAAGGCTTCAGGGACTCAAGAATGACGGCTTACATGCTTCTTGAAAGTAGACTTTCAAGTATTTTTCGAGCCTTTAAAAGGAAGCTTTCGAGCCTGTTAAAAATGCCCTCCGAGCCCCTTCGAGCCCTAGTTTATCAAAAAACTTAAAAGAAGGCATCCGGACCTCTTATAAGAATGTTTCCAGATCTCTTAAAATGAGGCTTCAGGGTTACTTGAAAGGAAGCTTCCGGGCTTCTTAAAAGGAGAATTTTGAACCTCTTGAAAAAAGGCTTCCGAACCTCTTGAAAGGAGTCCTCCGAGCTGCTTGGAAGGAGGCTTCCGAGAAGCGTAGAAGGATGATTCCGACGAAGCAACTGAGCTTCTCGGGAAAAGCTTTCATGTCTCTCAAATGAAGGCTTCCGCATCTTTAGACTTTATATTTTAGTTAAGAAGCATATTCTTAACAAATTATTCAAAATTCTGTTTTTATCAGGTAGATTGCATAGAAGATTTTTAAAATTTGTTTATTCGAGGTTTTGTCTTTTTGATCTTTATGTCCCACAGCCCTTCATTCATTGTACTGGTTGTCAAGGGCAGGATTCAGTAGACCGTGATTTGCTGATCGCCATGCATATTATGTAAAAGACAATGTTTTGAAACACAAAAATTCTAAATTATCAAAACTATATCAATATGTAATTCATCCGCCATTACGGATTTTTGTAGGAGGTACCCCTAGGCCCGGCAAAGGTACCCCCAGGGGTACATGTACCCCAGGTTGAGAACCGCTGTTCTATATCATGCTATGTCAAATTTCCATGGTTCTACTTTTTCTCTAAGCTTCTCCAGGTGGCAGCACTGATGAAGGAACCTCCCCCATAGGTAGGCAAGAAAAAGGCAAAACAAATTAACCGTTTGTTTGAGAAACTGCATATGTAACATTTTTGGCCAAAATGAGATTTTTATATATTATGAATCCCCGTCCAAAATTACGTATTCTGGCAAAAAACACGAAAAACAAATTTTTGTTCAGGAATGTATGAATTTTTTTTCGTTTGTTTGAGAAACTACATATGTCCACGCACTTTGAAAAGCAATTGTGGAGTACTGCTTACAGTTTTTGCACCAGAAGCAGTACTGAGATTTTCATTTTCATTGAGAGAGGTCACGCGATATTTACACTTTATTCTCTCCCGCTTTCATAGAAAACATAAACAATGAAAGGAATTCTGCCAAATTTTCACAGATTTTTATTTCATGAAAGCGCATCAAACTAGTGTAAACAAGCTGTTTCTTCTTCAATAATGTTACTTCTAACTCGAAAATCAAAAACAATACAATCATTGTATCGATTAGTCATTGTTATTTGCATAAATCTATTAAAACTATTTAGAAATTTAGATTTCAAAACATGGCACATTCCCATCATGACTGCTTGTAATGTGACAGGTGACCGGGAGACGGCTACATTTTCATTTGGTCTCTTGAAAATGAAAACGCAACTGTTTTCGCTTTCACATGACAGTCACGAAAACTAGCAGTACTGACCAGAAGTACCCCAGGGTGTTGAATTTTGCCAAAAACCATTGATCTGTATCGAAGAAATCGAAAGATTCGGTGCTAATTTGTTCAAAAACAGTTTTTTGTTGCTTTCTCGAAATTGTGTAAAATGGACTTATGTAATTTCTCAAACAAATGATTCAAATGTTCGCGTGTCTTTTGCATTGCCTACTTCTCGTTTTATGAGTAAGGTTCACAGATTTCTACAACTGGTGGTCGGCGCCGTTATTGACTTATAATATTTGAGCTCCCGAAACGTGTACATTCAGAATAGGTAGCTAATCCCAAGCCCCATTTATTGTGTTCTCTGTACAATTTCGCAAGCTCTAGTCAATCACGGAGTAGCAACTACGAATTGTACGGTCATAATGCTCATGCTCATGCTCAATCAAAGAATGAAGATTAACATAAGAAAGATTATACTCACTGGCGAAGCCAAAGGTGGGTACCTCTCGTAGCAAGCACGCTATAGTTCTCAAAGGCAGCGTTCTTGCGTCATGTGGTGCTCTATAAAATACCGATATCTGACATGCAAAGAGCATAAAAAACACTTTGATGTTTATTGAATGCATTTACAGATGACAAAATGATTCACATAGTTTTGGCCAAGCTTTTGCACTGCGTATTCCTATGTGCTGCGGTCCGATCTGCTTCGGGAATGTCCGTTATGGACCTTAATCCCTCAGTAAACTCATGATTTGCCCACTTGATTATTATCAGTATTCCATTCCATGCCCGATTTGAAGTGCAACTTTTGGCGTCAACTTCATGTCGTCAGCCCACAGTGCTCCGATGGTGTCAATTTACACAGCGAGGAAAAATTCCCGCAGGAAAGAGGGTACCCACATCCAACGCATTCGCGCGAGACTTCAAAAGCAGGGCGGCTCAAAATTTCCAAGCGCTGCTGAAACTGGATTGTAATGAAGTTATCGCCAGCACTAATGGAGGGTTGTGAAGTGCATGCATTGTTGACTCGCCGGCCCGTCCGCTGCGGGGAGGGTGGAAGCTAATTTCGTTATCGACTTCAAAAAGTAAGCGTTTATTTTCCAATTAAATGGCAGCGAGTCGCAAAATTTGCATTGCAAACAGGAAAACATGTGTCCAAATTTAGACTTTCAATTAGGTGTGCGTGAGGAGAAACCCGATTCAGGTTTCTTATCAATCTTGAAGATGAGTTTACTCAGCATGAAATCCCACAAGTCATCAGCCCCTCCCGAGCTCGGCACGGGCTAATCCGAATCCGATACCTTTGATGTTATCGTCCGGTGTGTGTTGTTCAGGAAAATCCTGACTGTTTGCGGAAAACATATGAAATATTAATAAAACCAGCCCAAACAATAACAAGATAATCACCTTCTATCTATTGTGCGGGCTCGGTGCGCAACGATGACAACCGGGGCTGCGACGCGTAGGCAGCAACCCGCCGAAAATTAATTCAATACAACAATCGCTAATCACCGGATAATGGCGGAGGCCTATCTTCGTTCAGCGTGGGTCGTTTTGTGCGATTTGATGAGATGGCGAGGGCGGACGGTGGCACGTGCAATCATTGTACTGCGGCGATAGCCTGAAGCGGTAAAAGAACTGCCGACGAGCAACTGTGTTTAGGGCTAATTGTGCACCGAAATGCGGTAATTTTCTATTATGCCAAACCGGGTTGGTCCCGGGAGATTTGTGCGTATAACTTTTGGTTGATTTGCTGGTATCGGCGTGTCTTGGGATTTGGAATCGGATTTCTCCGGCGAGCAGTAGGTTGTACGTGATAATTGTGGTGCGGTATTGCTCGGGGACTTTGTTATGGAATATAGGTTTTAAAAACTATATGTTTCAATCTAACTGAATGTCTTTATCGGAATGACCAGTTGTATTTTGCCGTTTAAATGTCGAATGATGAGTGAACTGTTGCTTTGTTTTTTATATTATATGACTTCTTGTACAATTGCGTTGATTTTGTTCTAAATTAATTAACATTTTAGGCTTTTAAACAGTTTTATAACTGTTAATAAAAAGTTTCTTAGAGTAGACATTTGTACGATTGTATGAAAAATTAATAAAATTTATAATATACTTAAGAACATACTCACTCTCAGGGTAAGTAATTATGAGCGCATTTAATAAACATTCGGCTACAATACGGCCATGTCCCTATTGGGGCAAGAGATGGCACAATTGGAGGGGTACATAACTGCAACATTTGCAGTCAGTTCATTCTGCATTCATCGAATGCATCTTTCTCACGTACACGCATTTCCGATTGGCATCCATATCTGCATTGATAAAATGCACACTGCATACATCCGACGGCTACATTACAGGAAGTTTGAATTCACGGAGCCGCATTTCACAACCCTAAACCGACGTTCCGAATTTTTTTTCACATTGTCCCACCTATCCTCATTTTGCAGAACGAAAATCCGGAAACCAAGCAAAAGTGGGCCGCCCGTCTGCTGGGGAAACTGCGCAAGGACATCACCCACGACAGCCGGGAGAACTTTGTCCACTGCATCTCGAAGAAGAAGACCTCCATGTGCATCCTATCGAATCCGGACCAGAAGGGCAAAATGCGCCGAATAGACTGCCTCCGACAGGCGGACAAGGTAAATCCCCGTTGAATGCAATTCTTGCTCTGCCATACGGGAACTAAGATTATCTTTTTTTCTCGTTTTCCGATCATTTTTCTTTTTCTCCAATACCAGGTTTGGCGTTTGGATCTGGTGATGGTGATCCTGTTCAAGGCGATTCCCCTGGAAAGCACCGACGGCGAACGGCTCGAGAAAGCCTGCTTTTGCACCAGTCCCAGTCTGTGCATCAATCCGTACCACATACAAGTATTAATTAAGGAGTTGGATCTCTATCTGGCCAACTTCATCCGATGTAAGTATGATATAATCCGGCAGCATCAGTGAGGTGGTTCTCGGTATGAGGGGAATGAGCTCTGATAGGGATTCTTTACGCTGAAAAAAAAGACACGACCATAGATGATTTTTGGACTTTTCAAGTGATTCTTCTTTTGAGATATCGGGATGGTGTTTAGATGAGTTTGCACAATAATTTTGTCGGAATCTGATCGAGCCTATCGGAGGCAGAAAATTTTGTGTCAAAAATAGAACATATTTTTTTTGCCTTCACGAAAAAAGAGCATTTATCGCTTGAACCATGATCGTCGAAATTATTTCCCAAACTATCTCCGTTATTATTTTTACCTGGAAATATTTAAGTGCAATATATTTGCCATGTTAATCACGGCAAATTACATTCAAACTTTTTCCACGATAAGTTCTTCTGAATTAGGTCGGGAAGTGCAGATCACAGTTCATTCAAATTTTTGAAGGAAGTTTTTTTTTTAAATTTCCACAGTGAATGCTTGCCACAATTTCCACTGAAATTTAGATCCTTAAGCCGTACCTCATTTATGCTTGCAAGCGACTAAAATATAAACTCCTCCTAAAAAATTAGAATTAAAAAAAAGGAAATAGCCAATGAAGAAATCAAAGTATAAGCAATAAATAAATAGTAATTTCCCTGAATTATGCAAAATGTTCCATTGAAAAAAAAAATACAAAATTTCCATAAATAAATCAATATTAGCAATAAAAAATTTCAAACCTTTCCACAAAATAAATATTTTTTTCCACAAAAAAATTAAAATTTTCCACAAAAAATCAATAAAAAGCAATAACAAAAATTGTAAAATTTAAAAAAGCAATAAAACTGAGCATTTTTTCATAGATGACCCCTTCTGTTAAAAAAGTAAAATTTTATTAATATATTATAGAAATTTTCTTTTTTGTGGAAAGTTTTTTATTTTTTAGGGAAAAAATATTTGTTTACTTCTAATATTGATTGTTGTGTTTTTTTTCATGCAATATTTTAATTTCTTTATGGAAATTTTGCATTATTTGTGGAAACTTCATATATATTTGTTGCATAGATTTCTTTGTTGGCAATTTTTTATGGAAAATTTCTTATTACTAATGGAAATTATATTTTACTGCCATTCGTGTGCTGCAGTAGAAGCATAAGTACTAGAACGATAGTGGCGCTGTAGTCATTCAAATTATTTTGCCAATTATGCATCATCAAGCATCATAATGTATGCATCATATTGTAATGCATGTTTAATTCCATCACCAACTTCGGTTTGACACTTGTAGTACCGGTACTTTGGCTGCCAGGTCAAAGTAACCTCAATGTTAGTCACGCGAACAGAAACGACATTAGCAATCTTATACTTTTGAATCAACTTGTGCTGCTTTCTTCAGCAGCAAAGATTTCGCAGGGGCACATTTGTTTCGGATATTATTTCCTCAGAGACGCCTACTTTTCCTCAAACACCTTATTCAATTCTAATGGTAGACTTTAAATCGTGTTTCTGTTATGTTCATAAGTGGTACATTTTTGTTGGATCCCGCAAGTATACAATACCGTTTTGCAGCGTATGTTTTTCCTTCATATTGTTTCTAATACGGCGAACTTGCTATGTAAATAGCTTTATACACATGATCACCACTTCTATATCACAAGAAAGGAAAATATATTCACTATTTGCTTAAACCTAATATAAAATGAAATCGTGTAATATAATTCACTATCGAACAATGGCAGCCATACATTTCGGACTAAAGCGTGCGAATGTGTTTGTGAACATATCAGATCAATAACATGCGGTAAGAATTGCGATTTGATAGTAGCACAAACTACAAACAAGATAGCTTTGAAAAACTTGTTAAAACACAATATTCAGATTTTTACGTAGACCATAAATTTAACCAAAAGTTTTTTTTTTGGCGCCCTTGGCAACCAAAAGTTCAACATCCAGATCGTAGTAGCCTATTTTAAATATGTTTTTCAATTGGTTCCAATGGTTTTGATTATCTGCCTACACGACACGAGGTTTATGACAAGGCCACAATCGAAGTCTTCGAGATACGTAAGTTTTTATTTTTATAAAAAACTGATCCAAATTTGAGTATGAATTACTTTTTCTCCCGAAATATATAAACAAACATAAAAAAATAATTATTAACAATAGAAAATGTACAATGCTGTGAAAACTCATATGTGAATAAGTACATTATGCGGAAGATACTGTTTGGAAAATGTATTGGAGGTAACCACTTTCCCTTCGATGGGACTCGAACCCACGACCCTACAGTACGCTAGACTGGTGCTTTAACCAACTAAGCTACGAAGGACTTCCGTCGGCCTTCGCAACCTAGCGGCTACTGAATAATCTCGAGCTTCCCAAATTGGACGCATAGTCTAATCACTCGCAATCCATTTGTCAAGCCAACACTTCCACATGTGTATAGTACATGTTCACATTAGAGGAGCGTGAGTATTTAGAATGTCTGGCCTGAGGCTTCGAAGCCTCCTTTCAAGAGGCTCGGAAGCCTCCTTTCAAGAGGAGGCTCGGAAGCCTCCTTTCAAGAGGCTCGGAAGCCTCCTTTCAAGAGGCTCGGAAGCCTCCTTTCAAGAGGCTCGGAAGCCTCCTTTCAAGAGGCTCGGAAGCCTCCTTTCAAGAGGCTCGGAAGCCTCCTTTCAAGAGGCTCGGAAGCCTCCTTTCAAGAGGCTCGGAAGCCTCCTTTCAAGCGCCTCGGAAGCCTCCCTTCATGAGGCTCGGAAGCCTCCTTTCAAGAGGCTCGGAAGCCTCCTTTCAAGAGGCTCGGAAGCCTCCTTTCAAGAGGCTCGGACGCCTCCTTTCAAGAGGCTCGGAAGCCTCCTTTCAAGAGGCTCAGGAAGCCTCCTTTCAAGAGGCTCAGAAGCCTCCTTTCAAGAGGCCTGGAAGCCTCCTTTCAAGAGGCTGGAAGCCTCCTTTCAAGAGGCCTGGAAGCCTCCTTTCAAGAGGCTCAGAGCCTCCTTTCAAGAGGCTCAGAAGCCTCCTTTCAAGAGGCTCAGAAGCCTCCTTTCAAGAGGCTCGGAAGCCTCCTTTCAAGAGGCTCAGAAGCCTCCTTTCAAGAGGCTCGGAAGCCTCCTTTCAAGAGGCCTGGAAGCCTCCTTTCAAGAGGCTCAGGCCTCCTTTCAAGAGGCTCAGAAGCCTCCTTTCAAGAGGCTCAAGCCTCCTTCAAGAGGCTCGGAAGCCTCCTTTCAAGAGGCTCAGAAGCCTCCTTTCAAGAGGCTCAGAGCCTCCTTTCAAGAGGCTCGGAAGCCTCCTTTCAAGAGGCTCAGAAGCCTCCTTTCAAGAGGCTCGGAAGCCTCCTTTCAAGAGGCTCAGAAGCCTCCTTTCAAGAGGCCTGGAAGCCTCCTTTCAAGAGGCTCAGAAGCCTCCTTTCAAGAGGCTCAAGCCTCCTTTCAAGAGGCTCAGAGCCTCCTTTCAAGAGGCTCGGAAGCCTCCTTTCAAGAGGCTGGAAGCCTCCTTTCAAGAGGCTCGGAAGCCTCCTTTCAAGAGCTCAAGCCTCCTTTCAAGAGGCTCGGAAGCCTCCTTTCAAGAGGCTCAGAAGCCTCCTTTCAAGAGGCTCAGAAGCCTCCTTTCAAGAGGCTCAGCCTCCTTCAAGAGCCTCCTCCTTCAAGAGGCTCGGAAGCCTCCTTTCAAGAGCTCAGCCTCCTTTCAAGAGGCTCAGGAAGCCTCCTTTCAAGAGGCTTGGATGCCTCCTTTCAAGAGGCTTGGATGCCTCCTTTCAAGAGGCCTGGAAGCCTCCTTTCAAGAGGCCTCGGAAGCCTCCTCCAAAGGCCTCAAGCCTCCTTTCAAGAGGCCTGGAAGCCTCCTTTCAAGAGGCTCAGAAGCCTCCTTTCAAGAGGCCTGAAGCCTCCTTTCAAGAGGCTTGGAAGCCTCCTTTCAAGAGGCTCGGAAGCCTCCTTTCAAGAGGCTCGGAAGCCTCCTTTCAAGAGGCTCGGAAGCCTCCTCTCAAGAGGCTCGGAAGCCTCCTCTCAAGAGGCTCGGAAGCCTCCTTTCAAGAGGCTCGGAAGCCTCCTTTCAAGAGGCTCGGAAGCCTCCTCCAAAAGGCTCGGAAGCCTCCTTTCAAGAGGCTGGAAATCAACCAAAAGAGATCCCAGGAAACTAACTGAGAATTGTATAACTCAAATGTGGGCAGCAGGGACTATGTCCAAGGGCTTGACGATCCCTCCCCAGGCCATCTGCGAGTTGTGGGGCTTGCCTAGGATGTGGTGGGGTTTTACAGTGGGCCGTGTTAAATTCCAATAAACAGCTGCATGTATCCGCAAGTAGGCCCCACCAAAGTGACCGTGTGCCGCTTAAAGCGCACAAGCCCAAGTCCTGGTGTTAGGTGGGACGCTAAACAGCCCTGACACGACGGCCCTCCGACGAGACAGGAGGTTTGCGCAGGCCCAATAAGCCGCCTGGAAAACCAATCATTACGAACAATATAAGAGATAATGCGACTCGATATAATCGGCAAAGACCTAGGCGACGAATAAAGGATCACGATTGAAAGCTTGGAACATGGAACTGCAAGTCGCTAGGTTTCACAGGTTGCGACAGGATGATCTACGATGAATTACATCCCCGCAACTTTGACGTCGTGGCGCTGCAGGAGATTTGCTGGACATGACAGAAAGTGGCTACCTTCTACCAAAGCTGTGGCACCACCAACAAGCTAGGAACCGGCTTCATAGTGCTGGGTAAGATGCGCCATCGTGTGATTGGGTGGCAGCCAATCAACGCAAGGATGTGCAAGCTGAGGAAGGCCGTTTCTTCAACTATAGCATCATCAACGTGCACTGCCCACACGAAGGGAGATCCGACGACGAGAAAGAAGCGTGCTACGCACAGCTGGAGCAGACATACGATGGATGCCCACTGCGGGACGTCAAAATCGTCATCGGTGACATGAACGCACAGGTAGGAAGGGAGGAAATGTATCGACCGGTCATCGGACCGGATAGTCTGCACACCGTATCGAATGACAACGGTCAACGATGCATAAACTTCGCAGCCTCCCGCGGAATGGTAGTCCGAAGCACCTTCTTTCCCCGCAAAAATATCCACAAGGCCACATGTAGATCACCTAACCAAGAGACGGAAAACCAAATCGACCACGTTCTAATCGACGGTAAATTCTTCTCCGACATCACGAACGTACGCACTTACCGCAGTGCGAATATTGAATCCGACCACTACCTCGTTGCAGTATGCCTGCGCTCAAAACTCTAGACAGTGTACAACATGCGTCGAAGTCGGACGCCGCGGCTTAACATTGGGCGGCTACAAGACGGTAGACTAGCCCAAGAATACGCGCAGCAGCTGGAAGTGGCACTCCCAACGGAAGAGCAGCTAGGCGCAGCGTCTCTTGAAGATGGCTGGAGAGATATTCGATCCGCCGCTGCACTTGGCACGGTGCCCCCGGATCACAGAAACGACTGGTATGACGGCGAATGTGAACAGTTAGTAGAAGAGAAGAATGCAGCATGGGCGAGATTGCTGCAACATCGCACAAGGGCGAAAGAAGCACGATACAAACGGGTGCGGAACAGACAAAACTTGATTTTTCGGATGAAAAAGCGCCAGCAGGAAGATCGAGACCGTGAAGAAACGGAGCAACTGTACCGCGTTAATAACGTACGAAAGTTCTATGAGAAATTAAACCGATCACGTTAGGGCCACGTGCCACAGCCCGATATGCGTAAGGACATAAATGTGAACCTCCTTACAAACGAGCGTGAGGTGATCCAAAGGTGGCGGCAGCAAACTTGAAGAACACCTGAATGGCGATGTGGCAGATAACGGTGGCGGTATGGTAATGAACCAAGGAGCACGCACGCAGGACTCCGGGAAAGCCAGGAGGAGATCGGCCGGCTGAAAAACAACAAAGCCCCTGGAGTTGACCAACTACCAGGAGAGCTGTTTGAACACGGTGGTGAGGCACTGACTAGAACGCTGCACTGGGTTATTACCAAGGTTTGGGAGGATGAGGTTCTGCCGCAGGAATGGCTGGAAGGTGTTGTGTTTCCCATCTATAAGAAGGGCGATAAGCTGGATTGTAGCAACTACCGCGCAATCACATTGCTGAACGCCGCCCACAAGGTACTCCCTCAAATTTTATCCTGCTGACTAACACCAATTGCAAGAGAGTTCATGGGGCAGTACCAGGCGGGATGTATGGGTGAACGTTCTTCCACAGATCAGGTGTTCGCCGTACGTCAGATATTGCAGAATTGTCGCGAATACAACGTGCCCCCACATCATCTTTTTATCGACTTCAAAGCCGCATATGATACAATCGATCGGGACCAGCTATGGTACACTTTTCATTTTTAATTTGTTTAGAAAAAAAAAAAAAAAATACGGCACCTATGTGCAAAATTTTATTTCTTAAAGCTATTCTTTTTTTAATTTTTCTGGACTTTTTGCAAGACTTCGTCCTGCAAATCTAATGAATTTCATCGATGTCAAAGTTTGAATTTTGGCGTCAAAATATTCTGGAGTTTCCTAAGAATTTACTCTGTGTTAAGCAGAAAAATTTCTTCTGAAAATTTGAAAAATTCCTCTACTTCCATTTGAAATTCTTTGGAGATTCCATTGTAAAATCTTAAGAATTTTCACAATAACTTCTTTGCAGATTTGTTTCTATTTTCAATTTTCACGTAAAGAATTGTAGCTTAAAATTATTTTTAGAACATCATTAGGATATTCGTCGAAATTACCACGGAATTTTTTTTTTCAAATTAGCAAGGGATTTTTTTTAGAATTCGCAAGGGAATTCTTCGAAGTTTCCAAGTAAAAATCCGCAGCTATTTCTTCGATAGTTGCATAGAAAATTCTCCTTCTTTTCTGCAGGAAATTTTTCGAAATAACGGTGGTAGATTCTTCGTTATCTCCATGGGAAATTCTTCGGAATCAGAATCTGATGAAATCCAAAGAACTTTTTTCCGAATCCCGAAACATTTTCTGGTAAAATTCCTTGTAAATTTTCCTTTCCGGCCTTTCTGCGAAAATTGAGAATATTTTTTTTGTGAAAACTCCCGTGGAAATTTTTTACAATTTTCTTCAGAAATTTCGAATAGTTTTCAATTTATTAATGATTACCAATGAACATTATTCGGAATTTCTAATAAAAAATGTTCAAAATTTACTCTGGAGTTATAATTAAATTTTCTTCACAATTCTTACGAGAAAGCCTTTTGCAGTTTTCACTAGAAATTCTTCAGAATCTTTACATTAGATCATTCTTAGGAACTTTCCTTAGGATATTGTTCAAGATTTGTTAGGGAAAAATCCATGGGACACAATGGACCGTATGTGGGTCAAAGCATCAATTCCATACTCAGGGTTTGGCAGAAAATAAGTGACCCCAGGCCACTTTGAAAGGCTGCCATTTTTTTTAGTTTTCAACCGATTCTCCTAATTTTCATTAGTTTGGTATAACTCGCCGAGATCTGGTCCCTAGGTGCAAAATTCTTGAAAATAAGCGCTACAGTGTACTTTTTTCAAAAAACTTACGTTTTCTGTGCTCTGGGGTTATGTTGACCCCAAATTGACATGGTTGCAACTTTCTTATTGTTTGACCAATTCGGGATGCTTTGGGCTGTTTCGAAAGATAATTTGTTCATCTTTAAGGACGTTACATAAGATTGACTATAGGTACCTCGCGGGGAGGGGTTTTCGTGAAAAAGGGTACAAAAGCAGTGATTTTTTATGCTTATTTACTTATATATGTAAAACCTCTTCATATTGAACTGCAGCTTTTCAAAAAGACTATGCAGAAAGGCGTATGCTTCAACATAAGCCATTGGTTATTTAAGAAATTTGTCGCTAGACGGTGGTATATATAAAATCATTATTATAGACTACTTAAAATTTTCCGATATATGGAATTTTCAACATTGTAAATATTCAAAGCTCGTCTGGTGGGAATGGACTGTCTTGTGACGGAAAAAAAATTAAGAAATTTACAAATAGGCGGCGCTAGTGTACTTATTCTTGCATCTTTGAAATATTGCTTTAGCTTGAGATCCCTCGTACCTACACCCAAGTTTTATTCGGCAACATTGTTCAGGATAACCAGGACTACAAAGCGGTGCTCATTATAACTTCTTCCAAGATGCGGCGCTAGTAAACTGTTATATTTGACTATATTGTTCCATGTGAGATCTGATGTATTTTGGTTCGTAGTATTTTTAGCAAACATGAATGTTGTGGTAGAGTCCACCGAAAGTTTTCCTAGCGGCCAAGTACTAAACTAATCAATACCTCACGTAAAAGCACACGCCTTCCTGCACAACCTTTTTGAAAAAGGTGCAGTTTAAAATGGGTAGGATTTTCTGATATAAGTACTGTTTTTGTACCCTTTGTCACGAAAACCCCTCCGTGTGCGATACCCGCCCATCTATAGTAAACCTTTGGTAACGACCTGCAAGATGATTGAATTGTCTTTTGAAATTGGAGAAATTTTAGAAGAAATTGAAGGAATTTTCAAATATATTCCAGAAGAAATTTCCGAAGAACAACCTGAATAGATTTAGGACAAGAATTTGTTAACGAATTTTGGAAGGAATTTTCTAACGAATTGAAAGAATCCTCGAAAGAATTTCCAATGAAATCTCCAAAAAAAATTTCTCTTGGAATTTTCTTATTTTTTTTTGAATTTCTACAAGATTTCCTCCAAGAACATTTAAAGGAATTCTTTCTGAAATTCTGCCAGGAATTTTTCCAGGAAGTTCTCCGAAAATTCGGACAGTACACACTTAATTTTTTTTTACCGGGATCTCAGCAAAATGTTAAACTTTTACCGAGTTTCGCACAGCCGTGCCCCAGCAAACATGTTTTTTGCTGAGATTTCTGTCAAAGTTGCTGAAAACCAGCAAATAATTTGCCGAAAATCAGCTAACAAACGCCATTTTTGCCGGGATATCAGTTTTTATTTTGCTGGGCAGACGGCTGTGCGGATTTTTGCCGAGCTGCAGAAATAAAAACTGAGTGTGTAGTAAAACGAAACCCTGTTTTGAGTCTGGAATTAAGGCATGTAAAAAAATCCAAATATATCGGGATTGCAATCGATCCGTCATCATGCTTCTTCGGATATTCTCAAGAATTCCTTGAAAATTTTTTTTTCTTTTTTTTTTCACTCAATGCTTAGCCATGAAGAAAATTCAAACAATAAAAAAAATACTAAATTAAATGGCTGAGAATACAAAACAAAAGCAATAATTAAGGATAAGGAAAGCTATCATATTAAACAAATGAGTGCTTCTAGTGGGTTGTTACCCTTTGAAAGAATACAAATAATAAACTAAGTGAATAAACGTAATTATATTTGATTTCTAATTTACGTAGTAGTTAATTAACCGTATTTTACATAGTGATCTAAATTGTAAAGTGGTGGTATACTAAATTATAAGTTGAGGAATTTGATTTTTTAAGAAACTTTTGATGTTAGTTTTGAAAGAATTATAGTTATTCATTTCTTGGAGATTTCTAGGCAGTTTGTTGTACTTTGTTGGAGCTATGAAAGAGAACCGATTTTGGCCAAAATTAGAAGATGCACGATATCTGACAAGATGTATTTGAAACATTCAACTTTCTCTATTAAGTCTTTCTCTATAAGTATAATTAGGTGTGGTAGATTTGGAACACTTTTTCTTGAAGATCTGAAAATCATATAGGGGAAGTGCACCGGTTTTGGCCAACTTAGTGCCAAAATAATCGATCAGTTAAAAGCAGCGTTGAATCGTGAGGGATATATCTCTTGTTGGAACTAATAAAACCCTCCCGAATTGCTTTATTTTAGGAGTTATTTGCAAAATTGGCCAAATTAGGAACATGGCCAAAACCGGTACAGTTCCCCTATTTGGTTTTTTGCACATTTAAGGTATGAAGATTTTCTTTGAAATAATTCTGAAGCAGTCCTAAATCATGTTGCATATTCATTACAATTTGGGGAGCACTAGTGTCTGGATAGAACAAGGCTGTGTCATCAGCAAATAGTCTGGGAGTACCCAAAAGATTTAACTTCTCAATATCATTGATGTAGATGAGAAACAATAACGGCCTAATATTGCTTCCTTGAGGAACTCCTGTTGTGACTTGCCTAAGGGAACTATTTAAACCATCGTGAGTAACGAATTGTTCCTACTCTCCAGATAGCTGCCAATGATATCATTTGCCACTCCCCGGACTCCATAAAGTGCTAGCTTATTAAGCAAGATTCCATGATCTAGAGTATCGAAGGCCTTTTTTAAATCCAGGAACAGGCCACCAATTAGTTTCTTCGAATCTGTGTCTATGACTATTTGGTCGACAAGTTCCGTAATCGCTATAGCAGTACTGCTACCATTGCGGAAACCGTATGGGAGTGAGTACAGTACATTATGCCTTTCTAAGAAGTTGATTAGACGACTCATCAACAATTTTTCAAAAATTTTGTTAAAAACCGATAATGTAGAGATGGAGCGGTAATTATCAACACAGCAAGGATCTCCAGACTTGAATATCGGAAAAACTTTAGCAATTTTAAGACAGTCAGGATATGAACCATTTTGGATGATCAAGTTGAAACATTCGGACAGTAGTCGTGAAAAGGAAATTGCATTATTTTTTACTATCTTTGCGGGTAAATTATCTGGACCAGGACTTTTGTTGGACTTCAGATCGCCAATTGTTAAAATGACTTCATTAACAGATGCAGGCTATTGGATGTATATAGCGTAGAGGACTACTATTGGTAGCACCAATCTTTTCCGCCAGTTTCGGTCCTATAGTGGAGAAATGTTTGTTAAATACATCGCAGATCGTATTAGCATCAGAAGTAGCAACCCCATCATAGACCAATGATAATTTTGGTGTGTTTGTAGTGCGCCCTAAAATATAATTCATATTTTTCCAAAATTTAGAATGCGAAGTGTTGTTCAACAGGTTTTCATAATAAGATTGTTTGGCCTTTTGTTTAGATACCTCGAGTTTTTTAGAAATATGCTTGAAAAGTGCACCTAAACGATCATCGTTTGGATTTCTGCGATATTTTTTGAGGTAATTGTTTTTTAATCTTATCAGTGTCCACAAGTCGAAGTTCATCCAAGGACACGAAGTCCCTTTAATGTTTGCCGTTTTAGTCACAGTTTGAGTACACTCTTCAAGAATAGCGTTGTACTTTGCAATTATTGATTCCAAACATGAATTAACATTATGGACAGGACCAATATTGTTAATGTAATTCGTGAACTCTTCTCCAAGTCTTTGATGGTCGTACACGCGTTTAGTTAAAACCACACGGCTCGAATGAGCAGCCAATTCAAATTCAGATAGTATCAACGAGTGATCGCTCAAATCATTTTGAATAGTATGATTGACAAGACGATAGGCATCGGAAACTTTACACAGAACATGGTCTAATATATTTGAGCTAACAGGTCGAGTAACAAATGTATTACAACAAAGATAACTATAAGACTGCAAAAGATATTTATTAGGGTAGTTCAAAAAATCGATTTTGCTCCACAGTGCTCATCTGATTCTTTACCATGTTCTGAGTGTCCTCTGAAAATTTGAGCTCATTTGGATTAAAACTGATTTAGCACAAGCCGTTTCAAGTTTGCATGCAAATTAGTATGGGGAAATTTATTTTTTCATTATACTGTTAATGACGTTTCCCCATTAAGCGCAGGTTAAAAGAAAACCTACATAGCTAAAAGGGATACTCAACAGCTTTCACCCAAAGAAAACCGCATGTTGATTAATCGTCCCAATAATTAGTAATCGATTTTAAGACAGGTAGCGAATCTTCAGTCATGATCGTTAAACTTCTTTGAGGGCATCACTGAGATGTGCAGTGCAACATAGTAGCCTGAATTTGTGTGTGCTATCTTTCGCGCCACGAGCAGCAATGGTGCCTGTTGATGAGTTATGCAATCAGCTCCAGAAAACCACGGTATAGATTAAATTCGATTACTAATTATTGGAACGATTAATTAAGACGCGGTTTTCACTGAGTGAAAGCTGTTGAGTATTCCTTTTAGTTATGTAGGTTTTCTTTTAACATGCGCTTGATGGGGAAGCGTCATTAACAGTATAATGAAAAAATAAATTCCCCCATACTAATTTGCATGCAAACTTGAAACGGCTTGTGCTAAATCAGTTTTAATCCAAATGAGCTCAAATTTTCAGAGGACACTCAGAACATGGTAAAGAATCAGATGAGCACTGTGGAGCAAAATCGATTTTTTGAACCACCCTAATATTTGTACCTTAGGACAACATTGTTATTGGACAAATTTACTGGTACGTTAAGATCACCAAATATCAAACAACTGCGATTTGTACAGGTATTATTCAGCACACTTTCTAAAATGTTGTGAAGAACATTGAAATCGAAGGACGGTGGACGATACATACCATGGATATCAGAAAATATACCATTTAGCACTAATTCTACAGAAATATGGTGAAAACCATCATATGAAAGATTTTTAATTATTTTGTACTCAATAGACTTCTTAATATATATCACTAAGCCACCGGACGAATTATCTCTACATGAGAAAAGGCTATTATAGCCTTTGATTTCATATAAAGAAGTATTTCCTGTTTTAATCCACGATTCACCAACAATAATAACATCAACTGGCACTGCAAAATGATCGATTGCTAATGATATTTCATCGAATTTATGTAAATCATTCATTCCTCGTAGTACGCGAATATGTTTCAAGTTCTCTTTATTGTGAGCCACATTGAACTCATCAATGTGATTGTGAAAATAGTTTATTGTTGGATCCATTGAAATAGTGAATAACAAGAACTAAAGTAATATTATAATCTATTCTATTTTTTGCTAGCATTATTCTTTGAATTTGATACTGAAGGCTGCTTGAGTAATATCGCATATTTATCAATAAGACGATTCAAATCTTCTCTAGTTTGGATGAGCTCCGTTTTAGATGCTTCATTCTTTTTTACCAAAACTTCTCCGTTTCGCCCAGGCCAAACAAATTTTATCTCTAGACCTCTTTGATGTTCGCGCATTTTTCGAAGTAATGACAAGGATAGAGGGGTTAGCTCGTTCCTCAGTGATACATTAGTTGGCTTCCCATTGATTAAAAGTGACTTGCTGACTTGGGTAGATAGAACAGGAGTTACTTCGGAAGTTTCTTCAGTAATCATTCAGGAGATATTTCATGAATTTATTCAAAAGTTTGCTCGGAAATCCTTCCCCAGGATTTAATTCGGTTAGTTACCCAGAAATTCTTTCAGGAATTTCTTCGTGAAATTTCACCTCTCACCTCAAGCTATTTCTTCAAAAATCCTCCGCAAATAAATCTAGAAATAATTTGTCTAAGAGTCCTTTTAGAATTTACGAACGAATTCCTAAAGGAATTTCCGAAGGAACTCCTGATGGAATTTCCGAAATACTTGAATTTCTCTGTGAATTTTTTCGAAATTTCTTCCAAGGATTCTTTCGGCAAATTCTCAGGAAACTACTTTAGAGATAGATCCAGAAATTCTTTTGGAAGTGCATCAAGATATGCTTTAAAAAATCCTTGAGGAATACTTTCATCTTGCGAATTTCTTCGAATATTCCATAGCGGATTATTTTAAGACTTAAGACTTTAAGACGGAAATTATTTTAGAAATTACATCGGAAATTGCGTTAGAAATTTGGATGGAATTCCTACGGAAAATTCTTCGGAAATACCTATGGAAATTGCTTCAAGGAAACATTCCGATATTCCCCTAGGAGAATTCCTTCAGCCATTTTTTCATGATTTCTTTTGGAAATGGCTTTAGGAAAGGCGGCTTCCGATCCTCTTGAAAGGAGGCTTCCGAGCCTCTGGAAAGGAGGCTTCCGAGCATCTTGAAAGGAGGCTTCCGAGCCTCTTGAAAGGAGGCTTCCGAGCCTCTTGAAAGGAGGCTTCCGAGCCTCTTGAAAGGAGGCTTCCGAGCCTCTTGGAAGGAGGCTTCCGAGCCTCTTGAAAGGAGGCTTCCGAGCCTCTTGAAAGGAGGCTTCCGAGGCTCTTGAAAGGAGGCTTCCGAACCTCTTGAAAGGAGGCTTCCGAACCTCTTGAAAGAGGCATCCGGGCCTTTTAAAAAGAGGCTCACAGGCCTGCTGAAAGTAAGTTTCCGAGCCTTTTAAAAGGAGGCCTTTTGAGCCTGTTCCGTGTTAAAAGCTTCCGAGCCTCTTGAAAAGACCCTTCCGAAGCGTTGAAAAAAGGAGAAAAGAAAAAAAAAAGTTTAAAGAAAAAGCTTTAAAGGCTTCCGAACCTATAGAAAGTAGGCTTCCAGGCCCATTGAAAGGAGGCTTTAGGGCCTTCCAGTCTCTTAACTGGAGGCTGTGAAGCCTGTTGAAGGAGCCTTTCGAGGCTTCTGAAAAAGTGGAGAATAGATACAGAAAGTTGAAGAAACCTCTCGGAAGAAAGTTTCCGAACCTCTTAAAATAAGGCTTCCGGTCACTTGGAAGGAGCCTTCCAGGTTTGATACATACATACGTAATACATAATTGAAATAGCTTGACATTTTTTTATTGATCTTTATCGGTTCACTGATTAACGCTTCCAATTGTAGTTTTTACTACTGTCGCCAAATTATAGATAAACCAATCACGCCAAAAATGCTGGTGTCCAACATTACCAGAGCTTTGGCGCCACCAGTCCTATCCTGGCAAATGACCTGTTCGACCAAATGATTTTCGGCCTTATGGTTTGTTCGATCAAATGGTGTATTCGGCCAAACAATGTTCGGCCTAGTGGCCTTTGGCGCTTCCCCGAAAGAGATTTAGTCATACGACGTTTTCAAAAATTATGCTTGAATAAACGGATCTAAAATCCCTTCTCTTCTTCTTCTTCTTCTTCTTCTACTTCTTTTTCTTCTTCTATGGCTCTACATTCCAACTGGAACTTGTCCAGCTTTTAAATTAGCATTCCCTCAGTCAATAATTGAAAGCTTTCTATGCCCGCCATTGCATAAGTATGGATACATTATGCCCAGGGAGTCGAGAATGTTTCCCACCCGAAACCATAATAGACCGGACCGAGAACCGTACTCGTCATCTCCGGATTGGCAGTCCTACGGCTTTGTACGCAAGGCTAACTTGATACCCCTCCTCATCTAATACGCAGCCCTGAGCCTACTGAGAAACAAATACAAGGTCGCGGAAGCAGTGGACGCATCAAGATAAAAACGCGCGTTTTTTTTATTTGCATTTTTTCAACGAGAAGAGATTTGGCATCATCGGAAAATGGCATGCTCTTTTTATCAGGAAGTTTTCGTAGACTTATAATTAGCAGGTCCGAAGATTCCAGCAGTCGATTTAAAAGATCAGTATTTGTCGCAATTCTTGATGTCTTGCGGGTATGGTTCAGCCTATACCGCTTGATGTCCTTATTTCGACTTTCTTGCGCTTCTTCTGATAATTTTCCAATCGGAACAACAAAGGAGGAGATTATTTTAGAACCATGGAGCAAAATTTTATGAACGGTCTCTGGTAAGTAAAACCAAGGATAAGCGTTGATCAACATTGTTGCTGTTTCGTAGCAATGTTCTTGGATTTTGGTAGCGTCGATTTCTAATCCAGACGAAAGAGCTTCAAGTATGCATCTGTACAACAGCAGATTGTTTATATCTGTGATTGACGATGATATTTCCCAGTTTTGGAAAAAACGAGGAGCACTATTTCCATCATTAGATGTTCCAGCTCTACCAGCTAGAGGTTTGTCAACAATGTGGCCCATTTCAATTCAAAATTTATCCTGAATGTTTTTTTTTTCTTTGAATCATATTCTCATGGTCCACTCCTCTTGCTTGCCATTTTTGCACTTCCAAGCGATACGACAGATGGAGAAAATATTCGTAAAACCTGATCCACGCGTGTAGAGTAAACAATCCGAATTTGAAAACATCCTCACTTACCGTCCGGTTTTTTACTCTTTCAATATAGTTCATTTGGCGAGGTGTAGCGCTGCATATGTAGCACCTTTGGGCGGATTTTGTCGACGTTACCGAATTACAAACTTTGCCATCAACCATAGTCATGTGCATCTCGAAGTTTATGACCACGTTTCGTTTGATAAATGAAACACGTGTTGGCTGTAAGTTGTCAATTTGTTTTTCAACGTATTCTTTCTCCTGAAGCGAAATTTCTGAAGTCTCACTAACCAGTGGACGACAGTACCGCGTTGACTGCGGCCGAGAATTCAGTTATGGTTACGTCATCCGTACTGAACTTCTGTTTATACTCGGAATGTCCTGAGCTGCCATCAAATCCCCATTTTACCACCAATACAACATTCAATATCTCACTATCTGTAAACAAATCTAGTTTGTCCAAATTTGCCGATGGGATTCTTGTTGCCATGTGATTCAGCAAATCCTGGAGTTTTACTTCTATTGCCAATTCATTCACAACAATCCCGCTACCACATGGGTAACAATCTAATGTAGCTTTCTAGATGCTCTAGTATCCCAGCTAGCCACCGTTTCTCGCTATGGAACCTGTTCGTATTTTGTTGTACTGTGATTTGGTCGAATTAGTTTCCAAAATCATCTGCCGTGTATAGAATAATGTTCGGACATTCTACTTCTTTGAAGGCAGAAACCATTTTCTTTGCTCGAGTAGGCGTAGTGCATGTCGGTTGTCAAACAATTGAAGCTTTATGTTTTTTGTTATTGGCACGAAGGCTCATCTGAATTGCGTAACTAAGTTCGCTTGAGTTAAAACTTTGCAATAAGTTAGACACTTTTTGTCGTTTGACGCTTTCTGAATAAGCATCAAATGGTTTCGCCTTACGACCACGAGTCTTGTCATTGGAAGTAGATGGAATCTGAGAGATTATATTTAAAGGCAGTTGAAACGGCTGATCGAAATACTATATTTACGAAATACGAGATATTTAAAGGCTTTAGCTGCTGTGCGGTTATGCCGCATCCAAAGCTTTTCAAAGTATTTGCACAGATGAGCAGCAGTATGCACAATATCTGTTCTAACATGTGGCATTGATTCTGTACATATATTGAACGCAGATATGATATTCTCGCTTACAGATTCAATTTTTTCTTTTGCCGTGCCATTAGTATTCTTCCACGTAAGAAACAGAGAGCGTTTGTCAACTTTATCTAAGTAAACAATCATATGTTTTATTCCCTCTAAAGATCCAATCATCAATATTACCCACCTGACAGAAAACTGCGATTTTCGGACTGCATTTCAGAGCATTTTATTGTCCCTTAGAACTTGAGCACCTTAACACTTTCTTTTAACTATAATCGCAATTGTAGAAACAAGAATATTAAATAAACTGCTTTGTAGTGACTGTTGAACATTTATAAACGCCTACTACGCGATTCATAGCAAGACAAGATATTTTGTTATGCAATCATTTACTCAATATTGTTGAAACGATGGTTGCGATGACTGCCATTGGTAAATATTAGTAAATGATTATTATCAACCATTTACATAATTTTCTGTCTATACTTTGAATTTGGGAGAACTATTTTGCCTTCCTTATCATTCTTTGGTACATGTAACATGATAATTGATTTAGCTAGTTCATCTAGTTCCTCCGAATTCCTCCTAACAAAACAAAGTGCATTGCGCAACTGAAAGCTAGTACTTTTACATGCGATGTATTTCATCTGCCACAATTTGCCTCTCTTCAAATTATATACATAGTAAAATTGCAAAAAATAAAACTAAAAAATCAAATAACTTTTCTTATATACCTCCTATATGCCCATATTTTTCAGAAAAACGTGTAATTTAATGTGCTTGTTCATTTTCTAGAACTCCATTTTTTTTAACGGAAATGAAAAAAAAATTGTTTAGACCAGCCTAAGCGCACATTATTTAATCATCCCAATGTTTCAAAAGATAACTTATTTTTTGGTGAAATTTTATTCCGAAGACACCACTCATGTAAAATCAACCGTTTGCACGCAAATAAAAAAACGCGCGTTTTTAGCTTGATGCGCCCACTGTGATAGGGAAGATCCATTTACTACGTAACACAAAAATTTGCAATTCTCAACCCCTTTTCCCTTCTATGTCACCTTTTTGTATGAATCATTAAAAATTTGTGTATGGATTGTTACGTCATTTGTGGATGCTTCCATTCGAACAGGAATGCCAATTCATGATAAGATAAGTCGAAATGAACAGAGAGTTCTCTCTTGACTCCACACTGGCCACATCCGAGCGTCGTACACATTTTATGACGGCACTGACCTCCGAGAAACGTGTGACCCATGTGGGTTACGCAATTATACAAATTATACAAAAAAAATACGTTGGCCAAAAATGGAAAGACCAAGTGGCGGTTATTTTATTGTTTCGAAATGTAATTTTGATCCATGCTTTATGCGGTTCAGATATCACAACTTTTCGTCAGAAATTTATTTGATAATATAAACCATTATCTAATACATACACAAAATGGAATAGACCATACTATATGACTTCCATACCAAGCATTTTTCCCGCGATAAAACACGTTCGAACCCCATTTTCCTTCATTTCATGATACTAATTTTTCCTTACTTATGGTTGAAATAACATCAAAAATGATACCTTCAAAGATTCCAGCAAACCGATACCAGCCAACAACTGTTCCGACTAGTCGTTAAGTGGTATAGCTTTCATCGATGATACCGATCTGGGTGTGGTCTAACTACAGACGCTTTCTAGCCGCCTAGTCTAGTTCGACCTTCCCTGTCCCTCGGATGACGCAACACAATAACAAATCTATCTATCCGACCAAACCAACGACCAGCGCCGCCGTACGCGACGGGAATACAAACACAAAAATGGTCGTTGGCTGCCAAAAATAAATAAACGAGGAGTCGACGTCTCATCAGCCTTGAATCCTGATGCGCGATGGTCATCCGATCCGAATCGCAACCGTCGCCGTCGGTCGGTCGGTCGGTTGCATCAAACACATCCAAGCAAACTGATGTGATGGAGAAGCGATAAAGGCGCTCGTGGACCCCATTCGACTTGGCTGCGCCATGGATACGCTGCACGATAGCCATCTAATATCCTTCCCTTCGCTCCATGGCTTGCTTCAGTTTTATTAAATCATCATCCACCCAAGTGAAGGCTCTAAGCGACGGACGACCCCTGCCTGCCGGCGGCCGGCGGATTTCGGGTCTCTGTAATGGAGAACGTAGTTTTGTTTCACCCATCCGATCCACCAGTCGGCAAAAGTGAGGCAAAAAGAACAAAACTACAGGCTATCAGTGATGTGTTTTTGGATTTGTTTTTATTTATAGGCTTTTGAGTGGATCGCCCAACCGTCCGTCGACAATCACCCAAAGTAACGCGCCGAGAGGGGATGATTTGGCGCTTTTTGGCTCCCGCCGCAGTTCGAAACAATTTTCTCCCCGGGTTGCTTTGTGTTTTCTTCTTTGGGATAGTGGGATAAAATATATTTCACATCTGTTATTCGTTGATCTACTAATTCACTTAATCTTTTAGGAATTTTTCAAGTAATTGGTTTCTCGCGGTTATCTATAATTGCCGAACAAATGCTGTATTTGTAAATAACTTACGATTTTAATTTTGCTTTGATTTTTTTTAGTTTGACAAATTTTATCGACTGTGCTACAGTGTGCCTTCCACAATTATCCAAAGTGATGACCAGATAATTTTGTAGTCTTTTATTTTGTTTTCCTGAAATCCATTTTATTGAAACTTGAACGTTGTTTGAGTTTTCGGGTTTTGTGTTGTCTACAAAAGAAAAACATTAACCAGAATAGCGCTTTTGTGAGCTGATGGCTGAGAGCTGCAAGAGTTGGGTGCTACTTCTGTTCACCTTTCAGTCTGGCTCGGTCCAACCTCGTGCTGTTCTTCTTTTCCCAAGGAGAGACCTGAAGAAACTGACCACTTGAAAGCGAGCGGAGGTGGTTGATTTTGTTTTGTTTTCACCCGCTTTCAATCATATTGTTCCCGAAGAATGCCCACTCGATCGCTCTTCTGTTCTGTTGCAGACCGGGCCAGACTGTATGGTGTTTGCAGAGAAATCGAAATGTGAGAAAGGCCGATTGATTTGCTTTCCTGTACCGAACAATATTTACCGGATCAATAAAGGTATTATCTTTGGAAGACGGTACACAAAAGGAAGCTGCTCGGACCAAGATCGGCGAAGATCATCGATCGCAACGAGCATAATGGGCTGAAATTTGACCGCGCACAGATCGGTTAACTCTTTTCTCACTTCAGTTTCTATCGGGCTTCTTGGGAGTTTTTTTCGACGGAGGTTGCAAAGAATGTTCCAAAATGGTAAATATTTGGCTGGGAGTACGATTTTGAAAGCAAATCTTTCCGAAACTGAGAGTGGAATTCCCAGAAGTTCCACATTCGAAAGGGAAATTCAGACACCGATCTTCACACGCGATTATTTGTAAAACTCCTGATCAAACACACAGTACATGAAGGGTGAGCTTGATCGAATTTCAGTAGGCTTTTGAGAGTGTGGAATGTAGCTGAGCAACTGGATCTGCGTCTAATGAAACAGAGCATTCAATCTCTATTTTTCTATAAGCCACCTTGCCATTGCGTTGAATCCAACCATATTATGGAAGCCTTAATAAAATCCCGAAATATACAATCTGTCACGCACCTCATTGTAAAATTCATTCTTTTAAGTAAAGCCCGCCACTGCAGAGAGGCAAATTTTCGCTAAAGTGACTTTCTTTTGTCTTTCTCTTCGCACAGGTTTCAGGTAAGTCCTTGGTTTTTCCTTGACTACACAAAAACACTTTTTTTTCACACTCATTCAGTTGCACCGAATTTGAAACGACACAACTTCATGAACATGAAGCGAAAAAAAGTACAATCCCTGAACGAACTATTGTAGGCAAAAATCTGCTCTGAATAGGATTGTTTTTCGTTTCAAGCTGGCACTACTTGGCACTTTTATCGCAAATTCTTTGTTTTTAAGTTAACTGATTTTTTGTTCACTAGACACTGCTCACTCCCGAAATACTGTTCAGAGAATAATACATTTTCGAGACACGTGCGACAGCAGGAGGACAGTAGCAAGCCACGGCAAAATCGGCCTGCTTCGATGTTCAGTTGTACACACCCCCTTCAGCTTAGTGTTTATTTTTTTGTGGTAGTTTATAGAAATGGCGTTTTCTCAAATTACCAAAATATTTTAGATTTTAGTTAGTTTTCCATTCTAACAAGCTGTGTTTGGAACGATCGATTTCTGATAAGGGCTTTATTTGTTTTCTTTTTCTTTCTTCTCTTTTCGCTTGTTGTCTCTTCGATTTGGTGCACCCATTTTTAAACCCGCACGAACGCCCCACCCGAACCAAACGCCATTCCATCCGTGCAGCGATGAGGAAAACCAGGGGGAAAAATCGCACAACAGTTCGCGCAAGTTTTCCAAAGGGAGCAGTAAGGCCTTCTCGTACGACTTCATCGCACCGACGGGCGTCTTCACCTCGTCCGAGCTGTGGAGCATCACACAAGGTGGTATTTACCAGCACTTTGCATTTCGTTTCAGTTTGAATTTACGCTGGCCAACAGGACTTTTACCTACTGAAAATTATTGGGCGTTAATCGAGAGTGTGGGCTTGAATTGTTTTCATCAAATGACAAAATAATTTCAATGTTTCAGGAAATTTTTTAAATGCTTTTTTGCAGGATAACCAGTTTCTTTTCAGGATTTCTATTTTCTTGGTTAGAATAAGTATCGTTTCAGTCGCGTAAAAGTGATGAGCCATGTTCAATAGCATCACAACGGATGAGTCATTCAACAAAGGCATCTCGATATTGCTGAGGAAACGTCCGAAATGGCAATCCTGCGAAGGCGGTATGGCGGCTCTTATTGCATCGTATTTGATCGTAAACGCTTTTCTTGTTATTGAACTTCATGTTACTCTGTTTTAGAGAGAAAGTAAAATTTAAGTTCAAACTCCTAACCAAGTAAATTTATATTTAAGTTGTTTACCCTCATTAAATGATTATTGGTCGCATAGAATTAAAGCTTTTCTCAATTATTTACTTATCAGACAAACAATAAATTTTTAAAAAGCAATAATAAATAAAAAAAAAACCGAAGACAGTATTGTAATGTCAGAGAAACTCCTTCTGCAGCTTCACACAATTTACTTGACAATCAAAAATCACGCTGAATGCTTATATTTAAATAAAAAAGATATATATATTCATGCTCATATAGACGGGATTAAAGTAACTCCCAATAGTAGATGGAGATAAAATAAACGAGTTAGGTCTTGGTGTTTAAAAAAATATTAAAATATTATATTATGGTCTCCTAAAATCCATGCAACAAAAATTCCAGTGCACTTTGCTTCCCTCTTCGGTCAACTGTAGGTTTCTTCCTTGTTCTCAAAGTTACGTGCCGTAATATCAATGTCTCCGGCGACACCAAATAGCTGAACGGACTTCGTGAAAATCGTTCCACTCGTGTCATTCCCTGCCCTTCGTATTACTTATGTCAAATAGCATATGCGAAAGGCACCTTGCCGTAACACTCTCCGCGTTTCGACGGGACTCGAGAATGCCCCTGAGACTAGAACAATGCACATCACCCGATCCATCGTCGCCTTGATCAACCGTATTAGTTTATCCAGAAATCCGTGTTCGTGCATTAGCTGCCATAGCTGGTCCCGATCGATTGTATCATATGCGGCTTTGACGTCGAAGAATAGATGATGTGTGGGCACGTTGTATTCGCGGCATTTCTGCAAAATCTGACGTAGGGGAAGAGGCCCCAAAACGCCCCCCGATGCAAAACGCCTTTTGTGGTTTCCCTCATATTTACCGACATTAAGATGTCCGTAACAAAACTAGATCTAAAATTATGTAGGATAGGCGAAGAAAGTTTCAAAAAAGTTCATGGGAAGGTCGGAAAAACCGAAAATTTCCACATTTTGAAGAAACATCTAACATTTTGGCGAGGCAAAACGCCCTAGTGGCAATAACCTACAAAGTACTTGCGTCTCCACGGACTATCCATACTAGAATGCTGGTTCGCCGACGCGTGGTACTTTGTTCCCTAGGAGCTGCTAGCTAAAATGCGTTTTGCCTCATGAGTTTTCCGGCAACAGAATATCACCACTTTTTTTTATGTGAATATTATCAATATGATTGAGATATTTGAAAATTTTTGAATGGCAACAATTAGCCAACTTGTTTAACTGATGCGTAATGTAAAAATACCCATGAATAGCGTTACAAGTAAGACAATAAAGCAGTGTTTGCTTAGGTAGGGCACACCAAACACTCGGGCGAGGCCGAGTAAGCCAGCTGCGTTACCTGCACTGTGATTTTGCAGCACGCTTAAACGCCGGGCACATCGAACCCCCCATGGGGTGCTTGCTGTTCACATCTTTGCTGGAACAAATCAAACAATTGGGAGGGTTCGTGCAGCATTGTGCCTTATGTCCCTCCAATCCGCAGCGTCGGCAGAGATTGCTTCTGTCAGGGCCTTTGCAGTGAAACTGTGGAAGTACTGAAGGAACACTAAGCAGTGAGGCGGCTATATCACAGTGGGGATGTAATGCCAATGAAGAAGAAGATGTTATTCCTTCTTTAAACGTAGGTGGTTGCCAGTGTCCGTGTTTGAATATGTCAATTGTGGAAATGATTCCTTCTTTAGAAATAGACATTTTGCCTAGACTTGTAGATATAACTTCTTCAATGAAAGCAAATGGCGTCTAGTATGACTTAAAATGATATATCTAATTGTAGATATGATTTAATTTATAATGAAGTCTGCGTGTGGAATGAGACGAAGAAATATGATATCCATTCGTAAACAGTTTGTTTGGTATTTTTTTATAAACAGTATCAATCTTTCTGAAAATTGTCTAATATGTTGAATAAACCCTTTTATGAAAATTAATTATACCGCAAATCCCTTCATCACAAAATGATGCCAAATCCACTAAATAATGCAAAATTACCTTCTTTATATTTTTTTCTATTCTTCAGCCATCAATAATAATTGGAATTTCCAGTTTTACTATTTCTGGGGAATGGTACATTCTGGCAAATTACATTCTGGCAAATGGTCTATTCTGGGGAATGGCTTTCTGGCATATGGTCCATTCTGGCAAATGGGTTTCTGGCAACCATCGTTCTGGCAAATTGATTCTGGCAAATGGTTTTCTGGCAAATGTCATACAATCGTTCAAGTTTAGCTGCGTTACCTGTACTGTGATTTTGCAGCACGCTTAAACCCCGGGCACTTCGAATCCCCCATGGGGTGCTTCCTTTTGCAGCTTCACTGGAACAAATCAAACAATAGGGAGGGTTCGTGCAGCATTGTGGCTTATGTCCCTCCAGTCCGCAGCGTCGGCAGAGATTGCTTCTGTCCGGGCCTTTGCAGTCCCATTGCTTGTGCCCCGGTTCCAGGCACTTGAAGCAAACTTCGGGTTGCTCGTATATGCCCACAGGGCATACCGACCACCCCACCTTGACGCTCCCTAACTTGACTACCTTGGAGGCGTCCGCTGCAGATAGCCGAACCAATGCTACCTGCGTCCCTGCCGGACCTTTCCGTAGCCGAACGGCTGCGGTGGGCGTCTCCACTTCACAATGTCGCCGCAGTGCCGTGACGAGCTCTTCGACTTCGGTGATCTCGCCCTGGTCTTTAACCCTTAGATTCACTTAGATTTGACGCAGAATTCTGTCCCATTATTTCCTATTGAAAAATTTGGCCAGATCGGACCATGGGCTCGGAAGCTATGGACATTTTTTTGACGTAGGACTTACGTCTCTCTTTACTATACCGGGTGTAATTTCAAAATATTCAAATCGACCGCGTTACGCTGTGTTGAAAGATTTCAAACGTTAATAGCGTTCGTCTCAGTGGACGAATTTCTGCGGTAAGCCCCTCAATCGACAGATTTCAAGTATGCCTTCCATGTCCATGCTTGATAAGACCCGAAAAACTTGTTTCAATAGGCATGAAACTGTTTTCAACGAAAAACATTGAGCTCAAGGGAACCTATAAATATGGGTACCGCATAATTCTTGCATCATTCCATTACCACGTTCTGATTGGTGCAGACACCAGCGAATGAGCAGCCGCTGGGTCTGCCGAGAAGCCATAAAATAGCGCAACGCGATTTTTTCCTTTCATTCTGACCGGGACAAGCGAAGCAACTGCATCATCGATGGAACAGCACTTTTAGTAGGGAATGAAGTCTGCACCGACCGCTTTTTCGGCTCGTCACCATCGAAGTGACCATCATCATCCGAAACCTAGCCAGCACATCAGCAGTCCACCCTACAGACCCAGACAGACTGAAGAAAAGCCACATGATGCAGCATGTATGTCCAAAAAACAAACGGTTCTTCAGAGAGCCAATAATAGAGATCAATATCAATGCTTTCAATACCCTTCGGGATAGAAATTGTACTTGGGTGCCAAATCCAATATTCTAGAGATAAGATTTTATGCGTGATTTTCATAAATAGCGTCAAAACTAACAGAAGATATTTTTTTCTGATTTAACCGCGAAGTGGACGAAGGACTTCGCTTGACCATGCCTTTAAAGATTCATAAGATGTCCAAATCTCTCACTTAATCTTATTTGGATAAAGAAAACACCGATTACAGCTAAAACATTAATAAACTATCAACCGATTTTTCATCAAATGTTGGATTTTTTGGCATTGATAAAAAAAAAATATGTAGATAAACATTGTTTGCTACTGACCGCACACAAAGCGAACGTGACTGAATGATCGTCCCATGTTACCAATTCTAAATCTTATCACCCGAAATCCCATGTCCGGGTGTTTCCTTCCTTCTACTTCTAACAATGTTGTCTCAGAAAAGAACACGTACTTCCCACCTGAACTGCAATTCTAAGCTCGCTTGCCCGGCTTATTGGCCTGTATCTAGCGAAAAGTCCCGTTAGGAAATAGACGCCAGCAGCGAGAAACAAGCGTTAAAAAGAAGAAACCCTTCTCGAACGCGTTGATGATGATGACGCTTTGGCTGACAAAGAAGCGGGATACAAGACACTAGCTGATTGGCCCACCAATTGGGAAGCAGAGAAGATTCAAAATAAGGTATAAAAGAAAAGTGCATTCGCTCGCAGAGCATTCAGTCTTTTTTATACCATCACTAGTAATTCGCGGTTATTTGAAAAGATCGTTTTCTTACTTTTTGCACTTAGCCGAAGCAAACAGCCTTTTCAAGGCTCTAAGGGTTAAAAATAATGTTCTCCTTCAGTCGCTATCGCACGGATTAGAAGGCCCTTCAGTGGAAAGGCTGAGATACAGTCTACATCCCCTGCTGAGCCAACTTGTGGTTTATTTCAGGCAGTCCTTCAGTGGGAAGATTGCCACTGTCGAGGCTAATATTTCGTGACCGGACAGATACTTCCTGAATATTTTTTGATGATTCTTGTTCGAGGTAGATTTGATTTCTGTGTCGGTTTGATGAGAAGATTTTGCCAAGGAATGGTATGCAACGCCGATTATTTATCCAAAATAGTTGATGTGAGAAATTTGGACATATTATGTATCTTGAAGGCATGGTCAAGTCAAGTCCTACGTCCACTTAGCGGTTATGTCATAGACATTACCCACTGTTCGTTTTTTATTTGCACGAGAAAGGCACCATCACCGCTAGGTGGATTAATCAGGATTTTTTTTGTATCATAAAATAGTACCCTATTATGAAAGTAGATTTTTTAGAATTTTGCACAGATGTCCTTAGAGTTTCAGTTGATGGAGCAAACTCGTAACAGCATCCCACTTGGCATTATTGAAGGCACCGGAGGTCTGTTCTGTTGCACTTTCGTGTCATCCCCACCGTTCTGGTGACTGATAGTATATCGTGGATTGTGAGGAGTGGCAGACCCAAACCCGAGTTGGGTGTTGGATAGTCTTTCCAGGGTTCTTGGCCTAAGCAGTAGCCGCAGTTGCTGTTGTCTCCATTATAAGAAAAGTTGACCGCAGCCAAACAAAGCTGCACATAAATTCGGAACATTTCTGAGACTTCCTTGATTGATGTCAGTATCGCATCTTGACCTGGCGCCTTGCCTACCTTAAAAATCAAATGAATTCTAAACGAGAACCACATGGTCCGATTCAACTTTTGGTAAAATTTATTATATATCCCTCGGTTTCCCAATTTTCGAAATGCATCGAAACAATGCCTTTTAATCAACTTAATCTCCAGGAAAATATTTTCCAACTTGTTGACAGGGACTGATCAATGTTCCGTTTCCAACGTTTCCGGCTTCCTGAAGGACCTAATCCTCTCGACTTTTTCTACTCTAGTACCAGCAGCCGTCAGCAAGGGATATCATAATCGAAACCGAGGAAAGCAATCTCTTACCGTCCTGTTTGGATGCTGCTATAGTGATATCAACAGAAAATTAATTTCACCCCATCAAAGTCCCAATCCTCTTAAACAGCACCGCACCTTTTCAGACCGCACGAAACGAGAAATTACAAATAATAATCCCATTTGATATTTTTTAATCTTCCCATCGAAAGTTACCCTCGCCTCCGGGGAAAACGGATCAGGAGAAGGCGTACGTACGCGCGCGCCCTATTTCGTTCGCTTCTTTCCGCCGCGAACAATGCACCATTGAATGCCATTAGGAAAACGCACTCCACCGAAAGAGAGTTTCTCACACGCTACGCGACTACATTCAGTGCATTTAACTTCGGAACACCTTGGAACAATGCCAGCCCTGATTATCCTGTTGCATTTACCTTCCTTTAATCGATGTATTGAGAAATTGACCTAAATGTTTACGGATCCAAATTTTCTGTCTGTTCCGTATAATTGAAAAATTTCAAATTAAAAATTAGTGTTTGGTAGCTATTACAAATGCAGGGTGATAAGCGAAATAGGTTAAGCAAGATTTTTATCAGTTTGAGTTTCAGATGGTCCAAAATTTATTAAGATTTTTTTTTAATTTCATGTGTCTTATTTTTATTATTTTTCAGGGGAAGAAATGTCTCAAATGTTTGCTTAGAAATAATGTAAATGCGGGTATGTATAAAAAAATTGTCAAATGACTGTGATTTTTTTTTTTATTTTGTCTTTTTTATTTATCACTAATGTAGCTCCCAACGCAAATAAAACATCCCAACGTCCAGCGTTATATCGAAGCAATAATCCCTCGTTGTTGTCGTCGATAATCAATTTGTTGATGTGGCTTCGTCTAACGAAGGACACACTCGACACGCGTGCTCGGAGGACACACAACAATGCATAATGGAGTGGCGCACCGAATCGGACGGGAGAAAAATTCCCTAACGAGACACTTCCGGCTGCTGGGCTTCTTTGCTGTTCCGTTTGGTCTCCGTTGTTGCTGCCGTTCGTTGGTGGATGGAAGAAAAAGGAAGCGATTTGTCGGGAAAATCGGAAACAATGAACTAAGAACACACGCGTTCGCTTTTTGTTGTCAAGTTTTGCTACAATGGAGATTGCGCTTTGTTGATTGTTTTATTTTTTGGTAGAATGCTGCATGATTGGGTGTCTCCTTGGTTGGGAACATATTTATTTGAAGTCGTGAATCTATGCATCGATTTTAATCGGCATTACAATTTCCTTTTCCATTTCATGTCCTTTAAGCATTGAGATTTCGGTACTGCATTGTATGATGTGGCAAATGATTTGGGTTCTTGTTTAATAATTTTTTTTACGTATATGTAGTACTTTTTCGTATATAGAGTAGCCATCGAGCAAGTAAGTACAGTGCGTGTTTTAGTCATCATGAAATACGTTACACACATTGCGTTTTCGTTTTTGTGTCATCGTGAGTTCTATATATTTTTAAGCTTTATTTACGTGATTTTTACATCATGAACATAGAGTCGTTCAAAAGAAATAATTAGTCGCTTACCATAGTGATTTCCAATAGATTTCCTTCCCAAATAACATACTATTCTTTTCCAGATTCGGTCGCGGGAAAAGTGCCTAAGCGCACTGCTCTTGGAGGTGCGGGTAACCCCTCCAAGCAGCTTTTGCAGATCGAAGTGTTCTCGCCGTTGCCGCTTGATGACGCCGGGAATCCGCCGAAAAAGAGGAAGAAGCAGCAATCGCAGCTGCCGCAGGTGCAACCGGAGCGGAAGGAGAAGTGCCCGCCCGTGTTTGTGAAGGGCGATCCGCCAGATTTACGCCCAAAAATTCGCCAGCTGATCGCTAAGGGGCTGAAATGTACTTTTCGGCTCTGCAGCGAGGGCGTGAAAGTGGTCCACAAGTAAGAGTACTACACTCATGACCACCCCGGCACAAAGCCGCTCAAGGCTTTGCTGCGAGGATTCCACGACATGAAGGAGGAAGAGCTCCAAGCAGAGCTTGAAAGTGGCGGACTGAAGCCAGTAGCCGTGCACAAGATCGCTGGTCACGACAAGACGAGGAGATATCGCGACCAGCTTTACCTGGTCCTCCTGGAGCACGACTCCACCTCGTGGAAGGACGTGAAGCTGGTCGGCGTTATAAATTACACCGTCGTCGACTGGGAGCGATATCGGCCAGTGCACCGCGACGTCACGCAGTGCACCAACTGCTTCAACTTTGGGCACGGCACCGCATGAAGCCACGCTGCAACAAATGTGGCGAATTCCATCCGACCGAAGAGTGCGACAAGATGGAGGTTGCTGATCCCAAATGCGCCAACTGCGGCGACAAACATCGGGCTACAACCAAGGACTGCCCAAAGCGGGCGGCGTTTTTGGAAATCAGGAAGAAGGCCTCCACCAGGTCCCTGCCGAAAAAGAACCGTGTTCCTGCTCTCAACGAGGTGAACTTTCCGGCCATCCCGGCTCCCCGACGTGCGATACCAATTCTTCCACCTTTGCAGCCACACAAAAGGCTGGCGGCCGCTGCAGCATCAGTTCAAGCTCCAACACTACACGCCCCATCCACCAGCGAATGGCCCCCGCTTCATCCCCCTGGCATCCCCCTGGTCCTTCGGGCCGAGGGCGACCTACCGCTCTACACATTGGAGCAGCTAGTTCCGATTTTCACCCAACTGGCAACGCGACTACGCGGTTGCAAAACTCGTTTCGACTAGATCTTCACCCTGGGTATGTTCGACATTTAAAATGGCTGCTAGGGTGCAGCATGGGTCTGGTCAATTGGAACGCTTGCTCACTAAAGAGGAAAATCATCGAGCTCAGCGATTTCCTTCAGGAGAAGGAGATTGACGCGGCTTTCATCACCGAAACCCACCTGAAGTCCGAGGTAAGTGCAACAACTCCGGGTTTTAGGCTGGTGAGGTTCGATCGAACTAGCTCCAGAGCGGGAAGAGTGGCAATCGCCTTGCGAAGCAACATCGCCTGCCGGTTGCTGCCGGACTTCAAGCTCAAATTCATCGAAGCCATTGGAGTAGAAGTCACCACTTCCGTCGGAGTCGTCACTCTCATCGTGGCTTACTGTCTCACACAAGCCAAAGTCGACGATGGCACGTCGGCCGAGCTACGAAGGGATATCGTCAAGCTCACTCGGCGGCAGGGGCAGTTCATCATCGCCGGAGACCTTAACGCAAAGCACCAATCGTGGGGAAACACCGTCTCAAACCGGAACGGAGTCGTCTGGTCCAACGACGAACTAGAGGGCCACTACACCATCCTGAGCCCTGACAGCCCTACCCGGTTGACACAATCCGGGGCCCATGCTACGCTCGACATCTTCATCACGAACATGCACGATCATGTCACCTAGCCGGTCGTCTTCCAAGAGCTTAGCTCGGACCACTTTCCGGTGGTGGCGGAAGTTGGAACTTTAGTAAATCGGCACGAGTTAACAAGGCGAAACTATCATCGAGTGAACTGGCAGCGGTTCCAGCAGTGCATCGACAACACCGTTGATTACGAGATGCGTCCGGAGACGCCTGAAAGTATCGACCGCCAGCTGTGCGCTATCGAGGAGGCGATCTCGGTGGCCCGGGAGCAACATGTACCGACGGCTCTTCAGATAAGCAACTCCTCAAACATCGATACACTCACCAAAGATTTGATTCGATTGCGGAATGTCACTCGCAGGCAGTTCCAGCGAACTGGACTGCCTGAACTTAAGGCACGCTGCAATCGAATCACAAAAATTATCCAGGCCAGAATGGTGGACCTCAAAAATAACGATTTTTCGAATAAGATCCGCACTCTCCCAGATCATGCTAAGCCGTTCTGGAAAATGACCAAAATACTAAAACCCAAGCCTCGATCCATTCCACCTTTGATCCCACTACACAATAATGGCTCTAAGGGTCGCTTGATAACTCCTGCAGAGAAGGTAGCTGAAATAGGTCGTCACTTATTCCCAACGACTTCTCGGAGGAGTTGGAGATCTCAGCTGACGAATTGACGGCCTATATCAAATCGTCGAAGAACATGAAGGCCCCAGGCTTCGACAGCATCCTGAATCTCGAGCTCAAACACATGAGTGCTCCGTTCTTTAAGCACCTTTCGCTGATCTTTAATCAGTGTCTCCGGTTCAGCTACTTCCCATCATCCTGGATGTCAGCGAAAGTCATCCTCATCCGGAAGCCTGGGAAGGATCCTTCCTCCCTCAAAAGTTATCGTCCCATCAGCCTTCTCTCAGCATTCTGTCTCTGTTCGCAGATGACACCTCCATCGTCTACACCGGTAGAGTGGTCAGAGCGCTAGTTGCAAAACTCCAACGAGGCCTGGATGCCCTGACAGAGTGCCTCACCAGCTGGAAGATCTGTATCAACGCGCCGAAGACCCAGGACATCATTTTTCCCCATTCTAAATCCCCTAAACATGTTCCGCCTGGGGACTGTAAAATCATCCTCAATGGCACGACTGTGGAATGGGCCAATGAGGCCGACTACCTTGGCTTGACCCTCGACAGCAAGCCTATTTTCAGGCAACAGGTTGACAAGACGGTGACAAAGTGGAACTCCAAGCAAATCGTCCTCCCTGTGATCGAATACGGCATGCGGGTCTGGGAGAGCTGCGCTAAAACCCACCACCTCAAACTTCAACGGGTCCAACACAAATTCCTGAGGATGATCCTCAACACCCCTCCCAGGACAAGAACATCTGATGTCCATCGTCTGGCCGGGATTAAAACACTGCACGAGCGCTTTGGTGAGTGTAAGGAGAGGTTTAGGGTTCGTTGCGGCTTTTCGGACCATTTAGCGATTAGGGCGCTAGTTCCAATTTAGGTTATTAAATTTTTGTAGTGTAAATAGTAGCTAGGCTATCAAATTATTAGTTTTAAGGTGATTATAGAATAAAGCCCGTGGTGAATTTCAAATTCACCACACGTCTATCTACATACATTTCCAAAAGCCCAAATCTGGCGTAATAGTTTTCGTACAGTGCCGAAACTCAAATTATGATTGTTCAGCATAACTAAGCAAACGATCCACCATTATTTCAGCTACATACGCGTTATGGTTTTTTCATCTCGTGCTCATGAAAAAAATATTGGAAAAGCACGTGGTTTACAAAATGGCCGATTTCTGGCTTTATTGTATAATAACCTTAAGTTAAAGTTTAAAACAATACTATTGGCCCTGACGGCAGCGCGAAAACAAAATGGGGGCTGGGTGATGCTTTTTTATTTCACCCGGCCAGGCATATAGGACGTCAATTTGAAAATGCTTATTAATACGTTAAAACACGTTTTAGCCAAAAATAGTTAGATTTTTCGGGTTAGAAATTTGATTTTCTTTTAGATCGGCAACACGAAAGTTGAATTAATTCGATTAAAAAAACATGTGTTGATAAGTAGCCTAACATGTAGTTTTCCAATTTTCTAACCCTACGCTTTCAAAATTTTTCAGTATAACTCTGTTAAACACATTTTAAAAGCGTTCACAAAAATAATTCCTATCTTCACCATGTCGAAATACAGTGATTTCACGCACACGTCCATCTCCGCGAGATGGCAGCAGCGCGGCTTCGTCAAGGCGAATGCCTAAGTAGGCAACGCTGTACATTTTGCAATGCAAATATCTGTAAATAGAATGTCAAATTGACACTGAAACATAAACAAAGATGTCAAACAGTCGTACAACTTGTCCACAGACGGTCCGACTTTACTCCGACCGAACCAAATTTCCTGGGGGTGGAGTCAAAGTTGTACAACATGTCGGAGCGTGTATGGGGCCCCTAAGGGTTATGTGTGTTTCCACATATGTGCTATGCGAATTCACATAGCCTCCTGACAACTGTCATTTGTTATCCACGCAATTACCTCATGCTTTGAGCTGTAAAACAAAGCCTGACATACTAGGGTAACTGTCCTATTTTGGACCCTAGAGGATACAGATTCGATATTGGAGGAAATGACACTATTCCAAAGATGAAAGTCTTATTTATGAAATAGAAATTCGAGATGAGCTTCAGTTATTGATAAATCAGTGAAATTTGCAATTTGCTGGAATAAAAATATTCTTCGTTTTGGACAGTGCAACATATTTTGGACCCCCAAATGTACACATTTTGGACACCCCTAATTTAGTCTTTTCAAAGTCGAATTTCTAATTTACCCTGTGTTATATTATGTAGTTTTTGATCGCTCCCTCTAAGCGTAATTTATGAACAACCCCGATGTGTCATATAGATTTAAGTTGTTACTTTGCTCGCGCACGGTTGAGACGTGAAATATAGTTGTCCTCTCGAAACGTGTTTATTTTTATTTCTACGAAATAAAACATGGTGTCAGAAGCCATCGTGGTGTTCTGAAAGTGTTTCCGGCGTCATTAAACATCGCGGAAGTGTGCGAGGAAAAAACGAGCTCGGGCAGTGGAAGAATCATTCGCGACCGAGATAGATAATTGCAGTGCGCGTGTAGCAAATAAGTCGAATTCTGTCTGGCGGCCATATTTCTTTCGCTGTGCCTACTTCGTGTGATTTTCCCGACAGTGTTGAAAATTGTGTTTCAGAATGAATTCCGAACAATTTTCTCGATTTATGGAGTAACAAAAAGGTGTGTTTAGAGAAATGGTGCTTGCACTGCATCAAATAGGTGCCCCACAGCAAGTAGAAAAATCTGCAGCTCTTCCTGTTCCTCTTCCTCCACCGCTAGAGCTGGAAGGTGATATGGAGCAGAACTTCGATTTTTTTTTACGTAACTGGGAAAACTATTCTAGTGTGGTGGGAATGGATAAGTGGCCTGCGGATCAGAACAGGAAGAAGACAAGTGTATTGTTATCAGTGATTGGAAAATCTGCGCTCAAAAAGTATTTTAATTTTGAGTTGACAAACGCAGAACAGGAAGATCCGACCGCCGCCATTGCGGCAATCAAGCGGAAAGTGGTTCGCGAGAGAAACAAAATGGTTGATTGGTACGATTATTTGTCATTGGTACAACTAATGTCAGAAAGTACTGATGAATATGTGGCTCGGTTGAAACCGTTAGCCAAATTGTGTCGGTTCGGTGCTTTAGCAGAAGAACTAGTTATGTACAAGGTGGTGACCTCCAATAAATGGCCGAAGTTGCGAGCCAAATTATTGACGACCCAAAATCTTACGTTGGCCAAAGCTATCGATATGTGTCGCGCGGAAGAAATTGCCGAAAAGCATGCTACTGCTGCAGGGCATTCCAGTGGTGAAGTGAACATGGTCAAAACCAGGAAGAAAAATTTAAAATGCAAATTCTGCGGCGATTGGCATGACTTTGCGAAGGGATCGTGTCCGGCTGTGGGAAAAAAGTGTCGTCAGTGTGGTGGTAGGAATCACTTTGAAAAAGTTTGCAAGGCGGATGGTAAGAAGATGAAGAACAAGAGAAGAGTGAAAAAAGTGCATAATGACAGTTTCTCGGGTTCCAGCCCGAGTGAATGCAGTGACAATTCAACGACTGATAGCGAAGAAGAAGCGGTGATTGAAAAAGTGTATTTTTTTTTAAACTTTATTAAAGTGTTGATTCTTCGGATACTGGAGGCAACGTGCTCGCTGATCTGGAAGTGTTCATCGGAAATAAGTGGCAGTCTGTGCGTTGCGAACTGGATACCGGCGCAAATACCAGCCTCGTAGGAGTCAATTGGTTGAAGAAGATAGGAGGTGAAAACGGTCCCAAAGTGCTTCCATCAAAATACCGGCTGCAAAGTTTTGGAGGAGGCTCGATCCCAGTACTTGGAGAAGTCAGAATCCCGTGTCGACGAAGCGACCGCAGGTACACTCTGGCATTGCAAGTTGTAGACGTCAATCATATGCCACTCCTGTCAGCGAAGGTATGTAAAAAGCTTGGATTTGTTAAATTTTGCCACTCTGTGATGCTCCAACCCCCGAAATCGGAGAAGGAACTCCTTAATATTTTTCGAATAGAAGCTGAGCAGATCATTAATCAGCATAAGACGCTCTTTGAGGGATATGGAAAATTCCCAGGGGTTGTATCTTTGGAAGTTGATCCCGATGTTGTCCCATCAATCCAGTCGCCTCGAAGAGTTCCCATTGCAATGCGTGGACCTCTGAAAGATGAATTGAAGAAGCTAGAACAAGAAGGTATTATTGTGAAAGAAAATCAGCACACGGATTGGGTTAGCAATATAGTGCTGGTTAAAAGAGGTGGTCAAACAGGGTCAGTTCGTATATGTTTAGACCCAATTCCACTTAATAAAGCCTTCAAACGACCCCATCTTCAATTCACTACAATCGATGAAATCTTACCAGAGCTAGGACGAGCGAAAGTATTTTCGACAGTCGATACGAAAAAGGGCTTTTGGCACGTGCTTTTGGATGAAGAGAGTAGCAGACTGACGACCTTTTGGACTCCTTCCGGACGGTATAGATGGATACGAATGCCCTTTGGAATAGCGCCGGCACCTGAGATTTTTCAGGTTAAACTACAGGAAGCAATTCAGGGACTAAAGGGAGTAGATTGTTTGGCTGATGATGTTTTGATTTTTGGATCTGGTGAAACTTTGAAAGAGGCATTAGAGGACCATAATCGAAATCTTGTTAGTGCAGCTGGAGAAAAGCAACGTGAAGCTGAACCTAAATAAAGTGAAACTATGTGAAACATCGGTCAAGTTTTTCGGTCACATTCTGACGAACCAGGGTTTGAAGGCGGATAAAAGCAAAATAGCAACGATAAAGGAATGTCTTTCACCAACGGATCGCAAACAACTGCAGAGATTCATCGGAATGTTGAATTATCTCGGGCGCTACATTAAAAATCTTAGTGCCGAAAGTACTGTGCTGTGGAGATTGATTTCAGAGAAGGAACCTTGGACTTGGACGGCAACTGAAGAAGAGGAATTTAACCGGATGAAATCGATTGTAGCAGATGTAGGCACACTACAATACTATGACGTGACCAAACCACTAGTGATAGAATGTGACGCAAGCTCGTTTGGACTGGGCGCCGTAGTGTTCCAGGAAAAAGGAGTCATTGGATATGCATCACGGACACTAACGGCTACAGAGAAGTGCTATGCTCAAATAGAAAAGCAGCTGCTGGCATTCGTTTTTGCGTGTGTTCGTTTTGACCAGTTGATCGTGGGAAATCCGAAGACCATAGTACGAACAGATCATAAGCCACTGTTAGCTGTATTTCGAAAACCGTTGCTGTCTACTCCTCGTCGTCTACAGCATATGCTGCTTAGCTTGCAGAGATACAATCTAGAGTTGCAATTTGTCACTGGTAAAAACAATGTGATAGCTGATGCCATATCAAGAGCTCCACTGAACGAAAAGCACTCAGAAGATTGTTTTGATAAGCGAAATATCTATTGCGTTTTCAATGAAATGGAGTCATTAAACATGAGCAGCTATCTCAGTATCACCGATGAACGACTCAACGAAGTGATAGCGGAAACAAGTGTTGATCCTACCATGCAGATACTCATCCAGTACATCAAACAAGGCTGGCCATCTTCTATCGATAAAATTCCTGATGCGGCTAAAGTGTACTTTAAGCATCGCGACGAGCTGTGTACACAAGACGGAATAGTTTTTAGGAATGACAGAATTGTCGTTCCACACACATTGAGGAAGAAACTAACGGAAAAAGTCCATCTAAGCCACAATGGAATTGAGGGTACTTTAAAGTTGGCCCGTGCGAACCTGTTTTGGCCAGGAATGAGCGGTCAAATAAAAGATGCTGTAATGCAATATGAGATTTGTGCTAAGTTTGCTCCTTCACAATTGTCACCAGCTATGAAAAGCCATGTTGTACCTGTGCACCCATTTCAAGTAGTTTCGATGGATGTATTTTTTGCGGAGTATCTGGGGGATAAAAAGAAGTTCTTGGTAACAGTAGACCATTTTTCTGACTTCTTCGAAGTCGATATTCTGAAGGACCTCACCCCACAAATCAAGGTTTGCAAAACTAACTTCTCTCGCCACGGTAGACCTCAATTGGTCGTTACCAGGGTTCGTACTTTTCGTTTCGATGAGACGAAAACAAGCGATTTTCGGGTCGGAGGAGAATCTTTTTTCGGAGTTTGTAGTGATTAACATCTTTCTCCCATCCCTCTTTTTTCTAGAGCAAACCTAGAAGATAAACGAAAATCGTGCCTACTTGATGAATTTCTTTTTTCGTTTCATCACTTTTACGCCTCACTCACTTTTCGCGAAAATTTTCGGTAAGCAATTACAAAAATTTTATGGCCGCAACGGGATTCGAACCTAGAACATCAACAAAAATTGCGATAGGATGCGGTCACTATAGCCATACCACCACATTGACTGCATGTAGGAAATAGGTTTTTTGTTCCATAAATGCTACTCGTTTTGCAATTAGTGATGGCACGAAAAGGAAGAAAGGAGTGAGAAAACGAGCAAATCAACTTTTCGCGGCACTGGTAGTGAGGGAGAAATTGTTATCTCTCATCACACCTTTTTTCTTTTCCCGCAAACCGATTTCTCGGCGAAAATCAGCGTGAGGGAGCATTCTATGCTCGTGAGAATGAGCGAGAATTACGATCCCTGGTCGTTACAGATAATGGGACAAATTTCATCAACAAAGATTGGAAGCAATTCGCTCAAGATTGGGATTTTCAGCACACAACTTCGGCTCCACATCATCAACCAGCTAACGGAAAAGCAGAAGCAGCAGTGAAGATTGCCAAACGTTTGCTTCAAAAATCCAAAGAATCTGGTGTGGACTTTTGGTACGCACTGCTACATTGGCGGAACGTGCCGAACAAAATTGGCTCGAGCCCTGTGGTGCGAATGTTTTCGCGAAGTACGCGATGCGGAATACCAATGTCGGCAGAGAACCTCATTCCAAAATCACAGTCTGGCGTTCCGGAGACTATTGAAAGAAACAGACGAAAGGCGAAGTATTATTATGACAGGAAGACTCGGAAATTACCTACTTTGGAAACAGTAGATCCTGTATATGTGCAACTCCATCCGGAAACTTCGAAGCAGTGGACACCGGCAAGCATCGACAGCAGGTTGAATGAGCGTTCCTATATTGTTGATGTGAACGGTGCAAGTTATCGACGGGATCTGGTAAACCTAAAACCACGTAAGGAACCGGTAGCCACGCCTACCCAGCCATCAAGCGCTCCAGATTTACTACCAGCAGTCGTTCCGGACAAATCTACGAAGCCATCCTCGGTTGTTTTTGACACACTAAACTGTGACGAAACGATTGAGACAGCAGCAAGTCAAAAGCCTGCGAATGAATCATCTGGCCAACCGGAAGAACATGCTGTCAGGCCGAGAAGAAACACGAGACAACCGATTCGTTATCAAGATTATGTAATGGAGTAATTATTTTCATAAACAAAACGGGGAAGATGTTATATTATGTAGTTTATGATCGCTCCCTCTGAACGTAATTTATGAACAACCCCGATGTGTCATATAGATTTAAGTTGTTACTTTGCTCGCGCACGGTTGAGACGTGAAATAAAGTTGTCCTCTCGAAACGTGTTTATTTTTATTTCTACGAAATAAAATACCCTGGTCAATTGAGCCGAAGCCAAGTCTTATCTTTCGATTGGCATGCATTAATGAGAAAATTCCTGCGTTTTAAATTCACAATTCCGACAAAAACTTATTGTGTACGTTCTGAGATTTTCAGTGATGTATGCTTTTAAGCGTAACGCATTGTAACACTTGCCTTCTTGAACAAACTAATTTCCTCGAAATTTTATCTAAATATCATTTTTTCGTACGGGAAACCAGTGAACAATATTAATTTCCTGAAGCTAATGGGGAATTAGCAGCGGCATTGATTTTAGTTCAGAAATCAGAAAAATGTCGCCAGGAGGGTCCAAAATGTGTAGGGGTCCAAATCAAGTTGGTTACCCTATTGTAGATCCAGTTGAAAACCGAACTGAGCTCTCGCGACAATCGCATTTTCTCCCATTTTCGGGTGTCGCAACTGCATCGCGAGTAGTGCGCATCTATGCCATAGCCGTGCGTCATCATGCGCACCACTCACGATGTAGTTGCGACATTCGAAATGGGAGAAAATGCGATTGTCGCGAGAGCTCAGTTCGGTTTGCAACTGGATCTACAATAACATAATAACATAATAACGCCACTTTGTACTGAAAACAAATCATTTGATTTTACGTGAAAATGAAAACGAATTGCAGAATTTTTTCTCTCCTCTCGGCTTCCATCTGGAATAATTTTTGACTCGCTGCACGAAACACCATGAAATTTATACCACAGGAAGTGGGCGCCTAGGTAGACATACCGCTGTGAAATAATTCTTGCAGTGGTCACTTTCCGTGCCGCTGCAATACAATAAATGATTCCGGATTCTAACTGGACAGAGCTTTAGTAGCCTGAATTTGTGTGTGCTATCTTTCGCGCCACGAGCAGCAATGTTGCTTGTTGATTAGTTAGGCAAATCGCTCCAGAAAACCATGGTATAGATAAATTCGATTACTAATTATTGGAACGATTAATTAAGATGCGGTTTTCACTGAGTGAAAGCTTTTGAGTATTCATTTTAGCTATGTAAGTTGCAGTTACGTGTGCACGTGCAAAAAAAATATATCTGACTTTAAATTCAGGTGGAAGCAATCCCAAGTAACAATGTCCATGCTTCATGGATTTATTTAGCCGTAGCTAGTTACTCAGTTTTATTGTCGATCTTACTGCTATCAATAAACCTCTCATGAATATGCTGAAAAATCTTCAAACGTCAAACGTATAGTGTTCCTCACTGCTCAAATATGAACACCGATGCTCCAAAACTATCCGCTTATCTTTTCCCGAATCTGATCCTCGTCACAGCAGAAACACGTCCGCCTCGCTCACGGCTCAATACAATTCTCCCTGTCTCCAACTCTCCCATACTATTAGTAAACTCTCCAATTTCCCATTATACGTAGGTCTGTTCGAGCTCATGGATAAATCATAAGAAGGTGTGCACACGAGATTGCTTATATGTATGTCTTTAGAAACCTACAAAACGCTTATTGACCTTATGAGTAGCTCTACTGTCGTGATAAAGAGCGTGATAAATCCTATTTTCAAAGCTCGATAAAAGCTACAATTTTTGGTCGGAATGTATTCAAATGAATTACCCTAATAAGAATATTTGCATTGCAACGAGCTTATGGTGGTATTAAACAAGAGCAACATTTTTCTGATCGAAATTTGTGAAGGCCATATTGAAATTTAATGCCATGTGGCATTAAAAGCTCTAGTGCGAAAACTTATTTTTTTACTAGCTTTCACCATGAAATTTAACGCTCACTTCATTTAGATAGAAGTGAATTGAAAACAGACCTAAAAAAAAAATTATAGTCATCCTCATCATGATTGTCATCAACAATTTTTTTTAAAATTATTTTTCAGCAAAGTTTTGTTTCTAATTTTACAAAAGCAATAGCTGCCGCTGCCGAATTCCCTTTTTTGCGGGTGGTTTAAAAAGGATTTCTAAATACTCTTATAATAGGTTTATAGTGGTTATCTAGAGAGGGCCACTTGGCTATATATTAGAGTGGGGCGTCATGGTCATTTTTTCAAATCAATGGTTTTTCGAAGCCATTCTGGGTCCTGAACAACTCTGCAGAATTTGGGACCGATTGGTTGCTTCCTCGCGTTCCGCATCGCGTTTGAAGTTTGTATTGAAATTAGTATGGGAGAACGTGTATTTTTGCATTTCTACTACTAGAGGTTTCAGTTCATCGTAAACCAAGTGGGACATTGCGTTAAAGTATAACCCAAAGGATGCCGAAAAATTTTGCTGAAGAAGGCACGTTGCTGGAACGTCCACGAAAAAAGTTATAACGCTTCGAACATTGAGTGTTCGAACCATATGCAAAAAATCATTTATTCTGCCAGCACTGCCGTACTACGTAGACCAATAATTTAACTGAGTGTTATTTCAAAATAATTGATCTTATAGGGCTATTAAGCTAATGGGAGCTATCCGGAATTATTTAACAAAGAAAAAAATCCGACAAGAAGGAAGATGAGTTTTGCCCTTCTATAACCATAGGTTGTCCGGTAGTGCTGGCAGAAACATTGATTTCTTGCATATGGTTTAAACAATCAATTTTCGAAACGTAATAACATTTTTTGTAGACCTTCCAGTTACGTATCTTCTTCGGCAAAGTCTTTCGGCATCTTCCAGACTATATGCTAACGTATTGAGTCACGTGACTGATGATAAATTGAAGCCGCTAAGAGCAAAAATGATAAAAAGTACGTTTTTCCATACTAATCTCCATGTAAATTTAAAACGCGATGCAGCATGCGAGTTTGCAATCAATCGAGCCCATATTTTGCACAGTTGATTGGGGTCCCAAAACGATTCAGAAAAACCTTGATCTCACTTGATCGGACGAAGTTTGCGTTTTTCCATACAACTGCGCCCCACTCTAATGACTATAGAAACCTCGTCTTGAGCTACACACGCTATTCTGCAAGTTTTATTCAAGAAACTTGATACCTTGATACCATCGACCCAGAAAAAGCCTAAAACCTCATAAAACAACTCTATTATTGTTTATTAAATAAATTAAATTGTTTATTCCAACCATAGCGATCCAAGCAGTCTCTGATGAACATCTTCTGCATCGAAGAATGTTCGAATGTCATTCTCATCTTTCGATCAGTGGAGGAAGGACGCAAAATTTTAGTAGATTTTAAAAAGTTTTGGAAAATCTGAAAAAAATGTATCAAATGTCGAGAATAGGTATGTAACATGTACAATAATGTGGTCCGTTGTATTCATATTCTTTCATCCCTCTCCCGCAATCAAGGTCCCGGCCCAGCTGGTTACGGACTCCCTCCAACGGTGGGCTTTGACCAGCATGATGTTCGCAAGGATCGCAAACCGATGTTCAGCATGCGCGAAAGACCTACAACCCGTTACGACACCATCGGACCTGGTCCCGCTCACGACCCGGGCAAGATGACTCGCAGTGGTCCACCACATAATCCGGCATATTCTCTTGCGAAACGCTTCTCGACATTCAGTAAGTGCAAATGCGACATTTCTTGAATTGATAAAAAAAATCAACTTATTCGAGCAGAACAGGACAACGTACCCGGACCGGGTGCCCACAACAACGATAAGGTTCCGTCTATGAAAGGAAATCGCCTACCTGCGTATTCCTTTGGTTTCCGCCTGAAAGAAGCCCCACGCGATAAAATTCCAGGTCCGGATCAGTACGCGTACGATCTGAACGTCTACAAGAATCGCAACCCCCTGTATAGCATGCGGGACCGAACGACTTTACCGTATGCGTCGGAAGGACCTGGACCGAACAAGTACGGCGATCTGGATCGAAACATCACCCACAAGCGGTATCCTCGGTACTCGATGCGAAAGATGTGCCCTATTATGGAGGACAAGTGCCCCAAACCGGGTCCGAATAAGTACGGGTTGATGGAGCTGAAACCGGGAGCGACGGCACCGCAATACTCGTTCGGAGTTCGGCACTCGATGTGGCGGCCCCCGATGGTTATTCCGGGGGATAATTGTTGAATGTAATAAAGGGAAGAACTGTATTGGCGATTTGTTTTTTTATTTACGGTTCTGTCAGTTCTCGGTAGAAACAAATAATCTTGGCGCGTCTCGTTTCACGTTATCATTCGCAGTGCTGGTCGAAAGAGACATCCATTCGTTATCTTAAGTCTATAGACTTAGTTTCACTAAGTTCACGGCCACATCTCTCCCTTCAGGTACCAGGCAGACGCTGTTTGAGCCGCACCTCCTGGTGAACATTTATCAAAATTGATTGGCAAGACCGAAACGACCACTGTCAGTAAAACCAAAATAACTGAGTGGGCGGAGGGTGGCGGTACCTAATTTACCTGCAGGATTGGATTCCTGACAAAAAAAATGAAGCTATAGTGTGAATTTCATTGATGGGTACCGATGCGATGGGTACCTTTTTGAATTTCACAATGAAGACAGCAAGAAGATAATACAATAATAATTTTATGATAACATGATAAAGACCAAGGACTTTCTGCGCGATCAAAAATAATTTACGAACGTATATGCGTGGCTTTATTAGTTTTAGGACTACACTTTGTAATGGTACCAAATGTAATAGGTTTGGGCGATGTATACGTTGTGGCCAACATATTGAAGCAGTTAGATAAATGTTAAAAGATTTAGAGAATTGAAAATCGACAACATGCTGAACTTGTATTGATTGTAAAGGTAAGATCCATTCAATTAAAATGACTCAAAACTGTGTTTACATCATCGTCAAGTATTCTACTAACAACCCGCGACCCAAGTTATTGATTTGGATCACTTTGAAAAAGTGGCTTTTGACCGTCTTTTTGAAGATTGGTCCTACTGTGCTTCGTGGCGTGCACACGCACCCACGGAGAGCTGCTGTCATAACAATTCGCTCCGGCCAATTTGGGGCCACACAACCTAGGATAGGATAGGATGTGACAAGTAGTCAGTAAAAATCGTACCGATTTGCTGTCACAATCGTACCGGTTGCTGATTGGTTGAATATGACAATCGATTACTTCGATTGGTAGCGGCGCGTTTTCCGTAGGGCAGCATGTTGTTAGTTTGGCCGTGTTGCAGGTTTTTAAAGTTGAAATTAAGCAAAATACGAAAATGTTTGAGTTTCACTTTTTTGGTAAGAAATAAATTTATATTGAACTGCAAACGCCATATAAATTATTCTCAAGGGTTGTACAGGTTTAAAACTGTTGATTTTAAGCAATATCATACACCTTTCCGTCATTTTCGAATTGTAAATATTAGTGTACATAGTAGTTAGGTTATCAAATTAAAAAAAAACACTAGCGCCTCCTGAAGGCCGTCATGATACAATATATTTCAAAAATCAAGTAGAAACATAAAAATAATAATAATAATAAAAATTAAAATTGAAGTTGGAGGGCCAAGCCGGCCGATCACTGTACATGTCAAAAATAATTGTAGAACAAAAAATGTGTAAATAAAGAAGAATTTTACTACTACTACTCCGTCATTTTCGATCTAAAAGTCATTTTTTTCAGTAGCGAAAACTTCTCTCTGTTAGTCTTTCACTTGTCTTACATAAATAGTGGATGGAACTGGAAGAAAAACATCAAGTTTTGATACATGATATTTAGAAGGTTTTGTACCAAATTACTTTGGCAGCACTGGCGACCACCTCGTCAGAGCAACCGACTAAAAACAACAAGGCAGTCTCAATTGAGTTGTCACATCCTATCCTAGCACACAACTACCTCGTTGTCAGTAAAATTCGATCAAGGTTGTCAACTGTATCAAACGAAAGATCACTGCGAACAATATCCAGCGATTGTCGGCGGAAGGAGTATCGGCTGAGTACCGCCAGAAGCTAGACGAATGGATAAGTGCAATCAACGTTAGCGACATCATCAGCGATCTATGAGAGTCAGTGAGCACAACAGCACGAGAAGTGGCAGGCACTGCACAGACCCAGGACGGGTTGGTTCGATGTGGAGTGTCAGAGAGTGACAGACGAGAAGAACGTTGTCAGAAGCCGAAGTTTGGTGTCGGGTACCCGATCGAATCGAGATCGGTACAAGGAAGCAAGAGCAACCGAAAAACGAACCCACCGCAGGAAGAAAAACCCAGATTAATCCACCTAGCGGTGATGATGCCTTTCTCGCTCGTTCAAAATGGTTAATAAACATATATGAAAAGTCTAAAATAACAATTAGGTTCTGCAGCGTCTGTATCTAACCTCAAACTGATGACTGATTAGTAGTACTTCGCGTTGGACTCGGGGGCAGCCAACCAATCACGAACTCGATCCTTGTCGAAGTCAGTGGAAAGTACTACTGAACTGTCAAAAAAGTTCATTCGACGAGGACCGCATTCATTCGTGACGTCATGCTGCAGAACCTAATTGGTGAATAAGACTTATTTTTCACATTTGTTTATACCAGATGAACCGGCCTAGGGTCGAAAATCTCGTAAATAAAGATAGATTGAATTGAAAATTCACATTTGTTTATACACATTGTAATAATTGCTGCCGGATGCAATTTGCTTGCAACAAATCGGATGAGGTTAAGTGCCCGGAAAATGTGATGAGGTTGTGCAATTGCACAAATCGAGTTTCAGACATAGTATAAAAATTTGTATTTTGGCCATAACTTTTGAGCCCATTCCCCAGTTCGGCCTGATTTTTAATGTGAAACAATGGGACAGGATTCCCTGTTTAAATAATCGGTTCAAGATAAGATTTCGAAAAATGAGTTAGATTTTTTTTGCACACACATGCACATACACACACTTTTTCTGAAAATTCCGTTTTGAAGCCAGAATCCAGCTGAAATTGTTGTTTTGAATAATATGATTCTTCATATAGATAAAAATTCAGTTGACCATCCCCGTCAAAAATTGTATTTCGTTTCAATGTTTCAGTCGATTCTTTGGCTTATTTAAGGTCTACTTTCCCAAAGAAAATATGGGTTCTTTGAAGCCTCTAACTATTAAATCGAAAACAAAAACCGAAAACGTGTGCACGTGTTAACCGACCTGAAAAAAATCACTCGATGTTCGTTCAAAATCGGGCCAATCTTAAAAAACAGCACTTTTTCGATTTTTGTTTTAAATTTAAAAACCCAGATTAATCCACCTAGCGGTGATAGTGCCTTTCTCGTTTCTAGCGAGGGAGTAATTTATTCGCACTTTTGGTATAAAAAAAAGTATTTTGACCATAACTTCTGAGCCCGGACTATTGGCCAATTTTTAATAGGAAACAATGGGACATGATTCTGCGTCGAATGTTGCGAGCAAATCGGCCGAGAGTAAGTCAAGACAAAATTTTCAAAACGACTTATCTGCTTTTGTAAACAAAAAATTCGAACGTGGATTCAACGAATCTGATAACACTCCAACGCAAACAATCACTACCAATAGGCAGGTGAAGGTCTTGGCTACCTGATGATGGCGTTGGTTTGTGTCGAAGTGCTATGAGATTCGTGCAATCGACGTTTGAATCTCTGTTTACAAAAGCAGATAAGTCGTTTTGAAAATTTTGTCTTGAAGTGCCTAAATAGAGAGTAAGATTTTTTTTTTGTAAAAACTGGCCATAACTCCGAAGCCCATAGTCCGATTGGGCCGGTTTTTGATACGAAACAATGGGACAAGATTTAGATAGATGTCAAGGATAAGTGAGTGTCAGTCAGTGAGTGAGAGAGATTATTTTGAGCACACACATACACACACAGACATCACTTCAATTCGTCGAGCTGAGTCGATCGGTATATAACACTATGGGTCTACGGGGGTCCTATAAAAAGTTCGTTTTTGGAGCGAACATATAGCCTTTAAGTATACTTTGTATACGAGAAAGGCAAAAAGAATTTTGGTCATAACTTCTAAGCCCATAGTCTGAACGGGTCAATTTTGAACAAATAATGGGACAGGACTCTGCGTCGAATGCAACTTGTTGCGAGCAAATCGGTTAAAGATAAGTGCCTAAAAAATGAGCTAGACTTTTTAACGAGCTTTAATATGAAAAAAAGTATTTTGGCCATAACTTCTTAGCCTATAGTCCGATTGGGTCAATTTTCAATAGGAAACAATGGGACAGGATTCTGTGTCGAATGTTGCGAGCAAATCGGTTAAGAATAAGTGCCTAAAAAATGAGCTAGACTTTTTAACGTGCTTTAACGTGCCTAAAAAATGAGTTTGACTTGTTAACGCGCTTTAATTTGAAAAAAAGTATTTTGGCCATAACTTCTAAGCCTCTAGTCCGATCGGGTCAATTTTCAATAGGAAACAATGGGACAGGATTCTGTGTCGAATGCAACTTGTTGCGAGCAAATCAGTTAAGGATAAGTGCTTAAAAATGACCTAGACTTTTTAACGTGCTTTAATATGAAAAAAAGTATTTTGGCCATAACTTCTTAGCCCATAGTCCGATCGGGTCAATTTTCAATAGGAAACAATGGGACAGGATTCAGTGTTGAATGCAACATGTTGCGAGCAAATCGATTAAGGATAAGTGCCTAAAAAATGAGTTTGACTTGTTAACGCGCTTTAATTTGAAAAAAAGTATTTTGGCCATAACTTCTAAGCCCATAATCCGATCGGGTCAATTTTCAATAAGAAACAATGGGACAGGATTTTGTGTCGAATGCAACTTGTTGCGAGCAAATCAGTTAAGGATAAGTGCCTAAAAAATGAGCTAGACTTTTTAACGTGTTTTAATATGAAAAAAAGTATTTTGGCCTTAACATCTTAGCCCATACTCCGTTCGGGTCAATTTTCAATAGGAAACAATGGGACAGGATTCTGTGTCGAATGCAACTTGTTGCGAGCAAATCGGTTAAGAATAAGTGCCTAAAAAATGAACTAGACTTTTTAACGTGTTTTAATATGAAAAAAAGTATTTTGGCCATAGCTTCTAAGCCCATAGTCCGATCGGGTAAATTTTCAATAGGAAACAATGGGACAGGATTCTGTGTCGAATGCAAGTTGCGAGCAAATCGGTTAAAGATAAGTGCCTAAAAAATGAGCTACACTTTTTAACGTGCTTTAATATGAAAAAAAGTATTTTGGCCATAACTTCTTAGCCCGTAGTCCGATCGGGTCAATTTTCAATAGGAAACAATGGGACAGGATTCTGTGTCGAATGCAACTTGTTGCGAGCAAATCGGTTAAGGATAAGTGCCTGAAAAATGAGCTAGACTTTTTGCGCACACACACATACACACACACATACACACACACACATACACACACACATACACACACACATACACACACACACAGACATCACTCCAATTCGTCGAGCTGAGTCGATCGGTATATAACACTATGGGTCTCCGGGTCTCCTATAAAAAGCTCGTTTTTGGAGCGAACATATAGCCTTTACTAGCAACCCTATAACCAGAGACCGGCGGAGTGAAAAACTGTCGAAATGGCAACGTATGAAAATGTGTGATATAGTGGAAACAATACTGGCATCACTTGATCTTTTTGCTTGACTCTTATGGGTGAAAAAAGTAAACTAGTCGATTTGGAACCGCTTTTGACGGTTCGATTGGAAACAAGATGGCGTCTTTGCCGATCTCTTATTCTAGTATTTCTAGCCTTTACGTATATTTTGTATACGAGAAAGGCAAAAATACTTAAGCGAATAAAAATTTTTGACGGGAAAGGTCTATTTTTGCCAATGAGTAGTTCCGTTTTTGTCATTATCATTCAAACACTTTTCAACAAGATTTATAAATTTGATCTGATTTAAAAAAAATCTGATCAGAATTCTACTGGGGTTGCTTTTCTTTATATGGAAAGCATTTCGCAGTAATTATGAATGTATGGTTAAAATTGATTATTTTGATTTCTAAACTCATCCAAAACTATTTATCAGATCACTCTACAGGTAAACTATCCAAGTACAAAATCTGATAGATTACGCGTGACAGAGCTAGTGTTACCAAAATCAGAATTTTTAAGCTCATATTGTGCAATAATTTACATCGTAATGATTACATACCTGATATACTATCAGAAAATCGAAAATCGTTGCTTGCCTTCGTGTAATTTGTTATGGATTGTGGCAAGGATGTTTTCGATCATTAGTATTGTGCCTTGCAACAAAATGACAACTTTCGTGATCATTTTCCAAGGCTCTCAAAGATGTGAAAATTTTTTCCGCAATACAAATAGCACGAGCTATCCAAGCATTCACCGCCGGAAAGTACCACGTGGCGGCCAAATTAAAAAAAATATCGAATTGGCTTTTTTTTCTGGAGGTATATGTTGTTCGTAGGCGCGTATTTTTCGTTGCGGCCAAAAATGAGCGGAGGAGTAGATTTTTTTATGAGCGGTTTTATATAGGTTCGATAATTTAGTAGTTTGTCAATAACTCATTCCAGAGGTTAAATTTCAAACGTGATATGTGGAGGACTTCTAGAGCGAAGGTTTTTAATAAATCGAAGGTTGCCTAATTGTTGTTTCTATGGCACTAATGTATAGCGCTAGTTGCAGTAACTTATTATACAGACTGATCGAAATTTTGTTATCATTTAGTATTAGTAACTAGTGCTTTAACTCTATTATTAGTTGAATCAAAACAACAAACTATTAGGCAGAGCTGTAGAAAAATATTCGCACTAGAACTCCGCTGTAACACGTTTTGACATTTAACCTCTGGAATGAGTCATTGTAGTTTGTCAATGATCGAACTAAGACTATTAAATGATCTAAAACATACTTGGATTATAGAAAAGTTTGGATACTTTTTCTACTGACTTCCTAAAATAGAAAGTTTTCTCCGAATCCTTCCAAAACTCAGTTTCTCCTACATAATCCGAGTGCTTTACAAACGAAATTAATATCCTATGGAAAGAACCACGCGAATAAGGTTGATATAGCCATTTAAATGCGAGTGTTCGGAATATGAGTCATTTTCGGGACTTGAGTCAAAATGGTTTATATTTTTCAACGCCCGATTAAATGCCACCGAACCAAAGCACAGCACCTGGTGCGTTACCGCACGTATGCACAAGCAGCCGATGTCTTGATGCAGTGAAATAGTTATTTATTGCAAATCGCGTAGCCTCTTGTTCTTCGAACACTGCCCTCTCAAGAAACAAAGATAGCTCAGGGGTAACGTGATAGGCTCTCAATCAGAGGATTTAAGTTCGGTCCTCGTGTTAGCCATCTTACTTTTTTCAAAACTCATATTTTCTAGGAGTGTGGTATAATATTACGCATTGCAAGAAAAGTTTTGAATACTAGAAAATTCAAACAAAATTTTTGTATTTAACATGCTAATAATCAATGGAACCTAATGCTGTGTATTGTTTATATTTATATTCATGACATTTCTATAATTGAATCCATCTGATTATTTGGGATATTTGAAAGAATTCAGGTCTGAACTTTAGATGATGAAGGAGTTAGGAAATGAAACATAAATGCATAAATTGAGAATCGATATGTACTCAACAGTTTTCTTTAATGATTGTTAGCAGAAACAAAATAGCCTTTGATTTACCTTGGTAGTAATTAAACTTGCCCACCGAGTTTCAATAGATAGTAAACATAAGTGGAAAATTATATTCGATTGCTTCAATGCACAAAGAAAAGATGCCTTACTGAATAGAAAAGACAAAATTTTCAATCAAATTAGAAGCTTGCGAGTTTATGGGGCAGCAGACGCTATATCCAAGGAATTAAGACCGGGGATTTCCCTCTGCGCGTTATTTCCGCGCAGACATCCAAATTTTTCCTTTTTTTTCCCGTAATACTCATGAACCAGTTTCCCCAAATCTCATTTGCTCGGATCAACATTCAACCCAGCTGAGCTAAAAATAGAACATTGCCGCACGCAATGCGATGTGTGTTGGTGATGCTTCATACGGCAATATTCATCCGACGGCAAGAGACTGAAGCGACTGCGCATGCGTCCCGCGTCTTCCCGCACACCAGCTGCGCTCCCATATGCTGATTGAACGCCACAAAGAATGATGCATATGCGTAAAAATAGAACAGAAGCACGGCTTGCCGCTGATGCTACGATGGTTAAGCCGACCGATCCACAGTGGCAGTCAATTTGTTAATTGTAGTTAGTAAATCGCGCAATCACATTGCTGAACGCCGCCGCAGTGGCGGTCAATTTGTTAATTGTAGTTAGTAAATCGCGCAATCACATTGCTGAACGCCGCCTACAAGGTACTCTCCCAAATTTTATGCCGTCGACTAGCACCAATTGCAAGGGAGTTCGTGGGGCAGTACCAGGCGGGTTTTATGGGCGAACGCTCCACCACGGACCAGGTGTTCGCCATTCGCCAAGTACTGCAGAAGTGCCGCGAATACAACGTGCCCACACATCATCTATTCATCGACTTCAAAGCCGCATATGATACAATCGATCGGGACCAGCTATGGCAGCTAATGCACGAAAACGGATTTCCGGATAAACTGACACGGTTGATCAAAGCGACGATGGATCGAGTGATGTGCGTAGTTCGAGTTTCAGGGGCATTCTCGAGTCCCTTCGAAACCCGCAGAGGGTTACGGCAAGGTGATGGTCTTTCGTGTCTGCTATTCAACATCGCTTTGGAAGGGTAATACGAAGAGCAGGGATTAACACGAGTGGCACAATTTTCAATAAGTCCGTCCAGCTATTTGGCTTCACCGACGACATAGATATTATGGCACGTAACTTTGAGAAGATGGAGGAAGCCTACATCAGACTGAAGAGGGAAGCCAAGCGGATCGGACTAGTCATCAACACGTCGAAGACGAAGTACATGATAGGAAGAGGTTCAAGAGAAGACAATGTGAGCCACCCACCGCGAGTTGGCATCGGTGGTGATGAAATCGAGGTGCTAGAAGAATTTGTGTACTTGGGCTCACTGGTGACTGCCGAAAATGATACCAGCAGAGAAATTCGGAGGCGTATAGTGGCTGGAAATCGTGCATACTTTGGACTCCGCAAGACGCTTCGATCGAATAGAGTTCGCCGCCGTACCAAACTGACCATTTACAAAACGCTCATTAGACCGGTAGTCCTCTACGGACACGAGACCTGGACGATGCTCGTGGAGGACCAACGCGCACTCGGAGTTTTCGAAAGGAAAGTGCTGCGTACCATCTATGGTGGGGTGCAGATGGCGGACGGTACATGGAGGAGGCGAATGGACCACGAGTTGCATCAGCTGTTGGGAGAACCATCCATCGTTCACACCGCGAAAATCGGACGACTGCGGTGGGCCGGGCACGTAGCCAGAATGTCGGACAATAACCCGGTGAAAATGGTTCTCGACAACGATCCGACGGGCACAAGAAGGCGAGGTGCGCAGCGGGCAAGGTGGATCGATCAGGTGGAAGATGACTTGCGGACCCTCCGTAGACTGCGTGGCTGGCGACGTGTTGCCATGGACCGAGCCGAATGGAGAAGACTCTTACATACCGCCTTACATACGGCCTTAGTCTGAATAAATAATAAATAATAGTTAGTAAATTTAATTTTTGGTGACTTGGTTCAAGTTGATGGTGTATAGTATCTCCTAAACATATATGTATGGGAAAATTAAATTTGACTGAATTTTGTATCGGGAAAGATTCGGAAAGAACTGATATGATGCATTGAAATATATATTTTGTCACTTAACAGTGGTTAGTTTGGCGAATTGCGCCTTGCTGCACCAAAGCGGAAAATTTACTGTTTCAAGGTTAGAATTAAGACGCTGCTGTGATCCTAAGTCATGGGCTTCCGGAAGTCTTTGGATAGCATAGCATATGTTGGATAACTATTTAAATTTCAAAATGAATTCAGCGTTACAAAATTACTGTTGCTAAATTTTAAGCGCGATCGTAAATTTAGTCGAGCATTTGTATAGGGGACCACCACTGCGCAACGGCACATTGCCATTCCTTCTTTTAGGCGCATTCGAATGGGAGAGCGTTGAACGTGTTAAACAAAGCACGATGCTTTTTGAAATTGCTATATGAGGACTGAGGAGTATTTACAGGCTGTTATATTGTGATGGACCTTCCATAAGAGAGTGGAGACCACTGGGGACTGGAGTGAAAGAGGAAAAAGTGAGTGAGGATTCGGAAAAAGGAGGAAAAGATTGAATTAGTTTTTTTTATGAAATACGTGGAATTAAATAAATTGAATTATTATATGGAAGAAATATTTGGAAATAAATTATAAAAGTGTAAAAAACACCACAGTTGGAGGCTCCGGCGAGATGATTCGTTAAAAGACGGATCGACTGCAATATGAGGCGAACTGAATTAAGTGATTGACAGTTATTTGTAGTTTGAGACAAAAAAACTCGGAAAAAAAGCAGATGATTTAGTTGAAAGTATGCTACAAAGATAATTGAGTACTGAAAACGGTTAAAAAGTGTAAAATGACTACATGTGCGATCATAGACGTAACCTGGAAATATACCAGTTTAGTTAAAAGATGTGAAGCGACATTCGGAGTTAGCAGTGACAGCGGTAACTGTCAATGTGACATGGAACAATAAAAAAAACAGAAAGACGAAAGCAAAACAAATATAGAACATCGACAAGCACAACGATTGGAATATTGAGCAGCAAATTTTACTTATCCAAGGCTAATGTGAAAGCCAGAAAAGGGAACCTTGGATCAGCAAAATGTTCCCGAATCCCAACTTTAACATTAGCGGCATACCCCCGTGGGCGTATGGCAACATGCAAGAAAACCTGCCGATGAACGATCGAAATTCCACACCGCGGGAACCCATACTGCCGCCTCCCTTCGTACCTCAAGGTGTGGAACCAGCAGTTTTACGGCCACCAATGCCAGCACGATCCGATTACCGGAACCTATTAGCGGGAACTTCGTCGCAGGGAAATGAGGACCAGTCCACCAATGCACATCAACATTTAAGTGGTTACACCAACGCTAGGGCGCGTCAGCAGGGAACACAACCTGCAGTAACGGAGGTTCAAACAAACGAATCCAATGAGGAACACGATCAACAGCGACGAGACATCGATGGCGACATAGATGGAGACAATGTGAATGAAGGCGGAGAAGAGGAGAATGGGCGTACAGCGATACAAACGGACCCGGCCGTGTTACAATCCATTCAACAATTAACAACAGCCGTACAATCCTTGGGCCGGCGCTTGTCGGATATTCAAAGTGTTCAGTTCAATGGATTGGTGATGTCAGGAGGAGTTCCGGGAATGGCGACGCCGGGTTTGACACCGGGAAACGTAGCGACTGGGAGAATGCCAACCACCAACAATAGCTCGGCCTGGCCCGGAAACACCGGGGTTCCGATGGGAACAGTGGATTTGGCTACGGATCAGTGGGAATGTCGATTCCAGTGAATGGCAGAGGTATTACTGCTAATAGTCTACTGCAACCAAGGTTTAACGGAAACTTCGATGACTGCCACCCAGTGGAATTCTTACAGGAACTTCACGTCTATTGTGATAATCTTGTACTACAAGCGGCTGAACGACTACAAATGGCATTGTCATGCCTGGAAGGAGAAGCAAGAACATGGGCTAGAGGGTTCGGATACCTCTTAGCTGACTACGGAAAATTCCAACAATACTTCAGAGAACAATATTGGGGACAACGTGCTCAACGACTCGTTCGAGATGAATTAATGTATGGGTCATACGATTTTCGACTTGGTTTGAGGATGACGGAATACTTTTTAACATTGGTCACCAAAGCACGATATCTTGACCAGGCCCCTCCGGAACGGGATCTAGTAATACAGTTGAGTAGACACTTCCCTCGCAACGTGTCCTACTTGCTACATACGTGCGTGGATATTGCTAGTGCCTATTCACTGTTGCAAACAGAGGATCAATATAATGGAGGTAGAAATAGCGGACCGTATCGTTCTTCGCAGAATTCTTGGCGCAACCGACCAGAGGAACAAACGAACGCAACACGTAACAACAATGCAGCTTACAATAACGGTCGACAGAATACCAGGGAAATTCGTACAGCAGTAGTGGATGTTGAAGAAGAAGTGGGTCACGGTAATGCAGCAAACTTCCGTACAGCGGCAAGCGTTTTTGTGGGATCGAAGGAACTACTGGAGGACGATGATCAAGACGACGCGAATGAAGAAATTCCTTATCGGCCATCGCCGAAGATTGGAGTTCGTTTTGGAGAAGTTTCCGTACTGGGCCTGATTGATACGGGCAGTGAAAACAACTGTATATCACAGCACCTCTTTGACCGCCTGGTCGCAGCAAAGGTAGAAATGGAAGAATTTCCTGTCACAAACACATTGGTTCGAGGAGCTATGGGAAAGAAAAGCAGCAAAATATCATCGCAAATTTTTGTCACAGGTCAAATACAAAAGCTATTATTTGACCTTATTTTGGTGATCGTCAAGGACCTTTATTGTGACCTCATTCTTGGAGAAATGTTTTTGCACGATACAGGAGCCCAAATTTGTCACCAGTCTAAAGATATTTTGCTACGTTCCGAGAATGATGAGGTCTTAGTGACATTTTCTGAACGGGAGCAAAGGCTGAACAATGAGTCGCTGGTTAGTCAGTTGAAGACGATCGAGGAACAGGATAAGAATGGTGTGAAGTACGCAAACTTGACCGAATCAGAGAGGAAGGATCTGAGGACACTACTCGAGGAATTCCAAGACGTTTTCTCGGATACCCCGGGGTGTACAGCACTATACGAACATGAGATCTTTTTAACGGATGAGACTCCTTTCAACGTGAAACAGTATCCGATACCATACTGTTATATGGAACAAGTAGCAGCGCAAATTCGACAGATGGAGAATTGGGGCATTATTTCTCGAGCTCCGACATCGTATGTAAATCCTCTGGTGGTTACACCGAAGAAAAATGGCGAGGTGCGGACCTGCCTGGACGCCCGAAGGCTCAATAAAGTCCTGGTTAAGGATAATGAAAAGCCAGTAAGTCAATTTTCGCGCAATCGGAAGTTGATTTTCTTGGACATGTTGTAGGGCAAGATGGAGTTTCAGTAGATCCAAAAAAAGTTTCAGCGATTACCAACTTTCCAAGGCCCAAGTCTGAAAAGGACTTAAAAAGTTTTCTGGGTGTAGTCAGTTATGTGTCTCGTTTTGTTCCCAATTTTGCAGCTACTGCAAAGCCACTATATGACCTGTTGAAGAAAGGTGTCAGCTGGAAATGGGAAGAGGAGCAAACTTGTGCTTTTGATCGAGTAAAGATACTTTTTCTGGAACACACAATCTTGAAGTACCCTATTTCCGGGAAACAGTTCAATTTGCAAACCGACAGTTCATACGCCGGGGTAGGGGCTGTCCTTTTCCAACATGGTGAGAGCAATCAAGTTCGAGTAGTCAGCTACGCCAGCCGCATCCTAAAACCTGCAGAGATCAACTATACAGCCACGGAATTGGAAGCACTGGCCATAATCTGGGCTGTCACGAAGTGGCGCCAGTATTTATTGGGAAAACGCTTCACGATCATTACCGATCATCGGGCTTTAATCTTCTTGAAGAAGTGTCGTTTGCTCAACGCTAGGCTCACAAGGTGGATTTTGTTTCTTCAACAGTTTGATTTCGAAATCGTGCATTGCAAAGGCAGCGAGAATACGTGGGCTGATGTGCTTTCCCGACATCCGGAAGGTCAATTGGAATCGGGAGACAGAAGTACACTTTTTACCCTGGCCAGACTTACCCCGGAAGAACAACAACTAAGATCAGTGTTAAAACAACTGGAAAAGGCACAAAAGGAGGATCCTCTGCTTCAAGAGTTCAGCGATATGGTGGAAGGAGACCTACGAGATAGACCCATGTGTACCTATCGTCGAGAAAACGGACTTCTATTAGTGAAACATGTGAATGTGGAGACTGCTTATACCAGCAGCGTCTACGGAAGGAATTCTAAGATATTTTCATGATCATCTGGGACATTTTGGAGTTAACAAAACGTATAGTCGAATGAAAAAGTCCGTGTTTTGGAAAGGAATGAGGAAACAGACCAAGGAATATGTTCGTCATTGCCGGATTTGCCAATTGTCCAAACCAGTTAATAACACTTTAGCTGGAACTACAAGAAGTATTCTTCCCTCTGAAGTAAATGAATTGTTGTCTATCGATCTGTTCGGACCGCTTCCACCCGGTGTAGCAGGAGTACGGCATGTACTAGTGGTTATCGACGTGTTTTCGAAGTTCGTCACCTTGTATGCGATCAAAGCACCAACAGCCAAGGTTTTGTGTCGTCGGATGGAAAAACACTTCAACGTTTACGGAACCCCTTCGGCGGTGTTATGCGATCAAGGCAGTCAATTTACATCCAGTTATTGGGTTCAAACGATGGAGAAGCTGAGCATACGGTTAATTCACACCTCTGTAAGACATCCACAAGCAAATCCGGTAGAACGAACAATGCGAGAACTCTCCAGACTCTGTCGTACATATTGTCAACATAATCATAAAGCATGGTCAACAATGCTCACGAAATTTGCCAACTGGATTAACGGAGCCGAACATGAATCAACGGGATATGCTCCAATTGAAATTCAACTAGGAAAAACACCAAATGATGCGGTTCAAGATTTCCTACGCATATCACCAAACGACCCAATACAGGTCGATTTGGATCAGATACGTGTTCATTTGACGCTGGCTGCCAAGAAACGAAATAGGAATACCCCGCCACAGACAACCTTCTTCAAGCCTGGGGATTATGTGTTAGTAAAAGCTAACCCTTCATCGTCCACAATAGATGCAGTAACCAAAAAGTTTTTCTTCGTCTATGAGGGGCCGTTTGTTAAAGTCCTACGTCCTGATGTATTTGTATTGGAGAATCCTTCAACTGGAAAGGAACGGGGATTTTTCCATATCAGCTTACTGAAACCATTTCGTGGTTAATTGAAGGAATACCATGAGCAATCGCATCGACTCATGCCCGTCGCTGTGTTTGCTGGGGGGGGCCGTTGTGATGGAACTTCCGTAAGAGAGTGGAGACCACTGGGGACTGGAGTGAAAGAGGAAAAAGTGAGTGAGGATTCGGAAAAAGGAGGAAAAGATTGAATTAGTTTTTTTTATGAAATACGTGGAATTAAATAAATTGGATTATTATATGGAAGAAATATTTGGAAATAAATTATAAAAGTGTAAAAAACACCACAATATAGGGTATTTGTGCTTTTCTTAGCGCTTGATAGCAATAAGACATGAGAAAAGTCATGTCTAACGTCAAGGATGTTAACGATCATTCAGTAATTTGCATTCGATCATTTAGTAGTTTGTCAATAACACATTCCAGAAGCTAAATTTCAAAATATGTTGTATGGTGGACTTCTAGTGCGAAGGTTTTTCTACAACTCTGCCCAATGGTTCGTTGTTTGAATTCCACTAGTAACGGAGCTATAGCTATAGTTTCAGTAACTTAGACTAAATGATAACAAAATTCCAATCATTTAGTTTGAGTAGCTGCAACTAGCGCTCTAACTCCGTTAATAGTTGAATTCTAATAGCGAACCATTAGGCAAAGTTGTAGAAAAACCTTCGCACTAGAAGTCCACCATACAACCTTTTATGAAATTCAGTCTCTGGAATGTGTTATTGACAAACTACTCAATGATCGAACGCAAATTATTGGATGATCGTTAACATCCTTGCTAACGTTTAGCAGAGAAGAGGATTTTTAATTATTGAACGGATATCCTATCGTAAAAAGGTCACCCCAAATTACTATTTGGTAATTTGCATAGGGCACTCGTAACCTGAGAGGTTCCAATATAATTTTGCATTAACATCCTCAAATTAATAGTCAATCTACTTTTATCTCAATTAAAGAAACAGCGTATCCAAGCGATTTCAATAGTTCATCTATTACAGCATCATTACTGGGCGCGAGTGTTTTGATCATCCTCGCAGCGCTGTCATTTTAGTTTAGTCACTCTTTTTCGCACTGGTCACTATTTTCGGTTGGTGGTTTGGTGGCTGCATTCCGTACAGGTGACATTTAATAGTTCATCAAATAGCAGCACTGTTATCGCGCTACCAAATTTGATCACCTGTCCGCTGCGCTACTGTTTTAGCAGCGCGTTTAGTAGCGATCGGAAAAGTACTCACCACCGGCCATCTTGCTCTAAGTTAATGTATTGAAACTGTATACTTTAATAATCAACGGTAAAAGCTAATATTTTCTTTTCTCGATCCATTAATACTTCCAGAATAGGAATCGCTATCGCTAGGGTACGCAGGATAAACTCTGATGCTTATAGAGGTAATGAATATATGACCAATTCGATGATTTATATTAGTATGTATCTTGTCACATGCTATGTGTATCGATGGTGCTGTGGTGTAGTAGCCGCTTCACGATCAAGAGATCACGAGTTCGAATCCAGATTGGAGCATTTTGCTTTTTTTTGCACGTAAAAACAGTTTTTTGGCCGTTTTGCTTTTTTTTGCACGTAAAAACAGTTTTTTGGCAGTTTTTTTTTTCGATCTAATTTTAAATAGGAACCAATGGGACTGCATTCCGCGTCGAATGCAACTTGTTGCGAGCAAATCGGATAATGATAAATGCCCAAAAACGTGTCTCACATTTTTGTACACATACACACACACATACATACACACATACAGACATCACCTCAATTCGTCGAGCTGAGTCGATTGGTATATAACACTATGGGTCTCCGAGCCTTCTATAAAAAGTTCGGTTTTGGAGCAGTTCTACATATAGCCTTTCCGTATACTTAGTATACGAGAAAGGCAAAAAGGTTTTTTTTATTTAACATGTTATTGAACTATGGTTTCGGGGCCTTCCTTTGCTAGTAAGATGCACGGCTACTAAGCAAGACCATGCTGAAGGTGGCTGGGTTCGATTCCCGGCCTGGTCTAGGAAATTTCCGGGTTGTAAATTTTCTCTACTTCCCTGGGCATAAAATTTTCATCGTGTTAGCCGCATGATACACAAATCAAAAATAGTAACTTGGCTTAGAAACTTCGCAGTTAACAAATGAAACGGAAGTTGTGAAAACTCATATGTGAATATGTACATTATGTGGAAGATATTGATTTGAAAAATGTATTATTGAAGGTAGCCACTTTCCCCTCGATGGGACTCGAACCCACGACCACGACCTTTCCCACGAAGGGAAAGCCGTTACCTCCAATACATTTTTCAAACCAATATCTTCCACGTAATGTACATATTCACATATGAGTTTTCACAACATTGTAAATTAATGTCCAAGTCGGGTGATTTAATCAAGGAGGCAATTGAACCGAAATGTGGAAGTGCTTAATAAATACTAAGCTGCGAGGCGCAATGTCCCAGTGAGGGATGTAATGCCAATAAGAAGAAAATATAACAAATTTCAATGAAGTTTTTGAGATTTTGAACTTGACGTGGCATTCTGAGGAAAATTTTAAAAATCCAGTGAGGCGGTTACAAATCTCGCACTTAGTTTTGTTACATTTCAACAAATGTCCTATAATAACAAACTTAAAATTATCTAAAACCTATTATAAAATTTATTCGTTAGGAGTTAGGAAACTGTTATTATTGTTAAAAAATTGTTATTTGGTATCACCGCCACCGACATCCCACTCCGACAGTACGAAATTGCCGAAAAAACGCAATGCCAAAAATGTTCGGGAGGTGTCTTCCGCCCAAACGAATGAAACTCGGTCTACAAGGGTGGTTCAAGTGGATCAAGCGAACGAATTTCACTCTCTTCTGTTCGAGTCGTCAGTGCGATAAGACGTGTAACTTCTAAAAATCTCGGAAAAGTGGTCGAGTATCCTCAAAAGTGACTGGTGAGATCGTTCCGTTTCGTGACCGACGTGGCGTTCCCTACAAGTGAAGAGCCCTCTTATTCGCGAATTGTCCAAAATCAGGGGTTTCATCAGACGAGTGTAGTGACTAACGCAACAACCCCCACGCGATCGTGGAAGAGACTGGTCCATAGGGCGTGGTTGAAGATCCACGAGGCAGTGCCAAAACCCACTTCAACAATCTCCCGTACACATCTCCCGTAGTGCAAAACTGTCGTGAAATTGTGAAATGTCGGAATACCTCCCCGTCCAAGGAAGTAACACGTGAACGGGTCGAGTTCGATCGATAGTGCGGAGTGACACGGTTACAGCGGCAGGCGGCAGAAAGGAGAAGCCCTTCTCCCAACGTAGAAATTTCCACTCGGCTAGGAAAGCTAGGTTGCCCCTGGGATGAGTCCAAAAGGTGAGTCGCATGTTCTATATTCCTACGTAAGCTAACTTACAGTTTCATAGGGGCTTAACTGTATTGATCGATTTCTCTTCGTCGATGTTTTCTTTTTATTATTGTACCGAATTGCGCTAGTTTGTCTATGATTTAATGGCTTGGTGTGATAAAGGATGATTGTATCTTGCATCAGAATCAATAATCACGGTTGTAGCTTTTAAAACAATTGAGTTATAAACAAAACATAAAATCGATTAAAAGACATCGATCAATACAGTTACGCCCCTATGAATCTAAGCGCGAGAAATATTAAAATAACGTTTTATCTTATTGATCTCCGGAAGGCCAAGGAAGGGGGGATAATAAAAAATAAATATTAAAATGAAAAAAATCAAAAAAACTCCTCGGATAGAAAATTCTCAAAATAATCCGAATTTTATTTCGTTGCCCCCTCAAAATATTATTTTTGGGCAAAAAAATCTGAGGGGGGTGGAGACAGAATAGTTTTTAAATATTTAAAACGGCCTAAAACGATGGTCTGTCATTAGAAATCCAGAAATTCTAATGAACTTTAATTTCTAAATGAATTTAGTTTTTAAGGTAATTAAAAATGGGTGGCCAAATAACCTCGAGTTAAAAAAAATCTTTTAAATCTCATTAATTTTAATTTCATTTTAGATTTTTTTTTATTTCTTTATTAAAGAGGCTTGCAGCCCTAGGCTGGCTCACCTCTTAACTTTTAGATTTTAAATATCCGACCAATTCATTTATTTCCACACTAGTTTTTTGAGTATCTATTTTAATTGTTAATACACTGAATCGTTTTTATAAAAATATGATGTTTCTGAAATAATTTTAATCAAAAAGTTGTTACATTTTCAATGTTCCATAAATATTAGAAAATTAAAGCGTAAAGATATAGGAGCTAGAATTATTCTTATATAATCTTGCCTCACACACGCCGTCGAAAAAAAAAACGTTGGTAACCCAGCCTCCCGAGGTAGTAAACCTGAGTTGCGAAGAAAAGATGTAAAAAAGGGAGAATGAAAAAGTTTAGTACCGAGCTTCGGCATTACACTACGGGACTGCAGAGAAGTTCTCTTGGTGCTTGGTGCTCGTTAAAGATAGACGTACCGTGTCGATTGTTGGTAACCGTGAAGCCCAGAGTTCGAAGTGTTCCGCGTGTGAACAAGTGAAAGCCTGTTGGAAACCTCACTACGTTGACCGGAGTGAATGGTCGATAACCTAGAGAGACCGTCCGAACCCCAAATGCGGTAGTTAATCGTCTCGAAGTGACAGTGCCGTAGAATTGAGTCACTAACTGTGGAATTCGTGATTAGCGATAGCCAAGTGCATCGAAACCGCCGCTGTGAAAGTGTCGGCAAGTGTGGCCAAAGCCGAACTTCCTAAAACGTTTCCCAAATCGGGATTCCCCGACCTTTAGCGAGTGCAGTGTGCGCAAATCCCTCCCTAAAAGCTGAACCATTGCATCGGTATTGGCCAGGGTGAACCCGGCGTCCACCATCCGGCGGCTAGAGGCCGCCATATCAGTAGAATCTGTAGGCTGGACAGCCCCTGGGATGAGATTAACGTAAGTCTGCATGCTTAGTCCTAGCCTTGGCAAACCCCTAACTTTTAAAGTTTTTAATTTAGTGGCTTGTGTCAGAATAACTTGCTCTACAATTTTTTTTCGAGACTTATCTCCAAGGGTCGCAAGACGGATTTAACAATCATAAACGGATTTAACAACCATTTGACAATCATAATGTACTTTCTGTCATCGATGCCCTTATCGCTCATTATTCTCCCTGACGTTGAGAAACAATGAACATTTAACATCATTGTCGTGTAACGAAACTGAGGCTGTTCCCTATCATTGTCACCGGAGAGTATTAACGTTCATCAACAGACGTGGTTCTGGTTCCAATACTCCTCAATTCTGTACTCTTTACTTTCGCATTTTAACAAATTCCATTTGCAAATAAAAAAATTATAGTAGACATGAATAGGAATAAACCTCAAGATTTTCACAACGCACTTGAAATTTCTTTGGTGCATATATCCTAAATTTATTATATTGCTAACAGATTCACATTTGATTTGGTTGATAATGATAAGTACGAATAATTTTTAATTTGAACTGTTCACAACAGGCCATCCAAAAATAGTGACTTCAGTGACTTTGGGATGCAAATAGAGACGTTTTAGTGACTAGGCTCAAAATAGTGACCAAGTCACTAAAAAGTGTACATCCTTTTTCAAACTCCTAGAATATTTACCCAGGGAAGAGATAGAGATAGGGACACTTATGGAAAAACTCCATTACTCGCATTGATGCGATTTTTTAAGTGCCTTCTACACATATCTTACCAAATAGATTTTGAAAAGTGGCAGGTATGAAAGATATTAAAGAAATAGTGCTTGAAAGGAAAACAGCTTATACAGAAAAGGCTTTATGATAGCTTCGGAGCCACGGCAAGGCAATGTGGAGCAAGATCAGATACAGCTGGGAACATATGTCTACGAGTGTTTTCGAATCCAAACCTGTTAAGTTAAACATTATACGTTAACGAAGAACTAATTAATACACCGGTTCTAGAACATTCTGGTTGCGATAAACTACCAAGAGCTGATAAAGTCTAAAAAGTTAGACAACAAATGCAAAGTAACCAACCAGTTGTATTTGCAGCTGTATGAATGGTATTTGATTATGTATAAAATTTCTGCTACGGTGCATAAAGTCCTTGCCCATGTCGGGGATATAATAATTCATTGACCAGCATCACTTGCGGAATGTTGGCTGAAGAAGCACCTGAGTGCTAACACAAGCACTCTAAAAAAAACGGACTCGTCATGCCAGGAAAGCATCACGATAGAAAAATTTACATGACATATTCATTAGTGCTATGAACTAGTCGAATCCTTTGATAAGCTCACTCAACTAAGGTAACCGACTTATTCAAAATTAATCTAATCTGGAATATTCAGAAGATGTTCAAAGTTTTTTAGTGACTGAAAGTTCCTGCAGTACAACAGATCCGAGTAGTGATAAAAAATAGCTCTAGCAGATATTTTAATCGCTCTTGAAGAGATACTTATGATTTTGTTGAAGATGTTCATGATCATAAAAAATAAATAAATGATGTTGCAGTATACTTGTTAACCTTGAAATCTTTATTACATGGAATTCATGTAGCTCTCTTGGAGCATTAATCTAAAGTCTAAACCAATTGAAAAAAATCTATCGAAGACAACCAGTTAAGCTTGTAGATGCAAAGGCCTGTATTCCATGAAGTCCTTGGGCAATATTGAAGAAATGTCGTGAAAATATTTGTATTGAGCTGCCTTATAGTGCATTGGTCAGAATTCTCGGAACAATGGGTGCAGTTGACTTCCACAAACATCAAATCAGAGACAAACCGGTAGGCAAGCTGGCGGCCATTACCGCTCGCGGAAAACTGGGTAAGATTTACTTAAACTGCAATATCTCAGCCGCGTTATATTTTTTTGATCTATTTTCACGAAAACTGTCCGTATAAATTAGATAATGATTGACAATGCACGAAAAAAAAAAATTTACGGACACGAGGTAATTTACTGCGAAAATTATCGAACACAAAAGCTTTTTTGAGATTTAGATAATAGAGGTCACATAACTGCAAAATACCTAGCGTATTACTATGCATGATGGTCATTGTGGTGCACAGAAAAATAACAAAAAATACTACACTGCCAAAAATATCTATATAAGATATGTGTGTCGCCATTATAAATTTTTGCAATAGCTTCACCTTAATATAATCGATATAGAACCACACATAAATTAAGTAATTGCTAATTCGAGAGCACACATAAAATTTATTTGGATATATATTTTATTAGTAGTTCGCGTGGAGGATGGTTATGTGCCCGCTGATATACATCATAAGTTAAATCTATGGATTTTTGCCAATAAATATGTGTGGATTTTTAGTAGTGTAAACAATCGAAAAAGTGATTTAAGTTAGACGAATATAGCCAATTAATGACAATAAGTGCAAAAAACACCTTTTTAAGAAAATCGCTTTGTCGGAACATCTAAATTATTGTTTAGAACATTGGGTTGTTCTACAGAAATGCTTTCATATAAGGCTTGAGCACCATGACTTTTCGAACATAATGTTTTTGGGACACCCTAATAGCCATTCTTTACACCTGTTTTGTTAAGCCTACATCAATTCAATTGTTTTTTCTTGCTAAGATATCAGAAGGCCACAAAAATAAGGAGAAACAAAAATTGAAGATGTTTAGTTTAGATAGTTTAGTAGCTTCCATTTAATTCCACTGCGGCAAATCGAGTCAAGTACCAGACACTGAAGACGGCCTTACAGTTGAGGCCGAAATACGTATCTGCAATGATTACAAAATTAAATGGGTAGTACTAAATTCGTCTTATGACAGTTGGCCTTCAAATGATCAAAATAATATAGTTTATATGAATAATCAACGACCATGTGTATATGGTGTAAAAGTAAACATAATCCGCAAAAGAGAGTTTTTTGTTAAATGGCTTTTGTGTTCGTCACATAAGCTCTCCCTATATGAAATGAAATATTTTTACCAACAAACAGATAAAATAAAATAGTAAAAATGTTCCCATCTCCATGTCATTTTATGTTAATTCATCTCATTTCGAAATGGAGAAATAAAGAACCAGTTTCATCGAATCTTTTTGCTAACATGCCTGCACACTGCTCAAAAATATCACAAAAATTATAAAGAAACCATAAGGGGAAGAATCTGAACAGTTACCCTATATCGAAAGCACGAAAACATGCATTAAAAGATATTCCGAATATGATCAGTTCTCAACTCAAACTATATCAACTAGTTCCACTTGGTAGCATTCAGTTTTTTTTCATCATTTTCGTTTAATCAATGGAAAGTTTTGTGTCACAGTTATAATATTACAGTCAACGATTCACTCGGTTTTATTACTAAAAACCGGCTTAATATAGGATTCTTATACCTACGCTCTACGATAGTGTGTACGTCTATGTCTAAACAACTAGAAAACGGTCACTGCTGGATTCTCGAACAATACTGGCCTAGGTCGGCTTCGGTAATATTTTGGGACCCAGTCCGGCCACCGCTAAGCTTCCGAAAGCGGCCAACGGATGGGGGTGATGACCGAGCGGTGGTAACACGAGCGCCGCATTTTCCGGCATCGAGTTCGGGGTATGCAGGTGTCTACTTTTCTTCTCCGGTGGTTCTTGCAGACTGGACGATGAGCTCGCATCGTCTGGCTTCAGGAGCGATTCCACGTCGAACTGTCGCTTCCGGGAGAAACTTTCCATGGCGCCCTTGATGATCGCGTGTTGCTGTTCCATGGTGGTCGGATAGGCGCAAACTGCCGCCGCAGCTGCTGCCGCCTGGCTGAGAGGCTCTGTTGCCGTAGGCATGTACGCCGCTGGGTTCATGACCGGTGAGGCGGGAATCGCCGGGAAAAACTGTCTCGGAGAACTGTTGTCGAAGATATCATCGTCCGAAGTGAGTCCCATGTGGCGACGGACCTTGCGTTGTGCCTTTCGCCGTCGGAAGTCTCCCTTCATGAAGTCGTCCACGTTTGCCGGATGAACGGCCCAGTAGTGGCCTTTGCCGTGAGCCGAACGGCCCGCTTTGATGAAACAATCGTTCAGCGATAGGTTGTGGCGGATTGAGTTTCGCCACCCTGGGCCTCGGCTGCGGAAGTAGCTGTAGTTGTCCAAAATATGCTGGTAGATGTCCGATAGGACGAGTTTTTTCTCCGGTGATGTTAGGATCGCTATCGCAATCAGTCCAATATAGCTGTATTGTGGCTTCGGGGCTGATGAAAGTTTGCTGGCGTCGGCAAGTAGTGCACTGGGCCCGACATCAGCCGGATTATTCACATACACTGATGGTTTAAAAAACCGGGATAGCGTTCTCGGGTCGGTCACTATATTCCCATAGTTGAAAAACTGATTCGTTCGAAAACGCTCAACCATAGCATAGTTGTACAGCTGCAGGCTGTATTGGTCGAATTGCACTAAATCTGCACAGTTTAGCATTGTTCTAAATCTTCTGTTTTCCTCCACTGTCACGGATTGCTTCAATATTTTATCAAATCAAATTCTTCTAGTCACGCTAACAACTGACAAGCCGAATCGCAGTAGGCTCGAGTACCGACGCGCGCGTGCTTCCACAATCGAGTAATTAAAAAACTCTTCTGGCTTCTTTGCACCGAGAGCTTCTGTGATTCAGAAAAACACACACCACCACTGCAGGGAACGTGATCGAGTATCGGCCAAGCGCGCACTTCTGGTCGGGAGAAATTCAAACAGCTACTGACTCGAAAAGATGAAGCTGCAAGCCATTCTACTCGCAGTAAACATGCCAAACAACGGTCAAAACACCCCCTCGTCTGCGAGGGGTAAAAGATTTATATAAATATTTGCGCAAACAAGCCATGCACCAATCGTAGCCCGCCGACCGGCTGTTGGCCACTCCCCCTCGGACGAAAGCACGATGCACCGATTGGTCGAGGCAGCCAATCAACGCAACGAGGCGACGCGCGAGAGAGAACGAAGCGAGAAGACGACGACGACTGAAGTGGAATGTTGTCAGAGGTTGGCTCGGGGCAGGGCGGACTGGCAAACAACGAGCATGATTTATGTTTTGCGATCTGTACTCTCTGCTTGTTTTGTGTTTATATACACAACAACCAAGCTTCCAAGTCAAGCAAGCAAGCAAGCGACGAGACAGGCAGGCAGTAGACAAGCACAAACAACAACCACCGCCGCCGTCGTCGTCGTCGACGTCGCCCTCGATGCTATGCTGCGTGGTTCGAGTTTTTCGTTTATGGGTCGATTGTGGGGTCGGGGAGCGCAACGGAAAAGTGGTGTGAAGTGGGTTTTGGCAGCATAAGCGGTACGGTGAATGGCAAGCGAGCAGAGCGCGATGTGATGTGGGGTGCCAAAACGTGATAAATTATTTTAAAACACCTCAGCCCCGGTGCTGCGCCGAGTTGTGTGATGGCGGTGGCAGTGATGGCAAATTGCAGTTTTTTTTAGGTGAGCGAGAGGTACGGTCGAAATTAGTTGAACAAGGTTAGCAATATATTAGCTAGAGAATGAGATTTCAGTAACCTTTCTCAGAAAGCGTACTTTTTATTAGTTGAAAAAATCTCTAAGAAATATAATGTGCGATTATTTAAAAGTTTGATTGACGATTTCTGAGCATTATTTTTATAATGTTGAAAAATACCGGATTGAGGAACATGAACTTTAGAACATGAAACATGAAACGGGAACATGAATGGTTTCCATTCAAATGCATTGAGCAGTTGTTGATTACTCAGAATGACTGACGAGTGACGAGAAGAATCCCAATGCTCATTGCCAGATTAGTGGTGGAATAAGGCAGTGCTATTTTAAAGAAGGAAATTTGTTCTACCGATCACTCACTAAAGGTTTGTTTTGTAATAACTCGTCCGTTAAGATTAGATAAAGTGCATAAAAAACTTTGTGCTCGATCATCGAACACAGAACGATCACGATTCACGATCATGGAAATATTTGGTTCTGTTCAGTGCGGCCAGTAAATCTCCTAATAAATTCGCGTTCACAGTTGCTCGGCATCGGTCGTACACGATGCATGCGATTTCAGGTGTGTTGTGCCGGAATTAGTTTTGCTTTTCAATAGTTTGCCTGTTATCTTTGTTTTGCACCAGTCAATAGGCGCACTGTCATGAGTGATGTGTTTATTACTACGGTCGAATTCCGTTTCTCGATCGAATTACCTCGACCCTCGTGGGTAGAGATTGCTGAGTTCGTAAAGCGATTAGAATGTGATGTGTCGCATGTGGAAGCTATCTACAAGCTGACAGAAAACCGAAGCATTTGCATCAAGTTTACTTTGGAGGCTATGATGTTAGAATCTCTTCGAAAAAAATGCGGAGCCTCGGAAATTCAAATACGTTAGTGGTAAAACTGTAGAGGTGTGTATGATTGTAGCGGGAGGTAATACTCGTTACCTTCGAGTATGTGATCTGCTACCGGAGGTATCAGACAACGCACTGTCAGCGGTTCTCAACCAGTACGGAAAAGTACATCGCACTATTCGAGGAATGTTTCCTCCTAACCTGGGATTGGACCATGGACCATCGTCAATCGAAGTTAACTGCCGACACGTAAAAGTTTTCCACGACGGTTTAAAGAACTCGTGCTTCTTATGCCAAGCGACAGGATATCGTCAAAACATCTGCCCTTTTGAGGAAAAACTGAAAACCGGCACACGGAATGAGCATGGCCCCTGAAAAAAGGAAGAAATTATTGGAGATCATCAAGTAGAGGAAAAAAGTCAGAAGGAAGAAGAGATGCCAGAAAAGCAGACACCAGATATCGATGACGAACACATCCAAATGACATTCGGAATTCCCAACTGTTCGCAGCTGGTAAACGACTTCAAGGTAGTTATGAAGGAAAAGACAAGGAAGCTAGAGGGAAGCCAGCGATGAGCTCTATTCGCTTCGTCAGGATTCACCGAGCGTGCTCCACCAAGGAAGAGTTCACGCAAGATTAATGAATAATTTTATTCTAATTGTATTCGGCTCCGTAAAGTTTTAAGAAACGTCTGAGCTCTAATAAACAAATAATTAACATAAAAATAAAATTAATAAAAATAAATTCACATTCGATTGTGAGTGCGCAAATGATCGAATTTATTTGTGCTCGCTCATAATAATGTTCAAAGAGCTCTGCGGTCACATAACACATCTCAAACAAATGTTGCGTCCTGTGTTTTTTTTCCGAATGCGCAGAATAAACAAGGGCTTTAAATAACACAATTAACCTACTAATGTTCCTTTCTTCTTCCTAATTGACTGTACGGAGGTGGCCGATGCCGATGATCTTTGGATTTATTGAGTCAATGAAATTTGTACAGTGAGAATAATTGCCTCGCCCAATCAGCATTTGGCCAAATATTTGTAAAAAGTTCCTCAGATTGTTAGCTGAGAATTGCGAAATGCTTAATCAGAAGGGAGGAATGAAACAATTCAGATTTTTTGCTTCATGAAGTGTAAGAAGTGAAAAATAAAAAGGATGAGAAATGGAGAGTGAGAAGTGGGAAGCGAGAAGTAGAAGCTTTGAAGAGAGAAATCGGAGATAAATATTAAAAGTTAGAATAAAGATTAGAGTGTAACGAGAAGTGAGAAATGAGACATAATAAGTGAGATGTGGATAGTTAGAAGAAAGGAGAGAGAAAAGAGTGGATACTCAGAAAGAAGAAGAATTGCAAAGTGAGAAATTAAGAAAGAATCTTCTTTTCCATTCTTCTTTCTTCTTCCATTTTTCTTTTTCCTTCTTTTTTCTTCCTTCTTCCTCCTTTCTTTTTCCCTCTTCCTTTTAAACTCCACCTTCTACATTTTTCTCTCCTCTTTTATCCTTCTCACTTATTGAGTCTTCTTTCTTATTTATTTAGTTTTCATTCTAGCGTTTTCTTTCTTCCTTCATCATTTTTCCCTCTTAATTTTTCCCTCTTCTATTATCCTTCGTACTTATTTCGCCTTCTCTCTTATTAACTTAGCTTTCAATCTATCTTTTTCTTTCTTCCTTCTTCCTACTTCCTTTTAACTTCTTTTTTCTCACTTCTTCCTTTGTTCTTCTAACATCTTCCCTCTTTTTTTACTTCGTCCTTCACAGTTCTTCCACCTTCCATTAACCCTTTTTCTTTATTATGCTGCCATTTTCTTTCTTATTTTTTGGTAGTTTCTTTTTCCAACTTACTTTTCCTTTTCTTTGTTTTTTTCTTCCTTTTGCCTACATCGTACTTTCCTCTTCCTTTTGTGTTTTTCTTTCTTTTTTATTCTTTTTTTACCTATTTCTTTCTTTTTATTGGCTCCTCCTTTTTCCTTCTTCCTTATTTCTTCTCTCTTACGTCTTCCGATTTCCATCTTCTGCCCTCCATCTTCCGTCTTACTTTTTCCTTCTACATTATTCTTTGTTCCTATTTCCTTTATCTTTCTTTCTTCTACCATCCTCCTTCGATTTTCTTTCTTCTTACTTCTTCACTTTTTCTACGTTGTCTCGCTTCCTTCCTCCTCCCAGGCTTGACAAAACTCTTAAAACTCGCTAGAGTTGAATGAAATCATCTTCAGCAAAATGCTGCATTCGTCTCCTCACGAGTGAATGACAGCGTAAAAAAGCAGAGGCCCAAGCAAACAGAGTGAGGAAGAACTAAGCAAAAACACATGTGAGTGTGACGTTGGGTGAATAAGCACAAGCCTCCGGAGCGACGTTTTACTTGTGACGAAAATCGTAGAGGCTATTACGAGTGATGAATGATAAACTGTTTTAGGACGCTCAAGCTCGGGTTTGAGGTTGCTCATTGTTGTTAGTTTTGATGCTCCTCAAAAAAAACTCTGACGGCGAACCTACTTCTTCCCTCTTGATTCATCCTTCTTTCATCTTACTTCTGGCGTATTCTTCCTTTTTTACTTTCTTTTTCTTTATACCATTTTATCTCCTTTTTTTTATTATTCCTTTCTTTATTTGGTAGGCACTCTGTGTTTCTTAACCGCTACTGTGCCGAGATCTACTGTGGTATTCTGCTGTACAGAATCCACACAGAATCTATTTTTAGATTTCTATTATTCCTTATTCTTGTCGTTGCCAGTCCATCTCATCGTGAGTCCATTGTGTCCGTTTATCCACGCCGTGTATCCAATGATCGTTGCATTGTTCGGTTACCATTTATCCGGGTAACGTTGGAGGAATGCCTCCGAGAAGAATAAGTTGTCAGTCGTCATCAGGCAGCCGTGACGGTAAGGCGCGTACCCCTAACGCCACCGTATGGGCTGCGGATTTGGCCACTGACGAGGGTTTAGTGGAGGAGTTGGGAATCGAACTCATGACCATCCGCTTGTAAGGCGAACGTGTAGCCAACTACGCTACGGGACCCCCCAATATTTTATCTTCTTAATTCTTACTTTTTTCCTTCTAATTTCTTTCTTCTATTTCTGAGTTCAGTGCATGATCTCTCATGTTTCATACAGCAGAACGATCGCGTGGTCGGACGAATTATTGTGCTCTGCATTGCGCGGCCGGTAATAAAATTAATCAGTTCAGTGCATGATCTCTCATGTTTCGGACAGCAGAACGATCGCGTGGTCGGCTCTGCATTGCGCGGCCGGCAATAAAATTAATCAGTTCAGTGCATGATCTCTCATGTTTCGGACAGCAGAACGATCGCGTGGTCGGACGAATTATTGTGTTCTGCATTGCGCGGCCGGTAATAAAACTAATCAGTTCAGTGCGTGATCTCTCTTTTTTCGAAGCGGATTTGGTAGTCATATGGCTACTGCTTCTGCCTCATACGCAGGAGGTCGTGGGTTCAATCCCAGGGTCCGTTCCATTCTCCTACTTTGTATCATTCTCTTTATTTCTCATGTTCTAGCAATCGCTAGAACTGGAAATGGACTTCCATACCGTTTCCATTACTATTCCTATACCTTCAACTTGAGTATTCTAACAGTAATCTGCTAGAATTGGAAATGAACTATAGAGCTCGTTTCCTACATCCAATTAGAAATTCCATGAGTTACCTTCTCCTATCTATCACATTGGCAGCTCGTTAACCAAGACGGACCTCTGCCTCTCCAACCTATCCCAGAAATTCCAATAAATTCCGCATGAACTCGTGGCAAGTGCAGAAGTATATTCGGCTTGCAGTGGGCGAGTGATTGCATCATCATTTCCTCCCCCTTCCCTACATTGACTTGCATTCTGACGTGGCAGGCGCCAGTATGACCTAACAAATGAGATCACCAGTACTTGTACATTGAAGATGTGTGCTAGTCCCAAGCAAACATCTGTTGGTTCCCTGTGCAAGAACAGCTGATCTGGTCATAATGGAGTAGCAACTACGAGCAGTCAATCAAGCTCAAGCTCAAGCTCAAGCTCTAATTACTTTCTTCTATTTCTTTGTTCTTTATTTGTTTTTCCTTCCGCCTTCGTCTTTCGTATTCGTGCTTCGTTTTCCGTCTTCTCTCTTCCGTCATCCCATCTCCCTTCTTCAATTTTCCGTCATCCGTTTTCCGTTTTCCGCCCAAGCAACAAACTTGAGTTACTTAATCTAATGTATGGCAGAAACAAGTCCTATATTAGTCGCTATAAGCAAATTAGTCTGAGCTGTGCTCCTCGGGCGTCTTCCGTCTTTTGTCTTCGGACCTCCATCTCCCGTTTTTCGTATTTTGTCTTTTGTCTTTTGTCTTTTGTCTTTTGTCTTTTGTCTTTTGTCTTTTGTTTTTTGTTTTTTGTCTTTTGTCTTTTGTCTTTTGTCTTTTGTCTTTTGTCTTTTGTCTTTTGTCTTTTGTCTTTTGTCTTTTGTCTTTTGTCTTTTGTCTTTTGTCTTTTGTCTTTTGTCTTTTGTCTTTTGTCTTTTGTCTTTTGTCTTTTGTCTTTTGTCTTTTGTCTTTTGTCTTTTGTCTTTTGTCTTTTGTCTTTTGTCTTTTGTCTTTTGTCTTTGTCTTTTGTCTTTTGTCTTTTGTCTTTTGTCTTTTTGTCTTTTGTCTTTTGTCTTTTGTCTTTGTCTTTTGTCTTTTGTCTTTTGTCTTTGTCTTTTGTCTTTTGTCTTTTGTCTTTTGTCTTTTGTCTTTTGTCTTTGTCTTTTGTCTTTTGTCTTTTGTCTTTTTGTCTTTTGTCTTTGTCTTTTGTCTTTTGTCTTTGTCTTTTGTCTTTTGTCTTTTGTCTTTTGTCTTTTGTCTTTTGTCTTTTTGTCTTTGTCTTTTGTCCTTTGTCTTTTGTCTTTTGTCTTTTGTCTTTTGTCTTTTGTCTTTTGTCTTTTGTCTTTTGTCTTTTGTCTTTTGTCTTTTGTCTTTTGTCTTTTGTCTTTTGTCTTTTGTCTTTTGTCTTTTGTCTTTTGTCTTTTGTCTTTTGTCTTTTGTCTTTTGTCTTTTGTCTTTTGTCTTTTGTCTTTTGTCTTTTGTCTTTTGTCTTTTGTCTTTTGTCTTTTGTCTTTTGTCTTTTGTCTTTTGTCTTTTGTCTTTTGTCTTTTGTTTTTTTTTTCTTTTTGTTGTCTTTTGTCTTTTGTCTTTTGTCTTTTGTCTTTTGTCTTTTGTCTTTTGTCTTTTGTCTTTTGTCTTTTGTCTTTTGTCTTTTGTCTTTTGTCTTTTGTCTTTTGTCTTTTGTCTTATTTGTCTTATTTGTCTTATTTGTCTTATTTGTCTTATTTGTCTTATTTGTCTTATTTGTCTTTTGTCTTTTGTCTTTTGTCTTTTGTCTTTTGTCTTTTGTCTTTTGTCTTTTGTCTTTTGTCTTTTGTCTTTTGTCTTTTGTCTTTTGTCTTTTGTCTTTTGTCTTTTGTCTTTTGTCTTTTGTCTTTTGTCTTTTGTCTTTTGTCTTTTGTCTTTTGTCTTTTGTCTTTTGTCTTTTGTCTTTTGTCTTTTGTCTTTTGTCTTTTGTCTTTTGTCTTTTGTCTTTTGTCTTTTGTCTTTTGTCTTTTGTCTTTTGTCTTTTGTCTTTTGTCTTTTGTCTTTTGTCTTTTGTCTTTTGTCTTTTGTCTTTTGTCTTTTGTCTTTTGTCTTTTGTCTTTTGTCTTTTGTCTTTTGTCTTTTGTCTTTTGTCTTTTGTCTTTTGTCTTTTGTCTTTTGTCTTTTGTCTTTTGTCTTTTGTCTTTTGTCTTTTGTCTTTTGTCTTTTGTCTTTTGTCTTTTGTCTTTCGTCTTTTGTCTTTTGTCTTTTGTCTTTTGTCTTTTGTCTTTTGTCTTTTGTCTTTTGTCTTTTGTCTTTTGTCTTTGTCTTTTGTCTTTTGTCTTTGTCTTTTGTCTTTTGTCTTTTGTCTTTTGTCTTTTGTCTTTTTGTCTTTTGTCTTTTGTCTTTTGTCTTTTGTCTTTTGTCTTTTGTCTTTTGTCTTTTGTCTGCCGTCTTTGTCTTTTTGTCTTTTGTCTTTTGTCTTTTTGTCTTTTGTCTTTTGTCTTTTGTCTTTTGTCTTTGTCTTTTGTCTTTTGTCTTTTGTCTTTTTGTCTTTTGTCTTTTGTCTTTTGTCTTTTGTCTTTTGTCTTTTGTCTTTTGTCTTTTGTCTTTTGTCTTTTGTCTTTTGTCTTTTGTCTTTTGTCTTTTGTCTTTTGTCTTTTGTCTTTTGTCTTTTGTCTTTTGTCTTTTGTCTTTTGTCTTTTGTCTTTTGTCTTTTGTCTTTTGTCTGCCGTCTTTTGTCTTTTGTCTTTTGTCTTTTGTCTTTTGTCTTTTGTCTTTTGTCTTTTGTCTTTTGTCTTTTGTCTTTTGTCTTTTGTCTTTTGTCTTTTGTCTTTTGTCTTTTGTCTTTTGTCTTTTGTCTTTTGTCTTTTGTCTTTTGTCTTTTGTCTTTTGTCTTTTGTCTTTTGTCTTTTGTCTTTTGTCTTTTGTCTTTTGTCTTTTGTCTTTTGTCTGCCGTCTTTCGTCTGCCGACTTCCGTCTTCCGTTTTCTGTCTTACGTCCCACACTGGGGCAGCCCTGGTTCAAACATGGAATAAACCTCTCAGTCATTTAAACGATGGAATTGACCATAGGTATCTTCAGCGAAGTTTCAATATACATCAATGCCGACATTTTGGTCAGTACTCATCATTTTTAGCGATAATCGCATAAAAGTCCCATACGCCAAATCGGCCAAACAGCGTTTTTAAAGTGTGATTTCTCGCTTAACTTTTCAAAAGGACCAAAGTAACATTTTTTTCATGAATTAATTTGAGTACACCCAGGTTTTTTTTTACACGGTTTGGTTTTAGTCGTTTGAGACCTTCAGCGTCAACGAAACAATGAGTTAACCCCACCAAAAAATTCACAAAAAATCAAAGAAAATTCAGGGGGTATTTAAAAAGCAGTGGAAGTACAGGTTTGCCGAGAAATTAATGAATTCCAACCGTGTAAAAAAACCTGGGTGTACTGCAATCAAAAGCTTTCATGTTTTTATGTTGATTGCGCTATTCAAATTAATTCATGAAAAAAATGTTACTTAGGTCCTTTTTAAAAGTTAAGCGAGATTTCTTCAGAGAAGTTACTTATCACTTAATTTCGATGAACCTTGCTACTGTGATGATTTTGAAAAGAAAGACCAAAAAAATGAAATTTGATCAGTAATTGTACTTTTTCAACACTTTTACTATTGGATATTATTCAAAATCATAGATATTGGTAAAATACAAGATTCGTGGCGGTGATCCAGTTAGAAAAAAATGATTTTTGGCGATTTATCGTGGAAAAAAGGCAAATTTATAGTATTTTTCACATATGCTGATTATGCGACGGGGCAGAGACGGGCAGCTGTTTTATTCGGCAATGGGCAGAACAATTCATACCCTTTCATACAAACACTTTCCCAAAGACATGATATTAGATGATTTTTTTCAAAATTAATTTTACTGAATGCCAGTACTGATGCTATAAAAGAGTTAGGAGGGTAAATAATTGAACAACATGGTACAATGAATTAAGTTAAAATTCGCATCGCATTTGTTAAAAAAATATCAGAACTAATGAAATATTGTTATTGCACCTTTGGAAGATATTATTTTATTTAAAATTTTTGTATATGTAAACCCAGAGGCAAATGGATAAAGATTAGATTTGTAAATATTTTTTTTTTGTTTGTAATTTGTAATTTATTTTTATTTTTGTTCATGAGCTTTTTATAATAAGCAATACCACTATTTTTATATTCACTTTTAGTAAATAATGTGATATATGCAAAAGTGTCCTATGTATCTGCGTGTTTTCTCATATTTTATAAAGAAGTGTAACAGTAAAATATGAAAAATACAAACAAAAGGAAAAACGCAGATATATTAAACTTTTTGCAAATATCACAATGCATAGTAAAAATAGTACATATGTACTGGTATTCAATTGTTTAGTATAAACAAAAACTAAATAAAATGTCCATATTATATTTAAACAACTAACCCTTTCCTATTTTCTTCGAAGTCGATACGAATATGTCTTATAAACCTATCTTCCAGAGGGGCGACAATAATATTTTATCAGTTCTTAAATATATTTTTAACAAATGCGATGCGAATTTTAATTTAATTCATCGTACCATTTTGTTCAATTATTTACCCTCCTAGCTAATCGAAAATCATTGAAAGGTATTTTTATAGCATCAGTACTGGCATTCAGTGAAATTAATTTTGAAAAAAATCATCTAACATCATGTCTTTGGGAAAGTGTTTGTATGAAAGGGCATGATTTTTTCTGTCCATTGCCGATAAAAAAGCTGCCCGTCTCTGCCCCATCGCATAATCGGCATATGTGAAAAATACCATAAATTTGCCTTTTTTCCATGATTAATCGCCAAAAATCATTTTTTCTAACTGGATCACCGCCACGAATCGTGTATTTTACAAATATCTATGATTTTGAATAAGATCCAATAGTAAAAGTGTTGAAAAAGTACAATTACTGATTAAATTTCATTTTTTGGTCTTTCTTTTCAAAATAAGCAAACAAATCATCACAGTAGGCTCTGGAAATTTGAAATTTTTAGCAAAGTTTATCGAAATTAAGTGATAAGCCACTTCTCTAAAGAAATCACACTTTGAAAACGCTGTTTGGACAATTTGGCGTATGGGACTCTTATGCGATTATCGATAAAAATGGTGAATATCGACCAAAATGTCGGCACTGGTGTATATTGAAACTTCGCTGAAGACACCCATGGTTAATTTCATAATTTCAATGACTAAGAGGTTTATTCCATGTTTGAACCAGGGCTGCCCCAGTGTGCGTCCTCCATCTTCCGTCTCCCGTCTTCCGTCTTCCGTCTTTCGTGTTCCGTCTTCAGTCTACCATCTTCCGTCTTCCGCCTTTTGTCCACCGTCTTCCATCTTCCGTCTCCCACCTTCCGTCATCCGTCTTCTGTTTTTCCGTCTTCCGTTTCCCGTCTTCCGGGTTCCATCGTCCACCTTTCGTCGTTCGTCGTACATCTTCCGTCTACCTTCTCCCTCCTTCCTTCTTCCGTCTTCTGTATTCTGCCATCCATCTTCCGTCTACTGTCTTCTGCCTCCCTTTTATTTCTTTTTTTTTTCTTTTTTGCTTTATTTTGATTACAATTCCTTCTTTCTTCTACCTTTTTTTTTTCTTCCTTCTTTCTCTTCGGTTTAGAGTTTTGCTGTTTTTTCCTTTCTTATTTGTTTTTTTCATTCTCCCCTCCCCCCCTTTTTTTTCCTTCTTCCGTTCCAATCTACCCTCTTTCTTCTTCCGGTTTTTGTATTTTCTTCTTTCTTCCTTATTGATTTAGAGTTTTCCTTCTTTTTCCTTTCTTATTTGTTTTTAGTTCTCCCATTTTTTCTTCGTTTTTTATTCTTTCTTTTTTCGTTGTGCTTTATACATCCTTCTATTATTCTTTCTCCGTTCTTTTTTCATTTTTCTCTTTCCTTTTCTTTTTTACTTCTTCCGTCTTTTTTATTTTTCTTTTTTCTCATTTCCTTATTTTCCTATCTTTTCCTTATTTTTTCTATCCCCTTTATTTTGTCTTCTTTCTTTTTCCTACTTTCTGCTTTCTTCCTTCTTCTTTCGCTCTTTTTCATTACACCTTCATTTTTCTCTATTCTTTTTTTCTTATTTCTTCTTTCTTAAATCTTATTTGTTTTCCATATTTCTTTTTTTCTCTATTTTCACTATTCTTCTTCATTATCCTTTTCTTCTTCTTTTTCAATTATTAGCTTTTCCTTCTTCTTCCTTCCTTATTTTGTCCTTCTTCCATCTTTTTCCTTTTTTCTCTGTTCTTTATTTTTCTTCTGTTTTTCCCTTCAATCACTTTCATGTTTCTTGGTTCTTTTTATTCTTTTCATTTTTCGCTTATTAGCATCAATTATTAGCTTTTCCTTCTTCCTTCCTTCCTTATTTTGTCCTTCTTCCATCTTTTTCCTTTTTTCTTTGTTCTTTATTTTTCTTCTGTTTTTCCCTTCAATCACTTTCATGTTTCTTGGTTCTTTTTATTCTTTTCGTTATTTTTCGCTTTTGGTTTCCATTTTATTCAAAAAAAAATTTGCTTTCATTTTTATTCTTTTTTTTTTCTTTCTAATTCTGTATTCTTTCTTCTTTCCTTTCTTCCTTCTTCTTCAATTCTTTACTCTTTCTTTTTTCGATTTTTTTTCTTTTTTTGTTTTTTTTTTTTGACTTTTTTCTGTCTTCTTCTTTATTTCTTTCATTTACTTTCTTCTTTCTTGTTTCTGCTTTTTTCTTACTTTCTTCATCCTTCTTTCTTTTTCCTCCTTTACTTACTTATTCGTCTTACTTACTTCTTCTTTTATTCATCCTATCCCTTTCTTCTTTCCACTTTCTTATTTTTTTTCTTTTTTCCTTTCTTTATTCCTCATTTTTTTCTTACTTCTCTCTTCATTTTTTTCTTTCTTTATCTTTCTTTATTCTTCCTTCTTCTTTCTGTTTCATCTAGCTTCAAATCTCATTTTTCAAATCTCGTTGAAGTTCTATTTCCACTCACTTCCTAATTATCATTTCTCGCCTTTTGTTTCTCACAACTAACTTTTTACCAGGTTTGCAAAACTCCTGAAACTCGCTAGAGTTTCATACAATCATCACCAGTAAAACGCTGCGTTCGCATCCTCCCAAGTCCCAAATGAGTGGAAGCGTAAAAGAAGCAGAGGACCTCACAAACAGAGTGAGAAAGAGCTAAACAAAAACAGTATGCGAGTGTGGCGTCGGGAGAGGCGTCGGCACTCATTAAGCATCTAGAGCGACGCTTTGTATGCGATGAAAATCGTAGAATCTGTTTCGAGCGTAAGTTAGAGGGAATGACGCACTACAAGAAAAAGATGAACGACAAACTCGTTCTTGGTTTGTGACGCAGAAGCTTGGGATTGAGGATGCTTATTGTTGTCAGTTTTGATGGTAATGTCTGCTTCATCAAGAAACTTTTGTTCGTTTTCCACCTGTCGAGAAGATTACTGCCGTCCCAAGCATAGTTGTCCCATGTCGTTTTTAGTTGATGCAACGGTGGTCAATAAAAGAATACATCAATGGATTTATGAATTAGAAAGGATTGCTGGCAAGCCTAGCCATGATGTCTGATAGAGAAATAACTTATCTGAGCATATGCGATACCGCCAGCACAGTGCGAAAAGAATAGTAAAACAATGACATGGGACAGCTATGCCAGTTTATGGCCAGCCTGTTTTTTACTCGTCACTCTCACGTTTTGAATTCCACTTCTCAACGCTTACTTCTCATTTCTCCCTTCTAACTACCTGTTACGTACTTCGAACATCTTATTTTCTTTTTTCATTACTCATTTTTCACTTCTCATTTTGAACATATTACTTTTCACTTCGCTCTACTTACATTTTTCCACTCACTTCTCATTTTTCGAGTCTCTCTGACCTTTTTTCATTTCTCTCTCTTCTCTTACTGCTTACCTTTCTCTCCTCACTAATAATAAATGGCATTCGGATTCGATTTTGTTTCTTTTGTTTCTTTGAAACTGAACTGAACATCCTAGTAACTGGCTCTGTTGTCCACAATATTCTGTGCTTAATGAACACTAAGCTGCGAGGCGGTAATGTCGCAATTATCTATAATATAGCATCAGTAATGGTATGATATAGAAAAAATCATCGAATGTTTAGAATTCTCATGGGTTTTTAAATTTTCTCGATAAAAGCTAACAAACAAACACTTTTGCAGCTAACGGAGAATATCTATATTTGCTAAGATGAGAATTATTTAAGTTTTTGCCATAATGACAAGCGTTACACGCTTGGATTTATTTTTAAATTTTCTGCATATTTGAGATTATATTAGCCAGCTATGTTAAGTATCGAATTATGTTCAAAACCGTTAAGATGAATTACTTTGATTTATGTGACAAACAGATATTCTGCCGGCACTGGCGTCCCCAGAGCAACAAAGCCCGACCGCAGCGCGTTGGGTCTCATGAACGAACATATCGTGCTAACTGTCGATACGGAATCGTGAGGAAATATATTTCAGTTTTGCAATGCGGCCATCATAGGTAGGCGCATCGCGGTGGCTATTACAGAGCGTGGAATCTTGTTCCATTGTGAGCACCCAACCAACATGTTTCGAAGGCTATGTCCGTCGTTCGCATGAAGCAGCAGCATAAAAGCACCCAACCGTCGTCCATGGCCTACTGCAACACGTTTCCAATGTTGCCCTCGCCTGATTCCAGCGAATTGCTTCCCCGCACTCGAATTCCGATCGCTTCTGTTGTTCCTACTCTACGGAACGGTTTTTGTTGTTGTTGTGATGTTGATGTTGGCCGGGGCAGATGAGAGAAGTTATGATAGCGTTTTAAAAGCAATCTCTTTCCTGCTACTGCTCGGTTGTTTCCTCTTTCGGGCTTTGTCGCCGTTCCGTCCCGTTGCCCGGCCGTATGGTTCGTTCAACAAGAGGAACATAATATAACAACTTCCGAGCAGCAACAGCGGCGGGCGCGTTCGCACTCCTCGACGTTCCCCGTCCGCACGGGCAACGCTGAAAGGCTCCCTTGAGGAATTAATGGGAATAAAACGACATAATTAAATCATACAACCGAAGCGAAAAGCACACAATATTCAGAGGGATGTAAAAACTGAAGCCCTGACGGGAGGGATGATGATGTCGACGGCGACGATGACGACGACAACCGAGGGACAAAAGGAATTTTTGATGTTACATTTTCCGGGACGACGGTGGAAAATTGTTGCAGGAAATCCGAGTCTTCGAGCTCTGCAAACGGGGCAAAAACGGGACGGCACCAGGCAAAAACATTTTCATGATTGAGTTAATAATACATTCAAGGCTGTGGAGATGTGTATCGTTTATGCAAATGCTTTTGTTTGAAGCGAAAGAGCTGATGTATATTAGCCACCCTTTAACCAGAGACCGGCTAAGTGAAAAACTGTCTAAGTGAAAATGCATGAAATAGTGAAAATAATACCGGCATCACTTGAACTTTTTGCTTGCTTCTTATGGATGCAAAAAGTAAACAAGTCGAATTGGAACCGCTTTTGACGGTTCGATTGGAAACAAGATGGCGTCTTCGCCGATCTCTTATTGTAGTATTTCTAATGTATATTGCTAGGTTGGAGTTTGCCGGAAAAATCGATACGAACGATGTGAAAATGACTTTCCCGAAATGAGGTATGGAAAAAAGGTTTTTGTATTTTTTTTTTCAGTTTTGATGATAATCCTTTTTTAGATATCTTTGAGCAGACAAATTTTGTGACATTAAAACTTTTCTTTGCAAAAAAAAATGTTGTCGTACTTGGTCGTATTTGAGGATTACTTCCAGGAAGTATTACTTTCTGGATATGAAATGAAATTAGTTTAGGTAAAGCGATTTTCATTCACTTCGAACATTAGTAGGAGAAGGTGAATATACACTGGGGTTCGCCTTTTACGCGGGTCGCTTTTTGCTTGACTTTTTTTAGCTTGATTTTGGGATTTACGCGATTTTTCGAAAAAGTCTTGAAAATTGTAAAAAGTTGATTTTTGATCGATTTTTGCAAAAGTCGTTTTTTACGCGGATTTCGGATTTTACGCGGTTTTCAAAAAAATATTCTAAATCTTTTTCAAGGGAAAACACTTGGAGTATTTAATGGAGGTACGATGCTGGGTCATTAGAGCGAAGGCCGTCAGTCCCGAAGGTCATTTGGCCACAGCCGTTAGGCCGAATGAGAAGTGAGAAATGAGAAAAAAGGTGTAATATGTGAGAAGTGAAGGGAGAAGTTAGAAGTAAGAAGCGAGAAGTGTGAAGTGAGAATCGAGAAGTGAGGAAGTGAGAAAGTGAGAAGCAAGAAGTGAATAGTGAGAGGTTAGATGGAAAAGGTGACAAGTGAGAATTGAGAAGTGATATATGAGAAGTGAGAAGTGATAAGTAAGAAATGAGAAGTAATTTGTGAGAAGTGAGAAGCAAGAAGGGAGAAGTGAGAAGCGAGAAGTGAGAAATACGAAGGAAGAAATGAGAAGAGACAAGTGAGAGCCGAGAAGCGACTAGTGAGAAGTGAGTAATAAGATAAACGTGAGAAGTAAGAACTGAGAAGTGAAAAACTAGCGGTGTGAAACGAGAAGCGGAAAATGAGAAGCGAGAAGGAAGAAGTAAAAAGTGGAAGTAAGATGTGCGAAGTGAGAAGTGAATAGTGAGAAATAGGAAGAGATAAATGAGAGGTAAAAAAACTGTAGCGAGCAGTAAAATGTGTTGTTTGGGAAGTGTGAAGTAAGAAATGATAGGCGAGTGGTGAGAAGTAAATGGTGAGCAGTGGAAAGTGATTTTTGAATGAAAAGTGAGAAGTAAATAGTAAGAAGTGAGATGTGAGAAATTAGAATTGAGAAATGAGAAGTGAGATCATATATGTAAAATGTGAGATGTAAAAAGGGAGAAGTGAGAAGGTAGGAATGAGAAATTAGAGCGAGAAGTGAGAAGTGGGAAGTGAAAAGTGAAAAGTAGGAAGCGAGAAGTCAGAAGTGAGAGGCAAGAAGTGAATAGTGAGAGGTGAGAAATGAGATAAATATGTGAGATTTGAAAAATGAGAAGTGAGAAACGAGAAGTGATAAGTGAGATGCGAGAAATGTGAAGCTAAAAGTGAGAAGTGAGATTTGTGAGTGTGTAATTCGATACGAGAAGTGAGATGTGAGAAGTGAGAAGTGAGAAACGAGAAGTGCTAAGTGAGAGCCGAGAAGTAGGTTGGAAGCGATAAATTCGAAGTGAGATTGAGAAGTGAGAATTTCAATACGAGAAGTGAGATGTAAGATGCGAGAGTGAGGAACGACAAGTTATAAGTGAAAGCCGAGAAGTGGGTTGGAAGTGACAAATGAGAAGTGAGAAACTCAATACGAGAAGTGATATGTAAGATGTGAGTTAGAAGATAGAAGTGGAGAGCGTGAATTGAGAAGTGAGAAGCGAGAAGTGGGAGATAAGAAGTGAGAAGTGAGAAGTGAAGAACGAGAAGTGAGAAGTGAGAGTCGAGAAGTGAATAGTGAGAAGTGAGAAATGAGGTAAATATGTGATATGTGGAAAGTGAGAAGTGAGAAATGAGAAGTGATAAGTGAGTGCCGAGAAATGAGGAGCTATAAGTAAGAAGTGAGAAAGGAGAAATTTGATACGAGAAGTGAAATGCAAGATGTGAGAAGTGAGAAACGCCAAGTGATAAGTGAAAGCCGAGAAGTGAATGGAGAGAAGTGAGTTATTAGAAGTGAGATATGAAAAGTGAAAGTGAGAAATAAAAAGCAATATGTGAGATGTAAGAAGCAAGGAAAGTGAGAAGCAAAGAATTGAGAAGCAAGAATCATGAAGTAGGAAAAGAGAGGCGAGAAGTGAATAGTGAGAAGTGAGATGTAAAAAGTTTAAAAAATGGATAAAGTGAAAAGGGTACTACGCGAATTTGACGTCACACGTTCCATTGCTTGGATTGCAATCGTGATGTCATGCTCGTTTGGCTACACTAATTGAGAGTTCGTTTGACTACAGTCGTCTTCGCCTCAGCTCGTCTATAGAACTTACAGTGTCTATAATCTAGACCGATTTGGGTACAATATTTAGACCACTACCCGGGATGCGGGTGGTCGTCGAGCAACTCGATAACATTATCTGAAACTGAAACTGAAACACAATCTGCTGGTGCACCGCCATGCTGTTCGAGTCGTAAGACAAGAACAGGATGCTTTTATCAGCCACCCGGGGGAAGTGAGAAGGCCGACAAAGGTGCTACAACTGAGGAACCAACTTTCGTTGGAAGATCGAATATGGCCGAAGAGGCGATTGATTTCGCACTGACGGCCAACGAGGTAGAGACTGCGCCTAACCAAAAATGGCTCAGGCAGCAAACCGGCGAAGGTGCTCAGAGCAAAGCCAAACAGTAGGCAACAGTAGGCTAAACGTTGACGGAGCAGATCGGGGTGTAGTGGAGCCCGAAGGGCGTTGACCCGAGAAGGCGACTTCTTGGCCCAAAAAAAAAAACGAAAGGCACCAACCAGACGGAAGTCGCCGGGCCGCAAAAGAGTACCTGCCGGCCATCGGCACAAGCGACCGAAAATCCGTGGCAGCTGGTCAGTAGCTCAAAGTGGAAGTCGAGCGCATCTCGACTCGCAAAGAAAGTTAAGGACAGTTTTTGGATAGCCAAAACTGATAAGCATAAGTACGCCGACGTCAATGCAGGCGACCGAAAAGCTTTCGGCGCTGGAACGAAGCGTCAGACGCACACATGTTTCACATAGGTTGCTGCAAATCATATGTGACCAGATTTAGACACACTCAAGTTGCTGCAACCATTCTTGTCTGACTTGTGCTGCTCGGTAAGAGATCTTGGGTGACGGCGCAGAGGTGAGGTCTTTGGGGACGGAACTGACCTTCCAGTACAAGCAACTAGACGAGGTGACGAACGCGGACAACGTCGTCTCTGCCGTCAGAGAGCAGTGCGGTACGAAGATCGTCCATTTGGCACGCAGCTAGCCTACCCTAGGCCATGGAGCGAGGGATGTTGGAATCAGCTGGTCAGTAAGCCCAATAGCACAAACTAATAGGCAAGCCTCAGCCACCTTCAGTGGACTTGTACTATTGGTGCTTAGAGACGGGACATAAGTCCTACGATTTTAAGGGCCCAGACCGTAGCAACCTGTGTCGTCATTGTGAAAGGGCACAAGGCGTAAGAATGCGATAAGTCACCGAAGGTTCCCTCTGCGCCAGCAAATTATTTTTTATTCTTTATTAAAGTGTTTTTTAATCTATAGATTAAGTTCAACACCGAGCGCCAGCAAAAAGCAAACATGTAATCACGTTATGGGTGGACCTCAGTGTCCCATCGGTAGAGGTGTGTGCCGCCGCGCCACGCCGCCGCCACCGACAGTTTTTGACACGGCGCCGCCGCCGACATTTTTGCGTCGGTGTGCCGCCGATTAAAATTTTTCACGCCGCTGATCTATAATTTTTCACGCCGAATCAAATTTGAAGAAATTCGCAAAATTTTCAGTGGAAATTCCGAAGATTCAGTGGAATTTCCGTATAATTTACTGATAGATTTCTACAACATTACGTTGAAGAGAATAAGCCTCTGGAGTGGCTTTTTTTTTGTGAAGATACCAATTACCATACAATTTCTTCTTTCTTCAAAATTCCGAAAGGCTCTCCGTAAAAACTAAGCAAAGCTTCGTGTGACAACTGCGAGGGATTTTCCGTTGATATCCAAAAAAAAATCTCATTGGAATTGAATTTTTAAACGGAAAAGAGTAGTTCGGCAAAAAGCCATTTGGCCGAAGACTGAAAGTTGTTCGGCCGAATATGTCGCTTACCGAAAAGACTATTTGGTAGAAGCCTACCCGCGCAAAGCTTGAGAACAAATCGATAACTTGTTTTATATCATCGATTATGTTCACTTAATTTGATATCTTGTAACGGTTAAAATAACAAAACGGATAGCAAAAAAATCTTACGGTGAAACCAAATTAAAAAACTATTCCTGCTGTCGATGCAAACAAATCGAAAACTAATTTTGATATTGGTTTCCGACAACAAAATAAGTACACAGTTTGATATAAGTCGTATCATTCAATTTAGTAATATACAGCAATATGAGATGAAAATATGTTCTCATTATGTTTTCCGACTTTGCTAGGGTATGTAGCCTAAAGTTATTTGGCCATGAATGTCATTTGGTCGAGCAGTTCCTTTGGCTGAAAAAATCTGTTGGCCAAATAGCTGAATGGGACATTTTGGATATTTTGAAGCCATTGACAGGAGAATTTTTTGAATTTCACCTCGAAAATTTGATGAACTTCTCCAGAAAATTGTTCAAGCTTTTACTGAATATTCATTTGGATTTTTTTTCAAATTTTCCACGGGTACTACTTTAAAGTTTCGAGAACGCTTTGGAATTACCAAGAGTAGCTCTTTGGATTTACCAAGGAAAATTGTTTGGAATTTACATGAGAATCTCTTCAGAGTTTTGACGGGAAGTTGTTCCAAATTTCTACAGGAAAATATTCAATATATCCACGGAAAGTTCCTATCGAGTTTCTGTTGAGTATTCTTTGAAAAGGATGCTTTAACGTTGACTTCCTCAATCTAGACTATTCAAGACGGCTAGTTTGGCATAGCCAACTTTGAAACAACGGAAAAATGCTCGGTGACTTTAAGATTTTTTTTTGGATTTCTTCAGAAAATTCTTTCTATTTTCGAGAACTTCTTGGGAAATTCCATTGACCGAAAGCGACAGACGACCGAACTGGTAATTTGGTAAAAGCCGTTTGCCCTAACAGGTAGTCTGGCTGTTGGCCGAAAATGCCGTTTAGCCGAAATGGATTTTTGACAGAATGGGCCATTTTGCCAAATGTCAATGACTGAACGGGTAATATGGTCAAAAATGGCCACTCGTTTGGCTAAATGGCCTTTTTGTCAATTGTCCATTGAACCAAATTTCTACTTTTAAATCGATACTGTCCTTTAGACCAAAAGACATCTAGTCAAGTACCACTTAGCAAACCAAACTTTTAACGGAAACTGTTATCAGGTCAAAACTGATTTGACCGAAAATGTAGTTTGGTCGAAAGCGACGTACAGCCAAAAGGAACATTTGACCGGACGTGTAGAAAGTTGTTTGCCCTAACAGGTAATTTGGCTGAAAACGCCGTTCGACCGAAAAAGTCGTTTGACAGAATAGATCATTTGACCAAAAATGTCTTTTGGTAAGAATTGTCATTTGGCAAAAAGAGCCATTTGGCCCAAAAATGTCTTTTCTGCAACCTTTTTTGAAAAGTGTCGTTTCGCTGAATTGATCATTTTGCCACAATGACGTTTAGCCGAATAGGTTATTTGGCAGAAAATGCCGTTTGGTCGTAAGAGTTGTTTTGCAGAAAGAATATTTGTGAGCCAATTGACCATTCCTACAAAAGGGCATTTTCGGTCAAATGAGTTTTTTGGTCAAATTCCCGGTCGACTGAATGTTCATTTCATCTGTAGGTCGCTTTCGGTCAAACTACATTCTTGGTTAAACCATTTTCGACATGATAACAGTTTCGCTCAGTTCGGTTTAATGAGATTTGGTTAGATGACTTTTGGCTTAAAAGCCAGTATCGACTTAAAAAGTATAGAGGTTACGAAATTTCGTTCAACGGTCGTTTGATAATGGATATTTTTGGATGGATATTTTTGACTAAATTACCCGTTCTATTATTGACATTTGGTCTTATGACCTGTTGGCCCAAGCGATATTTTCGGACAAATGGTCCATTCTGTCAAACGATCATTTCGATCAAACGGCATTTTCGGGCTGAAGACCTATTCGGCCAAACGTTAGGGCAATTGACTTTTTTGGCCAAATTACCAGTTCAGCCGTATGTCGCTTTCGTTCAATGAATTTCCTAAGATTTTTTTTATAGACAATACACTAGTCGTTCGATAACTGCAACATGTTTTCGTTTCACTTAGCGAATGCCATTCGATAACTGCGACACATTTTAGACGTCAAACGATTGTCAGACGACGTCAAATGAAATGCACCCGATTGTGCAGCGCAATGCAACTATCATCGACTTTTAAATCGTTTTGAAGTTCAGCTGTCCGAGAACTGCAAAACTGATGTAACTATCGAATTGCAGTTAAAAGCATTGCATTTAAATGACTTTCAGTTATCGAACGTCTACTGTACAAGGAAATTCCCGTAGAAATCCAATAATTCGGAACAATTTTCCATTGAAATCCAATTTTTTTTTTTGAAATCTACATTCTGAACAATCTTTCACACCAAATTCTAAAGAAAATTTCGTTCAAATTTCGTGAATATTCCAGAAAATTTTCCTTGAAAACTTCTTGGAGTGTCCTGTGGAACAAAATTATTCGTCCTAATTATTCTAGACTTCTCAAAACTTCAAAGTAGTTCCCGTGGAAAATCAGAAAAATATTTCCAATTTTAGGAAAAATTTATAGAATTTTAAGAAGAAGTTCATTAGATTTTTCATGCGAAATTTAAAAGATTTTTCCTTTGTAAATAAAAGTCTATCCCGATAAAATGTATTTTTTTTGAGATGCGTAATTAAAAAATCGCCACGCCGATTCACGCCGCCGCCGCCGCTGGCTAAAATGGCTTTCGGCGTGACGCTGAAAACGCCGCCGCCGACAAATATCGGACCGGCGCACACCTCTACCCAATGGAGAGGAAAACAAGAAGAAGCTATGCAAGCAACACAGTTGAATCTTAATCACTGTGCGCTACAGCAGCTGCTATGGCAGTCGGTCTTGGAGTCGAATACCGATGTCGCTCTCCTCTCCTGTACAACGTCCCTGACCCGGGTCGTTATTTACGTGACTATTTTCACGCACATATCGGAATTTATTCCAGGTGCCACAAGGAATAGGCAATATATTTGAAACAGGTCGACAGACCTTTGCTTACGCGTGTAGATCGAAAGGCCTTGCTGCAGGAATTGAAACAGGTCGACAGACCTTTGGTTACGCGTGTAGATCTAAAAGCCTTACTCAAGGATTTTTTTGGATAGCCAAGAAGTTATGTTGTGTACACATTCTATTTTATCTACAATAAGGGACATGCACCATATTTTGAAATAGGGCAACAGACCTTTTGGTTACGCCTTACTCAAAGATTTTTCTGGATAGCCAAGAACTTATGCTGTGTACACATTCTATTATATGTACTACAAGGTGCATGCACCATATACGAAACAGGTTGACAGACCTTTGGTTATGCGTGTAGATCTAAAGGCCTTACTCAAGGATTTTTTTCTTTGATAGCCATGAAGTTATGCTGTGTATATATTCTAATCTATGTTCCACAAGGAGCATATTTGAAAGCGATCGATAAACCTTTGGTTACGCGTGTAGATCAAAAAGCCTTACTCCTGGAATTTCTTGGATGGCCATAAAGTTATGCTTCGTGCCAATTCTATTCCATGTACAAAGAGCATGCACCATATTTGAAACACGTCGACAGACCTTTGGTTATGCGTGTAGATCAGAAGACCTTACTCCAGGAATTTCTTGAATGGTCAAGAAGTTATTCTTCATACACATTCTATTCTATGTAGCACAATATTTGCAACAGGTGGATAGACCCTTGGTTACGCGTAAAAATAGCGAAAACCCGGTTTTTTATTAAAAGTCGTTTTTACGCGTTTTTTTGATGCGGTTTTGATTTACGCGGAACGTATCCCCGCGTAGAAACCGACTCCAGTGTACTTGAACCCACATTGGTTACGAAAAACCTAAATTAAATATATTTTAGCAAATATTTGTTGCTCGACATACGATATGTGTTGGTAATACTGATATACTACACACTGATTCTAAATTGTGAATCAAATTTCTTGTCTTTTATTTCAGAACAGAGTTAATAATGATAATAAGCAAGGTGTCCTAAAAAATTCTAATGAAAATTCTTCTATATTTCCTTAGGAAATTCTATTTTAATTACGAGCGCTACTCATCCATCGGTCACTGAAATGTGTCAGACCATGTGCGACGCAAAAGAATTCCCAATGTGCAGTGCCCCCACAACACCAGCGACGTCGTCAGCTTCAAATATTTATACAGTGTTTGCACCGTTTGTACACATCGCATCGTATATCGTAATTGACAGATACTTGAGGTAAACTCTTAACCAGCCAGGAAACATACCCGGGAAAGATTCCCTCCGAAGAACGGAACAAACAAATTATCGACACATAAATCAATAACCCATTTTCGAACCTCGACTCAATACGAGAGTCGATTTCAAGTGGACGCTCCCTACCTACCTGCATGTAGTTCGCCTACTTACATATGCATGCTGCCTTCGCATCTGGGCCCAAATGGAACCCGTCCTAAGGTGCAGATCACGCGTGACATGTTTATTTATTGGCCATCGAGTGGCCATACGTTCCCGTCCGCACCGATCCCCCTCCCGAACGTATCCATCAGCTAGACTCGAGGCGAGAGACTGGTCACTTCAATTGCATTGTGATCAATTTTCTAATACCCCGCACAGCCTTCTATGAGGCTCGAATCAAATCGAACGACGTTGTTGTTTCTGTCAGAATCCCTATTTGGGAGTTGATGTAAATATTTTCAAAACACTCGATCGATTCCAAGCTCCGAGTCTGAATCGGCCACGGACTGACTGCGGTGGTGGTCTACCGCTCATCGAACCTTCCAAATAGAGGCATGGCCACTTGGTTGCATCAATCGATAAGGTGGTTACCATGCAGCCGATCGATGATGCGGCGGCGATGGGTGGTCGAGCGTTGATCGTCGAATGAAAAACAACAAAACCCCAACGATTTGTGAGCGTCTCTATTGCCATTGGAGTATGAATGGGGCATATGAAATATGCCAAGTAGGTATAGCAGCTCTGGTCATGGTGGGACCTTATACCGTACAAAAGTAAACCTGCAATAGAATAGACCGCTGCTGGTGTAGTGTCTGGTCTGGAGAGGATCTTTTACGGGGTTTTACCATTCTGTCTATTCTTTGCGAGGAGAGGGACCTCGAGAGAAGTGCGAGCGTATTCTTTCAAAATTGTGCCGATTGGAGTTCGTTCATTCACTAACGATTTTCATTCATTGACTGGACTGGATAGTTACACTCAAAATGTGACATTGGACTTTATTATAGATTTTTTTTTTATATATAAATATAGATGTTTAGTCGGGTCAAGTACGAGACACTGAAGACGGCCTCACAGTTGAGGACGAAATACGTATCTGGAAAGATAACAAAGCGTAGTGGAATTGAATGAAAAGTACTAAACTCGTCTTAGTCGGTTGAATTTGTGAAGATAGATCGATCGGAAATTATTACTTCGGAATTAACTGGAATTTCTTCCAATAATTGTAATAGAAATTTATCCAGTAATCTATTTGGCTACTTTTTAGGTAATTCGGGAATACCTCCTATAGAAACTTCATGTTTCCAGTTGATAAGTCGTTAGGGAGTTCTTTCGGCACATAGGCTATCGGCAGGTATTCACGGTGGGCTATTGTGCTTTGGCATACCCCCCAAAATCGCAATAGCACCAATTTGAATTTGCTGCATAATACATTTTCAAGTCAGCACGCACGATTATGGAGGAGTTTCGGCAAAATAATGTTTCTATCGTTGGTTTTAGAACCTGTGCCGAGAATTGGACTCTACCGGGAGTACCATCCGTAACCCTACTTTGTGGCTTTCTAATTGTTTCTAATCCAGTTCAGATTTCATCTGGGACTTGAGACTACTAAGAATTTCTTTATTGATTCCCTCTGATACTTCTTTCCAAGATAACAATATTTGATATAATGAATCTTTGCCTGATAACATCGAGAACTTTACCAGGAATTCATTTGGAAGTACCTCTGCAACCCTTTCGGGGGAATTATTGTGAACTCTCAGGGGAATGATTGTTTACCCTATCAGGGATACCCTCTCGGGGAAATTTATGTTCACCCTCTAGTGGGAATTATTGGCCACCCTCTCGGGGGAATGATTATTTACCATATCAGACACCTTCTCCAAAAATAATTTGATTGAAAAATTAATTACCTCAATTCGCATCATTCTGTTTCACAAACATCGTATAATAACTTTCATATTTCTGTGAGCGTTTGTTACGGTTTATTTTATCTTGCATGTTAGTAATAAATGTTTGAGTGGATTTGTGTATGTCCCACTCTTGAATGTTCTGTGTTTGGGCAATTAAAATTATAAATAGAGGAATTCCCAGACACAGACTTGATATTGCTACGTTATAGAATTCTTGCATTTAAATTAATCCCCGAATAATGTCTGGCGAATTTTGTGAGGGAATTCTTGTAGGAAATTCGAAAAGAGTTTTAAATCAATTATCAAATTATTGAATTCATGAAGGAATTTAAAAAAAACTGAAGAAATGTTCGAAACGAATTCGTAAAGTAATTTCTGGAGGAATATTTTAAAGAATTTTCAATGGAATTTTTGAAGGAATTCCTAAAAGAATTTCCGAAGGAGTTTCCTGAATGCATTTCTAAGCAAAGGAATTTCGGTGCATGTGCTAAGACAAGACAAGACAAGATTCTTAAAGGAATTCCGGAAAGAACTTCTTTTCTTCTTTTCCAAGAATTTCTTTGGGCATTGCTTCAAGATTTCCGTTAGAAATTCCCCCCGGGATTTCTTTGAAAAAATCTCCGGAAATAAATCTAAAAATAATTTTCAAACTTCTCCTCAATGTTTCCTCGAAAATTGGAAGAATTAATTTTAAGAATTACTTCAGAATCTACCTCAGGAGCTCCTTCGGAATTCAAAACTTCCTCCTGGAATTCTTTCGAAAATTTCCTGGAATTCTTTCGAATAATTCATTTTGAAATATATTCACGAATTCCTTTTAAACGTTCTCTGGAAATACCTTCCGAAGAAATATCTAAGGAAAATATTTTGGTAATTCTTTCGGATATTCCTTCGAAAATTCCTTTGGGGATTCGTTCTGGAATTCCTTTACAAATTCCTTCGGAAAATTATTAAGGTTTTGAAAATTCGCGTAGGAATTTCTTCGGAAGTTGCTTTAGATTTATTTTTTTAATTTTTTTTAGGAATTCATTTAAGAGTTCCTTCAGGAATTCCACCGGAAATCCCTATGGAGATTCTTTCACAAATACCTTAAGAAATTTCTTCAGAAATTCCTGTTAGCGTTGAACTTAATTTTTAAATTAAAAAAAAGTTTAAAAAAATAAGGATTTTCTAAAAAAGTCCTCCAAAAATTCCCTTAGAACTTTCTCCAGCAAATTATAAATAAATAATTTCTTGGGAAATCCCTTTAGGAAATCTTTGACTATTTTGTTCAAAATTCCTTCAAACATTCTGTTGGGAATACCTTCAAGGAAGTAATAAAATTTCTGGAAAGTACATCCAACAAAATATCGGATAGAATTCAGGTATTTTGCATGGTTTTATTGAAGAAAAGAATTTCTAAAGGAATCTCTGAAAAAATTATCAAAGGATTTCCGATGAAAAAATCCTACATTTCTCCAGACTTTTATTCAGGAACTTCTCTAGTAATTCCATCGTAGATTTTGAATAAAACTGATCAAAATTGGCGTGACATCAGTTTTTTTTTTCAGAATAATGTTGGCGTAAACAAGTCACGTGTCCCATCGTTGTTTAAATCCACTACAGGTCGCGGATACACAATAAATAAATATTCATGCATACGGTGCAACGAAAAGCAAGCCTTGCCTATAAAGCCTATAAAATGAAGAATTCAATTCTTCGGGTCATTTTTCTTATCAACGAACAAGTTTGTGGAATTGTTCACAAGAAAAGCTGTTTCACACTGCTAGCTGAGTCTTATATAAAAAAATATTATTCACCCATAAATTGCATGATAGTACAACATTTAAATAGTGTAAAATAAGGATGATTAGCTATGCTTCGATATAACGTACAAGTTTGAAATCGATAAGTACGTTATATCGAAGTTTACCAGTATTTGTATATCCATGTTTGTATTATAATTAGGTTTTCGGAACATTTTTACTCTTATAGTCATTGAGACATCAGATGTCAGATGACGATTATTATGAAATAAATAAATAAATAAAGTATGAATAAATTATCCCAAAGAATAGAGTCTCTTTTTAGCTTCCCGAATACCTGCATCCCAAATACCAGTCTATTTCGCTGACCTTCTGCGTGTCCCATCAGAGGCCGGTTAATGTTATGGTTTATGTGGAAAACTTGAATCAGATGGAAGATTCGGCTTCCGACAACGTGCCTTCCGCCCGGACCACGGCTCAGGCTCATACTTCGCCGGATAAGATATGTGCTCCATGACGTGTTACTGCAGGATATGACAAGCCATCAGCCGTCTCGTCTAGGACTTGGAGATTCTCTACACCCTGTCGCCAATCTTCAACGAATACTCTCATTGCTTCGCTCTCCCTGTACTTATTGTAGGGATCGAAGAATCCCTCTATTTATTGTAGGGGATCGAATACGGATACGTTGGAGAATGACCGATCTCTCCCCCTGAAGCTCGAGACCACTGACATAGGGTGAGGGGCTTTCGTGACAATTCAGAGGGATATAGAAGGTCGGTGGCAGAACTCTGGAGCGTACAGAAACCACGAACACAAGTTTACGATCAGAACATCACCTTTTCGGATTACAATTGCCATACCTTCTCCACCGAAGCTGCCACGGCTTTAATCGAAGCCACGTATGAAGTGAGAAGTGAGTTGTAAGAAGTGAAAATTGTGAAGTTAAAAGTTAGAAAATAAAAAGTGAGAAGAAGAAGTATGAAGTAAGAAGTGAAAAGTGAAATGTGGGAAAAGGTAAATTGAGAACTGATAACTTCTGCCTTCTTCGTTATTCTTCAATAGCTCTACATATCAACTGGAATTTAGCCTTTTTTTCAACATATTATTCTAATAGCCATTGCATGAGTATGTATCATGTATGGCAAGTACATTGGATACACTATGACTAGGGAGTCGGTAGTATTTCTCACCCGAAAACATCCTAGACCGGACCGAGAATCGAACTCGCCATCTCCGGATTTGCAATTCTACACCTTTGCTGGCAAGGCTGACTGCAGAAGCTTATTTTTAACGAAATAAGCTCTTCATCGGCTTCCAATGTTTGTTGGGGTTTCCTTTTTCTATCTTTACAATGTTCTGAAAACTTATATGTGAATATGTACACTATGTGGAAGATATTGATTTAAAAAATGTATTGGGACTCGAACCCACGACACTCAGTACGCTAGACTGGTGCTCTAACCAACTAAGCTACGAAGGACCTCTTCTATCTTTCTTCTTCTTTCTTTAACTGCCATCTTCCTTCTTCCTTCTTTGATCTTCTATCTGCGATCTACCTTTTTCCATCTTTTTTCTTTCTACTTCATTTTTGCTTTTCCTTTGTATATCTTCCTTCTTCCTTCTTCATTTTCCCTTCTCACTTCTTTGTCTTTCTTCTTCCTTCTTTTATTTCTTTTTCTTCTTCCTTTTCCTTTCTTCTTTCTTCCTCTTCCCTTCTTTCTTCTTATTACTTTTTTATTCTTGTTTTCCCTTCTTCCTTATTTCTTCTATTTTCTTCATTATTATTTGTTTAATCTTCATCCTTATCTCTCGCTTCGCAGTAAGTAGTAATGGGCCAAACACAATTGATACGTTTGAGTGCGTACTGTCAAAACGCACGCAAACGTATCCATTATGTTTGGCCCATAAGAAACACGCTATTTCACTTATCACTACTTACATATCACATCTCACTTCTCACCAATAACTTCACAGCACTCATTTTTCACTTGTCATTTCTCACTATTCATTAGTTCTTCGAAGATCTCGTTTCTCACTTCTCATTTTTTCTTTTCGCTACTCACCAATAACTTTTTCACTTCACATGCTTTAATTCAGAAACATATTTCAACTAATTGTTGGCTGTTCAGCCACATTGAGAGTTAACGTAAAGTCAATGTCAACTTCTTTCTACGAACAGCCTAGATAGCCGTGCGGTGCGGCAGCTGGTTATCTGGCTAAGAATAACATTACGGATTGCCTGTTCCAGTGGTAAAAGTCCACCATACAGGTGACCCCTAATTCTCGGTGTAATGCGGCTTTATGCTTACCGTGCCTACGAATGAATGGTTAGGGGCGGTCTAATAAGAACATCAGGCATCAGTGAAGCATCAGGGCCCCTTTCACAGTATTTAGCCCTCGCTGCGCTAACCGGAGCTATGGCGTAATTGACTGTTGGCACCGCTACCACCCGGCATCGAGAAACCCTGAGTTGTGCGCACCTGGCGCATGGTGCATCCGTTCGCTTCAAACGATGTTGTCGAGGCGAAATGATAGCGAGCAGTATGTTGGCGTGAGAGGGAGAAGAAGGTAAAAAACCAAGGGCCTCATACGCCTGTCACTGGCGAACAAAGCTCGTGTACTCTGCATCGAAGACTAGAACCGGTGTTAGGACGCAATCGTTAATGCGCACATATTTATATTCGGTTAGTTACTGCAAATAAATTCTTTTTGGAGTCTCTATATTCAAGCAGGTATCTCAAGCATACAACATCGTTATATTGCTGCATGATTGAGTGTTTAATTTTGATAAAATATCGAAAACAAAAGTGTGCATAAAAATTGCCTCGCCATAACAAAAAGGTGGTAGAGAATTAACACTGTTGTTTACATTTTAGAACCAAATCCAGATGTCGCACATGTCGGGGTAGGGCTTTATTTCTTCGCCTTCTCCCCCTGTAAAAAACTGTGAGTAAAAACATAAACAAAGAGGACATTGAAAAAATAGGCAGTGAAGAAATTTGAAGTAGTTTAAAGTAGTAAATAGTAAATTAAAACCGCAGTTTTGTGTGCGTATCATATCAAAGGTGAGGGTGAATTATAGTTGAAATCGTAAAAGCACTAGATACAAGAAAGTTTTATTTAAGATATTGGAAGCCGCTGTTGGTCTGACCGTGAGCCGCCGTACCTGTAGGGAAGAAAGAGAATTATTGTAAAACCATTAAATGTGAGTAATAATATTAGAAATACCTGAAAAGAAAAAGGAAAATTATAGTGAAACTTGTATATCTTTTTTCCGTTGTTGAATTAATAAATATAGTTTTAAGCTGTTGCACAAACTAAGCACTGCTCTGGAAATTGGTTTTATTAGGGTGGTCCAAAAAGGAACAAACTTGAAAATTTAATGATGTTCCGACCAAATCCCAATATGCAAAGTCCTGATAAAACAGGTTTTAGTTGCGTGGCTTGTGATCGTCCGGATGATGCAGAGTCCCAAATGGTTTTTTGTGACCACTGCCAGCAGTGGTACCATTTCGGCTGTGTTGGCGTCACAGCAGAAGTAAAGGACATTTCCTGGTGCTGTCAAAAGTGCAGTGGAGGTGGAAGTGATGACTCCGGTTCGTCCGAGCTGCAAGAGGAGTTGAAGAAGCTCGAAAAGGAGAAGAAGAAGCAGAAGCGGGAACTGGAAAGAGAGAAGATTTTGCATCGGAAGCGCCTGGAGGTCCAACAGGAATTGTTTGAGATGCGCCAGCAGCTGGAAAAAGAAAAACGGGACATGGAACTGGAGTTCGAGAAGGCACAAATGGAGAAGAAGATCGCCGAAGAAGAAGCCCACCAGAGGAAACTGGACGAAATGCGGATGGAAATGGAAGAAAAGTTGCAGCAGTTGAAGCTGAAGCGGAAAACGGAAACGGCCGATGGAGAAAAGAAGTTGAAAGGAGCTGTCAGTGGTGTCAAAGTGGGAAGCTCGAAAAGCGGCCCAAGGAAGATTGCGGAATTGGAGCATTCGAAGCTGGGGAAAAACCTCGAGAAGAAAAAGTCGGGGAACAAAAAGCCCGGAAAAGCGGATGTAGCGATTGCGAAATTCAACGATCCGAGAGGAGCCTACCGCAAACACTCGACGCCGACAGTTGCTCAGCAACTCGCACCAAAGTCGGTTGGAGATCCATCAACTTTGCCGGAGAGTTTTCTGATCGGGCGCGATGGAAATTCGACGCCTGTCGGACGCCCAGGGGTTCCCAAACCGGAAAAGGTGAAGCGTAGCAACAAGTGGCAGATAGCGGAAGAAGAGTCGGAATCTGAAACGAGTTCCGAAGAAGTAGAAGAAGAAGAGTCCGCTGAAGAGGAGGAAAGCCAAGAGGAAGGAGGACTTCCCTCCGAGGAGGAAGAGAGCTCTCCGGAGGAGGAAGAAGGTTGTACGGAGGAGGAGATTCGGAGAGTTCCGAAGAAGAGAAAAGGCAAGAGAGGTCACGTCAGAAGCAAAGAGGAGTCAGGCAAGGTCGACAAAGTCGGCAGCAAGAACCAACGAGGGCGCAGATGTCCGCTCGTCAGTTCCTGTCCAGGAAGTTGCCAACTTTTTCTGGCAAGTTGGAAGAATGGCCGATGTTCGTCAGTAGCTACGAGACGTCGACGAAGGCGTGCGGCTTTTCTGACGTGAAAAATTTGGCTCGGCTACAGGAATGCTTGAAAGGTCAGGAAGCGGTCAGGAGTAGGTTGCTACTGCTGAAATCAGTCCCGATAATAATAGAGACGCTGCAGATGCTGCATGGGAGACCTGAGCGTCTGTTGAACATGCTACTTGCAAAAGTGCGCAACGCAGCGTCTCCGAAAGCGGACCGGTTGGCGAGTTTCATCAGTTTCGGCGTGGTGGTTCAACAGCTCGCTGACCATCTAGAAGCTACAGGGTTAACTTCGCACTTGGTGAACCCCATGCTTATTCAAGAGCTGGTAGAGAAGCTGCCTGCAGGAACGCAGCTGGAATGGGTACGATACCGAAGAAAAAGCAAGGTGGTGACGCTGCGAACGTTGTCCAATTTCCTGTCACGTATAGTGAAGGATGCAAGTGAAGTGGCGGCCTACGGAGAAGCATCCCGGTCCGGAGAGCTCGGTTCGAAGAAGGCGAACCCAAGAAGCAGAGCAAGCGAAGTATACATACACGCGCATGACGCGGTGGAGAGTATAAAATCGAGTCCGCCTGCGAAGGAGAGAAGGCCGTGCAGGATCTGTGGAAGAGTAGATCACCGGATCCGTAACTGCGATAAGTTCCGTAGAATCCACTACAGTGAGCGATGGGAAGCGGTTCGCAGATGGAAGCTGTGCCAGCTGTGTCTGAACGAGCACGGTACTGTCAGCTGCAAGTTAAATTTTCGTTGCAACATCGGCGGGTGCAAGGAGCGCCACAATCCACTTCTGCATCCACCGAGATCAGTGGCTGCTCGAACTGCAATATTCACGCTACTCAACCAAAGCCATCCGTTATTTTCCGTATGATGCCTGTCACCCTGCACAGCGGAATCTACTCGGTGAATACCTTTGCCTTCCTGGACGAAGGTTCTTCCTATACGCTGGTGGAGAACATGATGATCGACCGACTGAGAATTCGTGGTGTAACGCAACCACTACGAGTGACGTGGACCGCTGGAGTTTCACGAGTCGAGAAGGACTCGCAGTGTGTAAGCATGTTCATTTCCGCTCGAGGATCAGCGCAACGTTTCCTCATCAAGAGTGCCCACACGGTGGAGAGTCTCAAGCTTCCGCAACATTTACTAGCTGTGTCGGAAGTGGTGAAGCAGTACAGCCACCTTCAAGATCTGCCGATCGCAGATGTTCCCCAAACAACGCCACAGATTCTGATCGGGCTGAAGGATATCCATCTTTACGCTCCGATTGAATCTAGGATAGGCCGGCCGGAAGAGCCGATAGCAGTCAGGTCGAAATTGGGGTGGACTGTCTACGGACCGACCGGCGCGAATGCCACGGAAGGTGGAATCGTCGGACATCACGCTTGTAGCTCGGTAACTAACCAGGAGCTGCACGACCTGCTGAAGAGTCAGTACACTCTGGAAGAATCCGGCATTTCTGTGGCCTTGCTTCCCGAGTCAGAAGAAGACAGAAGAGCAAAAGAGATTCTGAGGAAGACGACAAAAAGAATAGGAGATCGCTTCGAAACGGGACTGCTGTGGAAAAACGACTGCTCCGAGTTCCCAGATAGCTACCTCATGGCCGTTAAGCGGCTGATTGGCCTGGAGAATCGTCTCAGGAAAGATCCCGAACTGTACGCCAAGGTGAGGACCATGATCGCCGACTATCTAGTCAAGGGGTACGCACACAAGGCGACGTCGTTCGAGCTAGAAGCGCTAGGTTGCAGCAAAGTGTGGTACGTGCCACTGAATATCGTCTACAATCCGAGAAAGCAGAAGTTTCGTCTGGTGTGGGACGCAAGAGCAGAAGTGAGAGGAGTATCTTTAAACTCGAAGCTGCTGAAGGGGCCGGATATGCTGACTGCCTTAACAGCGGTAATTTGCAAGTTTCGTGAACGAGAAGTCGGATTCGGGGCGGACATAAAGGAGATGTACCACCAGCTACGGATCCGAGAAGAAGACAAGCGAGCGCAGAGATTTTTGTTCCGGAACGATCCATCAGCGAAACCGGAAGTGTACGTGATGGACGTGGCGACGTTTGGGTCTACGAGTTCACCGTGTTCAGCCCAATACGTGAAGAACTGGAATGCAAGAGAATTTGCAGGGCAATTCCCGGCGGCGGCGAAAGCCATCGTCGAAAATCACTACGTCGACGACTATTTCGACAGTTCAGATACAATCGAAGAAGCAGTGGCGCTTGCGAAGGATGTGAGATACGTCCATTCCAAGGGCGGTTTTGAGTTGCGAAACTGGGTTTCCAATTCCAGAGAGTTTCTGGAGGCCATGGGAGAACGTAAGGAAAATCAGTGCGTGCTTTTCGGTGAGGATAAGGAGTCCGGCTCCGAGCGGGTGTTGGGGATCGTGTTTAGCCCAGCAAACGACGAAGTTTCCTTTTCGACCAAGCTCAGGGAAGACCTGGTGCCTTTCCTGTCCGGCGAGCAGCTGCCGACAAAAAGGATCGTGATGAGCTGCGTGATGAGCTTCTTCGACCCGTTGGGATTACTCTCCGTGTTTACGTTCTACGGGAAGCTGCTGATTCAGGATCTCTGGCGAAGCGGATGCGAATGGGATCAGCAGATCGGTGATGAAGAGACAGAGAAGTGGTACCAGTGGATCAGGAGGCTTCCGGAAGTCGAGGAAGTGGGAATTCCTCGTTACTATTTCTGCGGTGGACGTTCTCTGCATTACGCCAGTCTTCAGCTACACACATTTGTGGACACAAGCCAGGACGCGTACGGAGCAGCAACGTACATCCGAATTGAAACAGACTAGGGACCGATATGCTCGCTAGTAATGTCAAGGTCGAAGGTAGCACCGTTGCAACACATGTCCATTCCCCGTTTGGAGTTGCAAGCAGCAACGCTAGGAGCGAGGTTCTTACGTTAGAAGTCAAGCGTCGTTTCATGTGGTCCGATTCGAAGACCGTACTCTCGTGGATCCACTCCGACCACCGTCGTTATAAACAGTTCGTGGCGTTCCGGATCGGAGAGATACACAGCCTAACGAAAATAGCGGAATGGCGTTGGGTGCCGACTAAGTGCAATGCGGCCGACGCGTTAACGAAGTGGGAGAAGGCGCACAGCATGCATTCCGATGCTCTGGCCCTGGATTCCTGTACCAGCCGGAGGATTGTTGGCCGAAGCAGGACAGCATCGCACCAAACGTTGCCGAGGAGGTTCGAGCGTGTGTCCAGTTCCACGATATCGCCATCACCATGTCGATAGTAGATCTGCAACGATTTTCTAAGTGGAGGGTATTAGTGCGGACGGTGGCATGCGTCTATCGGTTCGCGTCGAACTGTCGAAGGAAAAAAGATGGATTCAAGATCGAAGCAGTTCCAACTACAGAAGCGGTGAAGAAGGCGGTTATAAAAACTGTACGATCGACGACGGTACCGTTGAAACGTGAAGAGTACCAGAAGGCGGAGGCGTACCTCTGGCGGTCAGCCCAGGCCGATTGTTTCGGCGACGAAATCAAGACGATCAAAAAGAACCGGCAGCTACCGTTACAGCAGCAGCAGCAATTAGAGAAGAGCAGCAATTTGCACAACCTGAGTGCCTTCCTAGACGCTGAGGACGTACTGCGAATGGAAGGTAGAGCAGCGCAAGGTTCGTCGCTGCCGTTCGATTCCCAATAATTCTACCGAAACAGCATCTGGTGACTGACAAGCTGCTAGAATACTACCATCACCGAGTAGCACATGGAAATGTGGAGTCTGCCGTCAACGAAATCCGGCAAAGATTCAGCATTCAGAACCTGCGAGCAGAGTTGAAGCGGATCGGGAAGTCTGCCGAAGAAATGCCGAGCGAGGACACCGAGAATGGCTCCATTGCCGGAGTCGCGCGTCACGCCGGAACTACCACCGTTCGGCCACACAGGCGTGGATTTCTGCGGTTCAGGTCACGGTCACAGTCGGTAGAAGATCGGAGAAGCGGTACATCTGTTTGTTTACCTGCATGGCTACAAGAGCTGTCCACCTCAAAGTCGCTCACAGCCTGACGACTCAAGCGTGCTTGATGGCCATTTGGAGGTTCGTGTGCCGCCGAGGAAAACCGTTGGAATTCTACTCCGACAACGGCATGAACTTTCAAGCTGCGAGCAAGGCGATTGTGAAGCAAATCGGAGAAGAATGTGAGGACGAATTCACGGATTCCAGAACCCGCTGGAACTTCAACCCTCCCAGCGCACCTCACATGGGTGGAGTCTGGGATCGATTGGTCCGCTCCCTGAAGGCAGCATTAACCGTGCTAAACGACGGGAGAACAATAACCGACGAAGTGTTGCTGACGACGATTGCGGAGGCTGAAGACCTAATCAATTCCCGGCCGTTGACATACGTCGGCCTGGAACCGGGAACAGAAGAAGCGTTGACGCCAAATCATTTTGTTCGTGGCGTCGGTACGATCGGTGAGGAACATCCTGTTCCACCTACGAGCGAAGCCGAAGCACTTCGAGACCGATACAAGCGGTCACAGCGTTTGGCGGACAAACTATGGGCTCGGTGGGTGTCCGAGTATTTGCCGTCGATAAATCATCGGGCTAAGTGGCATACTGACGTGCCACCAATAGCAAGCGGTGATCTGGTGTACATCGCGGACGACGCAGTGCGGAAGAGCTGGATCCGCGGCATCGTGCTAGATGTCTACCCGAGGGCGGACGGCCGAATTCGACAAGCGATGATGCAGACGGTTAAGGGTAAGTTTAGGAGGCCGGTGACGAAGCTTGCGGTGCTGGAGGTCCAGGATGGTAACTCCGGCGTTGCAGAGGCCCCACCAGAGATACGGGGAGGGTATGTTGGCACCGCGACCACCCGGCATCGAGAAACCCTGAGTTGTGCGCACCCGGCGCGTGGTGCATCCGTTCGCTTCAAACGATGTTGTCAAACGAGGCGAAATGATAGCGAGCATAATTCTCAGTGAGTATGTTGGCGTGAGAGGGAGAAGAAGGTAAAAAACTGTGAGTAAAAACATAAACAAAGAGGACATTGAAAAAATAGGCAGTGAAGAAATTTGAAGTAGTTTGGAGTAGTAAATAGTAAATTGAAACCGCAGTTTTGTGTGCGTATCATATCAAAGGTGAGGGTGAATTATAGTTGAAATCGTAAAAGCACTAGATACAAGAAAGTTTTATTTAAGATATTGGAAGCCGCTGTTGGTCTGACCGTGAGCCGCCGTACCTGTTGGGAAGAAAGAGAATTATTGTAAAACCATTAAATGTAAGTAATAATATTAGAAATACCTGAAAAGAAAAATGAAAATTATAGTGAAACTTGTATATCTTTTTTCCGTTGTTGAACTAATAAATATAGTTTCAAGCTGCTGCACAAACTAAGCACTGCTCTGGAAATTGGTTTTATTAGGGTGGTCCAAAAAGGAACATGACTTTTTGCTTCTCCGAGATAATCGGCTACTCTTTTTCAATCTGAACTTGAGGTTAAATAAGGGTGGGGCTATGAATATGTGTTTTACTTAGTTTTTCAACAAATTGTCACCTATATGGATTTGCATTATGCGTTTTTCACAGTGCACTCTGTGTTTTGTCTTTGACGTTCGTCCATTGTTACGTCTCCAGTGTTTTTGTGGCACCTCTTTTAGTCTTTGCGTGTGAACCTTGTCCAGTATATTTTATGCTTCGTGTTTCATTGCGCATAGTATGTATGTATTATTAAATGTATCCTCCTTCTCCAGAAACCTCTTCCATTCTCCTTTCCAACTTCACTTCCTCTTCATTTCCCTTTTTCACTTCCTTTTCCGTCAGGTAAATGATGAGAAAGGCCAGTGAAGGCGATGGCACAAATCTCCCAAATTGAGGGGAACGTACCTCCTGAGCCGACGTACTGATACCTGATACCTGATATACATATCACATATCACTTCTCACCAATAACTTCACAGCACTTATTTTTCACTAGTCACTTCTCACTTCTCACTATTAATTTCACTCTTCGAACATCTCGTTTCTCACTTCTCATTTCTTCTTTTCGCTACTCACCAATAACTTTTCACTTCACATGCTTTAATTCAGAAACATATTTCAACTAATTGGCAAAATGGCGTGACGGCTCGACCAAATGACCCTTTCGGTCAAATGATATTCGGCTAAATTGCATTCGGCCAAATGACCCTTAACCCTGGATATAGAGCATTCTCGACAGTACACTACGTTTGCCTGGATTCCAGGGCGCTACGGAGTTTCCGGCAGCACTCATACTGCACAGTGTTTTATTTAGTTATTTTCACGATCGAAATGCAAAATCTCGAAAATTGTTGATTCTGGATATAGGGTTTGTTCACACAAGTTTCAAGATATTTAGGAGCGAATCTTTCAATAAAAACAGTTTGATAAATAATCTTCCTAAAAGTGAATTGAGAATATTGTTTTTCCACCAGAATGATCAATTATCAAAAAGATTTATATCTTACAATACTGGACAATAAATGAAATGAAAATGGAAATGGAATGAGATAGACACGAAGTGTGTTGCGATGATTTTCCCCAGGCTCGAATGAAACCTCCTTGACAGCATTGTCCATTATGCAAAGCTTAAAAAAACTAGTTTCTATTCCAATCTTCCCAGAGCAACAAACTATTACAAAGTGAATCAGTATTTCAGGATGCATGTATGCGCCGGTAATTGCAGTAATATATCCAGTGTTGCCAGTTTCACTAATAACTTCAACTCTTCTCAACATAGTGTCTTCCGCAAAGTTGTACCATACGTTGAATCGAGCAACTTTGCTGAACATGCTGAGTTTCTTTCTCTTATATATAACAAGCTTAAGATGTTTTATGTAAAAACCCCTTTGAAATATTATTTTTCATTCTAACTCTTTCCCATTTTCCGTCTCTTCTACAAAGTTGTTGAACAAACAAAATAACATGTTGTGACATTCCATCTCAAATACAACAAAAGTTATCTTTAAATTATACATATTTTAAGGTATTTCCACTTGTTATTACTCCCTTAATTGCAAAATAGACGCAAATTTCTTCAATATATGCTGAAAGTCGCCCATTTCATCTTCCTACTGACATTGAAAACTTGTGTCGACAAGAGTCCTCTCGATTGCCGTGTAAAAAAAACTTGTAAACCTATGGAAAATCATAATATTTGAATAACTTTGGTTTAATAAGAGAAAGAAAGTTACAATGTTCAGCATAAACATTTATTTTTTCTGGTTTGAACTTAAAAGTATAAATTTCATAACTTTTCATTAAAATCCAGCAAAAATATAAAAATATTTCGTCTTCAGATTGTCATAAGTATCAGTAGTGATGCTTCGAGTTCATAAAATGCAAAACTTGTGATACCTCTCACACAGATACTATCAAACGCCACAGCAACTGCTGGGTAAGTTCCTTGTGCGTTTGTCCGCTTTGCCGCTCTATCGTTGAACACGCATTCTAACGCCTCTTGTGCGAAAATCGTGGTGCTAAGGAATAAGGGTTGGAAAGAGGGGCGCATATATGATCTTCTCCACTTTGCATCAGCCCTCCAGCTTAGCAGCTATTCCTGTTGACCTCGGCTTTTGGCCTAATGGCTATCAGTCGGATACGAAATGAATTATGGAAAATTATTCTAGAACATGGTTTTCCAGCAAAACTACACCATTCTACACCATTTGTAACCTTAGATGGATTGAAGCAGGGTGATGCACTCTCGAATTTACTGTTCAATATAGCGCTCGAAGGAGTGGTTAGGAGAGCTGCTGTGCAAAGAAGCGGAACCATTATCACTTATACAACACGGCAGACTACGGTGGGCTGGTCACGCTGTTCGTATTTAAGCGAAGCTTTAAGCGATGATAATATTCAAAAGTGAACTCTGGAGAGGCCTTAGGTTTCGTGGAAGGCCGCGTACACGGTAGCTTTTCGCAGTTGAAGACGACCTGAGGGCGCTAAACGTTCAGGGCGACTGGAAGCGATTGGGTCAGGATCGAGTCCAGTGAAAGATACGAAAGATACGTAGGCTTACTCCTCGATATCAAGTAGGTAAGATTTTTAAAGTTCCATGGGAAATTATTTAGTGTATTAGTATTTCACGATTTTATTAATTTTACTCGTTATTTTCACATGAGATAATATCGTAGGGGAGACTGGGTAGACTTGATCCCCTTTTCTGATTTCCGATGAATCACAGCCAAAAAATAAATAAACATCCGCGATTTCCACACAGACTCTCTAAGAAATATATAATTTAACATAACTGATGTAAAACAGTCCTTAAATTATTGTTGTTATTGATACACAATCGACTTTTTAGAGTGCTGTCAAAAATCGACTTTTCAAATATTGGGGTGGAATTGATCCTTCTCCAAGAACTTGCTTTGATAAAAGTAGAAAGGTGCCCTCAGATTTTTAAAATATTTTTCCTTCAAAATACGCGGAATTTTCGAATTGCTGTGCGTATACATGAAGGATTTTTGTTATTGAATTCGACAGCACATGCAATTTTAAAATTTGGGGAGACTTGATCCGCTTTCTGTAATATCTACGAAATAACTATTTTTTCCTGCCAACCCTTCATCAAATCTGTCAAATCTACAAAAAGTTACAAGCCTGAGAACAGATTTATATTTTTTTGAATTTTTTCGCCAAATTTTTGTATGGGTGACTAATGGGGGATCAAGTGTCCCCATATTGAGGCAATAACTTCAAATCCAAATACCCTAAAACTTGATGGAATGTTGACATTTTCATCAGTATAGATCATGAAGCATATTTATGGCTATGAAAAGTTTAGAGATTATAACGAACAGATTTGCTTAAGTAATAAAGGAAATCCATCCAGCTAATAAAATATGTTATAGTGACTTATTACTATTTTGTTTAACGTGTAAATTCCTCTTATGAATTTCAGCAATCGAAACCCTCCCGAGTCCTCGTAAAAGTGGCTATTGAACATAAAAAACCTCGGTGCATGTGGGAGTGTGTTTAATTGAAAGGAAGCAAAACAATCAAACCGCTGGTCCATTTTTGTTCGGCCCCCAGCTTGTTCCCCAAAAAAAGTGGGTCCAGCTCGGCGGTGAAAATAAACATTATGCTAATAAGCCTTTTTCATCGGATTCATCGTCCGTCATCGTGAGATTTGCGCCCGTGAAGTCTCGAGTTTCCACCCAGAGCAGTGGGGCTTTCAATTTGAATGCGGAGCGGAGCGAAGAATTGTTTGAATAGTTTGGCTCAAAATGAAACAACTGAGGTATTAGAAGTCCCATAGATTTCATTACTATTTTTTCTTATGCAAATTATGTTTGAAACTTGCTCAACCGAACGGGGAGTTTGTATGCGAGGGCGCGCGAGCGTGAACCGTCGGCGATTCAGTTTATTCACAATCAGAAAAATATTTACATTAATCTGTAAAACAATAAATAGCTCTCGAGGAGTGTTATGAATGGATATATTTACAAACATTTTCGAGTTTGAGGCTGGTAGGTGAAGGCTTTCGGGTTTCAGACAGTGAAGTAGGCATTTCTCTATGTTTGATATAGCAGATAGAGCGAGGGCTGCAGCGACGCGGGTGTAGAGCCTCTAAAACACTTTAGCCAAGCCATCGATCCGAAGAGGAAACGGAAAGACGATGTGTTAGCAAAGTAAAGTCAGAGTAGAAATATAATTATCTTGATCTTTTATTCATATGCATAGAGGCGAAGCGATGATCGAATTGGTTGTGGCAATACACTAAAGATGCCGTTACCCAGTGGTAGGAAGGCAGACGAAACCTTAGAAATATTTTCCAATTTCCTTAGTTTTCAGATTTATTGCACGTAGGTAGAATCGTTCTTCCACGAATTATAAATCATTTGTTTTTTTGAATACTTCATAAGTTACACTTTCAGGCCATGAGATTTATATTTTCGTATGTTTGCTCTAATGCCTGCCACTATGCGTCGTTGCCGGCGGCTGAATTCAGTAGCTTGAAAAGGGGAGCCGGATGACTGTTTTGATTTAATTTACTGACACCCCATCGTAGTAGTCTGGAGGCAATCGAAGTGAACTGACACAACGCACAGTGGGCTTGGAGCACTCCCCAAGTCACAACCGAGTGCGAATGCGTGTCGGTAGCGCTGCGAGATGCCCAACCAAGGAGTGTCATTGGAGTGCTTCGTTTGGGCCCGTCCCGTCCGTCGTTTGAATGTGTTTGTTGTGCTGATGCTGGCTGCGAGGTCGGTCGAAGTATAGGCAGGGCACATCCATCACGTCGCATCGGTTGGCTGAGCTGAGGCCCGGCGCGATGCGAATAATGGTGACGGACGATGATGGGGCAGAAAACAGCGGAGTCGATCCGACGCCGGAGATAAGCCGCCGGGCTTTGCCGTGCTCGTCGGCGGATTCGATTGATTGTGGCTAATGTAAATGGGATTGTTTCCCGGGGGAGATCCAATTTGTCAGGTGTTGTTACCGGTGGGTTTTGAGATGGCTGACAGGGCAGGTTCGGAGCGGGCTGATGTTGATGAGTGCTTTGCAAATTGAGTTTTACCTGCGCGGCGGCGACTATAAAGCAAATATAAATATTTGAGGTTTGTCTCGTCGATACTGTTTGAATTTAGCAATCGAATTTGTTTGAAATAAATATGTTTTAAATTATTTATTAACGTTTATAAAGTCTGCTGAGCCTGGAAAGTCAATTATTAATCACGTGACGATCAGTAAGGTTCTAAAATCTGTCTGTTTTGAAATAATTCATGATAACAATGGATTTTTATTAGCAGCTTTGCCTTTTATATTTCGCCAAACAAAAAATACGTTGACAATGGACAGGGAGTAGGGATTTGCAGGACGATGTGGTGAGAAATGCAACTGTATATGAGATGTCACTGTAATGGAAGAATTTTGTAGGGTTTTAACTCAATTCCTGTAACTCTAATAAGAGCATAATTTTTTGCCTTTTTCGTATATTAAGTATGCGGAACGGCTATAGGACCGCTCCAAAACTGAACGTTTTATAGAAGGCTTGGAGACTCATAGTGTTATATACCATCGACTCAGCTCGACGAATTGAGATGGTGTCTGTATGTGTTTTTTTTTCTTCCTGAGCAATAGAGGGGGAATCTGCTCAACAGACATCCTGGGTTGTCCAGGAAGTGCGAAGTTACGGACCACCTCCAACAGCAAACGAGGCAGGCAGGACTACATCCCCGACCCGCTAAACCGTTTCCATTGCCGCCAAGCCCATAGTCCCTTCGGTACAACCAGAAAGTAATGCTTCAAAGGGGGGCCAGTGCACAACGCACCCTCGAGGTTAGCTGCGTGTCCTTGCAGCACCGAACATCGTGACTCGCTTTTTTAGAAGAACACCATGGTATCGTGCCAGTGCATTGCCGGCTTTCCAGGTGGCCTTACCACGCCCTATGTCCTCGGAAGGTGGGAAGGGTCGACTTCGCGCCTGCTTCCCTCTGCACGACTGGTATCAAGAATGATGATGCCGCGTGCACCCCAAATTGACCTCTCTGCGACAGGGTCTATTCGCCAACACACAGAGGGACTTGCCGACGCGGTGCCTACGCCTGCCCCAGCCTTGACGAGGACCCCTTTCCGTCCTCGGGTTCGGAACCCGCCCGGTTGACCAACGCTGCGAAAGCGACGATACCATGTTGTTCTTCGCGCGACCACTTGTTCGATTAAAGGATCGAGTTCGACCACAAGGCATGACCACCGGTATGACCCATGAAGCCGACTCCGATCCCTTGGACCACCTCTTATTTGCGCCTGAACTAGCCATCCTTGAGTCCACGCGCCACCTTCTGTGTAGCTCCGAGACGATTTGGGCGATAGCCGATAAAACGGCGTTCCAGCCAACTTCATCTTTACACATCCTCCGAACTAGGTTGTCCGGGGTAGTGTCCAGACCACATGTGGCAAGCATGTGGTCACGCATTGCGCGAAAACGTGAGCACACGAACAACACGTCCGGTGTTGAACTTAATCTAGAATTTTAAAAACACCTAAATAAAGAATAAAAAAAAAAAGAACAACACGTGTTCCGCCGTTTCCTCTTAACCTGCGCACACCAAACACTCGGGCGAGGCCGAGCAAGCCAGCTGCGTTACCTGCACTGTGATTTTGCAACACGCTTGAACGCCGGGCACTTCGAACCCCCCATGGGGTGCTTGCTGCGGGCAGCAGGGACCATGTCCAAGGGCTTGACGACCCCTCCCCAGCCGTCTGTGAGTCAGGGGGTTCTGCCTAGGAGGTGGTGGGGTTAACAGGGGGCGCTGTTAATTCCCTCCCAAAAACCACATATCCGCAAGCAAACCTTATCAAGCGACCGTGTGCCGCTTAAAGCATACAAGCCCCTAACCCCGAATCCCAAGGTGTCAGGCGACCCGTGCCGAAGGGATGAATGGCCTGGGGATGAAACAATTATCCAGGTCGTTAACGGAGCCTGTGGAGGTTCCACAGAGTGAGGGCTGCTTCGGCGGCAAGCGGGTAGTAGTGGGTGGTTCCCACACACCCCAAGTGGTGCACATGTGGTGCAAGCGAATGGGAGTTGGGGGTATTACTCGTAATACCCCACAGAATGAGGGACCGAGTGTATGGGTGAGCACACAAGTAAGGCTCGCAGGGTACGCATGGTCGGGAGTGTTAGAATGACTGAACTCTGGTGAGGCCTGGCAGGAGCGCCGGGGGCAGTTTCCTTTGCGGCACCTCAGAATTAGGGGACACGAAAGTCTCGCTGCGTCTGGCAGGAGTGTCGGGGGTTGATGCTTCTGCGGCACCTCAGAAATCGGAGACATGTAAGGTAGTGGTGCGACCCTGTTCCAGGATGGGGGAGACCACCACATTGGCTGAGGACTACCTGGGCTTCGAAATGTCAATGGGTGGGTGCTACCGGCATAGTACCTAACGGTGACCTATTGGCAGTATCAAAGCCTGGGTAGGTGAGTGTTAGGCACGTCTGACGTGCCGGGTGTTCCACGCCCAAACGATGCACAGGAGGTGCACAGAGTGGATAAAATGGGAGATGGGGTATTACAACCCCCACTGAGTGAGTGACTGAATGTCAAAGAGAGTGGTGCACAAGTGGTGCAAGCGATCGGGACTGAATGTATGAGCGGGCACACAAGTCAGACTCGCATGGTACGTATGGTCAGAGTGGCTGCTTAGGCAGTAGTGTGATCCGGCTGTCAGGGACGGAATGAGTGAAGTCTCGCTAGGCCTGGCAGGAGTGTCGGGGGTTGATGCTTCTGCGGCACCTCAGAAATAGGAGACATAAAAGGGTCTGCCTCGTAGCTGAGGTAGGAGCGGCATAGGAGCCACCAACCTAGGGTCGCCTCCGGCTTGGTAGACAAGTGGTGCCACCCTGTTGCAGGATGGGGTGAACACCACACTGCGTGAGGACTGCCTATGTTGTGAGATGGCGGCATGGGTACCCCTGCAAGGTACCTGTTTGTCCCTTGCAGTCATTCAAGCGGCATAGGCAGGTGAGTGTTGGGGCACATGTGGTGCCAGTGTGTCTTGTGCAAATGTGTTGCATGGGGAGTGTCGAAGAGCTGAGGCGCATACGTGCACTTGTGTACGTCATGGAGGGGCGCAATGCCCAATAGTCATCCCCAAGTATTGCTTAATTGCGGGCCGGGGAATGACTGGAGAGGAAGGAGTTGGTTTTAGTGGGTCGGGAGTGGTGATCCCATCCCCACACTACCTGGGTTCGCCTCCCCAGGTGTCTGTTTGCAGATTTCCACCTTCGTTAAAAAAAAAAAAAAAAAAAAAAAAAAAATGGGATGCTTGCTGGAACAAATCAAACAATTGGAAGGGTTCGTGCAGCATTGTGCCTTATGTCCCTCCAATCCGCAGTGTCGTGACGAGCTCTTCGACTTCGGTGACGTCGTCCAGGTCTTTAACCCTTAGATTCACCTCCGTCGTGAGTGCCCTCACCTTGACCGTCTCGCCTAGGACTTCCTCCGCCAACTTCTTGTAGGTGGCGCCCTTTTGCGAGACGCCCCGCTCCAGCTCGAGGATCATCTCACCCATCCGGGTACGTCTTATTCGACGTACGTCGGCGCCGAGTTCACCGAGCTTGACGTCACTCCTCATCGCCTTCAAGACGTCCGAGTACTTGGCCTCGTCCGCCGTGATGACTAGGGCATCGCTCTATTTCCCTGGTCTGGGACGGCTGAGAGCTCTCAGCCTGCCGTAACCCCATACCACCGTCTTTCCTGGGTGGACGGACCTTTCCAGGTCCTTCCTCCCCCGGTTTTGGAGGTACCTGGCCGGGGTTCAGCATCTCAGCCCCACTACCCTTGTTCGGGGTAGTAACCCTCCGCGTTTTGGAGCGGCCCCCAGGGAGCTCATCCCTTGGAGACTGGCCCCCCCCCGTTTTTGTGTCTGCTCCGTTGGAGCAGTCACCCCCGACGTGCCCGCGATTACTTGAGCCTCAGTCTGGGTAGACTTTAGTACCACCGTCTTCGCTTGCACGCCCTCAATCGATTCGACCTTGCCCGAGTCCGCGAATCCTTGGGCGTCAGTCTGGGTAGAACTCGACTCCACGGATTTCACGGGCTTACACTTGGCCGTCCCGACCGCCCTCTCCAGCTTGGCGTCCAGCATCGACTTTCGAAGTTTCAGCAAGCTCCTCTTGAGGTCCCTACTGATATTATACTTCGATGACGCAAAGTCGATGATGGCGTCCAGCTGTTCCGTGTCGCCACCTCGAAGGCTGAAAGCCTATCGCGTTTGCGGTTCATCGCCTTCACAAGCCATGGGCCGTCTATTACCTCTACCAGCGTGGCCTGGGAGATGGTTAAGTGACTCACGCTGGCGCTGCGCACCGAGCTGCCTCCTAGGCGGAGACCTGAACAACCCACCTCTTGCGAAGGTGGGTGGCTAATTGAAGAATTGACTTGGTTTTTCATTTTGGTCCCACGAGTTGCTCGGGAAAAGAGGTCCACCACGCCAGAGTCGAGCATGACGCGGTAAGGGGCAATTACTGTGGAGGGTGCCCAGGTACCCAGGTAACCATAAGCATTAAAATAAGCCATACGTGCGACTATAAGGCTACCACAGAGCTAACAAACTTCATACTGGCTCTATAATAGCCCTATATAGCCGAAAAGGCGAAATAAAGTGCTAATGGTTACCTGGGTAGCTCATTATTTCACCCCCCTGGCCATGCATCCCCTTGGCACGGGTCGCTTAACGCCTTGGGATTAGGGGTTAGGGACGATGGTCCCTTTGGTCGCACCCACTCACTCTAGCTGATGGCAGAAGGACAACAGTGTCCAGGCTGCACTACCAGTGTTCGAGCCGTCCCTGCCGAATAAGATGATATAGCGTATCGCTCAACCGCAGCCTGCGATACATTTCACAACCACACGCAGCTGCACGAAGGAAGCAGAATTTGACGCAGCCACAACGCAACAGCGCGAAATGAGCGCGCAACCCGGGCAGAAGCTATGAACAGAATAACAAAACATGATATGGACTTGATTGATATAAGAGATAAAAGAACAGGGCACAATATCAAAAATTTGCACCGAAATATCATTTAAATATCAAGATATGCTATGGATAAGAACAAACTAATGGCACTTGATATCGATCACTTATTACAAATAACATATCTTGATATCCTCATGATATTTTAGTACAAAATATTGATATTGTCGCCTGATCTTTTATCTCTTATATCAATCATGTCCATATCTCATTTTGCTATCTTATCAACATTTGATATTATTGAGCTATTTTCGTCTACTCGGGAAGGAGCGCACCAAAAGGGAGTGGACAAAAGGATGTTTTTCCAGCCGAGAAGGAAGACACCATCATTGTACGCCGTGCTTCCCACTCGTTGAGACGTGTTGCAAATTCAAGAAGTGAAGTTGAATATCACGAAGTAATGTAAATTAGTTGTAAATAAATTATCGTTGAAGTTAAATTAAGAAGAGGACTTCTTTATCCGGTATCCGATTTCCGTGGTCTGGTTTTTCTCGGATAGTTCCGTCGGTCCGCCTATGTTGAGGTTTCCCATACAGTCCACTCACGAACAACCAGCTAAGTACAAAACTCTTAGCACGCGGTCGATTGTCATCGGAAGACCCGTGGAAGCGTGAGATTGGAACTTGTGAGGACCAGAGCTGTGTAGGTCGCTCCTTCCCAGATGTCAACTCACCATTTCGCAGCCCAGTGTGTGTGTGTGTACAAATTTTGTAGACACACTTTTTTGAACTTAGCATTGTCTGAATTACTTCATTCGATGGGGAATCTTGTCCAATTGTTTGTTATTGAAAATTGGCCAGATCGGACTATCAGAAGTTATGGCCAAAATATTATTTTTATGCCCAAAACACGCTAAAAAATACTCTAAAAACTATAATTATATATTTTTTTTTTTAGTGGGGGTCCCGTAGCGTAGTTGGCTACACGTTCGCCTCATAAGCGAATGGTCATGGGTTCGATTCCCAGCCCCTCCACCAAACCCTTGTCAGTCGCCAGAAGTGCAGTCCGTACGGTGGCGTTTTGGGGAACGCGCCTCACCGACACGGCTGCCTGATGACGACTGACAAATCTGTTCTTCTCGGAGGCATTCCTCCAACGTGCTTCGATTAATGGCAACCAAACAAAGCAACGATCACTGGATTCACCACATGGACAAATGAACACAATGGACTCACAATGATATGGACTGGCAACGACAACAATAACGAATTATGGACATCTAAAAAAAATAGATTCTGTGTGGACTCTGTACAGCAGAGTACCACAGTAGATCACGGCACAGTAGCGGTTAAGAACACAGAGTGCCTACCAAATAAATATACGAATAAAAAAAAAAAATATTTTTTTTAGTATTTTTTGCACGAGAAAGGCAGCAACACCGCCAGGTGGATTAATCAGGTTTTGTATCGAAGTAACACAGTAAAACCAAAAAAAAACAAATGATTGCTTTGAAAACAGGAACATTGGAAACGAAACTGAAGTGATATCAAGAGTGATATTCAATTGTACCCAAAATCATAAGGGTGGAAGTCATTGTTATTCATGAATGAATTAATGTTATGAATGAGTAAGAGAATGAGTAAGCGTTCGTTGTAAGCGTTTTGCAAAACGTCACCCAAGTTTGCAAATTACGTACCAGTGCCGTACCCTGAGCGGAACGTGTGCTGCTAGAATCCAAGGTTCACCACACAGATAGAAAAATCCACTGAAATTTACGCTAAAAATCATGCACATAAATGGAACATCATTACTAGCGTAATTCCATACGGGATATAGCCTAAATGTATACAATATTTGTTGTGAATCGTCTATCTTGTATGCAAGTTGTAAGCAATCTTGTTAGGAAGAGGACCATTTAAGCGAAGAATGGCGTAAATTTCCGCATGACAAATTTTACGCGCTGTATACTTTTCAGTATTTTTTTCTGTGCATCTTATCGACGACTTTGGACACACAAGAGGTCTGCAAGATGGACCGGTACCTCGTGACATCCCACGATGAGATGCCGTTCTTAGGAATGGGGATGACCAAACATTTTCGCCACTCTTCCGGAAAGGTTTGGTCAACTCACATTTGATTGACCAAATCTAGGAACCGGATCTTTATGATTTTTTTTTTATCTTTATTTAAGTGATTTTAGGATCAAAAGGCGGTAGCTTTTTGAGCATGGGGTATCCGATCTCGTCGGAACCGGAAGACATCCCATTACTGTTGGAGAGGGCGAACGACAGCTCGGCAGCAGAAAACGGTAGATTGAAACCAGAATTTTGTGAATCTGGGTCAACCCAAAAGGTTGTTGGGGACGAAATGCTACCATAGTGATTATCCGCTGAAACTCGGTGGAGTTGCCGATCACCGATGCTAGCCCTGCAAGTGTGTTGGCTACCTCAGTGGGATCGGTAATGGTACTACCAGGTGTATCAAGGTGTATGGGGGAAGCTCTTTGCTTGCCAGTAAGGGAAGATCCATTAATTACGTAACACAAAAGTTGGTCATTTTCAAACCCTCCCCCCTGCCACACTTTTTGTAAAAAGCCTCTAAAATTTTTTGTATGGAATGTCATACTTCGGACAACCCCCTCCCCCTTCAAGCGTTACGTAATTTATGGATGCTCGCTAAGCGCGTTGACTTCTTCCAGAGTTCAGCACCCGAACCGATTGAGAGAATCGAGGAAATCCTCCCAATTTTTACTTTTGGCTTCAAATATTACTGACCTGCATTCATAGTGCTTCTCTTTATAGACCTGAAGGGCATTTACCTTATCAGAATGACCAGCGTGAAGTCTCTACTCGCCTTAACCACCCGACACGTTTCATCCGATCACCAGCGTAGTGCCTTTCACCCTGGCGGGACGGAATGGGTGAAGCTGGGAAGAGTTGTAGGCGTGTCTCGTTAAAATGTGCGTCGAAGGTGGAAGCCATATGCCTCCCAGTCAGCGGCATTGTAGCGCCATCTTGGCTTTCAGGTGATGTCCGGAGGCGAGGCATGGACGGTGACCGAAATCGGAACGTGGTTGCTGCCGAAAGTGTGTAGACTATTCTTACTTGAAAGAGGAAAGAATAAACCTACTGGCGACAGTCACGTCGATAGCAGTGGCCATTATTGAAGGTGGGCGTTGTTGAGTAATACAAGGTCCGCAGTTTCGAACAGTTCAAGTAGGGCGGTACCTCTGGGATCAGTCCTAGGATCACCCCAAACCGGGTGATGCGCGTTCATGTCCCCCAAGAGAAGGACACGGGACGGAGAATCGTCGATTATTTTGTTTACCTTTCTTATGATGCCCGGTAGATTACCACAGGGAAAGTAAGCGTTTACCCCGCTAACTGGGAAACTGCCTCGGAGACGGACTCACAGTATCGGAGGACGGACAATTGAACTGTATGGTTGATACGTTGTTCTTCGAAGTCTTGATTCCCCAAGTCGTCCGTCGGGGAAAAACTACGCGTCCCGAGTACGCCTAACGGGAAACGCTTGACTCCCTCGAAGTCCTCCGGAGTAGCAGCGGCTTGGTCCTTCTTCCGTCTATCTCCGGGCGCCGGAGAGTGTTCCTCAGTTCCGATGTTAATACATTGTTTTTAATTGTTGGGCAAAGCTCGTCGATCGATTGATACCAAAATCTCCAAAAATCGGTTGAGTTATTAGTCCATACTTCCTAACCACTTTTCGCGGCGGTCTCAAATCCGATTCTGCAGATTGACCCTCTATCTACCCGAAGGAAGACGAAAAAACACCCTATCCCGGAGGGAAGCTCCAGAAGCAGTTGCTGCTGCGGAATACGGGTCTCCGACTTTGTGTATCGGATCCTGAAAAGCTGCTTTCACAACAGAGTTTTGGTGCACAAGACGAATAAAGACAATGCGAGTTACAGCTGACGTTTCTCAAGGCTCAATCTTCGATCCAACCTTTTTTTGGAAAATGAATATTGTTACCGGCCAAAACGGTCACATAAACCTCTACATTTATCTCCAACTTTTTATTACTACAGTTGCGATTCGCTGGTTGGGCCACGACCTCGACCCAACTAACGAAATCGGTTTTTTTAGTTGGGCCAACTGACAGCCATTTAAACACGTATATTTCGACTTGAACACCACAAATGATGTCCAGTGACGCCTAGAAGTGTGCGCCGCCACCGCCGACATTTTTGCATCGGCGCGCCACCGTTTAAAATTTGTCACGCCGCTGGTCTATAGTTTTCCACGCCGATTCAAATTTGAAGAAGTCCGCAGAATTTTCAGTGAAAATTCCGGAGATTCAGTGGAATTTCCGTATAATTTTCTGATTGATCTCTACAATATCACGTTGAAACTCCAGAGAATTTTTTTTCTTGAAAATTCCGTACAATGTCTTGTTGAAATTTTGAAAAACTCTCTGTAAAAAATAAAAAGAAACTCGTGCGGAAATTGCGAAACATTTCCCGTTAAAATTTAAAGAATTTATCGTTAAATTTTTGTACGGAAAAAGATCGTTCGACAGAAAGCCATTTGGCTAAAGACCACAAGGCTGATAGTTGCTTGGTCGAATTTGTCGCTTGACCGAATATACCATTTGGTAAAAGACTATCTAGCATAAAGTTATTTGACCTTTGTCATTCGGTAGAACAGGCTGAAAAAATCGGTTAGCCGAATAGCTCAATTGGTCGAATTTGCCATAAGGCCGAAATGACATTCGGTCAGAAGTGTCGTTCGGCTGCAACCCATTTTGGTTATTTTCGAAACATTAACGGAAGAATGTTTTGAATTTCGCCGGAAAACCCGGATAAACTTCCCCAGAAAACTCTATATTTTTTTGAGAATATTCATTTGACAATTATTTTCCACGGGAACTACTTTGAAGTGTTGAAAATTCTTTGAAATTACCGAGAGGAGTTCTTTGGATTTAGATTCATCGTATTTTACATGAAAGTCTCTTCAAAATGTTCATGAAAAATTTCTACAGGAAGATATTCCTCGAAATTTGCACAAAAAATTCTTCATAATTGTAGGATTTTGTGACTGGTACAAGGGGTGCTTCCACGTTGACTTTCTCAATCTAGATTAATTAAGACGACTAGACTAAAGCCAACGTTGAAACAGAAATCCACGGGAGACTCTTTGGAAAAGATTCAGCGGAAGATTGTTCAAAATGTAGATTTCAATAACAAAAAAACTCAAAGGTGCAGCCCAATCGGGTTGTACGCAAAGGTGACGTAGGACTACGTAGCTATTCGAAATTGATAGTATTTGCCATAATAATTTGTGTCGTTTTATTTACATAGAGCAAACTGCTCGGAGGCCAACTGAATCAAGAAATCGAATAGTTGTTCCCAGTTGGATGGACTTTGAGTCTCTAACCGTGAAATTAACATGACTTATTGGCCGCTGAAGCCACTCGACTGGCTTTCAGTCGGGGACATCACAATCCTTACTTTGCCACGAACGCTTACATCGCGGGCGAAGACCAAACGTTGCATATAAATATATTTGTGTTTGGTTTCACGCCACTTCTGATTCTGCTTATTTCTCCTTTATTTCGACCATTTTTGAGGATGGTGTCCTCCAAAAAGGTCTTTATGCATACAAAAGAAGGTTGATCCGACAATCCGATATGAACTTTCTTTAAAGTGCAAAACTCAATCGTAACTAGTAAATTTGATAGCGCGGTGGAGGGAGATGATGCAATTAATTTGAACGGGTGGAATCACTAACAGCAACCAAGCTACCACGCTAAACCCGATGCCGCCGAAACAATCTATTTTCGCCATTAACTCTTTCTTTCCATAAAATACTGGTCCTGAGAAGAACCAATTTTCTTTTCCCAATGCGTCTTTCCAATAAGTAACTGCATCCAAACGCTTGACAGCACCTTGCGTTGAAATTGTCCGACCGCCTTCGTGCTGCTGTGTCCGCTCCGCTGCATCGAATGTCGAACCGAATCCCGATCAAAACGGCTCGCGCGCGCCGAATAGCAGCTTTCTTGTATTTAATAAATTAAGCCCGTTAGCCCCGCCCCTTTGTGATCTAATATGGGTGTTAATAAAATGTGCACTCATAACGATTAATGAAGGGGCGGGGCTAATGGAATTACTTCATTAGATATAAGAAAGCTGCTTTCCGGCGCGCGCGAGCCATTTTGATCGGGATCGCAGCAGACAAGAGAATGACAAATTCTAAGAATCGTATGAAATTTTCTCGCAAGATTCTGAATTTTGTTATGAGCTGTTGGTTATCTGAGATGCGTGAAGAGTAACAACATAAATTCGGCTCAAGACGAAGTTTCTTCATATTACCAAACATTACCTCTTGGCATCTGTCTGTCCGAGCGACGTTCACCGATGAGTGGTTGCTGTAGATAGTTTCCACAGAGGTGGCGTCTTCATTGATTTTATGCAAAAGTAGGTTGATCCTACTATCCGAAATAAACTTTCTTTCAAGTACAAAACTCAATCGTTAATAGCGAATTTGATAGCGCGCCAGAGGGAGATGATGCAGTAAATTTGAATGGATGGAATCACTAACAGCAACCAAGGTACCACGCCAAACCCGATGCCACCGAAACAGTCCATTTTCGCAATTAACTCTTTCCATAAAATGTTGGTCCTGAGAAGAACCAATTTTCTTTTCCCAATGCGCCTCTGTCCAATAACTAACTGCATCCAATCGCTTGTCGACACCTTGCGTTGCAACTGTCCGACCGCCACTCGATGATTTTTGCTAAGCCTCCAAAAGATGAAATAAATTTTCAGCATTGCCACCCACTCCGTGCTGCTGTGTCCGCTCCGCTGCTTTGAATGTCGAACCGCTCTCTGTGGAATCCCGATCAAAATGGCTCGCGCGCGCCGAACAGCAGCTTTCTTGTATTTAATAAATTAAGCCCGTTAGCCCCGCCCCTTTGTGATCTGATATGGGTGTAAATATAATGTGCACTCAACGAATAATGAAGGGGCGGAGCTAATGGAATTACTTCATTAGATATAAGAAAGCTGCTTTTCGGCGCGCGCGAGCCATTTCGATCGAAATTCCGCAGACAACGGACCGTTCGAAGAATGACAAATTCTAAGAAAGTTTCCACTGAGGTGGCGTCTTCATTGATTTTATACAAAAGAAGGTTGATCCGACTATCCGAAATAAACTTTTTTTCAAAGTGCAAAACTCAATCGTAAATAGCGAATTTGATAGCGCGTCGGAGGGAGATGATGTAGTGAATTTGAATGGATGGAATCACTAACAGCAACCAAACTACCACGCCAAACCCGATACCACCGAAACAGTCCATTTTCGCAATTAACTCTTTCTTTTCGTAAAATGTTGGTCCTGAGAAGAACCAATTTCTTTTCAACTTTTCCCAATGTTCCTTCCCAACTAACTGACACCACAATTTGTAATAAATTTTCAGCATCGGCACTGGCGGTGCGGGATCGCCACAGTGCTATTTTTATGGTCAACCTTTTCTGAAATTCTGGTTCGTTGAGGTTGAATGATCTGCAGCAACACATCGAGCACCATCACCAATGCGATGGATTTCCTTTGAAAATGTCATTAGCGCCTCCGTGATGCTGTGTCCGCTCCGCTGCGATCACTTTGATGCGTCTGCCATGCGTAAAATCTTGTTCAAACTGAGGATTAGATCCAAACCCGCAAGAGATTGATTTTTGATGTCTGTGCTAGTGATGCATGTACGTGATTGGTTGGTTGACCTATTTCTAAACTTTTTATCAATTTTCGATAATAAATAGTTTAAATTCAGTATTTCCATATAAATACAAAGAAGCGTTGACTCATCCTTGATCGAATGGTCCAAAAAAATTGAAAATCCATCGAGAAACGGCTTAGATATTAAAGTTTAAAGTCTATCATATTTTCGTGACGGTCCCCGATTTTCGCAATCGCAAAGTGTACCCCAATATAGAAAACACAGACGTAGTCCTACGTCAAAAGTCTTTGGTTTTTTACGGAAAAATGCTTGGTGGAGCATCTTGGTCAGCTTGGAGCTGATAATAAGTCAATGACGTTTGCCCTAACAAGTCGTCTGGTTGAATCGATCGTTCAGCCGAAGAAGTCATTAGGCCAAAAATGCCGCTTGGCCGAAAATATCATTTGCCATACGGCCAAATGTCAATTACTGAACGGATCATATGATTATAACTGGTCACTCGTTTGTTTAAATGGTCTTTTCGACATATGACTATTAAACAAAGTTCCGTAACCTCTACTTTTCAAGTCGATACTGGTCTTTAAGCCAAAATTCCATCTAGCCGAGCCGAACTGATTGTTTATCTGAAAATATTAGCAGTTCAACAATGGTTTGGCCAAAAGCGACATACAGCCAAAATGAAGATTCGGCTGAACTGAAAAACAACCATTTCGGCCAAATGGTATTTTCTGCGAAAAGTGTCGCTCGGCTGAATTAATCATTTGGCCAAAACAGTTGTTTAGCCGATTAGGTCATGTGGTAAAAATGCAGTTTGGCCGAAAGGGGTTGTTTTGCAGAAAGGACATTTTCGGGCCATGTGTTTCTTTCTGTCAAATGACCATTTCTACCAAACGACAATTTCAGTCAAATGATCTATTCGGTATATCGATTTTTAACCAAATTACCAGTTCGGCCGAATGTACATTTCGGCTATATATCGACCTGATAACAGTTTCAGAAGTGCGTTAAAATCGGCTTAACAGGATTTGGTTAGATGACTTTTGGCTTAAAGGCCAATATCGACTTAAAAAGTAGAAAGGTTAGGGTCTGTTCACAAATTACGTAACGCAAAAATCCGAGTTGTTGATCCCCTCCCTCCCCCTCGTAACAAAAAGTAACATTTTTGGTATCCCCTCCCTCCCCCATGTAACGCGTACCTGTGTTTTTTTCCCTTCTCTGAAACATTTGGATTTTGGTATTTTTTAACACTGTTAGAATAGGGACGGCACATGATTAAAAATCAAGGATATCAAGAATGCAGCTAGTAGAAATGAAAATAGAATTTGCGATCATAACCATTTACTTGATTGATTGGTTTAATCACCGTTACTCAATATGGGGTTGATTTATTGATATTTTTCGGTGAACAATAACTACGCCATTTGTTTTCCTGCGTGACGTTTCGGTCTACTACTATGTCTCGACCATCTTCAGACGCCTTATTTATTGAAAAAATTAAACAAAAAAATAAACATTAATTAAATTACAATTATTTAGAACGGCACTTTACATTTAACACAACACACTTTTTTTTTCCCACCACAACTCACACACATAACCATTTACGTTTACAATTTTGCGGAACTGTGGTGTCGAGAAATACAATATTCGCTTGGTATTTTTACGCATATCAGTCCCGCTATGTCAGCATGCTTGATTTCGATAAGGGAAGATCCATTAATTACGTAACGCAAAAATGGGACATTTTCAACCCCCCTCCCCCCTATGTCACACTTTTTGTATGAAACATCTAAAAATTTTGTATGGATCGTCACACTTTGCTCAACCCCCCCTCCCCCCTCTAAGCGTTACGTAATTTGTGGACGCTCCCTAATGACTAATATACGATAATGATAAACAGCAATTACTTCTATCAGTGATTAAAAAAAGACATTCAAAAAAAAAATTATTCGCGCTATGCGTAACATTTGGTAGTAAGCAGCCCCTCCCCCACCTTATAGTGAAACAAAGTATAACACAAGTAGGACCTCCCCCCTCCCCCCAGAAGCGTTACGTAATTTGTGAACAGACCCTTACAAAATTTAGATAAATGGTCATTTGACAAAAAGGAGTTTTCGCCGGTAATGTCATTCGGTCAATCGGGTGGACATTTTTGAACATATTATTCGTTCAGTAATTGACATTTGGCCGTATGACCTTTGGGCCAAACGACATTTTCGGCAAAATAGACCATTCTGTCAAACAACCATTTCGGCCAAACGGTATTTTCGGGCTGATTCGACCAAACGACCTATTAGGGAAAACGACTTTTTCGACCAAATTACAAGTTCGGCCATATTTTGCTTTGAGCCATTGGAATTTCTCATGAACAATACTCTAGTCGTTAGATAACTGCAACATGTTTACGTTTCAGTTAGCGAATACCTTTCGAACGCTTCCGAAGCGTATCCCTATGAAACCAAATCCTATTCCCTTCATGCGCTTGAAAGAGAAGGATAAGTAAACGTCAGCAACCTCTATTTTGACGTACGGTTGCTTTTTAGTTGGACCATAACCCAACCAGCGGAGGCCCATCTAAAAATTTGCCCAAGTATTAAAATCCCAACCAGCGAATCCCGACTGTATTGAATTACGATAATTTAAGTTACCAACTATGAAATACCAACTAAGAAATCATGAATATAATTGAAAATCAAACATAAAAGAATTACTGAATTTTCAATCCAAATCCAAGACCTAAAATCAAAATAAGAAAAAACCCTCCTCTATCCTTTGAGCACCTCTACAATTCGTGAACGCACACTTGTCGCTATTCCGTCACAATGTTATCTGACGTTTTGCTTCAGTTCGTCAGTACGCGGTCTTTGACGAGGAGAAAAGGAATAGGAATAAAACCGTTTGCCGCCAGGCATCGGGAGCTCAGTAAGTGAAAGATACTTAGGACAAAAAGTTAAAGTCCATGAAATAATTTTAATTTTCGTATCCTTCACAGTGTAAATTTTCTTTCTCAGAAACCAAAAAGGGCGACTTTGGTCACGTGTGCAGTGTAGTGCCGTGTGGAAGCCGAAAATTTGTTGTCTCCGGAATAGGGGAGAGATTTTGACTGCCTGCCGCAACGAACGAGCCATCATTTTGTAATTACGGCCGTGGCGCCGTGCGAAGGTCCTCGTGGAAAAAGCGTCCACCATCGCTGGCGTGCCTTGTCAAGGCCCAGCCGAAGCAAAAGCATCCACCATCGTTGGATCGCCGAAGCCCAGTCGAAGCCGAAAACCTCCACCATCACTGGCGTGCCTCACCCAGGTCCAGCCGAAGCCGAAAACCTCCGCCACCGTTGGCGGGCCTCACATGGAACTTCGCCCTAGACACGACCAAAGGCGAGCCAGAGTTGCACCTGTGGTCTCCAACTATCAGTGCATCCAAAGGAGAAATGTGGTATGTTATTGGTGCTTCCTTTACTTCCTTACTTGAATGGCTATAACACTGCCGAAAATACTATGAATATATAATGTTAATCTAAACTACACTATTGGTTGGGCTTCATTTTGAAAATAATCAGTATTTAAATCTTGTTTTTTGGTGGTCCGCTTTGAAAGTATTATAAGGGAAGTCTTTCCGCCCAACCTTCCAATTTCTCCCAAAAGCTACAAGTAAAACGACCCTGAGGTCAGAGGGTGAAGCAGCAAAAAGAAATATTCTAACAATATCATGGACTTTGCGGTCGTCGTGTCACTAATGGTGATGAGCAAGACGATGTAGAATAGTTGTCGATGACATAGACCACGGGCACGATTGACAACTGGACGAATGGAGTGAGGCTGCAGGCAACTCACCACAAACGGGTGAGCTTTTAGTCAGCAACAGCGATCCAGCGGATGGAGACGTCTTGACTGCATGAAACGTGAAAGGAAGGTAACAAACGGTTCCGTGGTAGCAGAAGTGGGACAGGACGCAGTAAAGAAGATGGACCCACCGGATCATTCCAAACCTGTCGACGTGGATGAAACGGAGAGAAGAACTTTTACCTGACGGAATTTCTGTCCGGTCACGACTACTTCAGCAAGTATCTACAACGGTTCGGGCATGCTTCGTCTGAAAACGTCAAGGTAACGCCCGGGCACGTCGTGTTCATATGCCCAAGGTTTAAGGCAGTACGAAAGGAAATACCCAGTTTTAGCATGGAGCAGTTTCTTCTTAGATTTGTGTCTAGGAAAAAAGCAAATTGGTAGTAGTCGACAGGATTATTACGGGAATATTATTCGAGTTGCAGAGGAAATCCAGGTTGAAAGTGAACCGGTGTCGAAGATTTTCCAGTGAAAATTGCGAAGGATAGTGTACTGGAAGAATGGTGGCTGCCATTGTGCAATTTACTGATTATGAATAGCTGGATAGAATGAATATTGAATAGCTACTCAGTCTTACAATTTTGTAACGAGTTTATAATCTACCCGACGTTTCGACACGGAAATTGTGTCTTTTTCAAGGGGAAGAATCTGTATGTTCCCTGTCATAAGGCGAGTTTAGTACTATTCCATTTAATTCCATTATTTCGACCTCAACTGTGAGGCCGTCTTAAGTGGAATAGTACTAAACTCGTCTTATGACAAGTAAAGACATTGTCACCGAAAAAGCTCAATAGTTCTCAGATATTTCTGTTCTTTCCCTTTTGGAAAAGACCCGTGTCGAAACGGCGGGTAGATAATAAATTCGTTGTGAAATTTTTCAGTCAGTCGAACAATTTCACGAGTTGATTATCTACCCGCCGTTTCGACATGGGTCTTTTCCAAAAAGGAATGAACAGAAATATCTGAGAACTCTGAGCCGCTCAATAATCATAACTTTGAATGTGAAAGCTCCGAAAAATTTCGAGAATCTTATGGGAAAATACAGACAAGTTTCCCACGAAAATTCCAAAGAATTTTCCGTGTAAATCCCGTAAGATTTCCCCTTAGAAATTGAAAAAATGGGAAATATTTCCCATATTACATACCAGCACCCGATCATGCTTTTTCAAATGATTGAATACGCTCATTCTCACTTTTCCCGCGGTTTGGTCCACGTTGGCAAACGACGGCGCAAGCTGGGCAGCCAATACAGCCAGCGGCTCGAATTCAATGAATATTTAAAACAATTACCTCTCTATTTGTGTGTTTTCGATTCTTTGCCGTGTGCCGGCCGTGCCGCCGCCCGCTGCTGGCTGGTCTGTCGGCCGGGAGGCAATAATTAATAGTTTGGAGTCGTTTTCGCTTCCCATTCATCGAACGCCGACTTTAGATCCCCGCCGACGTGAAACCGATCAAAACCAGTTGATTTTGAATTGAGTTGTTCTTCGGTTTGAATGTGGATTTTTGGATGCATACAAACAAATTTTTGTGTGAAAATAGCCGCAGTTGGTGAAAACATCTCACTGTTTTTTGTTTGTGTAGATCAACATTTGCAATCGGCTTTTGCAATGTGTTCATCTATCAAGAGCCTTTTGTTGGCTTGAATCTGAATTCACTCTTTTTGTTCAAATCAAGTAAGTTTGTAAATTTGTAAGTCTCCATGTTTCTTTATTTTTTGTTACAAATATAAAAAATGATATCCGTTTTCTGTTGTTGTGGGATAAAACGCTGGTTTTAATATACTAAACTCGGCATTTAATCTCACAGTATAGAAAGGAAACCCATTCTTATATTGTATAATAAACAGACAAATCGCTCGATATTTTACTTCTCATCCTAAATAATTTGCCGATCGTGAAGCAAATAGTGCCACGAATATGGATTACTCCGGAACCTCGAAAAGTGGGTAAGCGTTGGCCGCTGAATTACAGTTGATTCCATTAATTTAACTGTTTTGTTTTATACTTCAAACGAAATTGATTTAGAAAATTGCTCAATTACTAGCGCTCACCAATGAAAACGGAATAAAACGGCGGCAAAATAGTAGCCTTTGACTGAATTTGAACTGTGTTGCTTTGTTTCAATGGCCAATAGTTACATGCCGACGAAGCATGCCGGTTCGGTGCGATGCAGACGATGCCGACTTATTAGAGAGCGGCTCGCGTGGCCTACTGCAGCAAGCTGTGTAACTAAAGCAGACCAGCAGAGTGGTGGCGCGAAGCGGTGTTGTTGTGGCGTTCATTTAGGCTATTTGCTTACCAAAAACGGACGCGCACGCAGGAAAAACATTCAAACAACAACAAAATAAAAAGCCGCACGTAAATCGATACCAAAATGATCGGCACTTCGGCCGAAATCGTCTGAAATAGCCGCAGTGCTTTTATTTTTGTCGGTTGGATTAACCGCACGGACCGAGCGAGTGCGATTTGAAGATGGGGTAGATAGTAAAGGGTTCATTATGTAATCGAAACGGTATTCAATAAATCGTTCTATTTAGGCTAGGTTGAAAGAATGCGATTATCGATGTAAATTCAAACATACGGTAACTAGTCATAACTAGTCATTCTGGCGGCTCAAATGAAAGAAATTTCACTGCAATCATGTTTAATTCTTTTAAAGTTTTCGAATTATGTTAAATTTGAAGTGATGTCTGTGTATGTGTGTGCGCAAGCTAATCTCACTAGTTTTTCAAGCACTTATCCTTATCCGATTTGCTAGCAACAAGCTGCATTCGACGTGGAGTTCTGTCCCATTGTTTTGTATTGAAAATTGGCCCAATCGGACTATGGGCTTCGGAGTTATGGCCAAATTCCACAACAACTAATTACTTCGGAAGTTCCTCCAAGTAAGAGGTATTGGCTTTCAGTCTTTTGGGATCAAAAACGGGTTTTTATGTTTTCATCCGACGTTTCGGACCCATGTATTGTTAACTATGTTCCGTTTTGTAGTAAAGGTGGCGCCAAATAGAAAGGTGCACCAAAAGTTTCTGCGAGCCGGGTCAATTAAATTTCCGCCCTACCTCACACAAGACAGGGCAAACGAATTGTGGTGACAAATAGGTCCTATGCTGAGGGCTAATGTGACAACAAAACGGAACATAGTTAACTCCTTGAAAAAGGCACAATTCATGTGTCCGAAACGTCGGATGAAACGATAAAACCCCATTTTTGATCCCAAAAGACTGAAAGCCAATACCTCTAACGTCATAATATTAGTCGAATCAATTAAGAAAGTTCCTTCAAGAATTCTTGCGGAAATTCCTCCAGGAATTTCTTTGGAAGTTCCTCCACGAATCCCTCCGCAAGTTCCTCCAGGAAATCCTTTGGAAGTTCCTCCAGGAAATCCACTGGAAGTTCCTCCAGTAATTCCTCGGTAAGTTCCTCCAGGAATTCCTCCGGAAGATTCCCATCAATTCCTTCGGGAGCTCCGGAGGATTTCCTGGTGAGACTTAAGAAAGAATTCCTGAAGAAACTTCTTCGAAGATTCGAGTAGGAACTTCCGGAAGAATTCCTGGACGAATTTCTAGAATTCGGAATATCCTCCAGGAACTCCTCCAAAAGTTTCTCCAGGAATTCCTTCGGATGTTCCTCCAGGAATCCATCCTGAAATTCTTACAAAAGAACTTACCAAGAACTCCGGAGCCATTCTCGGAGGATCTTTCGGAGAAATCCACTTAGGTACTTCCCCAGGAATTCGCGTAGGAACTTTTGGAGGAATTTCTGGAAGAACTTTCAGTTGTACTTCCAGAGGAAAGAATTCCTTCGAGAAACTTCCGAAAGAATGCCGTGATGAACTTCCGGAAGCATTCCTGGCGGATTTTCCGGAGGTAATCCTGGAGTATGAAAAATACTTGGAGGAACATACGGAAGATTTCCTGGAATCCATCCGGAAGCTCCTCCAGGAATTCATCAGGAAGTACCTCTGGGAATTCCGCTGGAAGTTTGCCGAGAATTTCTCCTTAAGTTTCTTTAGGAATTCTTGAAGAAGTTTTTCCAGGAATTCTTCCGGAAGTCGCTTCAGGAATTCTTCAGGATGTTCCTCTAGAAGGTTCGTTAGGAATTATCCCAGAAGTTCACCATGAAATTCTTCCAGAAATGAATAATGAAATTCCTCCAGATATTTACCCCAAAATTTCTCCAAAAAAATCCCACTGAAATTCCTTAGAAGTTTCTTTAGGAAGTCCCCTGAACATTCTGGATTAACGGTTAAACCTCCGAAATTCCTTCTGAACATTTCTCCAAATATTCCTTCAGAAATTAATCCAATAATCAACACGGAAAATATTATAGAAACTCTCCGGGCAATGCTCACAGTACACTACTTCAGAAATACTTCAAGAAATATCAGCCGGAGGCCCCTAAAATATTTTGTAACTATTCACCCCAAAATTTCTCCAAGATTTTATTCAAAATAACTTTTAGGATTTTCCGCAGAATTTATTTAACTCATTCATTCATTTATTTAGTTTACATCTAAGCAGATAACACTGAATCAACAATTTGACGCCACAATACACGGTTCGAGCTAGCATAGCTCCATCTCCGAATGCGCCGCACGCTCGCCAAGTCGTTTTGCACCTGGTCAGCTCACCTCGCTCGCTGTGCTCCACGCTGTCTCGTACCTACCGGATCGGAAACGAACACCATCTTTGCAGGGTTGCTGTCCGAAATTCTTACAACAAACATGCCCTGCCCATCGTACCCTTCCGGCTTTAGCTACCTTCAGGATATTGGGTTGGGTGAGCTCGTGGTTCATTCTTCGCCGCCACACACCGTCTTTTTGCACACCGTCAAAGATGGTCCTAAGCACCCGTCTCTCGAATACTTCGAGGGCTTGCAAGTCCTTCTCGAGCATTGTACATGTTTCATGTCCTTAGAGGACTACCGGTCTTATCAGCGTCTTGTACATGACACATATGGTGCGGTGGTGAATCATTTTTGACCGCAGTTTCTTCTGGAGCCCGTAGTGGATCCCATGTAGACGAATTCCTCGACCACCTCGAAAGTTCCCCGTCTATCGAAACACTGCTTCCCAGGCGGGCCCTGTTGCACTCGGCTCTGCCCACAAGCATGCACTTTGTCTTCGATGCATTCACCACATGTCCAACTTTAGTTGCTTCACGTTTAAGGCGGGTGTACAGTTCTGCCACCTTTGCAAATTTTCGGCCGACAATGTCCATGTCATCCGCGAAACAAATAAATGGACTGGATCTTGAAAATCGTACCCCGGCTTTTACGCACGGCTCTCCGCATGACACCTCCTAGCGCAATGTTGAACAAAAGGCACGAAAGTCCATCACCTTGTCCCCGGCGCGATTCGAATGAACTGGAGTGTTCGCCCGAAATCTTCACACTGTTTTGCACACCTTCCACCGTTGCTTTGATCAGTCTGGTAAGCGAAGCCTTTTCGGGATGCGCTGAGTTTCTGACAAAACTTGCGTTTTTCTTGAGAACGGCATAGCTGTTCCATCTCCTCGCACTTCGCTTCTTCCAGGTGGCGTTTCTTCTCCTGAAAAAAAAGTTGAAGAACCGGCCTTTGATGCTCAACCAGCACATTCTCTTATTGATCGGCCACCACCCGATCACGCGCCTTTGCATATCGCCCATCACTATGAAAGCTGTTTTCCAGCTCGTGTGTGTTGCCGCAGCTCTGGTAGATGGTATGATTACCTCTAAACGTTCGCACCATTGATCCCTTCCAACAAACCTCCTGCAGCACTACGATGCCGAATCCACGATCCTTGAGCACATCGGCGAGTATGCGTGTGCTCCCGATGAAGTTGAGAGATTTGCAGTTCCACGAACCGAGTTTCCAATCGCTAGTCCCTTTCCGTCGCAGTGGTCTTCGCTGATGGTTCCGGTCCGTACTCTCTTGTTGATTGTTCGTTGCTTATGATTTTTTAAAGGCTGGCTTTCAGGGCCAGACACCAAACCTCCTAAATTTCCGGAGGGCCATTCCTCCTTATTTCCGGTGGACCATGGTGCACAGTTTCACTTTAGAGTCCCTCGCTGGCACTCGGACGATGATCAGCCGCCCCTAACATGGAGAACAGACGCTGTTGTGAGCCGATCCTGACATGGAGAACAGACGCTCAATAAGATTTGCACCTCCGGAGAGGAGCAACCCCCCTTCCCTGTCAGCATACGACCATAGTTCCCACCGGGGTTGGTTACCCGATCTTCCCTAAGGTTGCTCGTATCCCGGCCAGCACCGCGGGGAGGTAGGGATAGGAGTTGCTGGGTAAGAGGCTAAGGACCGCGAGATGGGGTCTATTTTATTCCTTCAGGTACGCGAAGTACCAATGGTACGCTTTACCCAGCATTTGCAGTGCCTATCATTTTTGGTAAATAGGAATTAGCTTAGCTTAGCTTAGCTTAGACTGACTGTACATATCAATGGTTGCTACTCCGTGATTGATCAGAACTGGTGCAAATTGCACTTCGATCCAAGTGAATAGTGGTTGGGACTTACCGTCTATTCTCGAAGTGCACGTTTCAGCAGCTCGCAAATGTTGATCAATAACGGCGCCGGCCAAGTCCTTACAGTCAGTTGGGAAAGGAAGGGACTGTTAGTGTGTGGTTATTGTTGTTACTAGAGACCGAGAATACCTCTGCATCTCCACAATAACCACGGGAAGGAAGTTGTGTTAGTTGGGTGGGGTAATCAGTAACATAGATCGGGATTCACCATGGAAAGTGATGTGACCTATGTAACTTCTATACAGCAGTATTAGCATTACCTTATCTTGTTCAATTGTTCATCCTTCGCGAGAATAAACAATCAATCGCTCAAAGTGAGCGATTGTCCATTTGAATTCTGGATTAAGCGCCTGCATCATCATTTCTTTAACATAAGGAAAGTAGAAAAGAAGCAAGATTCAAATCGAAAATAAGGTGCGGCTATTTAATAACATCGATAGTAATCGAAAAGCTAATGTCAACCAGCAACTCTTATTTTATCTCAATTTGAGGTTAAATAAGATTGCACAGCCAGACATATTTTGTTAATTTAAGTTTTTCAATATGTCGTTTATTTTTCATTACTTTCTTTTGTGTAGGTAATGAGAATGTTTTTATTTAGTGTTTCAACTACTGTTCACTCTTATGGATTTCATTATTGTATTATAACGAATGTAATAAGTATAACAAACTTAAAACTCATAATAACCATAATATTGTGTAACTAATGTAACTCAAAGCCCCTCTGAAACATATATTGCATCAAAGCAAATTGTATTATATGCATATCTTTAAATTAAGTAACCACGAAGTTATGAAAAAATTAGCTGATCCGGCGAGCTTCGTCTCGCCCAAAAATGTTCTCATTATTCACAAAATAAAAAGGAGACATGATATTCGAAGAATCGATTTATCTCGAAGATTAAATTTGAATTTCAATGTTATCCAGTCTCATCATAACATACAATTAGCATGAGCGAAGCCATAGTACAAGAATAATAACGGTATAAGCAGACATATAATTGTGTAACCGGCACTGAAACTATGTTAGATCCTAGTCAATAATCTCGATACACTTGTAGAACATACAACTGCATATATATGTTGTTTTTATTATGCACTTCTGAAACGAATTTAATTTTGTAAGAAAAAAAAATCTTGTCATTTCGTATTATTCAACAATTTTTGATGCCAAAAATGTCCACGAGTTTCACGATATGTCAGAAACTGCGCAACCTGTCTGAACACAACATTCCCGTGCCTCTTTTCACGAGAGACCTCCCAGATGGGCCACGGGAAATATTACAATATGATAACATGTCAGCTATCAATTTCGGAACACGGGACTTGCTGATTATTGCTGATACACATTCTTAGTAGTTATAATCCTTCGAAATAAAGTTCACTGGTGCAGAAAACATAAATGTCGCCTCAGCGCGGATTTAGAGCAAGATCTCCTTTCAAAAATAATCAGTAACTTAACTGCAAAAGCAGCGTATGAATAATTAAATTTATTTAACGGGATAAATAAATAACAAAATATTTTTGAGAAAATGGACTTTTCAGAACCGATTGCTTTGAATCTACCTACATACGATCATTGTAGAGATATGTTGGGCGGAACAGTAACTGCATGGATTTAACTGTGTTTTCGGTCCCCTTCCCCCATGGACAGATTTTTGTCATACCAATGATATCTTGTCCTTTATGTAGAGTAAGAAAATGGAAAACTCTTTCTCCTCCCATAAATTACATACCATACAGTTACATAAAGTGTAGATAGGAACATACTCACCGGAGATTCCATCTGAAAACCAAAAAAAATCCCCACATCACTAATTCTTCCACAGAACACAAAAATATCAGACCTGAATTACCAGTCATACAAAAGAACAACTAAATAGCCCAAATAAAAGAATTAAAGGCATACGAAAACTGAAATTTGACGGAAGCCGACACGAAGCACTTTTTTCCACCTTCACTCGCGAGCGCGGCACACTTCGATCCATCCCATTTTTGGTAAATAGGAATTGGACAAAAACTAAGTTCTACCTTCAGTATAACTTGAACCACAGAGAACAGACATAGATGCTCGAACCATTTTTTTTGCAAAACATTTGTAAACAAGCAAACCGAACCTCAACATCGTCATCGATATTGCAACTTACAATCTCATTTTTACAACACGATGGCGCTGGTATCCTATATAACGAGTATAACGACAGTAGCACACAATGGTAATTTTTTATGTCGCTAGCACTGATTCTCCATAACTTTGTTATAGTATAAGCTATTTCACCACTTTTTATGTAACACATCGAGCTATATTTTTGTTCAAATAATGACATATTTAGTAATATTTTTGGTAAAACTAGAAGAGAGGAGAAGAGATTTTGTTAAGGTAGGGGAAGTGGGGGTAGCACGCCCATAGGGGTTAAAACGCGCCACCCCTGAATAAGGTTAAATATCCCCATTTTGATTATTTTCAATAGTCTATACGATAAAGCAATGAAAAATATTGCCATTGGATACATATATTTCATGATCTTTCTCTAGTTATACATGAAAAACTCGAAAAAACGATTTTTGCGTGTTTTGATGCAATTCTAGCTCGGTGGAATTTAGTCTTTCTGTCGCTGTTATACGTTGATAAATTAATAATTGAGCCATGAGCCATGCTGCTTACTCGTGTTCTTTATGTTCCACACGAAATCGTCGTCAAAAATGGTTTTAAAACGATTTTATGGGCCTTCAAACTTCTGAGGTCGGTGTGGGGCATTACGCCCATGCTCATTTCGTATGACCGAAACAGCTGAAACATTCGGTTAATTGCCTTAATGTAGGCAATTAAAATGAAAATCAGTACAATTAAGCACATGCGCGTTTTAACCCATCCACTGGCGCATCTCACCCCGCATGGTTTTTTTTTTCGGGTGCTTTTTAAAAATCAAATTTCTGTGCAATAAAATGGACAATTAGATATCTGTTATCGGTAGTCAGTCGCAGATATGCTGTTCTTCAGTATGCGCTGATGAAAACTGGCTGAAATGGTGGTTTTCATTGATAAAAATGGCATTTTCCTTAACGTGGGCGTCCTACCCCCAGTTCCCCTACATGTTTTATAACAACCGCTGTTGCAAAAAACTGCTGTAACATAATACAGTCCCATCCCGATTTTGGCAACACCCGTTTTTGTCTACCCCCGATTTTGGCAACACCCGTTTTTGGCAACATTTTCTTCCCGATTTTGGCAACAACCTCGAAAATATTTTTTTTATTACTTTTTGGAGCTAAAACCTTTTTATTAATATGTAATAGGATAAACAAAACCAAAAAAGAATGCGTGTTCTGGGCTCTGTACGAATAGTGGGCACTTTTAGTGAAATAATGAATCACCACTCGTATCACCGCTCATTGCAAACAATTTATATTGAAACTTTTCTGCTGCTTTTTATTCACGTTTTTCATGTCCCTACTCTAATATAACCAGCCCACCGTAGAATGTCGTATATTTTGGCATTCTCACTGATTTTGTCGTCGCTGACTTACACCGTTGTAAATAGTACACCTTTTAAGCGAAGCCAGCTGTTTGCATCACAATGCAACCGATACTGCATGAGTGATCTAGGATAATAAGATAATAAGCAACAGTCTTATTGCTTAAAATTGACGCAAATTTGTCTAGCGATTAATATCACAACACTGTTGGCTTTTACAGTTTCCTGATGTATCAATTGCATAACGAGCCTTTTGATTCCAGTATGTTAGCCAACAGTTCAAGAGTAATGGTAGGAGTTTGGTAACATGTAACCGTAAGGCTCTCGAGAAGGCATTGAAAAAAATCAGATCGTGAGAAAAAATCGGGTTAATCTAAGCCAATTTGATGCTCTGCCGCGGGACAAGTTATGAGCTTCCTTAGATCTTTGAAATTGGACGTTCGATGATTCACCGTTTAATGTTCTTCAACGCTCACCAATGGAAGCCTATTGAGTGAAGCTTGGTAACACAACAATGAGCGTCCTTACGGTGCGCTATTAGAAGAAGCCATTCAAGCATTCTAAAAATGAAGACCTCTTAGAGTCTGGAACTCTAGCATACTGAATGGGAGGCGTTGATACTTTCTCTCGGCTATCTTATCACCTTGAAAGAAGAGTGAATAAGCATGATGTGGATGAATTTTTTGGGTTCATTGTACTAGAGCAAGCGGGGTACGAATGCAAAAATCGTAGCTTACATGGATACCTCACCACGGGTTGGCTTGTTAGACGGTGTTGGTCATTGTTTATCACAGCAACGATCGCCCCTACTCGTTATTTGGCATTCATCTGAGCGAGGCAGTTCACTCATTGGCTATAGATGCCACGATTGCAGTAGATCAATGCTTACTCACACTTTCAATGCCTGCTCTCGAGTGTTCTGTTTGTGAAAGTATCAGAAGTGGTGTACCTCCTGTGAAGTTCCCATGAGATCGCTGGTGATGCGGCACATGTGGTTTTATTATTATTTATTCAGCCTAAGGCCGGAGGGTCCGTAAATCGTCTTTCACCTGATCGATCCACCTTGATCGCTGCACACCTCGCCTTCTTGTGCCTGTCGGATCGTTGTAGAGAACCATTTTCGATCGGAGTGTTTTTTGAGTCCAAAGTACGTACGCTTTCCTGCCACGTTACGTCTCCGAATTTGTCTGCTGGTATCGTTATCGGAGGTCAAATGAGCCCAAGTACACGAATTCTTCAAAAACCTTGATTTTGTCGCCATTGATACAAGCTCGTGGTGAATGTCCGTTGTCTTCTTTTGAGCCTACTCCGTCTTCAACGTGTTAATGACTAGTCCGATCTGCTTTGCTACCAACCTCAGTCTGATGTAGGATTCTTCTATCTTTTCAAAGTTATGAAAATTAAAGTAATGCATGGAGAACTGTAGTCGAGTGTAGTTAACCCATACTCGCACTACATTGAATACGCTTGACTAATGTGCAGAATGCAAATTTCCGTTACCATTTTCTAAAACAATGGAATGTCTTATGCCTTGCGCTCAATTTTTACATAATTTCAGCAAAAATTATGCACAGAACTTTACTCCTAATCACACCGACCACAAGAACGTTTGCCTACAATAGAAACGTTTTTTAATCACCAAAATTTTTTGTAAGGACGTGGCCGACGCTATTGTTATTTAATTAATATTATTTATTATTCAATTTGTATTATGAAATTGGCTAATTAGTTACATTATCGTTTGATTACCAATCTTGAGTTTGTTTAAATTTTGTTTGAACTACAATCCCCGAGATATGAATAACACCCAAAAGGCCAAGCTATTTGAGAAAGCGATTTTTGATTTTGAAAAAATCATAACTTTTTTATTTTTCGTCCAAACTTGATGAAATTTTGACACAAGGTCCAATTTTTATTCTAGTTTTGGCTGCACAGATTTGCACATTTGCACATTTTTCGGAATTTCTGGATGGTTCCGGAATTATTCCAGATTCCCTTGGGGTACCAGCAAACTGGTATTTGGGGTATTTCGCCAATTACTCAATTTTTCTCCATGGAACCCATATCAAACAGTATAAAACAATATTGCCACACTAATAACGAGTCTCATAGCGATTTTTCCGAAAGTTAGTCTTCCATACGGACATCCCCAGGAAGCTTCCAAATGTCCCCAGGGAACCTGTAAATGGGACAATTTCGATTTTGCTCCGAAACATGTCGCGTGACGGCTCTTTCTTTACAATTTTTCATGAATATACTTGCTGTTGTTATAAAAGTGGTCGATGGTCAGTTTGGCCACTCTTGTGACACCCGGAATGCCCCCAGGGAACCTGTAAAGGGGACAATTTCGATTTTGCTCCGAAACATGTCGTGTGACGGCTCTTTCTTCACAGTTTTTCATGAATATAGGGGAACTGGGGGTAGGACGCCCACGTTAAGGAAAATGCCATTTTTATCAATGAAAACCACCATTTCAGCCAGTTTTCATCAGCGCATACTGAAGAACAGCATATCTGCGACTGACTACCGATAACAGATATCTAATTGTCCATTTTATTGCACAGAAATTTGATTTTTAAAAAGCACCCGAAAAAAAAATGATTTTGAAACCATGCGGGGTGAGATGCGCCAGTGGATGGGTTAAAACGCGCATGTGCTTATCGTACTGATTTTCATTTTAATTGCCTACATTAAGGCAATTATCCGAATGTTTCAGCTGTTTCGGTCATACGAAATGAGCATGGGCGTAATGCCCCACACCGACCTCAGAAGTTTGAAGGCCCATAAAATCGTTTTAAAACCATTTTTGACGACAATTTCGTGTGGAACATAAAGAACACGAGTAAGCAGCATGGCTCATGGCTCAATTATTAATTTATCAATGTATAACAGCGACAGAAAGACTAAATTCCACCGAGCTAGAATTGCATCAAAACACGCAAAAATCGTTTTTTCGAGTTTTTCATGTATAACTAGAGAAAGATCATGAAATATATGTATCCAATGGCAATATTTTTCATTGCTTTATCGTATAGACTATTGAAAATAATCAAAATGGGGATATTTAACCTTATTCAGGGGTGGCGCGTTTTAACCCCTATGGGCGTGCTACCCCCACTTCCCCTACTCGCTGTTGTTATAAAGGGGGTCGATGGTCAGTTTGGCCACTTTTGTGACACCCGGAATGCCCTCAGGGAACCTGTAAAGGGGACAATTTCGATTTTGCTCCGAAACATGTCGCGTGACGGCTCTTTCTTTACAATTTTTCATGAATATACTTGCTGTTGTTATAAAAGTGGTCGATGGTCAGTTTGGCCACTCTTGTGACGCCCGGAATACCCACAAGAAACCTGTAAAGAGGACAATTTCGATTTTGCTCCGAAACATAACACGCGACGGCTCTTTCTTCACAATTTGTTATGAATAAACTCGCTGTTCTTACAAAAATGGTCATTGGACAGTTTGGCCACTCTTGGGACACCCGGAATGCTCCCAAGGAACATTTAAATGGGACAATTTCGATCTTGCTCCGAAACATGTCGTGTGATGGCTCTTTCTTCACAATTTGTTATGAATAGATTCGCAATTCTTATAAAAGTGGTCATTGGTCAGTTTGCCACTTTGTTCAGAATCGCTAACGTATTCTTTTCAGAATCCTAAATAAATTCTGTTCAGAAAACCATTCGATTCTTTTTTTCAGAATCGCAAACAGATTCTGTTAGGAACCTTCAACGGGTTCTAGTCAGAATCTCAAACGGATTGGGATCCGAATTCCAAACAAATTATGTTCCGAATCTCAAACAGATTCTTTTCAGAATCCTAAACGGACTCTGTTCAGAATCCAGTTGTACAAATTCCTCTCCAAATCTCAACCGAAATTATGTTCAGAATTACGAACGGATTCTCTTTAGAACTCCAATCCAAACGGATTCTGTTTGAAATTTTGAATCCCGAACAGATTCATTCCAGAATCTCAAATAGAGTCTGTTTAGAATTCCAGACGGATTTAGTTTAGAATTTCGAACGAATTTTGCTCATAATCCTGAGTGGATGCTTCTTAGAATCTCGAGCCGATGCTAATCAGGATCCCAATAGGGTTTTTCTCAGAACTTCACCCTAATTTTTTACGACAAGTTATTGTTCACTAAGCCTCGAGCATAAAAACATAAGATCGAAACTTCAGAATCGGTAAGCATATGATCAACTGAGGCGAAAGGTGCTATGGCGAAAAAAAAAACAATTTCTCGTGTCAAGTCTGCTACTGCAAAAAATGTACTATAGACCTGGGTGCTGCTGAAAGAGTCGTCTTTTTGATCTCAAGCGAGTGAAGGGGTATTTTGAAAATATTGTCATGAGCAAAAATATTTAGCAGTTACTTAGTTGTCAAAAAATTCTCGCTCTTAAGATTTATCTTTTCATGCTGCATGAGGGCGCACAAATGCGCGATACTCGACAAATCGATTTTATTCGAACCTCCCAGCTATAGCGTTAGCGTTAGCGTTAGCGTTGTTACGGTATACTTCGTAGATTGGACACTAGTGATACTCATGTTTCTTATGGAATCCTTATCCAGATTGCTATCGGAAATCAAGGTGGGAATTACCCTTGATTCCAATCTAAGATAAAAATGGCATAAGCATGAGGATTACTACTCCCGGCCACGCCCATCTTTACCGTAACTAGGGATAGGAAAGGAAATGTTGATGTAGAACTTACTTAACGAGAGGCCCCCGACTTGGCGACGCCCTCATAAGGTCTACGGAGTTGGTGGTTGGGTAGGGTAAGGTAGGTCATGGAGGTTTGTCTCAAGCTGGCAATTCGACCCACAGACTATGTTGTTTACCTTTTTTTATTTAAACTCTTGCCAGCCGGCTGTCGAAAGAGTATGCTAATATCGATTTTATTTACAGTTTATTCTTTAAGTAATTTACAGGCGATTTCTTAACCTCAATCTATCAACAACTATCCGTTGAACAAATATAAATTTACCAAATTTGTACTTTCTGCTCAGTGAGCAAAACGATTCTTCTAGGGACCGACCGATGATTCTACTAACCGCACAAAGTAGAACATAATTTTCGATGACCGGCCGATCGTTCTGCTTATTAAAAAAATAACCACTGGGCGCGAATTGAATCTTCACTTACTAATTATTTACGCCGACAATTACCAAATTAAAATTTGGAAGTATGGACTTCCGAACCGAACTTTCTTCCAAAGTTTTATCTGTCAAACTTAACTAAGCGTTATTTAGCACTTCTTTGGGTGAATACAGTGCACTATTTCCAAAGACGGGTATTTTACTTGTATCTTGAGAAAAATATATCTTCGGTAGAAAATATCTATTAACTCTGTACCGGATAGACAATAATTTACGCAACCGCATATAGCAGAACATAATTTCGTCGGTCGGCCGATCGTTCTGCTAACCGAACAAAGCAGAACAAAATTTTCGAAGACCGGCCGATCTTTCTGCTTACTGAAGAAAACACGACTGAACGCGAACTGAATTTTCACTTTTGATTTTCTATTTCGAACTTAATTTAATCAAAATATAATGATGCCTATACGTTCACACTGCTTAATAAATGTTAAACTGCGTTGCAACAATAGAAGACATGAAAACAGTAATAAAATAAAAGGGTGAATGATACTTATCTTTTCTGTGCATGATACTTAGCTTTTCCAAACAAAAGATAAAAGATACCATTTTTTTCAGGAATACAAGCATCAGTTTAGCTTGGTATACTATGAACTCCGCAGTTGCTAACATCCGAAGCACCAGCTTTGGAATCTCCAGAGAAGAACTTCATAAGTCGCCGGACAAGATTCTCCAATAATTTACATTAACTCCAGTAATCTATTCATGAAATACTAAATTAATCGTTCACCTGGGGTCTCTGGCTAGACCGCTATCCCTTCCCTAGCACCACCGTTTCTCTCCACCAACTCACATGCACTTTATATACATTGGAGAACTAAATTTGCACTCAATCTATTTCTTCGGAATCTGTGAGAGAAAAATCACTTTAAGCGGAACAATTCTTGTCTCGGCACATATTCCACATGCTTCACTTGTAGAATGTTAGCACTCGCGTATCCGGAAGAAATAATATAAAGAAAATACAAGTTTTAAAAGAAAAGAAAAAAAAACGTTATGAATTAAACAAAAAACGCGCCGCGAACACCCGTGGAGTCGCCACGATTCATTACAATTTTCTTACAATATTCCTGCAAAAAGCTTCCAAAGAGATCTCATCCCCACTTTTCTGGTTTCCACCATTGAACATCACAAATTAATCACTGCCGACACTACATTATTATTTTTGAATCATGCGGAAACGTTCAGCTGAAACCAGCCGAAATTCAAATTTCAACACCCGGCGAAAAATTGACGTTTTAAAATTCGGTTCTGATGATGCATTTGAAATAAGCACAAAGCGGACAGAGCAAGGTAAACGACCGAGGATAAAAGGGGCTGGTAAGAATAATGATTTTATTCGAACCTCCCAGCTATAGACTAAAAATCAGCTATGGCGATAAAACCTGTAGAAATAATGTCCTCACAAGTACATAATTTATTTGAAAAAGACTCACGCTAATTAAATATGTTGTCCAAATACACAATATTCTGTAATATGTAATATAGACTGAAAAACAAATGCTGTGATAATATGTTCAAGTTCATCAAAAGTTAGTACGTATTCAAACCCCCAACTCGATTTTCCAGCAGTCAGTTCAGCGGATTAGGACATCGAGGTTTTTTTTTAACTTATTGCTTGAAAAGGTCCTACCGTTGCATGCAGTTTATCCTCCAACGGGATTCGAAATTCGAGTCTTTCAATTATCTGCAGGGTAACATTAATTATGTTTTATTTCTGAGACTGCTGTTGGTAGCGAGGACTAAATACGATATATCGTAAACCGTAACACACTACGTAAAAGTATATGTATGTATGAATGCCATCATTATTTTCAATAAACTTTCACACAGTTCTGTTTTTTTTTCTTGAATATCTGAAACATCATAATTCTGCTCCTCAAATTCCCCAGTAAGTCCTGGTTTAAAGTTTACTTTTCCTCCGACTTCAAGACAGCATCACTAGTTCTTTAAACCAGAGGTTCCCAAACTTTTGGATGTGCGACCCACCTAGCAGAAACCCATATTGCTTGCGACCCACCAGGTATCAAATGCATAGATTTTGTGAAATTAGATAAAAATGAGTTCGCGTTAGATTGCACAAATTATAATAAATTGCTTAAATTCGTCAATTTTTTGGGTTGGATGTTGATTGGATTTGGATGAATTTGAATTGAATGTGGGTTGGATCTGGATTGGATTTGGATTGGATTTCGATTTGATTAGGATTTGATTAGGATTGGATTTTAATTGGATTTGAATTAGATTTGGATTGGATTTTAAATTGATTTGGATTTGATTTAGATCGGATTTTAATTGGATTAGGATTGGTTTTATATTGGGTTTGGGGCTTACATTTGGATTGTATAGGACTTCTTTCTACTTGCCCAAATACCGTATAACAAAAAAATGACCGTTGACCTCGTCGGGTTTGTTGTTCTTTAATCATCCAATCATTAGATAGATCCTAATTCAAAATATGGAATAGATTTGTGGGACAAAACAGTAACAAAATTATAAATTAAGATTTGTCTTTCGTGACCCACCACTGAACAGCCCACGACCCCCCTGGGGGTCGCGACCCACAGTTTGGGAACCTCTGCTTTAAATTATTTCTATGTGTGCACATTTAGATTACTCCGAGGCTACTGCAAGCAGCGAAGGGCTAGTAGGATATCGTAAGGGGCAATATACGGAATAACAGGTAGAAATGACAGAATCCTTCATTACTTATTCAATACTCCCATCACATGTAACTATGAAATAATCAGCCATTAGCTGTGATTTTACTCTAAAAATTCTAACGAATACCGTAATTCTACTTGCTTTCATATATGTTCACGATGTCAAGCGTGAATTAAAGCGAAGCCTGTTCAGACCGCATCGTGCTTTCGTGCTGTGCGGTTCTTGCTCTCTTTGCGGAAGGAAGTTTTTAATACTACCTGAAGCTATTTTAATTTCAACAGTGCTTCTCAGCGCTATTTGTACCCACTGATCCCGTTACGATCTTTGCAAGGACCCGTGCCTTCGTTTTACGTTGGACCCGTTTGCGGAAGTAAAATTCCGACAAGCGGTGGTAATCCTGCAGGGACACCGTTCTGGGAAAAAACCTCTTAGAAGGTCACGTCTCCACGCTCAGCAATGAGTATTAACAAAAACAAGAGGAAGGAGTCTTTGAATTCTCCACTTCCTTCTAAGAAACAAGGTTTCAAGACCGTCCTGCCAAAGCGCGGAAAAAATAGAAGGAAGCTGGAGAATTCAGATATTCCTTCAAACTCTAATGTCGGAAATAATTTTTCTCCTATCGAACTGAGCAATCAGTTCGATTTGATTAATGATGATATTGAGCAAATCGAATCTAGCCCAGGTGATTCGATTCATGCGAAAAAGCAAAGGATTCCGCCGATTGTGGTATCTGTTGCCGAGTTTTCTGGCTTCAGGAATGAGATTTTGAGTAACCTTCAGGGGATCAAGGTTTCATTTCAGATTGCTAGGAAGGGTGACTGCCGCGTTTTGCCGGGATCCTTTGACGATCGCAAACGTCTTCTTCAGTATTTAACTGAGAAGCGCCATAAATTCTTCACATACGACGACAAAACTGAGCGATTGTTCAAAGTCGTCTTGAAAGGTCTCCCCAGTGATGACAAATCACTGGATGAGATTAAAATTGAAATTTCTCAATTACTTGGATTTTCACCAGTCCAAGTAATTAAGATGAAAAGAAATCCCATTCTGGTACTTCCCAGAGGGCATTCCTCAAGAATCTTATTTAGTTCATTTTAACAAAAGTGAACTAAATAATATGAAAAGTTTGGCAAAGGCCTGTATTATGTCTCATGTCCGTGTTACATGGGAACATTTCCGCAGGCCTGGGGAAATTCAAAACCCCACCCAGTGCCGTAAGTGCCAAAAGTGGGGTCATGGAACCAAACATTGTCACATGGATGCTAAATGCATGATTTGTGGTGGAACCTCTCACGCCAAGGACGCATGTCCTGTGAGAGAAGATTCCAATAAATTTAAATGTGCTAATTGTGGGGCAATCATAAATCCAATTTCTGGGAATGCCCTTCACGCAAAAGTTTTGAATTCCCGTGCAAAATTGATGACGGGAAATTCCAATCGGTTCCCAGATTCGACGGGTAGAAATTTTTCAAACGCTCAAATTTCGAAACCGGTTACCGGTCGAGCAATTCATACCCACCACAATTCACAAACAAATTTTGCCGCTCGTCAAAGGGTAGCAAGCACTTCAGTAAATTCCAATTTTTCCAATGTACCTACGTATGCAAACATCGCTGCTGGTAGACAAAATTTCTCTTCTCAAAATGAGGTTTATACCCATGTCCCAACGGAAAATAACGGTCATGTTGCCGATTCAGGTAGCATGACTGCTTCCGATTTTGATTTTTTAACTGAACAATTGCATCACATGATTGATGCAATGTTCAAAGCAAATACCATTCCTGAAGCTGTTCAGGTTGGTATAAAGTACACACAAAAAATGGTTATCGGACTCCGTTTCAATGGATCCAAATAATTGTGTGAAAGTTCTAAATAGGAATGCCCGCTCTCTAAAGGGTGAGGAAGATGAATTATTCAACTTCCTAACAGTTCATAATGTGCATATTGCCATTATAACAGAAACTTATTTAAAACCAGGACTCTCCATTAAAAGAGATCCAAATTATTTTATCTACAGAAATGATCGTCTTGACAGCGCCTGTGGTGGGGTCGCCATTGTCATCAATAGACGTATCAAACATAAATTATTTTCTTCGTTTGAAACCAAGGTTTTTGAAACCTTGGGAGTTTCTGTTGAAACAAATTTTGGACAATTTTCCTTCATTGCAGCCTACTTGCCTTTTCAATGCAATGGGCAGCAAAAGAATTTGTTGAAAGCTGATCTTCGAATTCTGACTCGCAACAAATCAAAATTCTTCGTAATTGGTGACTTCAATGCCAAACACCGTTCATGGAATAATGCTCAAAGCAATTCCAATGGTAAAATTTTATTTGAAGATTGTTCTGCGGGATATTATACTATTCAATATCCCAATGGACCAACTTGTTTTTCTTCCAGTCGAAATCCTTCTACAATTGATTTAGTTTTAACGGATTCAAGTCAGCTGTGTGGCCAATTGGTAACTCATGCTGACTTTGACTCTGATCATCTTCCTGTGACATTTGAAATCTCACAAGAAGCCATTTATAATCCAATCAGCTCTACTTTTAATTATCATAGAGCTGTTTGGGATTTATATAAAACGTATATCGATAGGAATTTTGATGTTGATATTCCTCTCGATACCAGAAGTGATATTGATAATGCTCTCGTATCTTTGACAAATTTAATTGTCGAAGCCAGAGGCATTGCAATTCCTAAATGTGAAATTAAATTCAACTCCATTATTATTGACGACGATCTTCAGCTACTGATCCGTCTTAAAAATGTGAGAAGAAGGCAATACCAAAGAACTCGCGATCCCGCGTTGAAAGTTATTTGGCGAGATTTGCAAAATGAAATTAAAAACGTTTCGCTATTCTGAGAAATACCAACTTTGAGAATAATGTCTCGAAGTTGGATCCCAGTTCGAAACCCTTTTGGAAATTAACAAAAATTCTTAAAAAACCTCAAAAGCCAATTCCAGCGCTTAAAGAGGGAAATAAAATTTTATTAACAAATGGCGAAAAGGCTCAAAAACTTGCTCAGCAGTTCGAGAGTGCCCATAATTTTAGTCTAGGTCTCACTAGTCCAATTGAAAATCAGATTACACAAAGCTTCGAAGACATTCTCAATCAAGAGAATGTTTTTGACCCTTCGTTGGGTACTAATTTGGATGAAGTGATATCTATTACTAGAAAATTTAAAAATATGAAAGCCCCGGGTGATGATGGTATTTTCTTCATACTTATCAAGAAACTGCCTGAGAGCTCTTTATCCTTTTGGTTAATTTATTTAACAAATGTTTTCAATTGGCATACTTTCCAGATAAATGGAAAAACGCCAAAGTTGTTCCAATTTTGAAGCCGGACAAAAATCCAGCTGATGCTTCTAGTTATCGCCCAATCAGTTTGCTTTCTTCAATAAGCAAACTGTTTGAAAAGATTATTTTAAATAGAATGATGGTTCATATTAATGACAATTCTATTTTTGCTGATGAACAATTTGGTTTTCGCCATGGGCATTCAACCACCCATCAGTTATTAAGAGTAACGAATTTAATTCGGCTCAACAAATCTGAAGGATATTCGACTGGAGTTGCTCTTCTTGATATAGAGAAAGCATTTGACAGTGTTTGGCATGAAGGTTTGATTGTAAAATTGATGAATTTTAATTTTCCTCTGTACATCATTAAACTGATCCAAAATTATTTATCAGATCGCTCACTGCAGGTAAACTATCAGAATACTAAATCTGATAGATTACCTGTAAGGGCTGGTGTCCCCAAGGCAGCATACTGGGGCCCATATTGTATAACATTTTTACTTCTGACTTACCTGATTTACCACCAGGGTGTCAAAAATCTTTGTTTGCAGATGACACGGGCCTTTCAGCCAAAGGGCGAAGCCTTCGTGTCATTTGTAGTAGATTGCAAAAAGTTTGGATATTTTCTCCACTTACTTGCAAAAATGGAAAATTTCCCCGAATGCTTCCAAAACTCAGCTTATAATTTTCCCACATAAGCCGAGAGCTTCTTATTTGAAACCTTCTAGCAGACATATTGTCACTATGAATGGGGTTCCAATTAATTGGTCTAGCGAAGCTAAATATTTAGGACTTCTGCTAGATCAAAAATTAACTTTTAAAAATCACATTGAAGGCCTTCAAGCCAAATGTAACAAATATATTAAGTGCCTATATCCACTTATAAACAGAAAATCAAAACTTTGTCTCAAGAACAAACTTTTGATTTACAAACAAATTTTTAGACCTGCCATGTTGTATGCTGTGTCAATATGGACTAGTTGCTGCAATACCAGAAAGAAGGCACTCCAGAGGATTCAACATAAAATTTTGAAAATGATTCTGAAGTTGCCTCCGTGGTATAGTACCAATGAACTTCATAGAATTTCTAATATTGAGACATTGCAACAAATGTCCAACAAAATAATTTCCAATTTTAGACAAAAATCGTTGCAATCTTCTATTGCAACGATTAACTCCTTGTACCCTTAGTATAAAATAGGTTAAGATTAGTTTAAGTTGAAAACATTGTAATTCCTACATGGTTCAATTCAACCAGAGGAAAAATTCTAACTGCCAGAGGCAATTGAAATGTATTAATAATAACTAGAAATATAACATAGCAAATAAGGATGGTAGTGTTAAGAAAACACGGAACGCCTAGTCTAAGAGATGAATGCATGTATTAGATAATTGGCAAATAAAATTAGTAAAAAAAAAAAAAAAAAAGGGAAGCCTGTTTCTATTTGTTCCTCTTTTGACTGGTGCCGCATCAAAATCAATGACTGTCATCGTCAAAAAATTCTATAATCCCATTGTATTATATTATGTGGGCATCGAAGAAACACAAAGTATTCGGTGATACATCATTTACATAAAATTTTCAAATCCAGTTGTCAAGCGATATTGAGATTGACCTGTTGTAAAAATGTAGAGCTCATCGGAGTCAGATCTAGTCAACGTGCATTCTGATGTCGACGAATTCGTCTGTGATCTGAACAGCGACGAAGAGCTTTTTGAAAAGCATCCGTTTGCATACGAAGAGGATGAAACGACATTTTTTAATAAATCAGGAGATTTTAAGTGGTCAACAAAGCAACTTTCCAAAGTTCGTAAAAATGATGCAAAACTTGAACGTGACAAAAGTTTCAATCTAAGTTTAAGTAAAATAAGTTCACCTAAAAAAGCATTCATGGAGTTTTTCGACGAGGAGATGATCGATAGGTTAATGCTATACACAAATACGGAAGCTGCTGCAAGGAGTGATACCAATTATCGTCCCTTGACCACTTTTATAACAACAGCGAGTATATTCATGAAAAATTGTGAAGAAAGAGTCGTCGCACGACATGTTTCGGAGCAAAATCGAAATTGTCCCCTTTACAGGTTCCCTGGGGGCATTTGGAAGCTTCCTGGGGATGTCCGTATGGAAGACTAACTTTCGGAAAAATCGCTATGAGACTCGTTATTAGTGTGGCAATATTGTTTTATACTGTTTGATATGGGTTCCATGGAGAAAAATTGAGTAACTGGCGAAATACCCCAAACACCAGTTTGCTGGTACCCCAAGGGAATCTGGAATAATTCCGGAACCATCCAGAAATTCCGAAAAATTCAGTGTGCAGCCAAAACTAGAATAAAAATTGGACCTTGTGTCAAAATTTCATCAAGTTTGGACAAAAAATAAAAAAGTTATGATTTTTTCAAAATCAAAAATCGCTTTCTCAAAGAGCTTGGCCTTTTGGGTGATAATATCGCAAAAATGTCAATTATGATAAACGTGCATCATTTAAACACACTCCACATACTCTGTAGTACATTTTCTAAGTATTTAGCTTCAATCAAGCAAACAGAAAAAAATTGAAATTTTGTATGAAATTTTTTTCCCGTTATTGGCAACATCTCCATTTTGGCAACATTAAAATCCGGTCGTGTTGCCAAAATCGAGAAGGGACTGTAACAAGCTCTGAAATAAAACTGTTACTATCTATTGGTCGGGCTATGTTAACCTTAAAAAAGGCGAATTATTTAAATTAGGTTTGTGGGTGAACAAGTATGTAATCTTCACCTTTGCAGTTCGAAGTCAAAGGCAGTATCAACAACAATTTCCAGCACTAGGGTATAACGTCCTATCGTTGTGGTATGTCCCAATGTTGAGGTAGTATTCAAATGGTCCATCCTGGATATAATAGCATAAAAAACAATTGTGGATCCGCTAAAACTCTTCGAATCAACCACTAGAACACCTTTTGTTTGACAAAATTCCGTTCAAAATTATGGAAAATCAACATTTTTCATTAAAAAATTGCGTCCTTTGAGCCTATTACTGCGGTAGTGCTAAGGTCCTATTGTTGTGGTATCGCTCTCCATAAGAAATACAGGCAATACCGCAACAATAGGACTGACCTTCAAAAATATCGCAACGATAGGCAACAACTTTTATTGCGGTAGTCTGTGATAAAAACAAAGCGACATAAGTTTAGCACAATTGACGTAATATTTATGAAACTAGAGTTAACGAGCATCCTATTCGACTACTGCAATGTAAAAAGAATTTTCGAAATCAATTTTGTTTTGACAGGGCGCTTAAGCCTTCCATAATAGGTCGTTTTACCCTAGTTGTCCTCGGTACATTTCATAGCCATGATCATTGCAGTTCGAAGTCAAGTTCCAGTGCACTGCACTTAATAATAAATACAATGCCTTCTCTCAATACAATTCAAATCTGAAAAGGGTATACGGCGAATTATGCCACTAGACGGCTTACTTACATTTGATTATTACGCCAATTAGTCAAAAACAACAAAAGCTGTGCACAATCTCTTATTTAGGTACTTTCAAAAACTGCGAGCGAAATAGACTTTATGTTCGGCAAATTTGTCTAATCTTAGCTCAGATGGTGCAATGGTGCATGCTTTTTTTAGCCTATGAACGAAAGGTTCGTGCATGATTCACTTTTGTAAAAGCCGTAAGGCAAATATTGTCCAAAATGGTTGTGGTCAATCGTGTCGCTATATACTAAAGAAAAACGCGAATTTGAAAGGAATGCTAAAATAGTGTGGTCCGTTTATCTTATATGCGAAAAAAGACAAGTCCAGTCAAAAAACTAATTTATTAGACAATAAGAAGAACACTCGTACACAGTTTACCTGCCTAAATGGCTGCTAAAAACCGAGACAAAGTGATTTTACAGTTTATTGCGTTTGTCAGTTAACGAAGTGCATGAATCTAGCGTAATGTAACTAAAATACGTTCGAACACGCGTTTTTAAAGACGCAGTGATGAATCCCTCTACAAAACGATAGATTATCGCTGAATTATGGATAAGCCAACATTACATCCTAGGCTAACATTACCTCCCGTTACCATAGGATCCTTTTAGTGTATTAGGGTTTTCTTCTGTTCTGTGCATTAGTCGTAAATCTAAAGTTAGAACTGCTAGTTAATCTTTTTGGATTCCTGATTAAAATTCACAATCTAATAATCAGCAAAGTATCCTCACACCATTAAATGTTCACATTTTTTCATAGTTTGGCAATGGTAATTTTCACATTGTATGATAATCTTTGTTCCAACGCGACCGACGTGCTGTGTCTCTCCTGTCACATTCAACAAATTTCCTGCAGGGCTCGGACGTCGAACTCGCAAAATTTATAGAATGAAATCGAAGGACATTACCTACCTACTTTTTCACAAACCATAGAAAACATTATTCGTGAAAGCGTTCCATACCCTCACCGCTTCGATTCAGATTTGCATTCCATTTCATCGCCAAAGCATAAACTCGGATGCTTTTATTTTTGTTTTCCATGCTCTTTTTTCCAAGAAGGGAAACTACCAGCAATTTACGCGTCATTTATATCTGGTTTTGTATCGAATTTCAACCGAAAAACGTTTTCCGTAATCCAGTGAGCCGAAAAAAAAACACAGTAGCCTCCGTAGTGCATTGCGTGACAGGCATGCAGGGCTGTTAATTTTTCATGCTACACATTTGCGACACGCCTCCTATTTTTCCCTACCATCAGGCTAGCGTAGCGTGCTTTATGTGTTGCGTCGCTGTGCAGCGGACTCTCATGGCTCCCCCCCTACCCATGTCCATTATTTATGCTGTATGCTGTGTGAGAGCATTTTTCTTTCTCGCGCTCGTTGTGAGTTTCCACGCCATTCGAATCCCCCAGCCCAGCCAGCCATCGCATCGATCGTCGTCAGCTACGACGAACGATGCCTATCTCTCGCTCAACAGAAGTTGATGCAATCACTAGCTGAAAACAACATGGAAACCTGAGCATTAGGGTGGGACGCAGAAATTATGGAAACATAAACGCAAGCCATGCCAAACGTTGACATTCATAAAAGATTTTCTGCTTTCATTAGTATGAATCTGATCAATGTAATAATTAAACTTCTATTGGTGACGAATACTTCCACATTTCGATCTTATTCTTTTGGTACATCCTAAGGCACATATATAATGATTCCATGTGCAGTAATGCTAGCAATATTTTCGGTGAGTGTTGGATGGAAACATGAAACGTATGCTACCCGCTGCTCCGCTCTGTTTGAGCAGCTGACAGTTTTCAAAGTTCGAAGCAAACGATGACAACTTCATGGAAGGGGGAGGGAAATCATGCCGAGAAAAAAAAAGAGTGTGTATTCCGACAAAAGCAAATATTTGCCCAGCGGTAGCAACAACTTCGAGACCTCTTTGTGGAATACAAAGCGATGTGAAACCGGAGTTGAGATTGGGAATCTCTGTGTGTGAGTTTAGTTGCGTTGTATACAAGCCCATGTTCGTTGGCAATGTTTTTTTTTTCTACAGAGCGTAGGGGGTGTTGCTTTCTCGCTCACCATGATGGTATCTTGGTTTGGAGACACGATATACAAAAACATCATGTTGCTCTAATAAATTTTGATCCCACTTTTGCGGTGGATTGGCTGTTTCTTCATGTTTGAGTACACTTTTTCATTCATTGTCGGCTGTTTTGTATATGCGTGGTTTGCCATACAAAAAGTATGTTTGATATGGGTTCAAGTTGAAAATTATCTATTACTGATCAAGTTTCAACTTTGATTATTTGTTCGTTTGATGAGAGGGAGAATTATCTTTCTCATTTTATGTTCATAAAAATCACATTTAATATAAGAAAAAAATCAATTTATTCAAGGATTATCGAAAGAACTACATCACGATATTTTTTGGACACATTGATTTTTCTCAAATATTCTAAGTAATTTTTTTGAACAAAAATTTAAAAACACGGTATATTTCTTTCATTGTAATTTCAATAAAGTTATAGAAATTTTCATTGCATGACAACTCTCGTACCATAGCCGTATCACGGAGAATTTTTTTTTCTAAGTTCATTCAATTGGTAAGCTCAGGCGTGCATAACACTTTACGGATCCACGATTAATTGTGGTTAAGTTAGTAAGAGTGGGCCATAAACCAACGTACTCGTGGTGACTCGAGGCTAAGCTTATAATTTTTAAGGATGGACGGAACTTAGGATACGGGATTATTGAAGTCACCAGTCAAAAAAAATTCTGATTTGTTGCGAGTTAGAATTTGAAGATCAGCTCTCAACAAATTCCTTTGCTGCCCATTGCACTGGAAAGGCAAGTAGGCAGCAATAAAAGAGAATTGTCCAAAATTTGTTTCAACAGAAACTCTCAAGGTTTCGAAAACTTTGGTTTCGAACGAAGAATATAATTTATGTTTGATACGTCTATTAATGACAATGGCGACCCCACCACAGGCGCTGTCAAGACGATCATTTCGGTAAATAAAATAATTTGGATCTCTTTTGATGAAAAGACCAGGTTTTATATATGTTTCAGTTATAATGGCAATGTGCACATTATGAACTGATAGAGTGTTGAATAATTCGCCTTCCTTACCCTTTAAAGAGCGGGCAGGCTATAGACATCCCTATCCTGACGCTGCAAGTGGAAAATAGCCACCATGTCCTGGGCACAGTGTGAACAGAGACCGCTGTCAGTCGCATGAGTTGTCAATATTAATCAACAACAACAAACGTTTTTTTGTGTTTCTTGTTTGTTATTATTTGTGGACGACGACCAGCTCGGCGGGAGCTGCTCATAAAAAATCAATAAAACACTTCGGTAAAACGATTTTTGAAAGGCAGAACAAAAATAAGGATACTTTTTTGAACTGAGAGTCTCTGGGTAAGTAGATTTAAAACATTATGACGATTCAGTGCTGATGAATGTTGTGATTTATTACAGCCCAACTAGGTTGACTGATGTTTCTTTCTTTCCTGGAACCAGCAACGGAGACACTGTCTACCAACACCGAAAGGACTGCCGTCCTTAATGGATATATTCCCAACCGACACAACTTTCTATGGATGCTTCTAATGCCGGCTAGGTGTGTGCCTCTATCGGAGGAACCTAGTAGTTCTAAGAGCCATGCAACCAGGTCATCTAGAATTTCATTTATGTCTGCTTCCGTGTGGCATGGACGTTCCTGGTATGCCGCGGACGGAATATTATTTGGATTATGTCATTGGCAAAGCTACCATCAGAAACAGCACAACATTGCAGTATAGGAAAAGTACTAATACAATTTAAGTGAATAATGGAATCATGTACAAATTAAACGTTTGCTAATACTTGTTGGCTTAACGTGTTGTTCATTCGACTAGAAGAATATCATCAAGTAGACATGTTACGTAACGAGCCCATGGTCATTATATGTATAGTATACCTAGTATACTGAAGTAAGTAGCCAATGACAAAAAAAATCAAAATCTTCTTACTTCGTTGAGATTACAGACATAATTGTGGTTTACAATCTACTTTAGTTTGTGGTACTTGAAGATCCTCAAAGACCTCCATATTAATCGGAAACCTTCACAGTTTGCCCCGGCATACGTGCAACACACCTAGCCTAAGGTAGCTTGACGTGCTTCGTAATTCAAACGACATTAATAGTTTCTCTTAAACCATTGTTGGCAGTTTCGGCATACGAGTGACATACTCGGCACAATGTGATCGGACGTATGTATTATCAAGTAGGGGAACTGCTCCTGAATTTTATCTCATGGCTCCGTTGTTCATCCCATGAAAAACAAAGCAATGGAAAGGTATTTGATTTGTTTCTTATTTCTGTGATTTTTTTTCAACATTATGTTGACAAAAAGAAGTGATCAACTAGGTGCCGTCATTCTTTGTTTCACGATGAGATGAATATATGTTCAGTGAGATAGAGATCGGAACAGTTCCCCTACTATCGTTAAACGCAGATCGTAGAACATCGTATCAAGATTCTTAATATAGTTTATGAATACAATTACGACTATATTTTTCATTGTAACTTCTATTCATTGGTTTCTTTCAACAACGTATATCAATTTTAATGGAAAAAATCATCTGTAAAACTCATTTTTTTAAAAAAGAATACAATTAAATGATAATAAAACAAAACAGTTAAAAAACATTAAAAATAAAAGTTGCAATCAATAAATGAAAACAACAACACAGGCAACTTAACAATATTATTAACGGAGACTTAGTTTCCTTGAAAGATAATTAACTTAGTGAGCTTTTGCCGATTAGAAGCTCTGAATTCAATTATTCTTGAGGCGTAAACTGAACATTTGTGATGTAAATAGATTTCAGCAACAATGCGCAGCAAATGTAATTGGTGTTCGTCGCTGCATGGCAAGAGTATGTCCAATTGTGTGGCGCATCGAGAAATGGAATTATCCAACAGAGCATCGAAGTGTGCACTGACGTCCACTTGTCGACTAGTTCCAACTAAAATCTAAAAAAAGACATATTTTAATTGATTTAATGTGTGATACATATGTTATTCATAACGTACTTCGAACTCAAAATCTGTCGCTTTACAAATAAGAGTGAGCATGTCGGAAGGCGAGATTACATCGGTACATTGTACGCAGGAAATCCTCGGTAAAATTTTTTTGCGAAGTTTCTCAACACTGCTTCTGATATTCATATCAGTGATATCATCGTCACGAAACGTTTCCCATCGATCCTCTGATCCTTGATCTATATTGTATCCACCTTTTAAATTACCTGAATCGTATTTCGAAACATTGATGTCGGAATAGCAATCCAGAAGAGGAGTTGTATTAAAATCGGTACAATTGCCGTAAGATGAAGTGCTTATCTCAATCTGTTTCAGCATACGTTTGTAGCTTGCTCGGAACTGGCCAGCATTAGGATTGTTATTCGACCCACTTTTCGATCGTATTGCTCCGAAAAACATTTCCAAATGGTCTTGACTGAAGCGATAAGTACACAAGCTGCACAAATCCATTTTATAATGACAATATGCCGAGTATAGCCCAAGAAATGAGTCTATAGCTACTAGAAAGCCTAAGAATCCTGTTTTATTCTTAGATTGGAGTACCGTTGTGCCATCTTCGAGTTTCAAGCTGTTGATGTATTTCTTCGAATATTCAAACAATGCTCGTATTTCACAAATGTTACTTTTGCTTATCGGCTTTTTAAACTCCTCTGCATCATGTCGCATACTGTTCATGACATCGAACAAGTTGTTAAAAACTCGCAAAAATTCCACAGTAGGCCCACAGTTCTCGAAACCCAAATCTTTTGTAGATAAAAACTCAAGTGCTGATGCAACACTACCACTGATGGTTTGTACAGCTAGGATGACCTTCATTTTGCTATTCTCGAAGTGTATATGCTTGTCACTCAAATTCTTTGCAAGTTTTTTTCCTTTTTCATTTTGAAAAGTGTTCAATTCATCTATGTATTTCCATTTCACAACTCCGCTTTCAGATATAATAGTTTTACGAGAGTGCAGTGTGTTCCGAATCAGTTTTATCATGTGAACAACATCCAGCAACACATAGATCTCGTACGAACCGGATGGATGCATGAAACTAGTTTTCCTTTCCAATGAATCGGCATGCAAATTACAGCCTAGTGCATTCGCAGTTGCTATGTTTGATTTTGTCCCATCAAACGTGAACGCTACTACCTTGACACCAACTCCATGAAGATTGTTGAGAACAGTATTCACAATCTCCTTTTTTGCTTCTGCTTTTAAACCGTTGATCAAAAAATATGCGATTGGCACTTTCCATGCTTCCTCGACTCCTGATACCATGAAAACTAATGCCTCCTTTGCAGCTACCACATTTTCTTCACAATGTGTCAAGCCGCCATGGTTTACCGTTCCATCAAACTTGTGCGTATGCTCGTTCCAAGTAACTTGCTGTCGAACAGCCATTTCATCCATCAATAAACACGATAGAAGTTCTTTGCCTTCCTCATTTTTCTCCAGAACCTTCTTCTTCAGAGCAGCTAATGCTTGACCAGTTACTCCAGGTTCTCCATCCACGTTTACGTACCAACGAGATATTGAACGGCAGTGTGGAAGCGCATTTTGAAAAATGTGTCTGACGTAGTTGTAGGCTCTTGGTGAATAAAAATGTAAAGTAGTGGCAAACTTTCTCAGTACATCACTGTAAGGTGAACCTCGTTTCCTGTGACGTAGCTCTTCAAATACATCCTTGCGTCCAGCAAACGCCTGAGCCACAAAAAAAAAACACAAATATAAGCTAAGTGTACTAAATTTTTCTGGCAACGAATGTTATGAATAATATAAAGAGAATAATATTTAGAGCTTTTTAGTCAAAATGTATCTACCTGTCCTAGGACGACTTAGTACCATCCCATATAATTCCAATCCTCAATGTTTGTAACATTACATATACCTATTTCGACATCAACAGTAAGGTCGTCTTCAGTGTCTCGAATGTTAATTACGAGACATTTAAGCCGACTTTGTTGAAATAAGTATCTATGAACTTACAATCAAGTGGTGGAACTTAAACTATATGCTTATATGTAATAACACATTGAGATATATATCAAAAAGATAAAAAATAGCAATAGCAATGATGAGGGTATAGTTCTCATTCATGGGCTACGGTTAAAAGTTAAAGGAAAAAGTGAACAGACTTGTATTGTCTTTGCGCACACAAAGTAAATAAAACACACGCACACATACACACACACACACACACACACACACACACACACACACACACACACACACACACACACACACACGCACACATACACACACACACACACACACACACTCAAACGCGCGTAGAATGAAATAGTATAAGTACTAACTATTAAACTAAAACAACGTATGTATAGATTTTTATTGAGTTTTTAAAGTCGGCCGGATTTATTCAGTTGATCAGTAACTGAATTTTACCTGTAATGGACTATTTTCAACGTCTTCCACCAGGTGTTTGCTTTTCAGTTGCTCCAACAACTGCTCCATGCTTATAACCTTGTTGTTCATCCTTCTACAATGCGCACGCAACCGCTTAATAGTATGCTGCTTTTTGGAGAACTGTAGCTTTATCTTCTGCCTAGCTGCTGATAGCTGTTCGTTCGTCAAATTTTCGGATATGTCCCCGACGTATCGTATAGTTTTCACGGGCTTTTGCTCACTTTGCTCATGCTGCCTGTTGACGACGGTTTCCTTCACAGCCGATGGGATCCGGTTTCTGAAAGCATGTACCAAACTGTTAGAATTGATTATGTAATCAGGAGTAGATAGATATTCTCGACATGCTATTGCACTTTGGTTCGACAGTAAATAAATACTCTTATACACTCTATAGGTTAAAGTTTTTGGCTAAATATATTGTTATTTTTTTAAAAACCGGTTTTAAAACCTTTGCTTGGAATGAGAGCCCTTCCGGAAATATTTATCAATAACGCAATAACTTACTTACCTTTCTTGCGGAACTTCAAATAGTGTAGGGCAAGCTGTTTTCCTGAGAGTTGCTCTTTCTGCAGTAACACTGAAGCAGTCAGAAGCGAAGTGCTTAGAGCAGATTAGAGCGCATTTGAAATTTATAGCCTTAAGGACAATTTGAGGATCCTTCGCTGCTATGGACTTGATCCATTCCAAACGCTTGGCCGTTTCCTTGGGAAATCTATGTTTTGAGTATTTCGAATTTTTGCTGTCGTGGAAATCACTCCCGCACGATGGCACAATACACTTCATAGCCGCGACGGAAACCACGTAAACCAATCCACACGACACTTCTACACGGACACTATCAATTCTACGGACTCCGGTGGACCAGCCGGACGAAATACGGGTCTAACTGCAATTTTTAAAAGGAAATATTTACCTAGCCGATCGCGAACCTTTCGTTGATATTTGTTTACAATCTTTACAATGTATACAATGGCAATAACAACAATAAACAAAAGCGCGTCTATATATTTGTAGCCTAATAGTTTAAAATGTCCGCAATAATAAAAAAGGCATGGTATATTTTTTTTAACTCTGTTCGTGCTGTTAACGGTCGAATAAAAAACAAATTGAGTTTATTTTGAGGCAGATACATATAATAATGTTGGCATAGCATAAGCATCAATTATTTAGAAACATTAGGCAAAACAAATAAATAGCAGATTTCCTATGTTACATATTGATAGAAAGTGACATGGGATGTTTTACAATGTTAGGGTTTTTTCAGTTTTGACGTTTACTTTTAAGGTGTTGGCTACGCAAAAGATGACCCTTTGTCATAGGGCTGAGAGCGGGCATTCCAATTTAAAATTATCAAAGAATTATTTGGATCTATTAAAACGAAGTCCAATAACAATTCTTTGAGTAAATTTGATACCAACCTGAACAGCTCCAGTTTTGGTATTTGCTTTGAACATTGCATCAATCATGTGATGCAATTGTTCATTTAGAAAATCAAAGTCGGATGCAGACATGCTACCTGAATCATCAGAACGAACTTTATTTTCCGTTGAAGAAAGGAAACATATTCATCGTCATATTCATTCAGAAATGAAATTTTGCCTGCCTGCAGCGATGCTTGCATAGGTGGGCGTGTTTGAATCATTGGAATTCGACGAACTGCTCGTTATTTGGTGAGAGGTAGGAGCAATATTTGTTCGTTGATTGTGGTGGGTATGAATTGCTCGACCGGCAAATGATTGCGCATTTTGAGCGTTTGAAATATGTTGACCCGGCGAATCTGAGGTCCTATTGGAATTTCCCGTCATCAATTTTGCACGGGAATTCAAAACTTTTTGCGTGAAGGGCATTCCCAGAAATTGGATTTATGATTGCCTCCACAATTGGCACATTTAAATTTATTGGAATCTTCTCTCATAGGACAGGCGTCCTTGGCGTGAGAGGTTCCACCACAAATCATGAATTTAGCATCCATGTGGCAATGTTTAGTTCCGTGACCCCACTTTTGGCACTTACGGCACTGAGTGGGGTTTCGAAAATTTCCCCAAGGCCTGCGGAAATGTTCCCATGTAACACGGACATGGGACCTAATACAGGCCTTTTCCAAACTTTTCATATTATTTAGTTCACTTTTGTTATTATTATTTTTTTTAAACTTTCATTTATTTGGAAGGCTCATTTGCCGTAAAGCGTTACGGAGCCGTAATCATGTTTTTGAATACATTTTTTCATGATTCTTATACACTAATGTTAGTTTTGGGGAACCGAAAGACTCGCGGTTTGGTCGAGGTTAGGGAATACAATAATACAATAGGAAAGGGAGGGAATTTAGGGTTCTTAATTAATTACAATGCTGATGTTTACACAGTTGAAGTCCTTGGCAATGTTTCACATCTGTAACGAGACAAACTTTTTTTTTGGGAGACAACGATGAGAGGAAGACATACAGGAGGGATTAACGACAGATATTGAGATGTACAACAAGAGGAGGACATTCTTAAGGAATTACGACAGCAAAAGGGATGGATGGCCGACGATTACAATCTAACATCAGCAACTTTCAAAAATGTTTAGACAAGAGGCATGTATACAAGATCAAGATCAAGATCAAGACCCGTCAACACTTCCCTAATATGCTTTGGCTGCTTTCCTCGAACCCGAAGATGTTCAGTTAGCGTAGATCTACACTTTTGTTAATGTAAACTAAATAAAATACTTGAGAAATACCCCTCTGGGAGGTACCAGACCGAGATATCTTTTTCATTTCAATTACTTGGACTGGTGAAAATCCAAATAATTGAGAAATTTCAATTTTAATCTCATCCAGTGATTTATCATCACTGGGGAGACCTTTCAAAACGACTTTGAACAATCGCTCAGTTTTGTCGTCATATGTTAAGAATTTATGGCGCTTCTCAGTTAAATACTGAAGAAGACGTTTGCGATCGTCAAAGGATCCCGGCAAAACGAGGCAGTCACCCTTCCTAGCAATCTGAAATGAAACCCCCTGATCCCCTGAAGGTTACTCAAGATTTCATTCTGAAAGCCAGAAAAATCGGCAATATATACCACAATTGGCGGAATCCGTTGTTTCTTCGCATGAATCGAATCACCTGGGCTAGAGGTAGATTAGATTTTCTCAAATTCGTCATTAATCAAATCGAACTGATTGCTCAGTTCGATAGGAGAAGAAATAATGTCAACGTTAGAGTTAGAAGGAATATCTGAAGTCTCCAGCTTCCTTCTATTTTTTCCGCACTTGGGCAGGACGGTCTCGAAATTTTGTTTCTTTGAAGGAAGTGGAGAATTCAGAGACTCCCCCTTCCTCTTGTTTTTATTAATGCTCATGGCTGAGCGTGGAGACGTGACCTTCTAAGAGGTTTTTTCCCAGAGCGATGTCCCTGCAGGATTACCACCGCTTGTCGGAATTTTACTTCCGCAAACGGGTCCAACGTAAAACGAAGGCACGGGTCCTTGCAAAGATCGTAACGGGATCAGTGGGTACAGCGCTGAGAAGCACTGTTGAAATTAAAATAGCTTCGGGTAGTATTAAAAACTTCCTTCCGCAAAGAGAGAAAAGAACAGCATAATACGAAAGCACGATGCGGTCTGATTCACGTAGCCATTCATTCGCACTGATATAGGATATTGCAAGGAATATAAGTCATGACGGTTTTTTTTCTACAAAATTACGATTGATTTTCACTATGGTAAAAATTATCGTATACGATGCATTCAATACAACACTATTCGACAATAATCTGACAAAGTTTGATTTGGAATGCGATTTATATTTTTGATGGACGCAAATGCGACTTTATTTGCTGTTTGTTATACGATATGTGGTTTACTGGGCAAGTTTTTGCGACCAATTCAGTTTGTACAACCGTCTGACGAACAGTTGGTACAACCAAATCTCCAACAAACGTAATATTTCGTAATATTTTTCGTTTATGCTGATGTGTTCGCTTGCCATGGTTCTTTTTTCACGAATACTTAATAGGATGAATTGAGGTGGATTGGAGTGCAATTAGATTGGAATGCGATTAGAATTAGATTTGAATTGGAATGGGATTAGAATTAGATTGATTGTGGATTGAATTGAATTTTATTGGAACGTGAATGGCATGTTATTGGAATTTTTGTGATGATGGATTGGAATGCAATTGAAATTTGTTTAGAGTTGGAATTGAATTTGATTGTGATTGGATTGGAAGTGGATTTGAATTGAATTGGAATCGGATTTTCACAGTTCATACAGAAAATTCCTAGAGATGCTCCTCCCGGAGTTTATCCGGAAGTTCCTCCTGAAATTCCACCGGAAGTTCTTCCAGAAGTTTCTCTCAGACTTGCTCCCGAAATTCCTCTGGAAGTTTCTCCCGGAGTTCCTCCGGAAGTTCAATCTGGAATTCCTTCAGAAGTTCCTCCTGGAATTCGTCCAGAAGTTCCTTCCAAAAGTTCTTCCCGGAATTCCTCCAGAAGCTCCTCCCTGAATTCTTCCATATTCCTCCGGAAGTTCCTCCAGGAATTCCTCCGGAAGTTCCTCCAGGAATTCCTCCGGAAGTTCCTCCAGGAATTCCTCCGGAAGTTCCTCCAGGAATTCCTCCGGAAGTTCCTCCAGGAATTCCTCCGGAAGTTCCTCCAGGAATTCCTTCCGAAGTTCCTCCAGGAATTCATCCGGAAGTTCTTCCAAGAATTCCTCCGGAAGTTCCTGCAGGAATTCCTTCGGAAGTTTATCCAAGAATTCCTCCGAAAGTTTATCCAGGAATTCCTCCGGAAGTTCCTCCAGGAATTCCTCCGGAAGTTCCTCCAGGAATTCCTCCGGAAGTTCCTCCAGGAATTCCTCCGGAAGTTCCTCCAGGAATTCCTCCGGAAGTTCCTCCAGGAATTCCTCCGGAAGTTCCTCCAGGAATTCCTCCGGAAGTTCCTCCAGGAATTCCTCCGGAAGTTCCTCCAGGAATTCCTCCGGAAGTTCCTCCGGGAGTTCCTCCAGGAATTCCTCCGGGAGTTCCTCCAGGAATTCCTCCGGGAGTTCCTCCAGGAATTCCTCCGGGAGTTCCTCCAGGAATTCCTCCGGGAGTTCCTCCAGGAATTCCTCCGGGAGTTCCTCCAGGAATTCCTCCGGGAGTTCCTCCAGGAATTCCTCCGGGAGTTCCTCCAGGAATTCCTCCGGGAGTTCCTCCAGGAATTCCTCCGGGAGTTCCTCCAGGAATTCCTCCGGGAGTTCCTCTAGGAATTCCTCCGGAAGTTCCTCCAGGAATTCCTCCGGAAGTTCCTCCAGGAATTCCTCCGGAAGTTCCTCCAGGAATTCCTCCGGAAGTTCCTCCAGGAATCAAACTGTTTTGATTTCGTCCGACCAACTTAACAACTTTGAAACCGTCCGTCCGACAGTCGTACAACTTGCCCACAGACGGTCCGACTTGGCTCCGACCAAACCAAATTTCCTGGGGCGGAGTCAAAGATGTACAACACGTTGGAGCGTGTATCGGAGCGCCCAAGTAACATTTTGGTTTTATGATGGTTTTATAACACTCTTGAAGAGTATATTCTGGTATTCAAGAGCGCTATAAAACTTAAAATGTTACTTGGGCGGGTAACCAACCACGGTGGGAACTATGGTCGTATCTTGACTGGGAAGGGGGGTTTGCTCCTCTCCGGAGGTGCAAATCTTACTGAGCGTCTGTTATCCACGTTAGGAGTGGCTCATAACAGCGGCTGTTCTCCATGTAAGGGCCCCCTGCCTCCCTCTGCCTACGCTCTTCCACCTGGTATAACTTGTGATCCATGTGATGCCGCCAACAGATTTTTCTGATGGAGATCGACTGATACTTTATTATAAATTCCTAATTTTATTATATCGATAAATGTATTCACTATAGTTATTGTATCTCACCATATCCATTATACAAATCAAATTAAATTAAAGAATTTAATAAATATTTGCCATTCTTTTTTCTCTCCATTATCTGTGAAAGTTATTTCGGTTCCGAGGCGGCCAGACGTGGTCAGGTGTGTGGGTCCGGGTCTGCTTAATTGTAGATTGTGGCAGATTTACAATGACTGTAGCTATGATTATCTCTGCAACTCCATCTACGATTTGGGCAAGGGTTCTATGCATTGGCGTAACTAGCTCCGATGCCTTGGGGGGGCTATAGCCCCTTAATTTTTTTTTCTTATTTTGAGCTTCTTTTTAAAAAAAATCGAACATTTTCACACATTCTAGAATCTTTGAACAAATTTCTAGTATCCTCCATCCACCAGGATTACCGACGGAAATACTTCAGGAATTTGAACGGGAATGTTCCAAGGATTTCGACGGTAATATTTCAGGGATTCCAATGAGAATCTTCTGGAGATTCCGAATGGATTCCTCCAGGAATTACGACAGGAATGTTCCAGGGATTTCGTAGGCAACGTTCCAGGGATGTAGAAGGAGATCCCGAAGCAAATCGTCGAGGGATTTCGAATCAATCCTCCAGGGATTCCGTAAAGAATCTTCCAGTGAATCCGAAGGGAATCCTCCAGGGATATTGAAGCAAATCGTTGAAGGATTTCGAAACAATTCGTCAAGGGATTTCGAAGCAAATCATTTGGGGATGCAAGAGAAAAACGTCGAATTAAATATTAAAGCGATTCCGAAGCAAATCGTCGAAGTGTTCTGAATGATATCGTCAAGAAACTCCTAAGCATGATTCCGAAAGAGATTCTGAAGCAAATCCTTCATGGATTAGGAAGCGTATCCCCCACATTCAACAAGATTCAACGATTCCGGGCGGAACTCTTCGATGATTCTGAAAGCAATTCTTTAGAAATTCCAAAGAGAATTCTTCTCGGATTCTGACGGAAATTCCTCTCGGTTTCTGAAAAAAAAAATCTTCTCGAATGCTGATGGGAATTGTGGAGATTATCATATACTGCTAGGCAAGCAGAAGTCTGTTGATAAACTGTCAGTCCAGTCCGTGATGGTTGGCCACTTGTCTTTGACTACTGGCGAAGTACTACGATTGCTTTGATTGTTATTTTGGTAGCTCCTCAATGTGGTTCATTGTTGTCTTTTCTATTTAACACCACGTGTAATATCACTGCCACTCAGGAATCTTTCTCAGAAATAAGAAACAAACTCATTTGTCCTCCACCCATTTCATTACGATAGGGTGAATATGGAAGATAACTCTTTTGTCTACAATTTATTTTTCAGCAATTAATTTTGCTAAATGTTGAAAATTGGTGCTTTGATATGCAGAGTAAGCTCAACGACCTTGCCGAGCGCTCCCCTTCGGCAGGTTTAGTCATCAACGTCAACAAAACCAAATCGTTGGATGTAAACACGGCGACCCCTTCCAGTTTCACAGTTGAATGCTTCCTATATCACGGATCAAGCAACCAAGGGCTGCTTTTACGAGTTTAAGAAATATCTGACAAACCAGGCAGATAAGTGAACGCACCAAAATACGAATTTTCAACTCTAACGTGAAATCTGTGCTGTTATACGCTAGCGAAACATGGTGTGTGTTAATGGAGAACACTCAACGACTGCATGTGTTCATCAACAGATACCCGCGTTATATAATTCGGGCCTGGTGGCCTCACAACTGGAGCTCAAACAACGAGCTCCATCGTCGTTGGCACCAGCGAAGCCGATAGCAACAGAAATTCGGGATCGGAAGTAGGGCTGGGGCGGCCACACATTACATAGGGGCGGAAACAAAATTTGCAAGCATTAGACTGGCACCCAGCGGGACATCGCAGAAAAGCAGACCCAAAGGCTCATAGCAGCGAAGCCTCAATAAAGAAATAAAATAAGTCGACTAAAATCTAACCTGGCATCAGGTTTAAGCGATAGCTGGACATCGCTCAGGATGAAGATCTTTCAAGTCGGACCTTTGCACCACAGCATACATATGTTGAAAATTGATAGTACTGCTAACTAACTTTCAAATCCTAGGAGGGGCTAATTTTTTCTAAAGAGGGCAAAAATTTCATGAGCCAAGTTTAATTTCAACAGTCAAATCTAACCCCCTCGTTGTTCAGCTACATTACGTACACGAATATATTTCAACGGAAAAACATGTAAGAAATCAATAAACACTTATTGCCAGTATTTCTATGAAATTCCCCACCACAGCCCTTTAAAAAATCGTTTGCTCGTAAAAGTTATCAGTGATTTCCAGACATTGATGTATCTTATGTATAAATTGAATGCTCCCAGTGTACCTGAGAAGAAACCGTCTCAAATTCGTAATTTTTGAACAAAAAGTTTTGGAAATACCAGAAGATGATCTAATCTCATCTTTTATACTGATTAACAGTGGTGAAATATTATCCTTATGCATTATAAAGTTTCAAAATATTTTAAATGCCATTTTATTATTTTCTACAATATTTCTCAAACCGATTCCAAACTCAAATACCAACCAACGTGAGAACACGTGAGAGCCTACTTATTAAAAACCACTCAAGTTTTCCTCCCCACAAAAAAAAATGCAACGTGTTTATATTTGCTTGTCATTATGTCACACAATGCAATAATAGAGAAACATTAACCTAATTCATCACCATCAACGGCGTCAACAGGCCGAACGGAAAATTAAGTCGTTGTGTGTAGCTTTTTAGAATAGATGCCTACGGTTGCGACCGATGATGAATATTACCATCCAAGCTACCCTCTTTCGTTCGAGGTCGTACTCGTCGTCGTCGTCGTCGTCGCATTTGCAACATCCACCCAACTGCCTACTTCGACCCGACTTGAAGCAATCTGCTGCGGGATATGGAAAGCCATGCCTGCCGTGTGACACACCAATTAGATGTCAATTATTGTGTTCACTCGCACAGTGCCAGCAGTGGCGAAGTGAATGGAAAACCAAGCAACATAACACCATTTCGAGTTGTTGTTGGTTGAATGGATGGGCGAATAGATGGCAGGACAAACAATGGGACACAACTTGAGCGATGTGAAGAAATTGGTGCGGCAGGCATCATGTTGTGTGCGACGATGCGATGGCGGGTTCGGCAGCAGAACAGAACAAAGAATTTCGAGTGTCTTGTGTGTGCGGATGAAAAGTGTTGATTTTTATCGATTTGCGGTCGAGCACCCACTTTGGCTGGAAGCTGGTTGCATTGTGATCTGACACCTTTTCAACGGAATCTAAATTGGGTTCGCATTTGATGCCCAATTGATTGTCCTTCGTTGAATAATACGTTCATCACTGGAAGGTGCTAATGGCTTTTGTCATCCAGTTTCCTTCAAGTGGTTGAATTTGATACTACCGCATGTATTGTGTGTTTATCGATTCAATCGATTCAACACAGATGATATCTTTTGAAGCGCATAACTACTATTCCCGGTCTGGATCAATACTATTGATTTTAATACAAGCTCCCGAATTGAATTCACCTGAATAACAAACGCTCGAATGTTACAGATTGTAATAAGATATTCAGTTATTCGACGAATATCCTTAGGACACGAATTCCAATATCCTTAGGACATCCGTCGAATAACTGAATTATCATGGGCTGTGTATCCACAAGTATGCTCTGACAGAACGAGTAGTTCTAGTGATACATAGAAGATGTACCCAATATTCGAATTAGTATCGTCTTGTTCTTTGTTTCGTTCTGTCAATCGAGTTCATATTCGTGTGCTAATGGGCGCCTACTATACGAACGTGAATTGCTTCGATCTAGAAATTTAAATCTCATTCAAATAATTCATGCTTTCATTTCGTATCTCCGATTATTATTTTAACACAATCCGCTACTACCACAGGACCATTCGCCCCAATGGATCATTCAGCCAAATTGACGGGTCAATGCCAATTTATCCTTCTTAGTGCATTGGGGTCCATTTAGACCCCAGCACACCCAAAACAACGTGATGCTACGAGATAAAAATCTGAAAAATTCTGACTTTTCCTAAATTTGGAAAATAAGGAATCTCTGGGAAAATCAGTTGTGAACAACCTTGCCAGGAGAGTTGATACAAAAATATTGTGCCACATTGTGCATTTGGACCCAAGATTTCATCATCATAACAAAAATTCAGACGATTTTTGTTTTTATATGGTATAAAACAAAAGCTGTATGTTTCTGGAATAAGGCCCTGAAGCAATTTTTTCTAGTCTCCGGGGACCTGTACTCAAAATATACTATTCCAGCAATAGCTACCTTTCGCTGTTTTCGCCTATCAGTACAGGTAATCTTCGATATAACGTACCCCCGATATACCGTACACTCGATGTAACGTCACTCGATATAGCGTACATTTTTCCCCGTTATAACCCAAGTAACAATTTCCATGCTTCTTGGATTTATTTAATTCTTATTGCGGACTTATGACAGCAATCACGAAGCTGATTGCTGTTTTATTGGCGCTCTTATTGCTATCAATAAACCTCCCATAAATCTGCTGAAATATGTTTTAAACGTCAAATGCCTATTGACCATATGAACAGATCTATGGTAGTGTTGAAGAGCGTAATAAATCCAATTTTCAACGCTCGAATAAAGCTACAATTTTTGGTCATAATGAGGTCAAATGAATTACCCCCATAAGAATGTTTGTATTGCGAAAAGTTTATGACGGTGTTTTATAAAAGCAAAATTTTCTGATCAAATTCCATGATGGCCATATTGAAAACGGAAAAGCATTTCGCAGTCAGTGAAATATTTAACTGAAATGCATGATTTAACGAAATTTTCACCGCTTATCATACTTTTTCCGATAATTAATTTTATAAATTAATAGTTTGGGCAAAACACTAATCGATTTAGTGGAGATCCTAGATGTTGTGGTAATCAATATTTTCGATTTATTTCCCGGAACTACGTTATATGGCCGGCGCGTGGTGTTCAACCTTATTTTTTTCACAACATTTGACCATAAAATCGGAAGCGCACTTCTTTTTAGTGGTAGTGAATCGAAATAACAACCTGAAATAAAATATTATTTTGTTGTCATCATCGTAATTTTCATCAACAATCCATTTTGTTATTATTTTTCTGCAAAGATTTGTTTCTCTTTTTTTAATGCAACATTTTGACAGCTGACGCAGCCAAATTCCCTTTTTTGCGGGTGGTTTAAAAAGGGTTTCTAATTGCTCTTATAATAGGTTTATAGTGGTTATCTGGAGAGGGCCACTTGGCAATATTTTACTCTTATAGTGGTCATCAGAAGGTTGTCGTGTATTACTCGGTTTTATTGTTAGATCTTATAAATTGATCTTGAAAACCATTCTTAGAGCGGAATAAAACTTAAAATGTTACTTGGGAACGTACACTTTTAAAAATAATTTTAATTTGGGTAGTTATTACAAAATAATTTACTAAATTGGTATTATCATTCATGTAGAGATGAAATTATTGTGTGGAGTCTAATTGTATCAGCTATTTAGAGGCATTAATTACTGTTTTCCACAGTTTGCACTATCCTCAAAATTCTCCCGAGGTATTGGTTGATATTGAGTTTATAAGGTTTAGGCATATTCTATGAACAAATTTCTAGTTTATATTAGTCAAAGTCAGAATTGATGACGGGTTGTTTTTAGGTCAGATTATTTTTAAATTAATCCTAGAGGAAATTCCTGGAGGAGCCCCCAAAATAATTTCTGGCGAATTTTGTGGAGGAATTCCTGTAGGAAATTGTAAATAAGTTCCAAAAAGAATTTCCGAATAATTTCTTGAAAATCTGATTAAATGCATCTTCTTCTTCTTCTTCTTCTTCTTCTTCTTCTTCTTCTATGGGTCTACGTTCCAACTGAAACTTGACCTGCTTTTCAACTTAGTATTCTATTAGCAGTTCCTCAGTTATTAATTGAAAGCTTTCTATTTTCGCCATTGCATGAGTATGTAATATGTAGCTTGTGTGGCAAGTACAACGGATACACAAAACATCCTAGACCGAACCGAAAACCGAACTCGCCATCTCCGGATTGGTAATCCTACACCTTTGCTCGCAAGGCTACTGGAGACCCATAATTAAATGCATGAAGGAATTTAAAAAACTGAATAAATTTTCAAAACGAATTCGTAAAGTAATTTCTGGAGGAATATTTTAAAGAATTTCCAATGGAAATTTCGAAGGAATTCCTAAAAGAATTTCCGAAGGAATTTCCTGAATGCATTTTTAAGGAATTTAGGAAGGAGCTCCATCTATAATTTGCGAAGAAATGCCTAGATTTTACAGGAATTTCTTCGGAAATACCTTCAGGAACTCCTTCCAGAATTACTTCTTAAATTGTTCCATATTTGCTTCGAAAATAGGCCCAGGTAGTTGTTCTTTTGGAATATGCACCAGTAATTTATTCTAAAACTCCTCCCAAAAATCCTTTGAAGATTACTCCAAGATTTTTTTAGGCGATTCCCGGAAGGATTTCTTCAAAACATCCTCCAGAAATGAATCCATTATTTCCTTCGAAAATTCTTCCAGGAATTCCTTCGGAATTTCCCTTAGACATTAGGTCAATACTTCCACATCGAATTATTTCTTTAATTTCTTTCAAAAAAAAATCCTTAGACCTCCGGAAATTCCTGCAAAAATTCCTTTGGAAACTCCTTGAGCAATACTTTTAGAAATTATCCCAGGAATTTTTCAAAAAATTCTAGAATAAAATTCAAAGAAACTCTTGGGGAATTTCTAAATGAATTTGAAAGTGTTGGTTATGTTATGTGGTGAGTGTTGCCGAGAAATTCATGAAAATGTAGTCTAATGCGTGAATTGTTTGTGAATGGGTAAAACTCGTCTTTATGTGTAGGTTTTCCAGGGCAGGGCATGATTAGCCTCCACCACCCTATAAGATCGCATCCAACCAGTTACCATAGTCCTCCAACCCAACACCAGAGGGCCAGAAGCACCTTCGTTAAGTAGCCATTAAGGGATGACGTAATTGGGTCGATACTATGAGACGAGGTGACTGACCTGGAAAAGAAGGTCATGACCCTGGGATTCGGACACTATTCTAAAGTATTTCGAAGCAAACGGATGTTACAAAGTTACCAAAGTTGCAAGTTGAAGAGTTGAGAAGAAAGTGTGTGGAACAAAAGAAGACGTTGAGGTTAGCCTCACTGTTTTTGAGTTGAAAACCCCATCAAGAACCGCTTGGTTCCCTGGTTCCGTAGTCGGCGTAATCTGGCATTGTATCCGCCGATAGCCGATCGACCTTCTTATTGGTCGAGTTGCAACGAAACAAGGAGCGAGGAAGATCCCCAAGCCACCCCGGCGATACCACCGGTAAGCCCGCAGCGAACAGAGTTGCTCGCTGCCGGGTCGTCGACAACAGAAGGAAGGAAGGAAAGAAGGAAGGAAGGAAGGAAGGAAGAAGAGGAAGGAAAGAAATCAAGTGGTACAGTGCTACCAGGAAGAGGGTTTAGAGCCCCTCTTACAGGTTAACTAACTTTAAGAGAGTGAAGATAGAAGGGAATAAAGTGTCGCGAAGGGAAGTTCTGTGGTTTTCCCTGCATTTGATTGCAAGAGCTCCCTGTCCACGAGTTGCTTGAGGTGAGCATGCCGAACCTTAGGCCATTGGTTCAGGGAGTCTCATTTCTTGCTTAACTTTTCAAAAGGACCCAAGTAACACTTTTTTCATGAATTAATTTGAGTACTGCAATCAAAAGCTTTCATATTGGTCTGTTAATTGCACTATTCAAATTAATTCATGAAAAAAATGTTACTTAGGACCTTTTGAAAAGTTAAGCGAGGTTTCTTTGGGCATTGCTTCAAGATTTCCTTCAAAAATTCCCCCAGTGATTTCTTTGCAAAATACTCCGGAAACAACTTCGGAAGTAAATCTAAAAATCATTTTCAAATTCGTCCGCAATGTTTCTTCAAGCAGTTTTGTTTCTGCTCTCGTCTCGTACAGATGAGCGCAGATGTGCTTGATTGTGGTAGAAATTTATTTGTCAGCAGCAGAGAAAGCTGTATATGAATATAGTCTAGTGGGCGCTTTGTTGTTCGGTCGTACGACGGTGATGCTGTTATGACGATTTTGTTCGTTCAATAGGAATGGCAAATACAATGGATGAACACGTTGTGAATACTGTTCGATTCCAATTTCCAGCGGCTAGTCCACGTCCAACATGGACGGAGATTGGGAACTTCCTGAAACAGTTGGATACCAACTTGACGGACATGGAAGCGGCCTACAGAACGGCACATGAACGGTCGGTTTTCATTAAGTTCATCTCTCAGGAAGCTATGAAGCAGTCGCTTAAAAAAATACGGAGCCAAAACAATTTCATTACTCCACCGGAAAATCAGTAGAGGTACGGATGTCAATCGCAGGTAGCAATATGAAATACATACGTGTTTTCGATTTGCCGCCGGAGACAACTAATAAAAGCTTGTCGATGGCACTTGGGCGATTTGGATGGAATGTTTAACAAGGGAAAAATTTCCCACGGAATCTGGCTTGGGACATATGTACACTGGTGTGCGTGGTGTATACATTGACCTGAAAGAGGAAATACCGCCGTCGCTTAATTTCGGTGGCCGTAAAGGAAGAATATATTACGACGGTTTTCAGGATGTGTGTTTTCTTTGTCGGGCTGCGGGTCATCGGAAGAATTCTTGCCCACAACAACCCTCTGGAAATCGTAGGAAAGACAAGCCTAAAGACCAATCCTATCCGAGTTCGTATGCTGGGATTGTATCTGGAATTGTACCTGATCACGACTCAGAATGCGCAGAGGAAATCATTGTTGATCTGGTGGAAGAAACTTTTGTGGAATCAATGGATAAAACAGCTATGGAACACTTGGACCCGATCGGTAGAGAAGATCTTGAGAATGAACGCAAATTGGAAGATAAAGCGAGTGAAGTGGAAGATGAAGCAAAACGGATACCGTCAGCCGGTTACTTGACTGACTCTTAAAACTATTAAGATGTGACAGATGCCGACCTTCAAGCGATGAGGAACTCACAGGCGAACCAACGAAGAGCCCAGTTTGCGTGGCGGTGGCAGTTCTAGTTCCCGCCCTAGGAAGAAAATTCGGCGTAAATTGAATTTTTGATTTTGAATAGAATATTAGAATATTTCAAAAGATTTGCGGCTCCGTGGAGTTTTTAATTAAACAAATGAGCCTTTTAAATAAATGTCTGAAAAAAAAATGTTTCTTCGAAAATTGAAAGAATGAATTTTAAGAATTACTTCAGAATCTACCTCAGGAGTTACTTCGGATTCTAAACTTCCTCCTGAAATTCTTTCGGAAATTCTTCGAATAATTCATTTTGAAATATATTCACGAATTCCTTTTTAACATTTTCCGGAAATACCTTCCGAAACTCCTTTATCTTCGGAAAATATTTCGGTAATTCTTTCGGATATTCCTTAGAAAATTTCTTCGGGGATTCGTTCTGTTATTCCTTTACAAATTCGTTCGGAAAATTATAAAGGCTTTGAAGATTCGCGTAGGAATTTCCTGGAAGTTGCTTTAGAAGCTATTTTTTATACTTTTAGGGATTCATTTATGAGTTCCTTCAGGAATTCCACCAGAAATCGCTTTGGAGATTCTTTCACAAATACCTTAAGAAATTTATTCAGAAATTCTTTTAGTCCTGCTAGCGTTGAACTTAATTTCTAAATTAAAAAAAGACGTTAATAAAAATTAAAAAAAAAATCAGGATTTTCTAAAAATTCCTCCAGAAATTCCTTTAGAACTTTCTTTAGCAAATCTTTCAGAACTTTCTGCAGGAAATTACTTAGGATATTCCTTAGTTTTTCCAGCAACTCTTTCAGAAATTTCTTTGGAAATTCCTCTGGAAAGCGGAAAATTCTTCTGAGAATTCTTTTGATTTTATAGGAATTCCTTTGGAAAATAGTTTGGAAATATCATTTGGATTTTTTTTTTGGGAAATCCATTTTGGAAATCTTTGCTTAATTTAAATCCACTAAAGATCGCGGATACTTAATAAATGAATATTCAAGCAAACGGTGCAACGAAAAGCAAGCCTTGTGTTTCCTGTGCCTCTTATTTCAAGTGCTTTATATAGATATAATAATGAAGAATTCAATTCTTCGGATCATTTTTCTTAGTAACGAAAATTTTTGTAGGAATTGTTCACAAGAAAAGCTGTTTCACACTGCTAGCTGAGCCTTATATAAACAAAATAATATTCGCCCATAAAGTACATGATAGTACAATATTTAAGTAGTGTAAAATAAGGATGATTACTCATGCTTCGATATAACGTACAATTCGATATAACGTACAACTTTGAAATCGATATGTACGTTATATCGAAGTTCACCTGTAGTTGTGCTCAACGATCGAACAGAGGGCTTCGTGCAAAACTTTGTAAATTGTGAATTGGTGATAACAAGTTTGATAGAAACCCACACATCTCTTCCGCCCTGCCGGGATGTCGCTGGCGATCAGTGTTCCACCCCGCCCAGGGGACCCTGGCGGAGGATGCAGTGGAGTGGACCATCAATTAAAAAAAAACGGTGAGTAAGTGAGTCATTAATATGTCCGTAACAAAACTAGATCTAAAATTATGTAGGATAGGCGAAGAAAGTTTCAAAATAGTGCATGGGAAGGTCGGAAAAACCGAAAATTTCCACATTTTGAAGAAACATCTAACATTTTGGCGAGGCAAAACGCCCTAGTGGCAATAACCTACAAAGTACTTGCGTCTCCGCGGACTATCCGTACTAGAATGCTGATTCGCCGACGCGTGGTACTTTGTTCCCTAGGAGCCGCCAGCTGAAAGACGTTTTGCCTCATGAGTTTTTCGGCAACAAAATATCACCACTTTTTTGAAATGTGAATATTATCAATATGATTGAGATTTTTGACAATTTTTGAATGGCATCAACTAGCTATCTTGTTTAACTGATGGATAATGTAAAAATACCCATGAATAGCGTTACAAATAAGACAATAGAGCAGTGTTTGCTTAGCTAGGGCATATTGCCCCCCCTTCCCCTACGCTGGAGCCCAACTCTCTAGTTTCATGGATTGTGATGGTATACCTGGCCCTTTGCAATACCTAAAAATGCAAACGGTTTCGGGATCCTGCCTTAGGATTCTTTCTATTACGGTCGAAAAATTCATTAATGGGCTGATTAAGGGAAGCCTTCGAAGAAAACAAGGGTCTGTCGTATGCTCTTAAACTTCGCAGTCATGATTGACGGAATTGCTATTACTATTGTTAAGCACCCCCAGCTCAACTAAACCAGATGTGTAGTTTCTAACCACGATTAAACCGTACTCCATGACGAATATTTGAAGACACATTTAGTTGGCCGCCCAGGGTATCAAGGACTTACGAAGGATTCAACTCCAACAAACAAGATGCCTTATTGGAAAACACTCCTACAATCATCCTGACTATCAACGGCACCGTGATACCACCATTTGTCGATTTTGGTTGGACACGGTGCAAAATCCGGAACTTTTACCCGGCACCTATGCAGTGCTACTGCTGTTAGGAATATGGGCGGGCATACAGGCAAGCGATGTTCTGAACCATTTCGAGGATGCAGCTAAATACACCCGCAGGACCGAGCACTATCAGATGGAGAACATACTACTGTGGAACTGAATCCCCCTGCCAGCGACGGGACAACTTCCCACGATAAACCAAATGAGCGAACTGTTTGAAATGATTCATATTACTGGAAAAACTGCACTGCAAAGCTAACGACCTCTTAGTTTCTAGTCGCAAGTGTTCAATCGCGTCATTTTACACCAACATTATTCGCGCGTTTTGCCAAAAGCCCATTTTTAGAACTTTGAATGCTTTAGGAAGTCATAAAAACCTTGTTGTTTCGAATAGGAAATCATTGTAAAATGTAGCCGTTTTTAAAAATGTTGTACAATGCTCTTGTTTATATTGGTGTAAACATCGAAAAAGCATTTTGGACTTTTCTCCCCTATAATAAACGCAATCAAGACGTTGAAATCGAGGAGCTAAAGAACACATTCTAGCGGCTCCAACTCGAGTCGAAGGACAAAAACAAAAAACCCAGATTAATCCATCTAGCGGTGATGATGCCTTTCTCGTTCATTATAAAATGTATCAAGAAAAGTTCATTACGGAGGTCAAAACAGCATGTATTAAATTAATTAATGCCGGGCACAAGTTTGTGTTTGTAACATAGAATTTAAAAACTCAAAGGTGCAGCCTAATCGGGTTATACGCAAAGGTGACGTAGGACTACGTAGCTATACGAAATGGATGGTATTTGCCATAATAATTTGTGTCTCTTTATTAACATTGAACAAACTGCTCGGAGGTCAACTGAATCAAGAAGATGAATAGTGGAACCCAGTTGGATGGACCCAGTCTGATCATCCTATATCACAATCCCAGAAGACACCATTCTCAAAAATGTCTGAAATAAGGGAAAAATAAGCAGAATCGCAGACGCCACGAAACTAAACGCAAATATATTTATTCGCAACGATTGGTTTTTGCCCGCGGTCGGAACGTACGTGTCAAAGTGAGGAGAACTTCAAGAATTAATTACACATAGTTGATTTGCAGTGGAACGGAACTATCATCACACGGTCGCATATGCTCCTGGATGCATTTCCAATGGTGCTACCTACGCCTTCGTGCTGCTGTGTCCGCTCCGCTGCATCAAATCTTGTTCAACCACTCTTTGCGGAATCCCGATCAAAATGGCTCGCGCACGTCGGAAAGCAGCTTTCTTTTATTCAATGAATTAGGCCCGCCCCTTTGTGATCTAATATGGGTGTAAATATAATGTGCACTCAATGCTTTCCGGCGAGCGCAAGCCATTTTGATCGGGATTCTGCACTTCTGCAGACAACGGACCATTCTGAGAATGGCAAATTCTAAGAATCCTATGAAATTTTCTCGCAGGATTCTGAATTTGGCTATGAGCTGTTGGTTATCTAAGCGTATTGATGCGAAGAATAACAACAGAAATTTTACTCAAGACGAAGTTTCTTCATATTCCGTCGTCGGGGGTGACAATGGGTCAAATAGGGGTGAGAATGGAATGAAGGTATCTGAGGCAAGAAGACTAAAATATAAGAGACCTTTTTTGACGGATTTTGCTCTACGGTCTCCATGCTGCCGGTGAGAGCGATGACCCATTATCACCCCCAGACCCATGGTCACCCAAGATGGCGATTACAAAACATTATCTCTGTATCTGTATCTGTCTGTCCGAGCGATGTTCGCCGATGGGTGGTTGCAGTAGATAGTTTCCATTGAGGTGGCGTCTTCATCGATTTTATACAAAAGAAGGTTAATTCGACTATCCGAAATGAACTTTCTTCAAAGTGCAAAACTCAATCGTCACTAGCGAATTTGATAGCGCGTTGGAGGAAGATGATGCAATAAATTTGAATGGATGTAATCACTAACAGCAGCCAAGCTACCCCGCCAAACCCGATGCCACCGAAACAGTCCCTGTTCGCAATTAGCTCTTTCTTTCCATAAAATGCTGGTCCTGAGAAGAACCAATTTTCTTTTCCAAATGCGCTTTTCCAATAACTAACTGCATCCAAACGCTTGTCGGCACCTTGTGTTGAAATTGTCCGACCGCCACTCGATGATTTTTCGCTAATCCTTCACCATTTGGAATAATTTTTCAGCATTGCCACTGCCTTCGTGCTCCTGTGTCCGCTCCCGCCCCTTTGTGATCTGTATGGGTGTAAATATAATGTGCACTCATAACGATTAATGAAGGGGCGTGGCTTGTGGAATTTCTTCATTAGATATAAGAAAGGTGCTTTTTGGCGCGCGCGAGTCATTCTGATCGGGATTCCGCAGCAGACAACGGACCGTTCGGAGAATGACAAATTCTAAGAATCCTATGAAATTTGCGCGCAAGATTCTGAATTTGGTTAACATATGTATGTTGGTTATATTTGGCTACAGCAAAAAACGCCCTTTTATCAGCGGTGCCATTACAGGAAACACCTGGATTGGTCCCTGGAGGAATTGGCAATAACGGAGAAAAGAGATGGGGCGGCCGGAAGACACACCGGTCTCTGTGCCTAAGAGGAACAGATTCTCGCAAGGAGACGAGCGACCAGGAGGCTCCAAAAACAAAGGGAGGATCTACGCAAACAAATGGTTGCCGCACAGCCGGACCAAGGCGGTGACGGCAACTTAGGGATCCCCAGGCAGGTGGCCCAAAAGAAGACGAAAAAGAGCCGCAGCAAAATAGACGAGCGGCAAAAAATCACCAAAAGAAGCGTGAAGAAGAAGAGTGAAGCACTTGTGGTGAAGACTAGCGAGGAAGGGTATTTGGAGGTCCTGCGAACAATAAGGACAGCTCCGGAACTGAAGGACTTCAGCGCAGATGTACAGAGAATCAGGCGCACACGGGCGGGTGATATGATCTTTGAGCTCAAAAAGGACTCCAAGAATAAGAGCTCATCTTCTAAGGGGCTAACGGAGAAGGTGGTAGGCGATAAGGCCCATTTGACGCCTGAAGCGAGCCTCCAACAAACTTAATTTTTTTTTACCGGGGTCGGTTATCAGAATACTGAAATCTCAACAGCTGAGCTCTCGGTAGTCAGCTCGGTAAACTACATCGACAACCGAGCCCTCGGTATTGCTTCCTATCTGTTGAAGTGTCAAATTTTACTGATATGTTCTGTAAAATCCACCGAGCACTCGGTAAAATAATACCGAGCATCCCGGTAATTTCCAAGACAATTCTCGTGTCAAAAAATCAGTTTTACAGACGTCTCAGTACTTTTCTAACGGTAATTCGGTATTTTCTTACGGTACATTTGTAAAAAATATCCGAAATGTTTGTAATTTTTTTTTTCATTTCGGTCGTAATTATTAAAAACAAAACTGATGAATTAAATATATTTTTATTATTCATTTGGAATAACTCAATGCGCACATTATTTTGTTCTTTTGTACCAAGGGGGACGACCAACGCTTGCACATTTCGGGAGATATTTTTCGTGGGATATCGCGCAAATCCCACTTAATTGAAAATAAAATCAGATTCTTTGGGAACAAAAAAGGCAAAAAACTAAAAGTATTACGGAATGTTTTCATCGTAAAAATAGGCAGTAAACAATGAAAGTAGATGCCACGTGTAGATGAAAAGCTGGAAGATCTTCGAGCGTCCTTTCTCGTCAGGAAAATTCATCTAAGAGGAATTTGCTGAAAAAGTAATGTAAAACTAAGTTTACCCAACAAAGCTTAATTATATTACTTACAAGTTACAACACAACACATAATTTGTTTGATTTTTTCTGCTTTGCTTAATTTCAAACACGAAAAGATTTAAAAAAAAAATGGCGCTGTCTCGTGCATCACGCTAGCCTACTATTGTAACTGAGGACTCGGTTTTAAATGTACCGACATTGGTAAAATGATTTACAGAACACGGTTAAAAATATAGAAGTATCTACGACAACCGGGGAGCTCGGTAGTTAACATTTTTGACATTTCTTTCTACAGAGCGATCAGTGAACAATATTACAGATGTCAGTAATTTTCCGACTGTTAGCCGAGCTTCCGGTAAAAAATATTTTTTACAGGATAAAATCAGTAAAAAAAAATTACCGAGCTGCAATTATGCATTTAAGTGTGAATGTGTGGACTTGGACGAGATTACCACGGCAGGCGAGGTAACTACCTCTATGAAGGCGCAACTCGATTTGGGCGATGTTGACATAACAATCCGACAAAGAAGGGGTTCATCAGGCACGCAGATCGCTGCTATACACACTTAAATTATTTTTGTGACCTCAGCAAAATTTTCACCGAGATTCCAACAGCTGAGATCTCGGTAATTTTTTTACCGAAACTCAGTGATTTTTTTACCAAATTTTCGTCATAATTTTACCGAAATTCGGCAAAGTTTACTTTTTACCGAGATCTCGGCAACGATTACCTCAGTAAAGCTTACGGATATCTCGGTAAAATTTTTACCGAGATTCGTTGAAATTATTGCCGAGATCCTGACTGTTGTATTCTTGGCAATCGTAAAATTTCGAATTTTAAGTGCCAAGAGTTTGGCTACCGGGCACGAAGCTACAAGGGCCCAGAAGTCAAAACTTTGTAGAAGATGCGGAGAAGAAGGTCATAAGGCACAAAGTTGCAAAAAGCCGCCAAAATGCCAGTTCTGTAGAAGCGATGGATGCAGAGACCATGTTACTGGTGGTCAAAAATGTCCAGCGTTCACACATTTGATTTCAAGTAAATTACAGTGGAGGTAATACAAATTAACCTCAACCACTGTGATACTGCGCAGCACCTGCTGTGGCAATCCGCGAGGGACTCGAAATGCGACGTTGCAATCATCTCGGTAATTAATACGGTAATTAGGTAGCGGAGGAAGCAGGAACCGCCGCTATATGTACTTTTACTATATGTACGGTAGGAACATACTCTTGCCAAGAAATTGTGTATCGTGCAGCTGAAGGCTTCGTGATCGCCAAAGTTAACGGAATCTATATATGTAATTGCTACGCACTGCCACTGCCAGAGTGAGGCAGCCATTGCACTAACTCTAGAGGTTGGAGTCTATTAGAAACACTTGCCAGGCTCAATGTAGACTTGATTAACGAAGGTTCGACTCCGTCGCAGCTGTTTTCGAGCAACGAGGAGGATGCAGAGAGTCCACAACGACGTAGAAAGAGGTAGAGGGTAGAGCTCAGACCAATGTTTAGGGCGGCTAAAGCTGCTCTCAAAAAAGAAATCAGGCTCAGTAAGAAAGCTTGCATGAAAGAGCTATGGCTAATATTAAAGGCCCAGCGATACCGCTACAGGTGAGCCCAGAAAAACTCAAAACAATTATTCAGGGACTGTTTTCGATTCACGAATTATCAGACTGGCCTCCCACACCGTATGGTGGGCCAACACCAGTAGAGATGAAGACCGTGTCTCTAACCATGAACCGGTTACGGCAGCAAACTGGCTCCGGGACTAGGTGCTATCCCCAATCCGGTCTTGAAAACAGCGATTCAGATTAATCCAGATATGTGTTGCACCACATTACAGAAGTGCATAGGCGAAGGAAACTTCCCCGATTGCTGAAAGCGGTAACAGTTAATAGCTAGACACGGTCGGAAAACTCCTTGAGAGGGTCATCCTTAATAGGCTGGCGATCCACACGGAAGGTGCAAACGGACTATCAAGCAAGCAGGACCACAGTTGACGCCATCCGGATAGTCGTCGAAGCAGCCGGGGTCGCCAAGAAGTAAAAGAGAAGAGAAAAATGCGTTTAACAGTGCCAGCTGGGAAGCAATAGGCAGCTCTCTAGACAGGATGAGGGTTCCATTGTACCTGTGCAGAATTCTGAAGAGTTACTTCGAGAAAAGGACGTTGGTCTACGAAATACATTAAGGGCTGAAGAGAATAGGCATAATAGCAGGTGTTTCCCAAGGCTCCATCCTGGGGTCGACGTTGTGGAACGCGATGTACGATGGGCTATTGCAGCTAACACTACCAAGAAGATCGTTGGGTTTGCGGACGACGCGACGTGGCTCTCATGGTATTCGGAGAAACAGTAGAAGAGGTGGAACGCAGGAAATAATCCAAAACTGGATGTGTGAAAAAAGATCGCATTGGCCCATCACAAAACTGAAGTGATGGTGATCAGCAACCGACAGGCAGTACAGCATAGTACGATTACGGTCGGAGAAGTCACCATCGACTCGAAGCGAGAGCTGAAGCATCTTGGGGTTCCGAGGGAAATTCCAACGCCGTGAAACTCCCTGTCGGAGTAGGATAGATCTACCGCCGGTGACCATCTGAGTAGTCTGCGATTAACCTGGGAGCTAAATGGCTCAACGAAAAAGTGATTGAGAATGTCAATTAAATTATGCTGGGAGCTGAATGGCTCAATGTTAAGAAAAGTTCTGTTCGGAAGAGTTTCCGCTCTCGGGAAACTTCTAGTCGGAGTAGGCTAGATCCACTGCCACTTGCCACTATGTCGAGTAGTTCGTGACGCGTGGAATAATCGGTTTTGGTGCTATGCACCCCCCGGAATCTCTGGACCAACTTTGGCATCCAACCGGTTTCACGTTGAAGTCTGAAAGTGCCTCGGTACTATCTCCCCGGGTCGTCGGTTTTCGGGGAAGCTCTCGCCGCCGGGGGACTTACCGTCGAAGTAGGATAGATTCGCCGCCGGGGACTTTCTGAGTAGGTTGCTATCACGTTAAGAGCTAAATGGCTCAAAGATGTAGTGGTGCTAAATGGCATGAGGAAGAGAGACAGCGAGCATTTAAGATCAAGAGACGTGCAAAGTGAATAAAAAATGCGTCGACGAGAAAAATGTAGCGAACTAGGTGTGCTGGCTAGAGGCTGAACACATGAAGTGCATGAGCACAGCTCCCTCCGAAGAATTGACATCCAGTTCCAGTAAGTCCCGGGGGGATCAGGGCATTAGAAGAGAGGGTAATTCCAATGAAAATTGATACTAAGGTATGGAAATCCATATTTTGTGTGCGTGCCTTTCGTTTATGGTGAAAAAGCTTTCACCACTACATTCGAATGAGCTCCAATGAGAAACCGTGCAAATATGTACGTCACCATTTGCTGTTTACATTTTCCATCATCCACTAATACACTTGCATTTGGTCTTCTTCCTCACCATCTATTCTCATTGGGGTAACCCAAGAAACCTTCTGTTACTTGAGTGGGCTCTTCACCCCCTGAACGGTCCCCGGATAGGTTAGCGAGGATAATCGAGGTACTCTTCCCGTCCAGAGCCACAAATTCCTGGCCTCCTGCACCGCAAGGAAATATGGGTGTGGCCGAAAAGGTTGGCTGCGGTGACGAACGAAGACTTACTCGCGGTGGCCAAAAGCCTGGCAACGAATAAAGCTCCAGGGCCTAACGGAGTTCCGAACAACGTTCTCACGGCAGCAGTCATAGCGAGCCCGAACAGGCTAGCTATGCAGAGATGCCTTGATAATTGTAGACTCCCTGAAAGTTGGAAAAGGCAGAAATTGGGGTTGTTGCCGAAGGCCGGGAAGCCGCCGGGCAACCCATCGGCGTATAGACCAATCTGTCTTATAGACACGATGGGCAAGTTGCTAAAGAGGATCAACCTCAACAGGCTGACCCCGTACTCAGAAGGTACGAACGCCCTATCAAGCAATCAGTTCGGTTTTCGCAAGGGTAAGTTCACGTTTGACGCTATTAACTCGGTGGTAAAGACCGCCGAGATAGCGATCCAACAGAAAAGGCGAGGTATTCGATATTGTACGTTAGAAACACTTGATGTGAAGAACGCATTCAACAACGCAAGCTGGGATCCCATCGCGCTCCCGTTACACCGGCTTTATTGCTTTGTTATATTAATCATTGCGATTAGGATTTATTTCCGGTATGACAATAATTAAAAACATACTGACCATTTAATAAAGTTATGAATCATGTACAATTTACCACCATAAACATGATATCTATCACATTTTTCAAACAATCAAAATTAAATCTTCAAGAATGGTTGCAATGCATTACAATTAATGCAAAAAAAATGAAAGATGATCGAAAAAAAGCGATCTATTCTCCTAAAGTGTGTTTTACCTTTCTATTGTGGTTTTCAATACATTTTATGATGCATAATCGCCGCGTGGTGGATAAATCTGTTGTTTCATATCTAAATTTATATCTAATTATATGTATACATAAACATTTTTGGGATCGTTTATAAATTACCTAACGCTGTAGTGGGAGGGAGGGGGTCACACCAAGCCTTACGGCTAAAACAAATAAATTTTATCATCCCTATGAAAAGTGTTGCAAGGATGGGATGGAGTTCAGCCCAAATTTGTGTTACGTAATTTGTGAACGGCCTCTATTTCTCATTTTGTAATTATACAATACTGGTTTAATTTCAGCTTTAACCTTATCCACAATTTGTATGCATTGCGTGCACTTCGTTTGATTCGCTCCATCATCATCGCGCAGTACCGGTGGTGCCATCTTCAACCCGTCTCGATTCGAAAGCTTCGCCTTCGCGTTCCTAGTCAGCAAAGCTCACATCATGGCAACCACACGCAGTCAGCGGACTGCATCCCGTGGCGGCACGCTTGCTGCGATGCGTTTTCATTAGTCCCTTCTGGCGCGTGACTTGCGCAGAATGCACGTGCGAGGATATTTCTTTGGTTTCACAGTCCGGTCAGAAGCTGCAGAGATTTCGGAACGATTGGATGCAATTTTGTGTTTGCGTAAAATTATCCATTAGTGAATTGGCTTTCAAAAGTGATTTTTTGTTCTAATTGGTGTTGAAAAAGTGATACTTTGGTTGTTTTTCGTGAAATTATGGGACAATCCTGACGATTTTGTCAATAACGCTGGGAATTTGTGTCTTTATTTTCAGAAGGATCCACTCCAGACACGCCATGATGCACTCCAGTCTGGAATCAACATGGATGCACCCATTTTTCGCTGTTGAATTTTCTTCTCCGTTTCGTTTCAGCGAACCGGAAAAATGCAGTTCTGAAGAATTTTTATCGATTTTTTATTATTTAGATGCAAGCCTTTAAATAATTATAATAATTGTCAGGCAATTTCGGGAAAATGATCTTTGTACTAAAATAGCCTTTATTTAATTGATACAGAAGACACCACCCCAAAGTCGGTGGTTCATCCACTGTTTGGAGGGGGCGCCTGCCGCTGGCCCGGCTGCGAAAGGATATTCGACGACTTCGACGAGTTCTACAACCATCTTCAGTCGGATCACATCAATGGGGACTACTCGGCTGCGCAGGCTCGCATCCAGATGGAGGTGGTGTGCCAGTTGCATCTGCAGCTGCAGAAGGAACGCGATCGACTGCAGGCGATGATACTGCACCTGAACAAGAAGAACGAAATGACGCGGATTCCAATGGCTGGTGCCAGCCCGTTTGTGCCGCAGATTCCGCCACCCCCACCGCCGTATGATTTGATCGCGGGGCTGCGCTTTCCACCGGCAGGCCCAGTGACCGATGGGTCGATGGTTGAGGCGGCGCTTCAGTTGACCACCAAACAGCAGCAAGTTTTGCATCATCATCATCAGCAGCAGCAGCAACAGCACCACCACCAGCAGCAGCATCAGCAGCCGGGGCGGTCATCGAAGGGATCGATCAGAGCGAAGTATTTCGGCTCACCGCAGGACACGGATGCGGGGGGCTACAAGGAGGTACATTTTCCCGATGTGCAGGACGGTGAGTGTGTTGGTGTGTGAATGTCTGTTGGGAAGTATTGTGCTTATTTAAAGCTGTGCTTTATGATTGCAGATGTTCAGAAGAATCGTGAGTTTTATCGCAGTCATGACGTGCGTCCACCTTTCACTTATGCGTCTTTAATCAGACAGGTGAGTTTTCAATCTTAATACAATACAATTATATACGAAGGTCATTGGCATAAAGGTTGCTTCACACGACATTAGGTCTCTGGTCACGAGATAAAAGAACTAGCTATGTGTTTGTGTCAACATAGAATCTATTTTTAAAATTCCGTCGAGGAACGATTCTTTATATACTTCGGCAGCCTTATTTGATTACAAAAAAAAATGGCTGAAGACGAGAATTGAATCTTAGCTCTCCACCAAGCCTAGCGCAATTCGACTGACGCGATAGCCTTCTGGGAAGCAGTTAAAGAAGACTATCATAATCCTCGTTCTTTACTATGTGAATGTGATAATTATTATAAAATCACAAGTAGAAGGGTAATACCGACAGCAAAGGGCGATGTTAGTGGAATTGGCACTATGCTTATCTGCGTCCTTGTCCGCCAGCAAGTTGAACGGAGTCGGGAAGATTGTGTGAGTCGAAGTTATGCTGCGGTGCAAGTTGCATATATTTGTTACTGGAGGAACCAACGAGAGTCGTTTCGATGTATTGATCGAAACCAAATTAACCGATTTAATGCAACAAATATAACATTCTCTGTACGGTTTTCATGTGAGATTTGATACAAAACGAAGAATGTCTTCTGAATTTCTTCACCTTTTTACCTATCTCGTATAACAAAGATAACAAGGTGATACCTGAAGGTTATCATTTCAATTCTTTTTTTGCCTTTCTCGTACAACAAAGTTGTACCGAAAGGCTATATGATCACTCCCAGAGAATGTAAAACAACAACATTGTCCTTGTAAGTGTTGGGACAAACTCAATTCGCAACAAACGTTTGCCCCAAACTGCAACAGAATAGGACAATGATCGCCTGTCGCGAGAAGTAGTCGGCTATCGATGATGTTTTCGGTTAATTAAGTATCAGTTATCAATGTCTAGACAAAAACATAACCATTTGCTGATAAATTTGTGTTTTATTTCGGGGCCCGGGGCCACAGCCCACAAACCCCCCTTAATTCGGCCCTGTGTTTAACCAAGGACGATGGGTCCGATGTTAAATTCAACTGCGGAGAAGATAGGTTGGTTCAAATCGGAGCAGCTCAGCTTAGTTTAATCACAGACAAACAGACGTAACATTGCAGAAATCAACATCGACCGTGACTTCAAAGATTAAATTGAATTTTATTGGTTGCGTGTTTCCCAACTAGAGGCGCTAGTGTCGTAATCCTTCGAGTTTAACATTCCACTCCAGCACCTTATGGTGTCGATGTCATACGAAACATTGTTTCGTGTAACATGCTCAAAAGATGGTGGTAGAAGAGTTGAGCGATGGATTTTTCAGAAAAATGTTCAAGCTGTTACGTTTGTTTGTCTGTGCTTCAACTATGATAGTCCAAAGTTAACTAATTTATACTGGCGGAGTTCAACTGGGGCACGATGGTGCACGCGACCAACCAAATTGAGTATTTTCCCTCAAATTCGTTTTTTTTATTCCTTTCTTTATTTGTTAGGCACTCTGTGTTACTTAACCGCTACTGTGCCGAGATCTACTGTGGTATTCTGCTGTACAGAATCCACACAGAATCAATTTTTAGTTTTTCCATTACCATTATTGTTGTCGTTGCCAGTCCATCTCCTCGTGAGTCTATTGTGTCCATTTGTCCGTGTCGTGGATCCAATGATCGTTGCGCATTGTTCGGTTGCCATTTATCCGGGTACGTTGGAGGAATGCCTCCGAGAAGAACAATTTGTCAGTCGTCATCAGGCAGTCGCAACGGTAAGAGCGCTCCCCAATACGCTACCGTGTAGGCTGCGCATCCGGCGACTGACGAGGGTTTGGTGGAGGGGCTGGGAATCGAACCCATGACCATTCGCTTGTAAGGCGAACGTGTAGCCAACTACGCTACGGGACCCCCTCCTCAAATTTGTTTGTGTACGCCAAAATTGTTCTTTAAAATGATTTTTCCCAAACTTTTATCAATCTTGGGGAAATTTCCGAAAGAATTATTGGTGGAATTTTTGAAGGAATTTCTACAGGAAATCACGAAAAAATCCAGGAGAAATCCAGGTATTTTTGTAAAAGAAATTCCATTTGACATTCCAATGTAAATTCCTTCGAAAATTCCTTCAGGGATTCATCCGGAAGTTCATAGAGAAATTCTTTTAGAAGTTCCTCTTTGGAAATTCCTTTAGCAATCCTCTCAGAAATTCCTTTAGGATTACTTTTCGTAAATCCGCTCGGGTTCTCCTTCGGAAAATCCTTTAATGATTCATTTGTAAATTCCTCCAAAAATACTTTCGAGGGCTCCTCTTGAAAGGAGGCTTCCGAGCCTCTTGAAAGGAGGCTTCCGAGCCTCTTGAAAGGAGGCTTCCGAGCCTCTTGAAAGGAGGCTTCTGAGCCTCTTGAAAGGAGGCTCTGAGCCTCTTGAAAGGAGGCTTGAGCCTCTTGAAAGGAGGCTTCTGAGCCTCTTGAAAGGAGGCTTCTGAGCCTCTTGAAAGGAGGCTTCTGAGCCTCTTGAAAGGAGGCCTGAGCCTCTTGAAAGGAGGCTTCTGAGCCTCTTTAAAGGAGGCTTCTGAGCCTCTTGAAAGGAGGCCTGAGCCTCTTGAAAGGAAGCCTGAGCCTCTTGAAAGGAGGCTTCTGAGCCTCTTGAAAGGAGGCTTCTGAGCCTCTTGAAAGGAGGCTTCTGAGCCTCTTGAAAGGAGGCTTCTGAGCCTCTTGAAAGGAGGCTTCTGAGCCTCTTGAAAGGAGGCCTGAGCCTCTTGGAAGGAGGCTTCCTGAGCCTCTTGAAAGGAGGCTTCTGAGCTCTTGAAAGGAGGCTTCTGAGCTCTTGAAAGGAGGCTTCCTGAGCCTCTTGAAAGGAGGCTTCTGAGCCTCTTGAAAGGAGGCTTCTGAGCCTCTTGAAAGGAGGCTTCTGAGCCTCTTGAAAGGAGGCCTGAGCCTCTTGAAAGGAGGCCTGAGCCTCTTGAAAGGAGGCCCTGAGCCTCTTGAAAGGAGGCCTGAGCCTCTTGAAAGGAGGCTTCTGAGCCTCTTGAAAGGAGGCTTCTGAGCCTCTTGAAAGGAGGCTTCAGAGCCTCTTGAAAGGAGGCTTCTGAGCCTCTTGAAAGGAGGCTTCTGAGCCTCTTGAAAGGAGGCCTGAGCCTCTTGAAAGGAGGCTTCTGAGCCTCTTGAAAGGAGGCTCTGAGCCTCTTGAAAGGAGGCTCTGAGCCTCTTGAAAGGAAGCCTCCAGCCTCTTTAAAGGAGGCCTGAGACTCTTGAAAGGAGGCTTCTGAGCCTCTTGAAAGGAGGCTTCCTGAGCCTCCTGAAAGGAGACTCTGAGCCTCTTGAAAGGAGGCCTGAGCCTCTTGGAAGGAGGCTTCTGAACCTCTTGAAAGAAGGCTGGAGTCTCTTGAAAGGAGGCTCTGAGCCTCTTGAAAGGAGGCTCTGAGCCTCTTGAAAGGAGGCTTCTGAGCCTCTTGAAAGGAGGCCTGAGCCTCTTGAAAGGAGGCTGCCGAGCCTCTTGAAAGAAGGTTTCTGAGCCTCTTGGAAGGAGGCCTGAGGCCTCTTGAAAGGAGGCTGCCGAGCCTCTTGAAAGGAGGCTGCTGAGCCTCTTGAAAGGAGGCTTCTGAGCCTCTTGAAAGGAGGCTTCTGAGCCTCTTGAAAGGAGGCTCTGAGCCTCTTGAAAGGAGGCTTCCTGACCCTCTTGAAAGGAGGCTTCTGAGGCCTCTTGAAAGGAGGCTTCTGAGCCTCTTGAAAGGAGGCTTCAAGCCTCTTGAAAGGAAGCTTCCTAGCCTCTTGAAAGGAGGCTTCTGAGCCTCTTGAAAGGAGGCTTCCTGAGCCTCTTGAAAGGAGGCTTCTGAGCCTCTTGAAAGGAGGCTTCTGAGCCTCTTAAAAGGAGGCCTGAGCCTCTTGAAAGGAGGCTTTGAGCCTCTTGAAAGGAGGCCTGAGCCTCTTGAAATGAGGCTTCTGAGCCTCTTGGAAGGAGGCTTCCGAGCCTCTTGAAAGTAGGCTTCCTGGCCTCTTAAGAGGAGGCTTCTGATCATCTTGAAAGGACGCCTTTGAGCCTCTTAAAAGAAGGCTTCTGAGCCTCTTGAACGGATAATGGGAGGAGGCATCTGAGCCTCTTGGAAGGAGGCTTCTGAGCCTCTTGAAAGGAGGCTTCTGAGCCTCTTGAAAGGAGGCTTCCGAGTATCTTTAGAGAAGGCTTCTGAGCACTCTAAGCCTCTTGAAAAATTCCTAGCCTCTTGAAAAGAGGCTTCTGAGCCTCTTGAAAAGAAGCTTGAGCCTCTTGAAAGGAGGCTTCTGAGCCTCTTGAAAGGAGGCTTCTGAGCCTCTTGAAAGGAGGCTGAGCCTCTTGAAAGGAGGCTTCTGAGCCTCTTGAAAGGAGGCTTCTGAGCCTCTTGAAAGGAGGCTTCTGGAGCCTCTTGAAAGGAGGCCTGAGCCTCTTGAAAGGAGGCCTGAGCCTCTTGAAAGGAGGCTGCTGAGCCTCTTGAAAGGAGGCCTGAGCCTCTTGAAAGGAGGCTTCCTGAGCCTCTTGAAAGGAGGCCTGAGCCTCTTGAAAGGAGGCTGGAGCCTCTTGAAAGGAGGCTTCTGAGCCTCTTGAAAGGAGGCTTCTGAGCCTCTTGAAAGGAGGCCCTGAGCCTCTTGAAAGGAGGCTTCTGAGCCTCTTGAAAGGAGGCTTCTGAGCCTCTTGAAAGGAGGCCTGAGCCTCTTGAAAGGAGGCTTCTGAGCCTCTTGAAAGGAGGCCTGAGCCTCTTGAAAGGAGGCCTGAGCCTCTTGAAAGGAGGCTTCTGAGCCTCTTGAAAGGAGGCTTCTGAGCCTCTTGAAAGGAGGCCTGAGCCTCTTGAAAGGAGGCTTCTGAGCCTCTTGAAAGGAGGCTTCTGAGCCTCTTGAATGGAGGCTTCCTGAGCCTCTTGAAAGGAGGCCTGAGCATCTTGAAAGGAGGCCTGAGCCTCTTGAAAGGAGGCTTCTGAGCCTCTTGAAAGGAGGCTTCCAGGCCTCTTGAAAGGAGGCTTGAGGCCTCTTGAAAGGAGGCTTCTGAGCCTCTTGAAAGGAGGCTTCTGAGCCTCTTGAAAGGAGGCCTGAGGCCTCTTGAAAGGAGGCTTCTGAGCCTCTTGAAAGGAGGCTGAGCCTCTTGAAAGGAGGCTTGAGCCTCTTGAAAGGAGGCTTCTGAGGCCTCTTGAAAGGAAGCCTGGAGCCTCTTGAAAGGAGGCTTCTGAGCCTCTTGAAAGGAGGCTTCTGAGCCTCTTGAAAGGAGGCTGAGCCTCTTGAAAGGAGGCTTCTGAGCCTCTTGAAAGGAGGCTTGAGCCTCTTGAAAGGAGGCTTCTGAGCCTCTTGAAAGGAGGCTTCTGAGCCTCTTGAAAGGAGGCCTGAGCCTCTTGAAAGGAGGCTTCTGAGCCTCTTGAAAGGAGGCTTCTGAGGCCTCTTTAAAGGAGGCTTCTGAGCCTCTTGAAAGGAGGCTTCCTGAGCCTCTTGAAAGGAAGCCTGAGGCCTCTTGAAAGGAGGCTTCCGGAGCCTCTTGAAAGGAGGCATCTGAGCCTCTTGAAAGGAGGCTTCTGAGCCTCTTGAAAAGAGGCTTCTGAGCTTCTTGAAATAAGGCTTCTGAGCCTCTTGAAAGGAGGCTTCTGAGCCTCTTGGAAGGAGGCTTCTGAGCCTCTTGAAAGGAGGCTTCTGAGCCTCTTGAAAGGAGGCTTCTGAGCCTCTTGAAAGGAGGCTTCTGAGCCTCTTGAAAGGAGGCTTCTGAGCCTCTTGAAAGGAGGCTTCTGAGGCCTCTTGAAAGGAGGCCTGAGCCTCTTGAAAGGAGGCTTCTGAGCCTCTTGAAAGGAGGCTTCTGAGCCTCTTGAAAGGAGGCTTCTGAGCCTCTTGAAAGGAGGCTTCCTGAGCCTCTTGAAAGGAGGCTTCTGAGCCTCTTGAAAGGAGGCTTCAGAGCCTCTTGAAAGGAGGCTCTGAGCCTCTTGAAAGGAGGCTTCTGAGCCTCTTGAAGGAGGCTTGAGCCTCTTGAAAGGAGGCCTGAGCCTCTTGAAAGGAGGCCTGAGCCTCTTGAAAGGAGGCTTCTGAGCCTCTTGAAAGGAAGCCTGAGCCTCTTTAAAGGAGGCTTCTGAGACTCTTGAAAGGAGGCTTCTGAGCCTCTTGAAAGGAGGCTTCTGAGCCTCCTGAAAGGAGACTCTGAGCCTCTTGAAAGGAGGCCTGAGCCTCTTGGAAGGAGGCTTCCTGAACCTCTTGAAAGAAGGCTTCTGAGTCTCTTGAAAGGAGGCCTGAGCCTCTTGAAAGGAGGCTTCTGAGCCTCTTGAAAGGAGGCTGTGAGCCTCTTGAAAGGAGGCTTCTGAGCCTCTTGAAATGAGGCTTCTGAGCCTCTTGAAGGAGGCTTCTGAGCCTCTTGAAAGTAGGCTTCCTAGCCTCTTGAAGGAGGCTTCTGAGCCTCTTGAAAGGAGGCTTCTGAGCCTCTTGAAAGGAGGCTTCTGGGCCTCTTGAAAGGAGGCTCTGAGCCTCTTGAAAGGAGGCCTGAGCCTCTTGAAAGGAGGCTTCTGGGCCTCTTGAAAGGAGGCTTCTGAGCCTCTTGAAGGAGGCTTCTGAGCCTCTTGAAAGGAGGCTTCTGAGCCTCTTGAAAGGAGGCTTCCTGAGCCTCTTGAAAGGAGGCTTCTGAGCTCTCTTGAAAGGAGGCTTGAGCCTCTTGAAAGGAGGCTTGAGCCTCTTGAAAGGAGGCTTCTGAGCCTCTTGAAAGGAGGCTTCTGAGCCTCTTGAAAGGAGGCTTTGAGCCTCTTGAAAGGAGGCTTCTGAGCCTCTTGAAAGGAGGCTTCTGAGCCTCTTGAAAGGAGGCTTCCTGAGCCTCTTGAAGGAGGCTTCTGAGCCTCTTGAAAGGAGGCTTCTGAGCCTCTTGAAAGGAGGCTCTGAGCCTCTTGAAAGGAGGCTTCTGAGCCTCTTGAAAGGAGGCTTCTGAGCCTCTTGAAAGGAAGCCTGAGCCTCTTGAAAGGAGGCTTCTGAGCCTCTTGAAAGGAGGCTTCTGAGCCTCTTGAAAGGAGGCTTCTGAGCCTCTTGAAAGGAGGCTTCTGAGCCTCTTGAAAGGAGGCTTCTGAGCCTCTTGAAAGGAGGCTTCTGAGCCTCTTGAAAGGAGGCTTCTGAGCCTCTTGAAAGGAGGCTTCTGAGCCTCTTGAAAGGAGGCTTCTGGGCCTCTTGAAAGGAGGCTTCTGAGCCTCTTGAATGGAGGCTTCTGAGCCTCTAGAAAGGAGGCTTCTGAGCCTCTTAAAAGGAGGCTTGAGCCTCTTGAAAGGAGGCTTCCTGAGCCTCTTGAAAGGAGGCTTGAGCCTCTTGAAAGGAGGCTTCTGAGCCTCTTGAAAGGAGGCTTCTGAGCCTCTTGAAAGGAGGCTTCTGAGCCTCTTGAAATGAGGCGTCTGAGCCTCTTGAAATGAGGCTTCTGAGGCCTCTTGAAAGGAGGCTTCTGAGCCTCTTGAAAGGAGGCTTCTGAGGCCTCTTGAAAGGAGGCTTCTGAGCCTCTTGAAAGGAGGCCTGAGCCTCTTGAAAGGAGGCTTCTGAGCCTCTTGAAAGGAGGCTTCTGAGGCCTCTTGAAAGGAGGCTTCTGAGCCTCTTGAAAGGAGGCCTGAGCCTCTTGAAAGGAGGCCTGAGCCTCTTGAAAGGAGGCTTCTGAGCCTCTTGAAAGGAGGCTTCTGAGCTCTCTTGAAAGGAGGCTTGAGCCTCTTGAAAGGAGGCTCTGAGCCTCTTGAAAGGAGGCTTCTGAGCCTCTTGAAAGGAGGCTTCTGAGCCTCTTGAAAGGAGGCTTCTGAGCCTCTTGAAAGGAGGCTTCCTGAGCCTCTTGAAAGGAGGCCTGAGCCTCTTGAAAGGAGGCCTGAGCCTCTTGAAAGGAGGCTTCCAAGCCTCTTGAAAGGAGGCTCTGAGCCTCTTGAAAGGAGGCTCTGAGCCTCTTGAAAGGAGGCTTCTGAGCCTCTTGAAAGGAGGCTTCTGAGCCTCTTGAAAGGAGGCTCTGAGCCTCTTGAAAGGAGGCTTGAGCCTCTTGAAAGGAGGCTTCTGAGCCTCTTGAAAGGAGGCTTCTGAGCCTCTTGAAAGGAGGCTTCTGAGCCTCTTGAAAGGAGGCTTCTGAGCCTCTTGAAAGGAGGCTCTGAGCCTCTTGAAAGGAGGCTTCTGAGCATCTTGAAAGGAGGCTTCTGAGCATCTTGAAAGGAGGCTTCTGAGCCTCTTGAAAGGAAGCCTGAGCCTCTTGAAAGGAAGCCTGAGCCTCTTGAAAGGAGGCTTCTGAGCCTCTTGAAAGGAGGCTGAGGCCTCTTGAAAGGAGGCTTGAGCCTCTTGAAAGGAGGCCTGAGCCTCTTGAAAGGAGGCCTGAGCCTCTTGAAAGGAGGCTTCCGAGCCTCTTGAAAGGAGGCTTGAGCCTCTTGAAAGGAGGCCTGAGCCTCTTGAAAGGAGGCTTCTGAGCCTCTTGAAAGGAGGCTTCTGAGCCTCTTGAAAGGAGGCTTCTGAGCCTCTTGAAAGGAGGCTTCTGAGCCTCTTGAAAGGAGGCTTCTGAGCCTCTTGAAAGGAGGCTTCTGAGCCTCTTGAAAGGAGGCTTCTGAGCCTCTTGAAAGGAGGCTTCTGAGCCTCTTGAAAGGAGGCTCTGAGCCTCTTGAAAGGAGGCTTCTGAGCCTCTTGAAAGGAGGCCTGAGCCTCTTGAAAGGAGGCCTGAGCCTCTTGAAAGGAGGCTTCTGAGGCATCTTGAAAGGAGGCTTCCGAGCCTCTTGAAAGGAAGCTTCTGAGCCTCTTGAAAGGAAGCCTGGAGCCTCTTGAAAGGAAGCCTGAGCCTCTTGAAAGGAGGCTTCTGAGACTCTTGAAAGGAGGCTTCTGAGCCTCTTGAAAGGAGGCTTCAAGCCTCTTGAAAGGAGGCTTCTGAGCCTCTTGAAAGGAGGCTTCTGAGCCTCTTGAAAGGAGGCTCTGAGCCTCTTGAAAGGAGGCTTTTGAGCCTCTTGAAAGGAGGCTTCTGAGCCTCTTGAAAGGAGGCTTCCGAGCCTCTTGAAAGGAGGCTTCCGAGCCTCTTGAAAGGAGGCTTCCGAGCCTCTTGAAAGGAGGCTTCCGAGCCTCTTGAAAGGAAGCTTCCGAGCCTCTTGAAAGAAGGTTTACGAGCTTCTGGAAAGAAGCCTTCCGAGTTTCTTAAAAAGAAGCTTCCGAGCATCTTAAGTGGAGGTTTCTGAATATTTGATGGGAGGTTTCACAGCATATTGAAAGGAGGCCTCATGGTCTCTTAAAAGAATTTCCTGCCTCTTGAAAATAGGCTTCTGACCCTCTTAAAATAAGCTTCCGAGCAGCCTTTTGAATGGAGACTTTCAAACCTTTTGACAGGGCATTCCCGGGTCTCTAGAAACGAGGCCTCCGGTATCTAAAAAGGAGGTATCTGAGTCTATAAAAAGGAGTTATCTTAGCAGCTTGAGAGGACGCTTCTCAGTCACTTGAAAGAAACATTTCGAGCCTCTTGAAAGTAGGCTTACAAGCTGCTTCGGAAGGAGCCTATTGCGAGGAGGCTTTCTAGCTTTTTATAACGAGGCTTTCAAGTCTTTTGAACGAAGGCTTCCGAGCCTCTTGAAACGGGGCTTCCAATCCTGTTTCCAGGAGACTTCAACATTTTTTCAATCAGGTAGAATACATAGAAGATTTTTAAAATTTATTTATTCGAATTTTTGTCTTTTTCCTCTTTTGTTCCACAGCCCTTCATACACTGTACTGGTTGGGGTGGACAGAATTGATTTTTTATTTTATTTACTAATCGCCATGCATATTATGTACAATAGAAATTGTAGAATAACAAAAATCTCAAAGATTTATTAAAACTTTTTATTGGAATTGTAATACATCCGCCATTACGATTTTTTTTTGTCAAGGTACCCCCAGGGGTACATGTAGCTAAGGTTGAGAACCGCTGTCCTAGAGGAAGTTCCAAATGAACTACTGGATAAATTTCTGAAAGAATGGAATTTTTAGTGTAGCGATTTCCTTAAAAATAAATGAAATAATTTCTTAATCAATTCCTTTAGAAATTTCTGAAAATATTACTAAAGGAATTTTTAGATGAATTCCCTTAAGAATGCTTAGAAGAATTTCTAAACGAATTTTCGGAAGAATTCTTAACGGAACATACTAAGGCTTACTAAGGAATTTGTGGGAAGTTGGTGAAATTCGAAAGAAACTCCTTTAAGAGTTACCGAAAGAGTTTCAGAATTCATTTGAGAAGGATTTTCCAAAGGAAGTCCTGTTGGAATTTTAGAATAAATTTTGACGGAATATCTGGACGACTCACCGAATTAATTCCTGGTTTTTCCAATAGAATTGTTTAAAGTGTTTACAAACAAAATGTCTGGAAGACTTTCCAAAGAATTTCAGGATAAATTTATGAAATAGCACCAGCATGATTATTTCAAGAACTTTATCAAGGAACTTCTGGAGGAACTCCTGGATTAAATTGAAGTCCGCTTATTGATGGATTGTAATATCGATTTTTTGAGGGTTTTCTTGGTTTGAAATTTTAATTTCAGTGTCAAAATACGGTTTTATTTTACTTATATACTGGACTAGTTCTGACCTTAAAGTTCTTACTGCCGACGTTAAATTATGAATGAACTATTTACGTCAAAATTACGGCAGATTCAACATTATCACTACTATGGCACCGCCAGCGCTACAGCTCAATAATTCGAAATGTTCTGAAAAATAAGGAGTCCATAATCTTATATATAAAAATGAAATGGTCTGTGTTCGTATCCGCATAACTCGAAAACGGCTGGATGGATTTTTTTTCATTTCTTCAGCAGAAACATTCGTTATAGTTTCCGACGGGTTTATATGATATTTCCTAATGCGAAAATTACGAGTAAAGTTGACCAAATCGTGAAAAACTAAAATTGTGATTTCTATGCGAACTTTGCATGGGCAGTTCAGAATGCGCATTTTCGCCTACTATGCAGGACAACGTCTGCTGGGTCAACTAGTATTAAACTGATTCTGTAACATTTTCAACAGTTTTATAAATAAAAACTTGAAAATGGTAGTCACGTTGGATACAGTTACTGTCAAAAATATGTATAGACACTGTCATTACGGCGAGTGTGGAAGTGTGTGTATAGGGCACTGTGCCTTGAATCTTTTCCTTTTTGGTTTTTCATGAAAGTTAGGATTTAACAAGACTAGTAACTATTGTAACATTTTGACGGTTACTGGTCTTGTCGTTATCTAATTCTATGCATTGAGAATAGCAAAGGATCAGTCATGTAATGTTTTGTATACTAGGATTCTGGAATTGCTGCTCCTTAGTCATGATAAAGAACTGATTCGGGATGCTATACCTCATGATACATTTCTTTTAAAAAAGCTCCAAACACGAGGGGACGGGTTCTGATGATGAATTTCAACTTGTTCTACACTACTGTGCGGTCCCCAACACAAAATGAGCGAGAACAAATCAAAAATCATCTCTTCTCTGTGGGGGCTGCCCATCGGATTTTGTTTTTTTCGCACTTGTATACAAGTGTGATGAATTTGTTATCATGGCTTGTTATGATTCGGAACAGTTTTGGCTTTTCTTTTATCGTTGTTTGTTATCTAGTTACATTAGCAAACTTTCATATAGTAATCTTTACGATTTCTTCGCAATAAATTACATTCGACAAGGGTCAAAGCCTCGTTCATTACTATTGGATTTGATAATGATTGGCTATTGCGTTTAAAATTTATGAAGAAAATGGTGTATCGAACCTTACATAGTTAGTGTCTTGGATTAATGCGAGAAAGCAGTACCATGCTAGGTGCATTAACTTGGATTTTTCATCCTCTATTCCTTCTGACCTTTTATAAAATGTTATACTCCATTTGAACAATTTACTAATAAGTTTTCTTTCAATTTTTAGTCAATAATCGAATCACCAGAGAAGCAGTTGACATTGAATGAAATTTACAACTGGTTCCAGAATACATTCTGTTACTTCCGACGAAATGCAGCGACATGGAAGGTAATTGGTAGCTTACCGAAGGCGCGTAATATTTAACGCTAAACGATCGAGTACCTAATCGTTTTTTCAGCATAGACATTTCATTCCTATTTCAAATGTGTAAATCATTGAACTCTAATTTTCCCTCATTTTGGCATATGGAGAATTTGAGTTCAATATGCTTCAATCCAACCAATCAAAGTAACCGATCCGATCGTCTTCCCCCAAACCATGTACGAACCGCCACCCCACCCTCCGTTAAGAACGCCGTCCGTCACAATCTGTCGCTGCACAAGTGCTTCATGCGGGTCGAGAACATCAAGGGCGCCGTCTGGACCGTAAACGAGGCAGAGTTTTGCAAGCGCCGCCCGCAGAAGCTCGGAATAATGCAGTTTAAATTTCAGAACGCCTCGTCCGCGGGAATGCAACAGCAGATGCACCAGTCGGGCGGCGGTGGCGGAAAGAAGAAACAGTCGGCGCTGGGCGGTATCGCCGGTCCGCCACCGGCTGTACCCCCCCTGGCGTCTGCTGTGGCGTCGGCTGCCGCCGCTTCGGCCATGGCAATGAAGCATGCTGGCCCGCATCATCCGCCGCCGCAACCACCGCCGGTCGGGTTCTATTACAAACGGTTCGTAGCAGGGGCGTTCCTTCGGGTTGCCACGGCGATGTGTGACTTGTTTTTTTTCATTCCGATAGATTTTGCTCTACTTTTACACTCGTTTGACTCTCACTTTGTGTAGCGTGTTTTGCGTATCTAATCTACTAACAGCTCGACATTTTGGCGTCACTTTGATCGTAATTTAACTAATTTTGAATATTTGATTAACCACTGTCTGAAATTAGTTTTGCTCATAAAACACCCAACCATAAGCATAATCATAAGAACCTTACATAAACTGTATAAAATTTTGGTATATACAATTTCAATACAAGTTTTGTATTATTTCAATACAGTATCTGCATAGAAAACCTTTTTTTTTAAATTTAAACCTTGAAGAGTTGTGTATGCCAAGATTTTATACTTTAATCATGAGATTTGTTCTATTGTTTATATACATTTAAAACTACAAATTAACTACATTCGTGCGATCAATTCACATCTAGTATCAGAGCAGTGGTTATTCTTCCTTTTTCAATCCATTTCATACTCACATAAAAGCTAAACATGAGAATACGAAGCTTTACGCAAACCACCCCTGAAATGTAACAAAGAAATTGCAACATCCACAACGCAGGTGGATGGTTTGCGTCTTCGCTAGTAATGTTGTAGCTTTTATGTTCTTATGTAGCGAAGCTTTGCATTCACCTTTCCCGGAATGTGAAATGCAAAACTTGCTACACAGCGCAACCCTGTGTGCAACACAACAGTGTCGCACGTTTTTCCTACTCCTTACGTCACATCCGCCTTGTGTTGCACTCTCATGCGGACAGAATCGGGTTTCTGTAAAGCTGGTCAAACGTGAGAAAAACGTACCGATGTTGTGTTGCATTATGGAAGGCTTAAAATTCGTTCAATTTAAATGGTCATAGTTATTACGTAAATTGTCACGAATTTTAAGAAACGATGTGAAAAAAAAATCCCAATTGTTAATAGTCATAATTTTGGAAGTTAGTAACTATTCAATGTGTTCAGCAAAATATGTTTTCACGTTCAAGATACCTTTGAAATAGCGAACAATACTCCTATTATCCTAAAAATAAATATTTCAATGTTGTTTAGCGTGAAGGATCGACACGGTGCCCCGGTAGACCGTTATTATAAAATAAAAATGTTCATCAAAACCAAGTACAAGGCTCGATTCCTGTGGTAGTTCTGCACCTCCGGGCCGATTTAAAAAAAAAAATCACTAGGTGGAATACCAAGAAATCTTGATTCGAAGCTTTGAGCTAAGAAATCTCAAAGAGTCTATGTTTTAATTCAACAGTATACCCAAAATACCTACAAAGCGTTCCAAAAAGTGTTCCAAGTTGATTTCAACCAGTTTGCATTTGGTGCCTTTATTACTATTATAAGTATTTACAACTGTCCCGACTCACCAAACTGACTTATGTTTTTTTGTATGGCTTGAAGCTATCTGCAAGAATGATACCTTCCGTTCATAACCTTTCAAGAATTCACATGCAGGCTTCAGATTCTTTGTTGAATGAGCATAAGCAAGACCTTGGGAAAATAATATTTTATTCAGATTAAAGTTTGTGTTATACAGAGATACATCTGAACACGAGAACACATGTTCGTGTTCAAAACGTTCACACTAAGAATTTCTGTGTAAATTTTCGTTTATATTGATGCACATATTTGGAGCATCAAAAAACATCTAAAATTAAGTTAGCTGTTAAATTTCCTTCACTTTAAAATTCAATAAGGATCGTTGAATTTCACACATCCAATATGACACACACGTGTAAAATTAAATGAATGTAAACATCAATAGACGACGACATTTGATTCCCTCTTCCCCAAATTCAATCAAACTTTGAATTGAATAAAATTTCGTTTCATCATTCATTTTTTTTATTTTTCGCACAATAAAAACTATAAATCTAAAACTTATATTCATTATATCTATCCCTTCGATATGATATGGAGTGACTTAGTGAGTAAACTGTTGCATATGCATAAATGTCTGATTGGTAGACATTCGCGGAGCTTTCTTAAGCTGAATTGAGAGCCGCGCCAGGTCAAACAAATTGGCTGAAAAATAAGCAATGGATGACTTTTGAGACATGAAATTAAAACTAATCTTACCATCCCCGTAGTTGCTCCGCTGTTTAGGTTAAACTTGTTCACTAACAAATAATTACAGCACACAGTACAGGTACTACTTTACTTAACTCACAATATATTGACGACGAGTTAACGAGATGACGAGTTCTGCCTCCATGTTGCTTTGATATTTTAAAGTACATGGGTTGAAATTTACACGATCGTGTAAAAATAAAGTTTTGTTGATGGAAAATTAAATGCATTTTGATGTATCTTTACATCGATTGAAAAATTGACCAATGAGCCGTGAAATTTTATATCTTTTTTAATGCTCTAAATATGTGCATCGATTTCGATGGAAATTTCAATCAAATAACAAATTCAAGTACTGTGTTATTACAGCTTGTTCTGTTTGCATGCCGTTGAAATTTAATCATATTTTCTGTGTTCTGAACACTGCACGCTCGTATGTTTTTGCATAGTTGCAAATCTAAGGGGCCCCACACACGCTCCGACATGTTGTACAACTTTGACTCCGCCCCCAAGTTTGTGCGACCAATTCAGTTTGTACAACCGTCTGACAAACAGTTGGTACAACCAAAACTCCAACAAACGCAATACTTCGTCATTTTCTTTGTGTATATGCTGATCTGTTTGCAACCATGGTGCTTTTTCACGAATACTGAATTGGATTATCAGCAATTAGATTGGATTTGAATTGGAATGGGATTAGAATTAGATTGGTTGTGGATTGAATTGAATTTTATTGGAACGTGAATTGTATGTTATTGGAATTTAAGTGATGATGGATTGACATGCGATTTAAATTTGTTTAGAGTTGGAATTGAATTTGATTGTGATTGGATTGGAATTACACAGTCCATACAGGAATTCCTACAGATGCTACTCCCGGAATTTATCCGGAAGTTCTTCCAGAAGTTTCTCTCAGAATTGCTCCAGAAGTTCCTCCGGAAGTTCATTCTGGAATTCCTTCAGAAGCTCCTCCCGGAATTTGTCCGGAAGCTCCATCCGAAAGTTCTTTCCGGAATTCTTCCAGAAGCTCCTCTCAGAATTCATCCGGAAGTTCCTCCGGAAGCTCAAGTTCCTCCCGGAATTCCTCCGGAAGTTCCTCCAGGAATTCCTCCGGGAATTCTTCCGGAAGTTCTTCCAGGTATGACTTCACATTTTGGGATTCCACCAGAAGTTTTTCCTGGAATTCCTCTGGAAGTTCCTTCTGAAATTTCTCCGGAAGTTCCTTCTGGAATTCCTCCGGAAATTCCATTCGGAATTCTTCCATGAGTTCTTCCCGTAATTCCTCCCGAAATTACTTCAGAAATTCTTGCCAGAATTCTTCAGGAAGTCCTTCCCGGAAGTTCCTCCTAGAATTGCTCTTGAAGCTCCAACCGAATTCAACCTGAAGTTCATCCTGGAATTCCTGCTGAAGTTCCTCCCGGAATTCCTCCGGAAAATCCTCCACGAATTCCTCAGGAAGTTCCTCCCGAAATTCCTCCAAAGTTCCGTATTCAAGGTCCTCGCAGAATTCCTCCAAAAGTTCTTCCCGAAATTCCTCGGGAAGTTCCTCCAGGGATTCCTCTGGAAATTCCTCCGGAAGTTCCTACCAGAATTTTTCGGAAGTTCTTGCCCATATTCCTCAGGAAGTTCTTCCCGGAATTCCACCGGAAGCTCCTCCAAGAATTGCTCCGGAAGTTCCATCCGAATTCAACCGGAAGTTCATCCTGGAATCCCTGCGGAATTTTTCCGGAATTTCCTTCACGATTTCGTCGGGAAGTTCCTCTCGGAATTCCACGGGAAGTTCCTCTCGGAATTCTTCGGAAAGTTTGTTTCGGAATTCCTCCAAGAATTGCTCCGGAAGTTCCACTCGGAATTCAACCGGAAGTTCCTCCAGGAGGAATGGAAGTGCCTCCAGGAATTCCTCAGGAAGGTCCTCCGGAAGCTCCTCCAGCATTTCCTCTGGAAGTTCCTCCAGGTATTCCCCCGGAAGTTCGTCCAGGAATTCCTCCGGAAATTCCTTCCGGAGTAACTCCGAAAATTCTTCCAGGGTTTTCTTCGGAAGTTCCTCCAGGAATTACTCCGGAAGTTCCTCCAGGAATTCCCTCCCGGAAATTCTTCCCGGAGTTCCTCCGGATATTCCTCCCAGAGTTCCTCCGGAAATTCCTTCCGAAGTAACTACGGAAATTCTGCCAGGAAATCCTCCGGAAGTTCCTCCCAGAATTCCCACGGAAATTCCTCCAAAAAATGCACAGAAAGTTCCTCCAGGAATTCCTCCGGAAGTTATCCAAGGATTTCTTCCGGAAGTTCCTAAAAGAATTTCTCTGGAAGTTCCTCCAGGAGTTTCTCCGGAAGTTCCTCCAGGAGTTCCACAAAAATTTCCTACAGGAACTCCTCCGGGTGTTTCTTCAAGAACTCCTTCGGAATTTCCTCAAGGAATTCCTCCGGAAGTTCCTCAAGGGATTACTGCGGAAGTTCAACTAGGAGTTCTTCCATGTATTCCTTTTGGATTTCTTCCGGGAGGTCCTCCTAGAGTTCCTTTTGAAAGTCCTCAATGTATTCCTCCAGAAATTCCTTCTAAAGATTATTCACTTTCAATCTGTGGATATTCCTTAGAAATTTTTCTGGGAATCTGTCAATGAATTCCGTTAAAATTTGCTTTAAAAGATCAAGCGTGAATTCTTCCGAAAACTTCCCATGATTTATTTTTTAAGTATGCTTCCTTGGAAATTATATCAGTATACTGATAATTCCGCAATCAATTCCTCTGAGAAGTTCTATAAAAGTTTTTTTTTATTGTCTTTATTAGGGAGACTTTCAGCCCGAGGCTGGCTCGTCTCCGGTCCTATAAAAGTTCTCTCTGGAGCTCCTCCAGAAAATCCTCTAAAATTTTTTTTTAATTATTTCTCCAACTCAACAAACATTACTCAAACTTAATTCCAGAATTTCCGGACGAAAATCCCATAAAAAAAATCTCCAGATGGTTCCTCCAAAATTTCTGCAAGAGTTCACTAGAAAAATTCTTCAGGTTTTATCCGATAAATACTTTTAGAAATTACATTTTTTCTCTATCAAAGTTTTATTCAAAATTTCTGAATTTTTGTGGAATATCTGAAGGAATGCTTAAAAAGTAAACGATATTCGCGAAGAAATTTCTTGTATGAGTCCCTGAAGGAAACTTTCAGATAAGTTTTCGAAGGAATTGAAATTTCCAATGCATTTTCTGTAGACTTTTCTATGAAATTTCAATAAAAATACTTCCGGTGAATTGTTGTACAACTGGAGGATTTCCCGATGGAGGCATTCTCGAAGGAATTCCTAAAAAAGTTTCCAAATTCCAAGTGAAATCTAATAATTGGAGGTATTTTCAAGGAAGTTCAAATGGAATTTTTCATAAAATCTCTGACTCTGAAATTCTTGAGGGAATATCTGTTAGCGTTATAGGAGCATTTCCATAAATTCCCGAAGAAAATGTGGGACATTTTTTGAATAATTACATTGTCAGGCGGTTTTTGGAAAAAAATATGTTTGACCGAGCATACGCTGTATAACAAGGGGCCAAGCGGCGTGGCCAATTTTCATTCGGCGGTGGCGCACAGATCTAATATTATCTTACACACTTAAAATTTTTCACCGATCTCAGCTGTGCAAATCTCGGTTAAAATTCGTTAGCTGAATTATCGGCTGAATGGACGTATGATTACGGCGGCTCCTTTGAGTGCCGCAGTGAACAAATTGCTTTTTCAGCTGAGATATCAGCGCTCGGCTGTGCGGATCTCGGTAAAAGAATGCCGAGCTGAACTAAGTGTGTATCATCATTCTATTATTATTATTATTATCGCATATTATCTTATTTTCTGTATTATCGAAAAAATCACTTTCTGCTCCTGGATATTCCACCAGATGAATTGAAAGCAACAGTGTTGTACAACAACGCCATACACAATACAACTTGATTGTACAACATTTGAATCCACCCACCACAAGTCTGAGCAAAATCAAACTGTTTTGATTTCATCCGACCAACTTAGCAACTTTGAAACCGTCCGTCCGACAGTCGTACAACTTGCCCACAGACGGTCCGACTTGGCTCCGACCGAACCAAATTTCCTGGGGGCGGAGTCAAAGTTGTACAACACGTCGGAGCGTGTGTGGGGCCCCTAAGATAAATCTTAGTTACTATGATCGTTTTGCTTGCGTACCAACTCAGTGCACACTGAACTGTGTTCAGAGTTCAAAACTTAGAACACAAAGGCACGCTCTTGGCTCATGTTCTGTTCAGGATGCATCTCTGAGTGTTATATATTTTTGCCTTTCTCGTATACTAAGTATACGTAAAGGCTATAATTTCACTCCAAAATCAAACTTTTGATAGAAGGCTCGGAGACCCATAGTGTTATATACCAATCGACTCAGCTCGACGAATTGAGGTGATGTCTGTTTGTGTGTATGTATGTATGTGTGTGTGTGTGTGTATGTGTGTATGTGTACAAATTTTGTAGACACACTTTTTGGAACTTAGCATTACCCGATTTACTCGCAACAAGTTGCATTCGACGGGGAATGCGGTCCCATTGTTTGCTATTGAAAATTGGCCTGATCGGACATTGCATTTCGGAATTATTGAAAAATCATTGTTTTTTCCCAAGGGTCCCCCCTTAGAAAAAAAATTTTAAAACCGGAAAAATTTTTTTTTTTCAAGAATGGTGGGAATGCATAGTAATTAATGCAAAAGCAAAATGCAATCTATCCCCCTAAAGTGCTTTTTTGACCTTTCCTATGTGATTTTTTCAGTACATTTTACGATGCGCGAGAAAGGTATCATCGCCGCTAGGTGGATTAATCTGGGTTTTTTTTTATTTATATTCAAGTGTGGTAAAATGTATTCAACCATCAGAAGTAAAGATCAAACTGGGAGTACGAAATCAAAATGGTGGAAAGAAACCGACTGCTTAAAGATTTGTTTGTGGTAGTGTAGTTGTATAGCATTATATAACAGGTTAGATCTTCGTCGAAACAATTGGAAGGAGCTTTTTCAAAATCACTATCTAAGATTTCCCCGCAAATGGATCATCGGGCCAGTCATGACTCCAAGGATGGCGGTAAGGGAAAAGCTATTTATCATTGCACTTTCACAAAATATAACAAAAATCTGGTCACTCTTGACTCACTATCGAATAACATCTGATTCACTACACTCGAGAACCAAAGAAAACATCAAGTTTGGAGTTGTTAATACGTTGCTCGAGAAGCGCTAGATTGAGTATAATTGTGGATGAACCAAGTACAGATAAGGCATCAACAAATTGCATAGGGTCTATTGGAATCCCGATCCTTCGGATTACGCCACGGAAAGTTAAACTACTTGAACATTAACAAATTTCAAATAGTTATTTCATTCATCAGGCTATGAATGATTTGAAATCCGTGTACACTCGATACAGCTATTGGCTTTGAAGAAGCAATTGATGGCTACGCTAGCAGTTGGAAAAAGCAAAAATCAGCCAAGAAGTGCCTGTGATCGAGTATAACAGCGATCACAAGTTTTAGCTTCTAACTACTACACGGAAGTTTGAGAATACCCATTAAATGAGGTTTATTCACCCATTTTTTGAAATTGTTCAGATGTGTCAAAAAATGGGTATTTTGTCGAATACATAAAATGGGTGTTTTATTCCTATTTATAAGATTGTATACGTCAGACTTTATAATGGGTAAATGGTACCTACGAAAATATTTGGATAATCAAATCGCCATTTTTTGCTATTAGTTTATCGATTAGAAAATGAAACGTTTGCGGAAGAATAAAAGAAATTTAATTAAAATTTCATTGGAGAATGGATGAATGAAAACAGTGTGGTGTAGCGGCAGGAACTAATAACTAATTAGTTCCTGGTAGCGGGTCACATAGAATAGGAGGTAAGGAAAATAAAACTTTTTTTTTAGTTCCGGATGTTGGTTAATCCAAATCATCCATCATTTGTGCAGTAATAATTAACGTTATTTCTGATTTTATTATTACAGTGAATCCGTTGACCAACTATAAACGATGCATCAGAACTAGCCGCTAAAGCTGCAGCTTCCAATAGAGGCATATATTCAAATAATGATACCACAACAGTGCTTCCGGGACTGTTCCACAAGCTGGAATGCAACCAACGAGGCAAACGAAGGACGGGAGAAATTTCTGCAATTCATTAGCGTGTGGTGTTTGGAAGCAGAAAAGTTTTCCACGAAGGTTTCCATTTCGGAGCGACCAACTACCAACTTGCAGTTCCTCGAAACCTCTCGAAATCAAACATTTCTGCGTGATTTGAAAGCAGCTGTACCTGTTTGTGAAGTGTTTATTAAAATATGATAAAAATAAATTATGATTAGTGTTACTTGATTCAATATTGTATTAATTTATGCATTTCGGATTTTTATGCCCTAACCTCAATATTTTGTTTCTATTAAATGTGGAATTTTTACCCATTTTCTATCAAAAAAGCCAAGAGTTAAAAATACCCATTAAATGAAGTTTGGGGCACTTACTCATTAATGAGTAAAAGCGATTTACTCATTAAATGAGTTATGCCGCTTTTCTTCAAAATGGGTACGAGAATACCCATTAATGGGTACTTCCAAGCTTCCGTGTATTATTCTACACGAAATCTCGTCTTACTTCTCTCCATTATAAACATAAACACTAAATTAAAATTAATTTTTACCTTTCATTTTACAACATGGAAAGCTTTGCTGCGTCGCAGCATGCGTGAAAAAATAAAAATGACAGTTGTGCGTTGCTTCCGTATCGAACGGTGTGCCCTTGAAAACGCGAGTACTTTGAAAATTGGATTCCGTCAGGAGTGACCTTAACTCGAACAAGTTAGCCATACAAAAACATACTTAAGTCAGTTTGGTAAGATAAGTAAGAAAAATATATAAAGCTCTTTTAGTGGAATGTATTCAACCGTCTAAGACGAATTAAGTACTCTCCATTTAATTCCACTATTTAATTTTCGATATTTTTTCAGATACGTATTTCGACCACAACTGTGTGGTCGTCTTCAGTGTCTCGTACTTGACTCGACTCGACGAGTACTTAATTCGTCTTAGACGGTTGAAGATAAGTAAGTTGTAAATATTTATAGTTGTAATAACGGCAACGCGTGCATACGACCATCTTAGGCGCTCTACAAAGAATGGTGTGTGGTGGCGAAAGGTGAACCAAGAGCTCGCCAAGCTCTACGGCTAATACATGCCGGACAGCAACCTTGCAAAGCTGATTGAAAACCACACCTTTTTGGACGTTTTTGTGGGTTTCTTTGGTGATATTTTTAGATTCTTATATGGAATCTTTTAAAATTTCTTAGCTAAAAACTTAAAATCAAGATTTTTCGAGATTCCTCCTAGGGATTTTTTTAAAAATCGGTCCAGAGGTGTAGAATTACTTCATGAATCTAGCCCTGTAGTTGGTTTTGATGGACATTTTTATTTTATAATAACGGTATACAAGCGCACCGTGATCGAGTTTATTTACAAACTCAATAATAACATAAGGTACCCCTGAGCAAGCGGGACCAAACAAACGGTAGTTCACCAAAATTGTTATCGCATACTTAAAAAACAGGGTAGGTTCAGAACACTCACGACGGATACATCATTCCATACTTTCGTTGTAGAAGTGTACACGTGTTGGAAGACATTTATTCAAATATTGTCTATCCGGAACAAAGTTAGACCGCTTTTTATACCGAAGTTGGATTTTTCTCCAGATACAGGCAACTTTCCCAACTTCGGAAGTAGTGCGCTGGATTCGCCTAAAGATGCGCTAAACAACGCATCAATTAGTTTGACAGATAAAACTTCGGAAGTCCCAACCAGTGTTGTAAAATGTCATTTGCATTCGTTTGTATAATTTTCCCAGAACTTTTTTCAGAAGGTAGCTATCAATTCATGTTGTATGACGAACTTATAGCGGTTAAATGGGCCTACAACTTTGTCTAATTTTTAATTCATATTAGATGTGGGTCAATTATTAGTTCATTGAGGAAATTCTTCATATTGAACATATTTGTCGCCGTGTCGCGCACATATTTTTTTGCAATTTGGGGACCCAAATATATGCAATTTGTATCCACAGTGTCCAGAATCCGTCGGGGTTAGTTGTCCCCGGAAGCAGTGGCCATTAACAAATTTATTTCGAAACAGGTCGTGCGACACCTCAAACTTCATGATTTGATTTCACAAAGCAATTGAACCCGAGTGGCAGAAGTTTTAATTGTTGAAAGTCTTTAAAAATATACGTCATGGATGGAAAGGTTAATCGGCTCTTGTCTTGTTTTCAATTGGCTTACTTTTGTACCAAATATTTCAGGCGGAAAGGATAAGCCAATCGTTTTTGCCTTTCTCGTATACTAAGTATACGTAAAGGCTATATGATCGCTCCAGAAACAAACTTTTTATAGAAGGCCCGGAGACCCATAGTGCTATATACCGATCGACTTAGCTCGACGAATTGAGGAAATGTCTGTGTGTATGAGTGGTATTCCAAGCAGGATACTCAACCATTGTTTCCTATTGAAAATTGGCCAGATCGGACTATGGGCTCAAGAGTAATGGCCAAAATACTATTTTTATAATGCACGAGAAAGGCATCATCACCACTAGGTGGATTAATGAGGGTTTTTACTTTACGTATGAATATTTCTCTGTTAAGAATACGAATTATTACGTAAATTAAATCCCCGTCTCAAGAAACAGGATAGATTGCAGCAATAGCCTAAATATTTTATTCCATCCGTTCAATCTATCAGACTCGTGTACAGTAACACTATCAAGCTGACCTTCAACATATCGATGTTTAACTTCCAAACAACCGCTTAGAAAAAGTCGAAGACGGTGATCAATAAATAAATAATTAAAAATTCGTTTTCAAAAAAGGCTTTAACCCGTTTGCCTGCGGGCTGCGATTTCAAATTGGCTTTTCCCGTCAACAAATTTTCGATTTTGACGTAGAACTACGTCTGTCTTTTCTATATTGGGGTACACTTTACGATTTCGAAAAATCAAAAAACGTTACGAAAATATGATAGACTTTCCCGGGCAGAAGCCATGAACAGAATAACAAAACATGATATGGACTTGATTGATATAAGAGATAAAAGAACAGGCAACAATATCACAAATTTGCACCGAAATATCATTTCAATATCAAGATATGTTATGGATAAGAACAAGCCAATAGCACATGATATTGATTACTTCTTACAAATAGCATAAGTTGATCTCCTCAAGATATTTTAGTGCAAAATTTTGATATTGTCGTCTGATCTTTTATCTCTTATATCAATCATGTCCATATCTCATTTTGATATCTTATCAAGATTTGATATTATTGAGCTATTTTCGTCTGCTCGGGTTGCTCGTTAATATCTTAGCCGTTTCTCGATGGATTTACAATTTTCTTGGACCATTCGATCAAGGAAGAGTCAACGCTTCATAACCGATGTACATTGAAGTCATTTTTTACTTGGTTTTTTGTACATGATTCGCTTTCTATGCAATTTTGTTTTCACTAGAATTTCGGGATTTCCATGGCTCATTTAGACACATTTTGGGATTTACGCGGTTTTTTACGTTGTTTTAATTTACGCGGCTCACATCCTCCGCGTAAAAACCGACTCCAGTGTGTTACAATATTTAGGTATGATAATATTTAGTATTGAAAACTTGCTAACAATTTAGCAATAATAATAATATTTAGTTTAGGTTTCGGTGAATCAGTCAATCTTGTGAGTGTATCGCAAGCTTTTTCTTCCATAGCACTACATTCCAACTGGAACTTGGCCTGCTTTTGAAAGTAATCTATTAGCATTGTTTTAGTTATTAATTGAAAGCTTTATATGCCCGATATTGCATGAGTATTCAATATATATCTTTTGTGACAAATACAATGGATACACTATGCTCGGGGTGTCGAGAATGTATCCCACCCGAAAATATTCTAGATTGGATCGAGAATCGAACTCGCCATCTCCGGTTTCTAAACCTTTGTTCGCAAGGCTAACTGGAGACCTGAAGCCAGCATAGAAGTCAAATTAATGCAACTTACAGGGCTGCACGTTTCTGCTAGCTTACACGTGCGTTTTCTCTCAAAACCTTGGGGTGTTTGACGGCAGCTTTTCGCTTACGTCTTTTGATGCCAGTAGAGAAGCTCGGAATCTTCTTCACTGCTGCAGTGGATGTGTTCTTGGAAACTTTCTTCGTTTTTGCAGATTCCTATGTGTCCAAAGTCCGATGCAACTCACATGAAGGAATAATAATTATTATCAAACTTATTTATCGCGTCAATTCTGACTTCCTCCATAGGAAGACCACCAAACGCCATTATCAGCCCAGCTTTCACGATATGATTTTCTATAACGAGCCACCGGGGTTTTAGACTGAGAAATCATAAAATGAGTACTAATTTGCTCTGACCCCAACATCTTGATAATTATGCAAACTCAATCTCAGGAGCGCAGAATGAATCTAGACCAACATTTGAAAAAAGCGTAACGACGAAAACAGATTCAACCTGGGCTTGAAAAACGCTTGCTTTGGTTTCTCTAATCGAACAGAAAAGTCGAAAACCTGTACATTATATAAAGCCACGTAGTTCAACGTCACCTTTGCGTACAACCCGATTGGGCTGCACCTTTGAGTTTTTTTTTGTAAATTTAGAATCAACTTTTTCATACAACTCATACGTGCTTTGACAATTCGAAATTTGTATTTCTAAAAAATAAAACAATAGCATTTTAGCATTTTAGCGCTGCGATTTCATTCTGGCCTGTCATTTGCCCGATTTTGGGTCGGCAAATTCATCAGACCGGTTCACACTGCAGTGCTTACTTCTGTTATTTTTTATTATTTTTTTTATTTTTAGAATAGTTGTAGACTTTAAAGATTTGACTCCAACAATCAAATGAGGTCAAATACTTAATTAGAAAATTCAAATTTAAAGAAGACCTGCAATATAATTTATATTTTTGAGTAGATAAATCGATCTGGTAATTCGGTCCATTGGGACGGATTAAGCAAATAAAGCCTGTCCACGTTGAATTTCGGACACTGTGACAATGTCGAATTGATTTTTTGCTATTTCATCACTTTGGACAAGAATGAAAACACGCTCAACGAATCACATGAAGCGGAGAGTTTAAGCTGTCATGTCAATTGATCTTCTCGGTGTTTGTGAAAATTTAAAAAAAACGCGTTGGATGATGGGTGTCCGAAACTTAACGTGGACAGGCTTTAGGTCCCATAAATCAAATGTAGTCGAAAAAAGATACACTTCTTTCTTATCGTTCAAAATTATAACTGGACGACAAAACCATGTGTTGCATTTGTAGTTCTCGACTTCAAAAATCGTCTGCTTACTGGCATTTGTTGTTTGATTGGGAAAATTCCGAGATTATTTGGTCACAAAGTATGAAGAGGATCATCGCTTTAACGGCGTTGAAGTCACTTGCATGTTTGTATTTTCAAATAAGTTGAAATACTAAGTTATTGCGATATTCTAGTTATTACGATATCTGAATGTCCCAAAGGATGTTTTAGGCAAAAATGGGCCTCCCAAAGCAACATATAAGCAAGCATATGGAGACGCATGATACATTTGTGCGATGATTCATCTTGTGACTTAATTAAACTAAACGCAAGTTTCATCTAATCCATTTTATTTAATAAATGAACAAGTGTGCAAGCATTAAATGTAATTTGTATTATGGGAAACTTGAACCTAATTGCATGTTGGGACCTACATTTAATTGGTTAACATGCCCAATACTGCGATCAAGAAAACATTAAAATCATGATTTCAAACAGCAGGTTCCTGGGCGTCTTCTAGGCGATTTTCACAATTTATTTACGGTTGTCTTATCCTCCTCATATAGTTTGCTGTAGTTTTCTAGTTTGCTATGTTTCTAGGGATCCTATTTTTTATGCAAGATCAGCTGGAGTACGCATGCTGTCATTTGGAATCTAGAAGATTTCGATTTACCAAATTCAATATGAGTGAAATTTACCGATTGAGAAGAACTTTAAAATGGAAATCAACCCAGCATGTTCCTGCAAGACCCGTTTTATATTGGTTTGATGCAGATGTGATAGGTTCTCCAAATTGTTCTGGGATTCACATAATTTGGTCTAGCAGGTCAACTACGCCTGGTTTCAAATCAAAATCAAATCCTGGTATCAAACTAAAATCGGCGCTACACACGAGTTGGGAAAATAAAGGTTATGCAAATACTGTGTGGTTGAAGCACACGAGACTCTCAAGCAGCAACAAACAGTCTGCGTATGAAGAAAAAAGTGTGATAATGTTATCGCACATTCTTTGGACATCAAGACAGTATGATGTGTACGGAGCACGAAATTTAATTGAATAAAATGTAAATATTCGGACAATCATTGTGTTCTACTGTACTTTTCCCAACACTGTTTGTTAGGCATGCTGGGTTGCTTTCGATTGGATACCATACTAATTCGGACTGCACATTGAACGCAAGCTTTTTAGGACTTGTATGGACATGCTGGGTGTATTTAGATTGGATACCAGGTGTAGCTAACCTTGTGGACCTATTAATCTGCATCAAACCTATTCGAACTGCATATAATAGGTAAAGGTATAAGGAACTTGTATGGACATGATAGGCTGATTTTGGTTCAGTACCAGGCGTAGTTGACCTTGTAGACCAATTGATCTAAATTCCAGGACAGTTTGGAGAGCACATATTGCACATATTTCGCAATGACACAAGGGACTTGTATGGACATGCTGAGTTTAATTCGATTGGATTCCAGCCGTAGTTGACCTGATAGACCAAATGATCTGGACTGCAGAACAATTTGGAGAACCTAGAACATTTCCATCAGCTTGCAGGGACAAGCTTGGATGATTTCTGTTTTGAATTTCTTCCAATCGGTAAATTTTACTCATATTGAATTTGGTAAATCGAAGTTTTCTACATTTTAAATGACAGCATCCGTACTCCAGCTGATCTAGCATAAAAAATAGGATTCCTAGAAACATAACAAACTAGAAAACTACAGGAAACTAGATGAGGTGGATAAGACAACGGTGAAAGAATTGTGAAAATCGCTTAGAAGACGCCGGAGAACCTGCTGTTTGAAATCATGATTCTAATGTTTTCTTGATCACAGTATTCTCTAAGGACATGTACTTCCCAACATGCAATTAGGTTCAGGTTTCCCATAATACAAGTTCCATGCAAATGCTTGCACACTTGTTCATTTATTTAATAAAAAGGATGAGATGAAATTTGCCTAAAAAGTTTAGTCACAAGATAAATCATCACACAAATGTACCATGCGTCTCCATATGCTTTTATGCTTATATGCTGCTGAACAGTTTTCAAAATCCCTACCTATCGTTTCCTCTGGGAGGCCCATTTTTGCCTGAAAAACACTCATGGGGACATTCAGATATCGTAATAACTTAGATTATCGTAATAACTTAGTATTTTAACTTATCTGAACGTGCAGTCACGCAAAAATGCAATTTATTGTCGACCAGTGATAATTAATTCAACACTTTACACATAACAAACATTCTTTGTTTAATAGTTCCGATTTTGAATCAAATCATGTTGACACTATAATAGAATTATTCTATGACGATTCCGCCATGCAATTCAACTCTCTTATCTATTGCTATAAATAATCTGTCAACATTTTCCAAAACATACGATCTTCCCCGTACCCCCATATGCACAACCCAAATGCCCAACCCTTTCCAGAATGCAATCCGGACGAATCTGTCGCTGCACAAATGTTTCGTCCGGTACGAGGACGATTTCGGCTCGTTCTGGATGGTGGACGATAACGAGTTTCTGAAGCGGCGCCACCTGTCCCGGGGGAGGCCTCGCAAGTACGACATCACGATGTCGTTGGATACGGCCGCGGCCGGCACCGGCGCCGATGGAAACCCGGAGGGCCCAGCCGGTGCAATGCCGTCAGGATCGGGAGCCACTCCGCCCCCACTGATGCACCATCATACGGTGGGCGCGCTTTGCTATGACGACGGTGGGGCGAGCGGGGCCGGTGTTGGCCTGCTTCGATCGCCGAAGAAAGAGTTCGGCAGACGGTAATTAATTGTTTGACAGATGATTGTTATTGAAACATTTTAGGTTGAAATCATGTAGAATAGGGTAATGCGTCATAATTGAATGGGGGTAAAATGTTACAATGGTTATATTTCGAAACGAGCGTCAACGGTGCAATTGTATACCAATCACATCATATTTACCATTTGTTGAAATTTCTTTTACATTTTCCCAGCACAACACAGTCTTCGTCGCATTTTCCAGGAATCACCACTCGAGTTTATGAATTTCAATTTCAGGTAGAAACAATTGAGTTAAATAAATCAACCAAAACCAAAATGCTTCTTCAGTTTAAGAGAAAATTCCATCCGTTTATGTTCCAAGAATTGAAACCAGATACAAAGCGTTGAAACCAGATCCAATGGGTGATTGCTCTGTGTGAAGAGAACTCACCAGAAATTCAATCCGCACTCAAATTGCTCACAATTTCGTACCGTAACCATCCTCATCAATATTCAAATTGACCACTGAGTGAGCATAGCGGCGAATGCTTATCCTAAAGCTGCGAAGGAAACCGAACCCCACAAATGCAAAATCATTTCATTTTGCTTTCGCTGCGTTGCTTCAAGGATCCCCCCCATCAGTTACTCTATTCATCTTTCGTTTTCCATCAGCGAGGTTCAGTGATTCTCAATGTTTTCTACCATTGTTCGGACTAAATGCAAGTGATAAGTTTTTTCAATTTTTCAAAATACCTCGAATGACTTATCAAAATGGTCAACTGTCCTAATTCAGTATTTCTTGATTATGCTCCTGTGATCAATAACCCCTAACATAGGAAACACACGTGTCATTGTTAATATAAGACACAGACTCTCAGAAAGAAAAGGAGCATACCATCTACCAGCGCGGCACCAATGGAATGTTCTCACTGTAGTTGGTTACGTGAGATTCCTTGCTTTCATACTGATGGGCGATATGCAAAGGCGCGTGATCTGATGGTGGTCGATCAATGAGAGAATGTGCAGGAGAATCAAAGGTCGGTTCTTCAACTTTAGCATAATCAACGTTCATAGCCCACACTTCGGAAGCACTGATGATGATAAGGACGCATTCTACGCGCAGTGGGAACGTCAGAACGACAGCCGCCTCTAAGAATATGGCCATTCGCTGCACTTACTTACAGCACATCCTTCCGTAACGGTACACCTGGAGATTATCACTGCAGACAGAATCACAAAACCACAAATCCTAGCAAATCACAATCGTACTGGATTTCTCTCTCCGGATAAGGATCTGCTTGCAGCAGCAAAAGCCATGTTTTCGGCACCAGTTGAAACCCGTGGCATAAATTTTCATCGAGGAGAAAAACTGAACTCTAGTCAAGACAGTTCATCATCTCCCAATTGGACATTTGGACCGGTGCTAGCTAAGGAACTTATTCCCAAATCACTGTGCTTCGTGCTCCTGCTCGTGCTCCAGTCGGAAGATGTGGGTAAAACGCATATTGATGGTGAAACTCACATTTTTGCAACAGTGTACTTTCCTCCAGTTCATGGTTGTAAATCATCTTGAAAAGTTGAAAAGTTCTTCCAGAATGCAGATGAAATTATTTCCTATTTCCTCCTGGGTTAGACAAAGGAAGAGCTAAGGATTGCTCGCATATTTTGGAACTGGGGAATTTGAAGTTTTTTCATCATTAAAAAAAAAGGATTTTTGTACGAGGAAATCAATATGATAAGTCCCAGAAGCGTTGTAAAACCGAGAATTCCGCCCAATTCGTCAAAAACAAAATGTTTATAGCAATCAGAAGGCGTACACTTTACTAACTCAGGAACAGGCCACACCGCACCGCCTCAACCGATATATGGTTTATTTTTTATATTTTATTTGTTTTACTTGTACAGACAGATCTTCTTCTTCTTCTTCTTATTGGCATTACATCCCCACACTGGGACAGAGCCGCCTCGTAGCTTAGTGTTCATTAAGCACTTCCACAGTTATTAACTGCGAGGTTTCTAAGCCAAGTTTCCATTTTTGCATTCGTATATCATGAGGCTAGCACGATGATACTTTTATGCCCAGGGAAGTCGAGACAATTTCCAATCCGAAAATTGCCTAGACCGGCACCGGGAATCGAACCCAGCCACCCTCAGTATGGTCTTGCTCTATAGCCTCGCGTCTAGCCGAACGGCTAAGGAGGGCCCCTGTACAGACAGATACTACACGCTAATTATACTAGTGTAAGGTCACTCCTGACAGAATCCAAGTTTCAAAGTGCTCGCTTTCTCGGGAGTACATCACTCGATACAGAAGCAACGCACAACTGTCATTTTTATTTTTTCACGCTTGCTGCGACGCAGCAAAGCTGAATCAACAAAAATGACAGTTGTCCGCCGCCTCCGTATCGAGTGGTGTGCCCATGAAAACGCGAGCACTTAGGAACTTGGATTCTGCCAGGAGTGACCTTAAAACACACACATTATAATCAAAATAAACATACACTTCATTAAAACGTGATCAACAAATATCAAACGGGTTATTTTGTCCAAAAACGGTGCGGTGTGCTTGAAGACGTAGGAAATCTGTATGGCGGTTTGATCTCGCAGGAGCGTTGATGTTAGCATTACTCAGCAGCGTCGGACATTCAATATTGTGGGACAGGATATCGAACACGAACAACCATTGAAGAAGGATTCTCCTGCTAGCCAGAGATGACAAATGAATAAATCCACAGCGATGCTCAATGCTCATATTGAGGAAGGCGGACGGGGTCATTCCACGGTAGTCGACGAAGCGCAAATCGAATGAAATTTCGATGAATTTGCTCGATACGATTACTCTGCACTACATGATAAGGAGCCCACACGAGGACAGCGTAGTCCAGTGTACTGCGGACCAGGGCACAGCAGTGAGTTTTCAAGCAGTTTATATTTTCAAACTCCTGAGCATTTCGTTTTATAAATCCGAGCATTACATACGCCTTGGCGGTTGTTGTAGTGATGTGCAAATTGAAGTTGAGCCTGGAATCGAGCTGGACGCCAAGCTCCTTGACGGTGCTGATTCTTGTGATACTGGCGGCAGACATATTATAATCGACGACAGACGGACTGCTCGATCTACCAAACGATATTACGTTGCATTTTTTTGACTTTGATGTCCATTTCATTTGGCGTGCACCAGTTTACGAATGCATCGATGCCAGCTTGGAGGGCAGAGCATTTTACCAAAGACACCACTCGAAAGAATTTCAAGTCATCAGCGAACATCGCTCTAGGGGATTTATTGAGGTGTAGAGATCATTCACAAAAAGCACGAATATGAGTGAACCTGAGTGACGAGTCCGAGTGACGAGAGTCCGAGAGGGTTCCGTTAATGCGCACGTACACTCTACGCTCAGCTAGTTAGGAATATATCGAGTCAGCCAAGGTGGGTAGGCCCATTCTGTCGAATTTATCAACGGTCAATAAATTCGGCATTCGATCAAACGCTTTGGTGATGTCAATGTAGATGGCTTCGACTTGTACCCGATTCTCGAGGGCATTAACCAAAGAATGACATGAGATTGATCGTAGTAGATCTTTTTTCACAAAACCATGTTGGTGTTCAGAAATAATATGATTTATCTTCGGGTAAAGCGCGTCGTAGACCAGGCTCTCGAAAGTTTTGAAAAGCAATTTTTAGGATCGATATACTCCGATAGTATTCCACATTGGAAATGCTACCAGATTTGTGCAGAGGGGTGATAGCAGCGGTCAAGAAGATTCTGCACACAAGCAGCTTGTTGTTGATACAGAGTCGATTCACTGTTGGGTGGTAGGTAGATGGCACAAATAAGCAAAATGTTATTCTGACGACGATTTGTTCCAATTTTCCATTTTCGGTAAAGTTGATTGATAAACTCTGCAGCCCATTTCTCACACCGATCAGCATGTCACCGCCGCGCGAGTAACAGCTAGTGTTTACATTTTTATCGCAGCAATATATCGTTTAGTTCATTATCAATTCGGAATTTCAAATATCGTCGTTAACCTTTACTGTACCGACCTATTTTTTCAGTAACTTTTTTTTCCTTCAATCTACTCTAACTTGGTCAAATATCCACGAATTTTTATGCTCCTGGTATTGTTGGATCCAGAAATTCATAAAGTTTTCGTTCCCAGAATCTGGAGACGGTCCGTAACATGGTTCTGGAGAAACTAAGTGTAAACTTGGGTGAAAAACGCGGACTACAATCCGTTTATGATGGCGGTTCACTTCTTAGAGAGCTGGTCCCACGTCGTTTCGCTGCTTCTAGCTGTGGTTTCGTGCGTGTGTTGGTCAACGATAACGATAGTGGTGGTGGACGGACGCTTGACAGCGCAGATGTCAGTGATACGTTATGGGGGTTACGGATAGGAATAGGGATGGGCAAGAAGTTTTTCCGATTTTTTCATTTTCGATATTTGTTTAATATTTATTTATTTCATTTTAGTTCAATTCCCTTAGATTTAAGTTCAATCCTAGTTGTAAACTTTCATATTATATAGCAATTATAAGAAGAAGTATTTTTATGTAAATAGTAAGTAGGAATTTTATGGATCATTAATTCTATATAATATGTACAGTAAATTTAGGTAAATTTCTAATGTAAGCAATTTAGCAGGTTACAAAGCGCTACACTCTGATTCGGTAGACGACAGAGCAATAGTTCTTTGCTTACGTGTACTCCAAGACGTAGTTGCACCATATATTTGGAATACGTATCCAGATACAGAGTGACGATCATTGGGGTCAGTAGCCCAATTGGCATCTGCATAACCAGCTATCTGCTTAGCCGATTGTTGTCTCTTATACACCAATCCATGTTGCGTCGTTCCTCTTAAAAATCGTAATATCCTTTTCACCTGAGACCAATGCTCCTGGGAAGGATTGCACTGGAATTGACTGAAATAAGTCACAGCAGCACTAATGTCAGGACGAGTGGTTACCATCAGGTAAGTGAGGCAACCTATCAATTCCCGGTAAGGCTTGTCAAGTTTCTCTTCGTCCGATGACCTATAAAGCTGTAGATTTGGGACCATGGGAGTTGAAACTGGTTTGCATGCTTCCATGCCGAATCGCCTAAGGACGGCCTCGGTGTAACCGGGATGGCTAAGTTTCATGATTCCATTCCTGACGTCTCGCTCGATCCGAATTCCCAGAAACATCTGAGCTTCTCCCAAATCTTCCATGCGAAACTCTCGTAGCAGTAGCCTCTTCACTGTTTCAACTTGCTGCAGATTCTTTGGCATGATAAGAGCATCATCAACGTATAACACAAGGTACACAGGTCCGGATCTTCCTTGGCGAACATACAAACAACTGTCTTCCATACAGCGCTGGAATCCAATTTGTTTCACGAATTCGTCGAATCTATCATTCCAGGTCTTGGAAGAATGCTTCAGCCCATAGATGGATTTGTTTAGTTTACATACACGATTCCCCTCCGCAAATCCGCAAATTATGGTGGTTTGCTAAAGCTAGCATCATCCGCACAGTTGACATCTTGATCACAGGGGCATACGTTTCATGAAAATCATAGCCATAGCGCTGGGTGAAACCTTTAGCTACCAGCCTAGCTTTCCTCTTTTGAATAGAACCGTCCGGGTTGGTTTTCAGACGGAACACCCACTTGCAATCGACTGGCTTCCGTCCTTTCGGAAGGTCCACCAGATGCCAAGTGTCGTTGTCGGCCAAGGATTTGAGCTCTTCGTCGATAGCTACTTAACACTCAGGCCAATCATCCCGCTCACGTAAATCTTCGATCGTGGTTGGAAGATTATCAACGTAACTTTCTGCGTTTAGCGCGAAAGCGATACAAAAATAGTCCTTAAGTCTTGTTGGCATGTTACGTTTACGTTCACTCCGACGGGTTTCCAAGGGATCTTGCTCTTCCAGACCGTTGCCATCTTCGCAGTCTCCGTATACCTCATTTTCAATCACGTCCAGAAACTCGCACGGATGATGATCAGGATCGTAATTCTGCTCAGCAATCTCTGGATTTACAACATTAAACACAGGCTCCGGATTGGAAGAATAAACTTCCGAATCCACACGCATCGGTCCAGCCAACTCGACAGTTTCATTATCCTGTGCCTCTACAGAAGTAGCCCCTCCTCCACTCGATAGTTCAGCAGATTCATCAACAGCAACGTCGCGACCGATGAATATCTTTCGGCCGTCCCACAGACGATAACCATTCACTCCGTATCCGACAAAGAAACACAGTTTACTGCGCGCTTCCACCTTGTTTCGTTTTTCTTTCGGTACGAAACAGTAAGCCTTACTACCGAAAATCCGGAACTTGGAGACATCAGGTTTGTGGCTGTACCACATCTCATAGGGCGTCTTTCCACTCGGCAATGCTGCTGATGGGCTACGGTTGATGATGTACACAGCTGTCAAAACCGCCTCGCACCACATGTTCTTCGCCATCCCTGCATCCTCTATCATTGCCCTTGCTTTGTCCATAATCGTCCGATTAAGCCGCTCGCTCACGCCGTTCTGTTGCGGTGTGTACGGAACGGTGTACTCAGGCTGTATGCCCTTCAAACGGCAGAAATCACGAAATTTGTCCCCTACGTACTCGCCCCCATTGTCACATCTGAGCCGCGATATTGTGCTGTCAAAATGCGACTCTGCCATAGCCGCAAAAGTCACAAAAGCATCGTGCACCTCATCATTGGTACTTAGAATGTACACGGCCGAAAAATGGGTAAAATCGTCGGTAAAAGAGACATAATAACGCTTACCGTTCCATGCAGCTGGCTTCATACCTCCACAAACGTCGCTGTGAATCAGCTCCAGAGGACGTGCACTCCTAGACAAGGGCATCTCTATGAAGGGTCGTCGTGTCTGCTTTCCTTTCAAGCAAGGTTCACACAGCTTGCCTTCTGGAATTTCACCTTTCTTCAACACTATACCTTTTACCATGTTTTCACGTACCAGCTTCGTTAGTCCACTTCTCCCTATGTGGCCATACCGCCGATGCCACAACTCTTCATCACTCATGGACTTTTCACTCATAAAGGCTTTCTGTTCCTTTGTCTTACACACTTTCGCGTCCAGCTCATATAAGCAGCCCGTTCGTTTGGCCACACAAACGACTTCGCCATTTCGCTTTATCACTGCACTGTTCTTCCCGAAAACAACTTCCATTCCCAGCAGACCCACCCGCCTTATCGAGAACAAGTTGTATCTGAGTCCCGGGACATAAAGAACATCATGCACAACACACTTTTGTTTCTTTCTACCAAGGTTCGACACCATGTCCACAGTACCAGCATGTTTGCACTCAAGCACTTGTCCGGACGCAACTTTTATAAACACTGGTTCGTCCAATAGCTTCACATCGCGTAACCAATCCGTCGTCCCCACCATGTGGTCGGATGCACCGGAGTCCAAAATCCACGATACAGCACTGTTCCGCGAGTCGTTTACATTGCCATCCGAACAACCACTAACCAGACTACTAACGAAAGCTTTTTCGCTGACATGAGCTTTTCCCTTATTTACACTCTTCTTATTCTCTCTCTCGTACCCTTGATCCTTCCGACTTGTACATTCCGCTCGTTTATGTCCGAGTTGTCCACAAGAAAAACACTTTAGCTTCCTGTTGCTTTTATGTCGGCTGTCATGTTTCCCGAACGATTTACGGGCGAAAGCAGTGGGCTCATCCACTTGCGCATCATCACTATTTGCTCGCTTCACACTTTCGTTCAACAATCGCGCCCGTACAAAATCAAACGTACACTGGTCATCCGAAAGAGTCTCGAGCACTGTCACCAGCTGACCGTAAGACCGCGGCATCGTTTGGAGCAAATAAAATACAATCAAACGCTCATCCAACTTTATGCCCGCCGAATGCAAATCGCGCACTATTCTATCGAACACCAGCAAATGCTCCTCCATCGGTCCGCCTTCATCGTATTTCATTGCAGACAACTTCTTAAGCAAGAAAAATTGACCCGAAATACCTTTCCGAGCGAAAGCATTTTGCAAAGCCCCCCAGATTTCCACAGGCGTTCGCTTCTGCTTGACATATTCAAGCTGCGAATCCGCTATGTTCCTTATCAGGACTGATTTGCACTTAACTTCTTTCACTCTTCTTTCTGCCAATAATTTTTCTTTCTTCAACTTCTCTTCAGCTGTATCTGTTGCAACAACACGATATTCCGGCACATCATCCCTAGCAGCACAATTCACGTTGATTATGTTGATATAACTCATATATGACCAAATTTAGTCTTATATGAGTATAATAGACTGATTTACAACATGTGTGTTGCTCGGGATCTGCTTCTTGTTCGATGCACGGAAGGAGCCCGAGCTCTTCCAAATGGACCTCCATTCGGAAGCTCCAATTAGCGAAATTACTCCCGTCAAAAAGATATACTTTTCTGTCCACTTCCATTCTGGAAAGAACCGCTCTCACTCGACAAACAAAAATCCACTACTTTGGAATACTTGTATAAGACCAAATTTGGTCATATATGAGTTATTGCAACTAAATCAACGTGAATTGTTCTGCTAGGGTAGTACCTGTATAAACTAAACCAGGTCCCAACGCACCATCTGTTTATCGATTTCAAGGCGGCATACGACAGTAGAGCTATAGAAAATTATGAGCATGAGCATGAGCAGGATAACCGTACAATTCGTAGTTGCTACTCCGTGATTGACTAGAACTTGCAAAATTGCACAGGGAACCAATTGAATGGAGCTTGGGTTTAGCTATCATTCTCAATGGGCAAATTTCGGAAATTCATTGCATTTTACTAAGTCAACTACGGCAATTACGGAAGGATTATTAGTTCAACTCTCGTTGCTACTAGAGACCGAGTATACCTCTACATCTCCACGATCGTCTTAGGATAGGATATTGTGTTAGTATGAAGGGATATATTATCTGAATTCATTTTCGAAATATAATGAATGAGAATTAGAAGTACTAGAATAATGAGAAAGTATTCAAATTAATTCTAATGGCATTGGCAATTAGAATTTGAATACTATTGGATTATAATACCACGCACACGTCTACCACATCATCGCTACTCGCACAACAACCTCACACATTCGTAGCTGTTTGAGGCCTGCACGAGCGTAGCGACCGTATATAGCATTCGTAGGCGTGTACAAATGAATACCAATCTATTTTTACATTTTATTTACTGCTACTAAGTAACAGGCAGCTTTTTATAACAATTCTATATTTAGAATCATACTTGCTAGCAATGAGAATTTGATTTGCAAAGAGATTGAATTATATGATTAATGAAATTATCTAATAGGAAATTAGAAAGGGCCAGGGATCAAACCCTTAATCTCCTGCTTATGAGACAGAAGCAGTGACACAAGGCCACCAAGCACCCCCCGACAGTAGAGCTATAGAAAATTATGGACGAAAACATCTTTCTTGGGAAGCTTACAAGACTGATCAAAGCAACGGTGGATGGTTTCAAAAGCTGTGTAAGGTTTCGGGTGGAAACTCCAGTTCGTTCGAATCCCGCCGGGGACGATGACAAGACGATGAAGCTTTGTGCCTGTTGTTCAACATCACGGAGGGCCGGGTGTAGCAGCTAGGGTACGATTTTCAACAAATCCAGTCACTTTATTTGTTTTGCGGATGATATGGACATTGTTGGACAAACATTTACAAAGGTGGCAGAACTGTACACCCGCCTCAAACGTGAAGCAACAAAAGTTGGACTGTTGGTGAATGCCTCGAAGACAAAGTACATGCTAGTGGGCGGAAAAAAAGATTCACGCCCGTATGTACCATGTACAGAACGCTCATACGGACATAAAACTTGAACCACGCTCGGAGAGGACTTGCAATTCGGACTATTTGAGAGTAGAGTGCTTAGGACCATCTTTAGCGGTGTGCAAGAGAACGGTGTGTGGCGGCGAAGGATGAACCACGAGCTCGGTCAACTCTACGGCGAACCCAGGGGCGGCATTGCGCACCTAGACTCGAAACAAAGAAACCATGCAAACTGTCATACGAAAGAGTAATCGAAAGAAGATGCGCAATGAGGCCTCAGTATCCTGAAGATAGCGAAAGCTGGAAGGGCAGTCTAAATAAATGAATGAATAAACTCAACTTGAGCTTGAGATTGGTGACAGTACATTTCGTAGATGCTACTCCGTGATTGACTAGTATGAATGAATAAACTGAACTAGTGAATGAATTATTAGTTTTTAAATGGTTTCTCATTATTCTAAGGATTTTTCCGAGTTATTTAAAGGAAATCTCTCGCGAAATACTAAGGAATTTTCTCCAGACATTTTGCGAAATTAATTTGAGCAATTCTTCGCAATTTTCTTGGGAAATCTTGGGATTTCATCAGGAATTTTTTTTAAAACATTCATTGGGAATTCCCTCGCGAATTTTGTGAGAACTTCCCCGGGAATGCTTTTGAATATCTACGGGAAAAACATAATCTTCTTTGGAACTCCCTCAGGAAATTCTTTGCATATCCCTTGAGAAATTATTGAATCTCGTCGGTAAATTCATTGGAACTTCCTCGGGAAACGATAAGTGGGTGACTACCAGAGCACCTGATCACACATAAATACACACATAAAAATATCATTATAAAAAAACAGCAGGGAACTGATATTGCAAAATCATTAAGTTTGGTACTTCGCATGAAATTGTTCGATTCGGATCGATAAGCAGTCACTTCCCCTAGGGCATCTGGTCCGGGGCATGGCCAGATGGGCACAGATAGAAAATACACTAAATTGCCAGCAAAGAAATGGTATTGTAAAATCCTGAAGTTTAAAACGTCGCATGACGTTGTTTGGTTCGGATCGATAAGTGTCCACTTCCCCCAGGGCACCTGATCCGGGGACATGGTCAGATGGACATAGACAGAAAATAAACGAAATTGCCAGAAATGAACTGGTATTGTAAAATTATGAAGTTTGATACGTCGCATGACATTGTTTGATTCGGATCGATAAGTGGCCACTTCCCCGAGGGTACCTGGTCCGGGGACATGGCCAGATGGACAGAGACAGAAATATAATGACTGAAATGACCAGAAATGCACTGGCATTGCAAAATCGTGAAGTTTGAAACGTCATAAGACCTTGTTTCGATTGGGATGGTAAGTGGCCACTTCCCCCAGGGAACCAGGCACCAGGTACTTCCAAAGAGGCCTAACAATCACAGGGAATCTATGAGGTCATTCTGCATTATGTATTATAACATCTGTCGACGAATTTATATTTTACAATCATTAAATTGCTGAGAAGGGCCCTCCTTAGCCGTGCGGTAAGACGCGCGGCTACAAAGCAAGACCATGATGGAGGTGGCCGGGTTCGATTCCCGGTGCCGGTCTAGGCAATTTTCGGATTGGAAATTTTTTTTTTTTTTAATTACCGTTTATTTGAAGGCTCAAGCGCTCGAAGGCATAACGGAGCCGAAAGTCAATTGAAATTTTATTACAATTTCAGCTTTTGCTTCTTATGCTCGTATGTTAGTATATTGGGGAACCGAAAAACTCGCAGCTTGGTCGAGGTTAAGGAGTACATACATAAAAAAAAATTGGGTGGGATAGGGCCTTGGGGTTATATTAGTGTCCATAAGTAACGTTGGTGCAGTCTTTCCATGATGATTGGTGTGGTGCAAAATAGGGACAAACTGTAATGATACAAGCAAAACTTTTCTACCGAGCGGAGTGGGAGAAAACAAGGTGGACATGGCCCTACGAATGGGGAGAGGGAATTAAACAATGACATTGATGCGCTTCAAAAAATTGTGAACAAGGGCCATGTAGTCAAGATCAAGCTTTCCCAACACATCTCTAATGTCCTCATTTACTGGTTTCCCTCGGGCCCGGAGGGATGCATATAAATCGGACCTGGCAATACCGTATTCGGGACAGTTCCAGACAACGTGATTGATGTCCTGATAGCCTGCCCCACAACCGCATCGATTGCTGTCTGCGAGCCCTACTCGATAGGAATGCGCGTTTAGTGAGTAGTGGTTGGACATTAGCCGACACATTACCTTAATAAAGTCTCGACTAAGGTCCAACCCCTTGAACCAAGGTCTTTTCGAAACCTGCGGGAGAATGGAATGTAACCACCTACCCAAATCTCCTTCATCCCATTTTCGTTGCCAACTGAGCAAGGCTTGCTGACGAGAAATTGAAAAAAAATCATTAAAGGCGATTTGACGCTCGTATATATCACCTTCCATAGCGCCCACCTTGGCAAGTGAGTCCGCTCTCTCATTACCCGGGATCGAGCAATGTGAAGGGACCCATACCAAAGTGATAGTGTAAAAGCGATTCGATAGAGCACTCAATATGGATCGTATTTCGCTCAGGAAATACGGTGAGTGCTGTACCGGCCTCATTAAACGTATAGCCTCTATTGAGCTGAGACTATCCGTAAAAATGAAGTATTGATCAGAGGGAAGAGAGGCAATTCGCTCTAATGCGTAGTATACGGAACGTATACGGAACAAGGATTTTGAAGTTTTCGAGCGGCGCTATGCAATACGTTGAAGACACCAAATCCAGTGGATTCATTTATTTTTGACCCGTCGGTGAAAAACTTGTTGACGCAAGTGACATGGCTGTATTTACTTGTGAAAATTGGTGGTATACACTCCATTCGGAGTGGATCTGGAATTCCATGGATTTCTTCTCTCATGGTCAGATCAAAAACTACAGAAGAACTGGAGGAGTCTAAGAAGCAACCACGATTGGGAACATTCGAAGAAGGGCCAATCTCCAGGCTCATGTACCAGTAGTATAGTGTTATAAATTTTGATTGGAAGTTTCGTTCGATTAGCTTCTCAAAATTTTCAATTACCAATGGATTTAAATCCTCACACCGAATGAGGAATCTAAACGATAATTCCGCGATGTGATCTGATAAAGGAAGTACTCCTGCGAGTACCTTTAAACTCATTGTATGAGTCGAGTTCATACAGCCTAACGCGATGCGGAGACAGCGATATTGAATGCATTCGAGCTTCAAAATATGAGTTTTCGCGGCGGCTTGGAAACAAAAAACTCCCGTATTCAATAACCGACAAAATCGTTGTACGATATAGCTTTATCAGATCTTCTGGGTGAGCTCCCCACCACGTACCGGTAACTGTCCGCATGAAGTTGATTCTTTGTTGGCATTTCTGATACAGATGTCTAATGTGCATTCCCCAGGTGCCATCCGAGTCGAACCAGACCCCTAAGTATTTATGTGAAATGCCTTGAGAGATTTTCTTACCCCTAAGATGAAGCTTTAATTTTGCTGGCGTATGCTTCCTAGAAAAGACAATCAGCTCAGTTTTCTCCGGAGAGAATTCGATACCCAGCTTCAAAGCCCAAGTAGACAAATTGTCCAGAGTATCTTGCAATGGTCCTTGCAGATCGCCCGCCCCTGTTCCTGTAAAGGAGACAACAGCGTCATCCGCAAGCAGTCTTAACGAGCAATTTTCCACAAGACATCCATCGATGTCTCTAACATAAAAATTGTAAAGAAGGGGACTTAAACATGAGCCCTGGGGGAGACCCATGTAACTAATTCTTGAAGTTGTTGAGTTTCCATGAGAAAAGCTCATATGTTTCTCAGACAACAAGTTGTACAAATAGTTATTTAGTGTTGGTGAAAGCCCACACTCGTGGAGTTTGTCTGAAAGGACGTCAGCGCAAACTGAGTCAAAAGCCTCCTTAATGTCCAAGAAAACTGAACCCATTGGTTCTTTTTGAGAATAGGCCAGTTGGATTTCTGTAGTAAGCAACGCAAGACAGTCGTTCGTTCCCTTGCCTCTGCGGAATCCAAATTGAGTACCGTCAACTGGGGGGAAGATGATCATTTTTAAGACAAAACATGCAATAACAATGTGTGTTTACATTTTAAATCCAAACAAATATTTTCAAAACATGTACTGCTATACGTTGCAATAATCAACAACTTTAGTTTTCTGAAATGCATTCGCATTTATTAAAATAAATTAAATTATCACACAGTTTTTGAGTAATCTGGTTTGGGGTGAAGTTGATCAAGACAGCTCTACTAAAATCATTATGACCTAGTAGTCAAAATACACTAGGTTATTTGTATGAATGTTGAATTTACTACGTAAAGAAGTCTACGAAGTCAATATTTGAAATGAAAATAGTGTCATTTATGACTATCTCTCTCTTTCTTCCACAAAATACATTTTCATGATTATAATCGAAAAACTCGGATTTCTACCTAGCGGTAACATTACTTGAACGGAGAATATTTTTGACTACCGTTTCATAAAAAAATTTGGCACTTTTGACTGACACATCAAATTATCATCTTCACCTCAATGATCATCTTCCCCCCAGTTGACGGTATCTGATAGAAAGCCATTTGATTCGACCCATCTGTCGAGCCGATTGAGAATCATCTTCTCTAACAGCTTCCGTATACACGACAACATCGCGATTGGACGGTACGAGTTATGATCCGAAGCAGGTTTATCGGGTTTCTTGATAGCGATCACCCTCACTTGTCTCCATTCATCCGGAACAATGTTGCTTTCCACGAATTGATTAAATAAGTTCAACATGCGCCTTCTCGCGACGTCTGGGAGGTTTTTAAGCAAATTGAATTTAATTCTGTCCATTCCTGGAGCGGTATTATTACATGAAAGGAGAGCAAGTGAGAAATCAACCATCGAAAATGGGGCGTCCACCTCGTGTCGACCGGAGGATGCTTCGCGTGCGAACCGTTGAATTGGGACGGAATCCGGACACACTTTTTTGGCGAAAGCGAAGATCCATCGGGAAGAACTTTCCCTATCTTCGTTAATCGATGACGCGTTACGCATTCTTCTCCCGACGGCCCAAAGTGTTGTCATCGACGTTTCGCGCGAAAGACCATCAACAAAATGGCGCCAATAACCGCGTTTCTTAGCATTTGCGAGACTCTTAAACTTACGTTCAAGAGAGACATAACGATCGTAATTATCTCGAGTACCACGCTTTCGATAGTCCTTAAACGCGTCGGACTTTTCCCGATAGACTTTGGTACACTCTTCATCCCACCAAAGAGGAGAAGGTGGACGCCGACGTATTTGAGATCCCGGTATTGATCGACGTTGTGATTGAACTGCGCTGTCTAGGATTAGCCCGGAGAGAAACTGATATTCGATCTGGCGAGACTGACACGATCCATTGGTGATTGAGATTTCGATAGGCAAGTGATCACTACCATGGGGATCTTGAATTACTTTCCACGAACAATCCAATGTTAGTGAAATCGAACAGATTGAGAGGTCAATTCTACTGCCACACGTGTTGCTTCTCCGTTATTTAAATATGTCATGTTGAAGTAGTCGCACATGTCGTAAATCAACGAAGAACGGTTGTCATCGGTAAGTTCCCCCCAGGCCGTACCGTGTGAGTTAAAGTCTCCTAGAATCAACCGTGGCTCAGGCATAGCACAGCAGATTGCGTTAAGATCTCTGCGTCGCATATAAGCATTCGGCGGTATATACACAGAGGCTATGCTGAGGCTTTTCCCTCGTATGGTGACATGACATGCGACTACCTCGGTGCCTGTCATCGAGGGAAGATCTATTCTGTAAAAGGAGTGGAGCTTGTTGATCCCCAAGAGCACCCCTCCATATCCATCTCCTCGATCTAAGCGAATAATGTTGAAGTCGTGGAAAGAGAGAACTTTGTCTGGAGAAAGCCATGTTTCACTAAGAGCAAATACGTCACAGCATGAGCTGTGAACTAAAAACTTAAACGGATCCAGGTTTTTAAAAATACTCCTACAGTTCCACTGCAGGACTACGATCTTATCCCCGACCTCGTTGGTTAAATTAGCCATCGAGGGATAAGATTGAATCAAGAACAGGCCATTTTGAGATCAATTATTTCAATAAGGGTTTCACCAGTGAGATTATCATGTTGATAATGTTTCACACTGCGGGAGAGATTTCTAGTGTATTGAAGATGAAATCCACAATCCCAGAAAGAGTCATTTTGTCAGGTACTTCAACATGGTTATGTTGAACCACCTGATGATTTTGTTGCTGATGTAAACTTTCTGGGCAAAAAACTGGAACAGCTGGGGCTTTAGATGTTCCCGGAAGTGGCGGGAAATTGCCAGCCGCAAACTTGAACCCAATAGAAGACATTTTTTGGAGTTTCCCACCACTTGCTAATTTTGCAGGGGAAGGTCGAGTACTTTGTTCAACGACAGGAACATTTTGAGAAGCGTGTTGGTGCTGTCGCCTGCATCTTGCTCGCTTTCTTTTTGTCCCTGTTTCGATGACAGTGTATTCTTCACCGTCCCCAGAGTCTGAGCCTTGATCATCTAAGGGCAGGGAAGAGAAGACATTTGAGCTGGCGATAGAACGGGTTGATGAAACAGCGGCTGGGGCAAGCGTCTTCAGCATTTCTGCATAGGATCGCCTTGACCGCTGTTTTATTGACCGGATTTGATGTTTCTCCCTCTCTAGGGTGGGTGTACCAATTGTCGCCATACATAAGAACAACTATTTTTTTAAAAATAAGTAAAAGGCATGTGGGTGGACTTTATATATCAAGCGAAAGGTTTTACTTCCTGCTCCTTAGAACAGCTGTGAAAACCACAATAAAATTGGTTATAATCATCAAAATTGATTAATCCATAATAGGAACGCATGCACCAGTTGTGGCACTATTTTTAATTTTGGTTCCTTATTTGGCAAATCCCATTGTTTTCTTATGGGACTGGCCAAATAGGGACCACTAGTGCGACAACTGGTGCAAAGGACGTCAAAAATTAGGCAAAATCAATTTTTACAATTATGCTCTGCTTGTTTTGGAGGAGATCAAAGGTTTTATCGTATCATATGAATATGCTTTATCGATATGAACTTGGTTTGCGGTGATTTGATTGGTCATTTGGCATATAAAGCACTAGTGCGACAACTGGTGCTATAGCCACAACTGGTACATCTAGCCTATATACCGAGCACACGCAGTGAGTTCATGCGGAGCTTCGCCACAGCAGGTACATTTCGGTTGATTACTGCAGAGACCCTCGGCATGCTGCTCACCGCATTTGCTACACCGTGGTTTATTGCAGCAGTAGGTCTCTGTGTGACCAATCTGCTGGCACTTTTACAGTGCATTACGGTCGGTATATAGAGGCGCACTGGTAATCGAAGTTTCCCTGGAACAAGGTAGTCAGGAAGGGCAGAACCAGAAAAAGTCACACGATACGAATCAGACGGTTTTTTGGTGCCATCTTCTGACACGTAGTTCATTTGTCTGACATCAAGAATCTGAACTGTTGGGACCGCTCGATTTTTAAACCCCCCAGTACCAGTCTTGATGTCAGCACAGAAACGGCTCGGTGACCACTCCTGCTATCTCGACTTCACTGCTTGCGATGTATACGTGATATTCCAATCAAAAGAGCACGAAGGCAGCAATTCTGTTGGCCTGTTCACGATCACTTACAGTGACTCGCAACTTATTTCGGCTTAAGGATTTCACTTCAATAATGCCCTGAAACGATTTTTTTCGATTCGAAATTTGTTTAGCGATTTACCTTTGGGCCGAAAGAAAACCATAAATGGGCCCTTAGATCCAGGCGGGTAGGCTTTTAGGCGGGGGTGTTGATCCACTTGTCTGGTTAGTATTCATAGGCTCATGAGAAGGCAGGTTAAAAGTCCCATGAGAATTTCAGTTGTTGACTTGAACATTTACCGGTTTGAGCAAAACAGTTTCAACGGAAGTTGAACCGGTTTCATTAAATTGCTCATATTCCGGGGATGGAATGTAATCATCGTCCGAAATTTCGAATCGCGAATCACCCCCGCCTTTGTCATCAGTTTCCATTGCGGAGAATGATCACCGCAACGAAAAATAAAATGATTCTAATATCGAAACAAAGAACACGCAGAATATTGCGGTTATTCCAAAAACGAAAAGGAGAAAAGCGGGAAAACGTGCTGTAATAAGGGGCAGTCTCCGCGTTGTAGCTTGTAATACTAGCTGCTGTTAATAACCCAACTCGTCAAAGAAAAAAAAAAGAAAAAAAAATGGCGGGTAAATGGAAAAGTGAGTGGGACAATTAATAAAAAATGAAAAGAAAAAAAAATAACGAAAAAAAAAATATAACGAGAAAAAAAATAACGAAAAAATATAACGGAAGAGAAAAAAAATGTAAAGAAAAAATATATAGCGAGAAAAAAAAACAACGAAAAAAAATATAACAAAAAAAAAATTAACAAAAAAAACATAACGAGAAAAAAATAACCTTTATCTGATGAACTTTTAGTATAGTTCTACTTGCCAATTTACTACCAGTTCACAGTTCCACTTGCCAATTAAACTACCAATTCACAAGATGCGAGACTCGCAGCGAGAGACCGAGAACAACAGACGAGATATTTACCGACAGTAACAGCTTTTTGTAGGTAGGTAGCGTACCAGCGTCGATGGCGACTCCTCTGCAGGCAGGCTTTTGTCGTCGTATTGGCTGCTACGATGGGGATGGGGGCTTCGCTAGCAAGATGATTGCCGCACTTTCTGCTGCTGGCGATGATGCAGCTTTTGGAAGGGTTGCGACTTGCGATCCGGCAGGTTGTCGTAGCCGGAAGTGCCTTTAACAGACACACCGGAGGTCTCGGCCAGGGTGTGCTGCTTCCCTGTCACAGGGCACAAAACGCGTTTTTTAAAAACGAGTGAAAAAAACTTCTAATGAAGAAAAACACTCCGAGAATTTCACGCGAGTCACGCGATTGGAAATTGTCTCGACTTCCCTGGGCATAAAAGTATCATCGTGCTAGCCTCATGATATACGAATGCAAAAATGGTAACCTGGCTTAGAAACCTCGCAGTTAATAACTGTGGAAGTGCTTAATGAACACTAAGCTGCGAGGCGGCTCTGTGCCAGTGTGATGTAATGCCAAAAAGAAGAAGAAGAAGAAGAAATTGCTGAGAAAAGGATTTTTTTCCATGCCAAAATAATCAATTACCCCAACGGAATCCGGAATATCTCCGGAACCATGTTACGGACCGTCTCCAGATTCCGGGAACGAAAACTATATGAATTTCTGGATCCAACAATACCAGAAGCATGAAATCCGTGGATATTTGACAAAGTTAGAGTAGATTGAAGGAAAAAAAGTTACTGAAAAAAATAGGTCGGTACAGTAAAGGTTAACGAGGGAAATAAAATTTTATTAACAAATGGCGAAAAGGCTCAAAAACTTACTCAGCAGTTCGAGAGTGCCCATAATTTTAGTCTAGGTCTCACTAGTCCAATTGAGGATCAGGTCGCACGGAGCTTCGTAGACATTCTCAACCAAGAGAATGTTTTTGACCCTTCGTTGAGAACTAATTTGGATGAAGTGAGATCTATTACTAGAAAATTTAAAAATATGAAAGCACTGGGTAATGATGGTATTTTCTACATACTTATCAAAATGCTTCCCGAGAGCTATTTATCCTTTTTGGTTAATTTATTTAACAAATGTTTTTAATTGGCATACTTCCCAGATAAATGGAAAAACGCCAAAGTTGTTCCTATTTTGAAGCCGGACAAAAATCCAGCTGAGGCTTCTAGTTATCGCCCAATCAGTTTGCTTTCTTCAATAAGCAAACTGTTTGAAAAGATTATTTTAAATAGAATGATGGTTCATATTAATGACAATTCTATTTTTGCTGATGAGCAATTTGGTTTTCGCCATGGGCATTCAACTGCCCATCAGTTATTAGGAGTTACGAATTTAATTCGGCTCAACAAATCTGAAGGATATTCGACTGGAGTTGCTCTTCTTGATTTAGAGAAAGCATTTGACAGTGTTTGGCATGAAGGTTTGATTGTAAAATTGATGAATTTTAATTTTCCTCTGTACATCATTAAACTGATCCAAAATTATTTATCAGATCGCTCACTACAGGTAAATTCGGCACCAACATTTCAAAAGGGCGAAACTGCTTTTGTAAACAATATCTTCTCACGTCTCTGGTGAGCTTATTTGTTCTCACCCATGCAATCTAGCACCATTAAATGAAAGAAGAGGATTCGATGCTTCCATTAGTGGTATTGGATTGCGTGGGTGGGCTCAAATTAACCCACCAGCGACGTGAGAAGCTTTTGTTTACAAAAGCAATTACGCCCTTTTGAAATGTTGGTGAGGAATTATCAGAATTCCAAATCTGATAGATTACCTGTAAGGGCTGGTGTCCCCCAAGGCAGCAAAATACATAATCCGGCGCGAATTTTTGTCGTAACTTACTATGTGTCATCATTACGTTCATGTTTTATGTGTGCATTGATTGATAATATTAGTAATTTTCGTGTTATGTGATGTGTGAACTTTGCCTGCCTATTGCAAAAGCAAAGTTTTGTTGATACGTTGCCACAAACTGCTGATTTCGAGTGATAAAACTTGGTTCAATTAATCGTTTGTTTTCTGCGTTTTCTGTTTGTTTTGCTTTCGCCCGGGCGAGGCGCCCGCGGAGATGGGTGGTGAAGGGAGCGAACCCAGCTTCGGCAATCATCCGTGCGCTCAGTGTGCAGCGCCTATGACGATTGTGTCGAGTGCTTTGGAAGATGTAAACTGGCTATTCACATCAAATGCCTACCGGGGGCTACGAATGAAGAGATAGCATTGCTGCAAAAAGTAAAGAATGCCGTGTTTGTATGTGATGCATGTCTGAGCCTCGCCGAGTTCGATGATAGGCACAGTGAAAAACGATTGGATGAGATTGCGAATAAAATGGATAGTCTTGTGAATGTCGTCGATCTGTTCAAAATTTCGAACAAGTGATTAAAAAGCTGTAGCTGAGGAATTAGTGTGTTTGAATAAACGGGATGTCTGTGAAGCGCCTTTTCCGGGAATTCCGTCTTTTGCTAGCGTGTTACAGTCCTCTAGTGGTGGAAAAAACCGAATCAAACGTAAAGTTCCTGACCCTTCCGATAGTGTGCAGTTCATCCAAAGTTCTAAAACTCCGGCAACTTTTTCTGAAGAAGGTGGTCTGCTCCGTTCCGGAAAGCGCCGCAGAATCGATAATGCGAATAAACCAGCTCGTTCTCCCAGTATTCTCCCACTCCCTGTACAATCTCCAGTGCCGGTCTCACCGCAGCGTAAGTCTAATGCGGTTACCAAAATTGAGCAAACTGTCCTTTTCAAGCCTAAACAAGAACAATCCGCAGAGGTAACTAAGGCTGACATTTGCGCTAAACTCGATCCTGCGGAATTCTCTGTGAAGGATGTTCGATTAAGGGAAAATGGTATTGTCACTGTGAGGTGTGAGACCAGCGGCCACGCAGTGAAATTAGCTGCAGCCGCCTCTAATATTCTCGACGGGAATTATTGCGTTGAAAGCCAGAAGCCCTTGAAACCACGAGTTAAAATAATTGGCATTTCCAAGGATATTGACGAAGAGGAATTGATTCCTAAGTTGAGAAAGCAGAACCCCGGAACGAATGCTCTCGATCTGAAATTAATCCGAATACACAAAAACGAGTCGCAAAAAGCAATCATATGTTGGCCATACTGGAAACAGATGCTCGTGGGTTCGATGATTTCATTAAACGGCAGAGGGTAAACATCGGATGGGAAAGGTGCAGAGTCGTGGAGGCTACGGATGTGCTGCGTTGCTTCAATTGCTCGGAATATGGTCACAAAGCTGCTTCCTGCAAAAATCCTTCATGCTGCCCGAGGTGTGCTGGTGATCATCAGGTGAATGAGTGCCTTGCCGATTATTTGAAGTGTAATAACTGCCATGTATTGAATTCAAAACGGAGTTCGCCTTACGACCAACTACTCGACGTAAACCATGCCTCTTGGAGTACTGACTGTCCCATTTTCGCCAAGCGACTTAAATCGGCTCGACAACGCATAGATTTTTCTACCTAGCAATTAGGAGAGTATGCTGACAGTAGGGAGTCTCTTTATTCCGGCCATCAAGCAGCAGTGCATCATTCATCTAAAAATCCTCTCGATCGGACACCGGGATGCACACTTGCCCCCAGCCTTGTGGAAGGTCCCTATCCGCTCATCACAGTCGAGCCCATCTAGCCTGCGATCTTCAGCCGTCCCGGCCCTGTGTTTGAGGCAGGTGAGGGGACCTTCCAACAGCGATTATCAGGCAAGTGCGCTTTCAATACGTTCGGTCCATCCTCCAAAAAGCCACCTGTTTCCAGCCCACGCTCAGCGACGTCTCTCTCATCTGAATATCCTCTCGATCGGACACCGGGACGCACACTTGCCCCCAGCCTTGTGGAAGGTCGCTATCCGCTCATCACAGTCGAGCCCATCCAGCCTACGATCATCAGCCGTCCCGGCCCTGTGTTTGAGGCAGGTGAGGGGACCTTCCAACAGCGATTATCAGGCAAGTACGCTCTCAATACGTTCGGTCCATCCTCCAAAAAGAGTCCTGCTTCCAGCCCACGCGCAGCAACGCCTCACTCACCAGAATATCCTCTCGATCGTACACCGGTACGCACATTTGCCCCAACCTTGTGGAAGGTCTGGCAGGTGAAGGGACCTACCAACAACGAGCATCAAGCAACGAAAACAGTGGTCTGCGTATCTACTATCAAAATGTTCGCGGGCTTCGTACCAAAATCGATGACTTCTTTTGGCGGTATGCGAAGAAGATTACGATGTCGTTGTATTAACCGAAACTTGGCTGGATGACGTCATACATTCAGCACAGCTTTTGGAAACCACTACTCGGTGTTCAGAACTGATCGCAATCCTCGGAATAGCCGTAAAAACCGTGGTGGTGGTGTAGTCATTGCAGTTTTGGCAAAGTTCAATTGTGTTCGTGAATCTGCTGTCGTCAGTGATACCCTTGAACAGTTGTGGGTTCGTGTCAATTTGACCGGTTTCATTATCAGCATTGGGGTTGTGTACTTGCCACCTGATCGTATGAACAATCTTGATGATATTCAACGCCATCTAGAATCTATCGAAACGGTTACTTCTACTCTCAGAGCTAGCGACAAGGTCTTGCTTCTCGGTGACTACAATCAATCTGCTATTCGGTGGTGTTCGGGTGAAAATTCCTACCCATCAGTAGACTTGATACGCTCTCGTCTATCAGAATCCAGTTGCGTATTGTTGGACGGATTCAACTTTCATGGATTGACCCAGATCAATCCCATTTTTAACTCAAATGGTCGTGTACTTGATCTGGTACTGGGTAATGATGCAGTGTTGCCAAGTTGCACAATACACCCTGCTGTTGAGCCGCTGACACCTGTAGATGTCAACCATCCTCCGCTTACCTTGGAGGTGTCGTACGTGCCGCCCATTACCTTTGAGTCTGGACATGATTCGAGCAGTTATAACTTCCGAAAAGCAGATTACTCTGCACTGAATGAAATGCTACTTGCAGTTGATTGGGATTGCATCAATTCTTTCGATAACGTCGACGATGCCGTGGACTTTTTCACCGACAGTATCGTTCGTGCATTTGCTATTCATGTTCCGATTGTAGGACCTGCACGGAAGCCTGCGTGGTCCAACCACAGATTACGAATTCTTAAACGTCGCCGTTCTTCTGCACTTCGTAGATACTGCAATTATCGTTCCACGTACAACAAGCAGCAGTTCAATAGTGCCAGCAGTGTATACAGAAGTTATAATCAGTTTTTGTATTCCCGATACATCAGCCGCACACAACGAAATCTGCGTCTAAATCCCAAGCAATTCTGGAAATTTGTTAGGTCCAAACGGAACGAAGATGGTCTTCCTACGTCAATGCAACTGAATGGTGTCTCTGCTGACACTCCCGCTGACAAATGCGAGCTCTTTGCTACACAGTTCAAGACCTCCTTCAACGATTTCGCAGCTCCGCTCTCTCATGCCGTTGAGGCTTCTCGCGACGCTCCTCGTGATGTACTGGATTTAGACATATTTCCTATCAGTGATGAAAATGTGTGCCGGGCGATTCGGAAACTGAAATTTTCTTTCCGTGCTGGGCCGGACGGGATACCCGCTGCTTTGCTGCGCCGGTGTTCAAGTGCTTTTATCAAACCGTTAGCAAAAATCTTCAATCTCTCGCTTCGAACCAGAAAGTTTCCCATGCGCTGGAAATCGTCATACCTTTTCCCAGTACACAAGAAAGGGAACAAATGCGATGTGAGCAACTATCGTGGAATAACCACTCTCTCCGCTTGTTCGAAAGTTTTCGAAATCATAGTGAACGACACGCTCTTCGCTTGCTGCAAGCAGTACATCTCAACGGACCAGCATGGATTTTTCCCTAAGAGATCGGTCGCGACCAACTTGACAGAATTCACAACAACTTGCATTGAGGCTCTTGATAACGGGCGGCAAGTGGATGCTGTATATATAGATCTCAAAGCTGCTTTTGACCGTGTTGATCATGGTATTCTACTTAGTAAACTGGAGAAGTTGGGCGTTTCCTCTGCGTGCGTGGATTGGTTTAGATCCTACCTGACGGATAGAAAATTGCGTGTGAAAGTCGGATCATCTTTTCGGATCCTTTCGTTACTCCATCTGGGGTACCACAAGGAGTAATCTGGGACCATTATTGTTTTCAATATTTGTCAACGATGTGACACTGGTGCTACCACCTGGAGTGAGGCTACTCTATGCTGACGATGCAAAGATATACATTGTCGTCAATAGTCTTGAGGACTGCATTAAACTACAAATGCTTTTAACCCGTTTAGAGGGGTGGTGCGAGCGAAACCATTTGTCACTCAGTATCCATAAATGTCAGACAATAACGTTCAGCAGAAAACGAAAACCTATTATTTACAATTACATGCTGGCTGGGACAGCTCTTGAGCGAGTGCAACAAATCAGGGATCTTGGAGTTATACTTGACGACGCACTAACCTTCCGTTTCCACTACGATTACGTGATTTCTAAGGCAAACCGACAACTTGGCTTCATAATGAAAATCGCCAAAGGATTTCGTGACCCATACTGCCTGCGATCGCTCTATTGTGCGCTTGTACGATCAACACTGGAGTTTGCTGTCACTGTGTGGTGCCCTTATCAAGCCACCTGGATCTCGAGGATCGAATCTGTGCAAAAAAAGTTCGTGCGCTTTGCTTTGCGCAATCTTCCTTGGCGTGATGGCCAACATTTCACTCCATATGAAAACCGCTGTCGACTGCTTGGGCTGGATACTTTAAATGTTCGACGCCGTGTGGCACAGGCCATGTTCGTAGCGAAAATCCTCAATGGTGCTTTTGACTCTCCAGCAATACTTAGTAAGATGAATTTTTACGCTCCCATGCGTCCGCTGAGGAGAAGGGACTTCATTCAGTTTGGTACTCGAAACAGTCGATATGGTCAGCATGATCCAGTTCGATATATGTCATCCAATTTCAACGCAGTGTTCCACCTCTTTGATTTTAATCTATCGCCAGCAAATCTACAGCGAGTTTTCACAACACACTTTCGAGACACCGTTTGACACAAACGTAGTTTGTTAAGTTCTGTTTTACTGTAGTGATTAATTCTTGTGTATTATGATTATGTATTATGTGTATGCTTGTTAGATTCAGTGATAAGTTTTACCCTTGTAGTCATTGAGACATCAGATGTCAGATGACAATTACTACTAAATAAATAAAAAATAAATAAATAAATACTGGGGCCCATATTGTATAACATTTTTACTTCTGACTTACCTGATTTACCACCAGGGTGTCAAAAATCTTTGTTTGCAGATGACACGGGCCTTTCAGCCAAAGGGCGAAGCCTTCGTGTCATTTGTAGTAGATTGCAGTAGTAGGTCTAGTGAAGCTAAATATTTAGGACTTCTGCTAGATCAAAAATTAACTTTTAAAAATCACATTGAAGGCCTTCAAGCCAAATGTAACAAATATATTAAGTGTCTATATCCACTTATAAACAGAAAATCAAAACTTTGTCTTAAGAACAAACTTTTGATTTACAAACAAATTTTTAGACCAGCCATGTTGTATGCTGTGCCAATATGGACTAGTTGCTGCAATACCAGAAAGAAGGCACTTCAGAGGATTCAAAATAAAATTTGGAAAATGATTCTGAAGTTGCCTCCGTGGTATAGTACCAATGAACTTCATAGAATTTCTAATATTGAGACATTGCAACAAATGTCCAACAAAATAATTTCCAATTTTAGACAAAAATCGTTGCAATCTTCTATTGCAACGATTAGCTCCTTGTACCCTTAGTATAAATTAGGTTAAGTTTAGTTTAAGTAGATCCGGCAAAGTCACTCGCCTCTTACGTCCTATTCGTACCACCTGGGAAGGAGAAGGCTTCGGTCTGCGAGCCTACCTCTATCTTCTCGCTTCCAACCTCCCTCGTAGTGGGTGCGTCTTGTTCTCGCTTTGCAGCTTGAACAGACTGTCGAAGTATCATCAGTTTTTGTTTCAGATCCTTACTGATATTATTTCGGACGTTCGTACACTCGATGATCTCATCGAGCTGCTCGACGACAAACCCGATCTGATAAGCTGTACAAAAGCAATGAAAAACCACATGAAAGTGTATAGAGGATGCACGACAGTTGTGGGGAACTGCACAAAAGTGTTGAGAAACTGCCTGAAAGTGATGGGACGCTGCACGTTAGTAAGCTGCTCGAATGTGATGAATAGCTGCACAAAATAAATCAAAAATTGCACGAAAATGACGCACAACTGCACGAAAAATATGATGACTGATGAGATGATGCACAGAAGTTTAAAAAACGGCCTCTGGGAAAATTTTACATGAGCACGAAGTGATTTCATTCACTGTTTCAGAAAACTTTTAAAGAGTACATGAGCCTAGAAATAGGCCCTTCATGTATACGGGAAACAAACAAATGTGCATTCTAATTCTGTGTGAGTAGTTTCGTAAGATTCCCGAGGAGTGTATCAATCTTGAAACGACAGTAACCAATCCAAAAATTTCAACCCAGCTGTGAAAATTGAGGTTTTTTTATTTCAAATTTGATTTTCTCCGTTGCTTGTTTTTAAATTTTGTTCAAGTAGGTAGGCGTAGAACGGCCGAGTATGACGTGTTTAATTTTTATTATCATATCCAATATGTTGGATCGATTATGCAAAGATCTGATGTATAATTCATCACTGAACCTTTTCCATATGTTCGCATTAACGGCTTATGACGGGGCTACATGATTTCGATAATAACGAGCGATTTTTTCTGCACAGTGCATCTTACGCAAAATAACAAAAATGCTTTAAAACCCACATCAAGTAAAACTGAATTTAACTCTTTTTCGTTTTATTCACAGCACAAAGGCTACGAAAGCACAAAGAAAGCATAACCAAAACGAACCTAAAACAGTAGACCATCAATCATATCAAAAGCTCTTTCAGTGAAGCACTCTAAATCTGTTATTCACCATGTAGCATAACGGACTTTGAATATCCCATTGAAAATGTTGGTTCGACGAAACTCCGGCCCAGCCTGGTCCCATCTTAAATTATACAACTTTCTCCCCCCATCCAGCCGTCGCCTCCTCACCATTTATCACCCGTACATAAAAATCAGAGAACACAGACACAATGAAAAAGAGAGATATAGAAAAGGATCCAGCGGGAGACACCGAACGGGATATTCAAGCTCCATTAATTATGCAGATACAAATCAGCAACAGGTCAACCGACCTGACAAGGGCACTTTTTAGCAAACCCTCCCCCAGCTCGTCCGACCAAGGAAGGGGGAGGGTCGGCAACACCTCCGTAAAACCGTTTGTGCGCCACACTAATTCCGCTTTTTTCCCTGCTCACCCGTAAGTACAATCATGAAAATACTCAACTCATAGACCAATAGAGAAAGACACGAACCGAAGAGACCAGTCAGTCGAAGCTCGGTCAACAAGTGAACCGTTCGTTCGTTCGTTTGGCTGCTGGTCATCGGCAAGGAGATGAAAACTTTTTTCCACTCGAATTGTTTTCCCAGCCGCAAGCGATGGGCTTTCACTGGCAGAGGGGCAATCGGATAAAGTGATTTTGCAAGTATATGGGCAAAGAATGTGCGATACCTTCCCTGTTTTATGGCATAACAAAAACTAGGATAATGGGAAAAGTAAAAGGCCATCGATTAGCTGCGGTGAAGGCATTACTCCGGGGTGTTCTGGAATCGAAAAATCGAAGGTCAGTCGTTTTTTTTATCGTGTGTTATGTCAGTGGTCGATAAACTGTGGACTGCAGGATTCGTATTTCCCTCGGGTTTATTTTGCAAAAAGGCTTCGAAATGTATTATTGCGTTGAATACATTTATTTAGTAGTAATATATTATATATTTATATATTTTTATGCCTATATATTTAGCGTAATATGAAGCAATCCGGCAATGCACATTCCAGAAAATCTTGATTTTTTTTTTAGAAAAGTCGATAAGTTATCATTTCTATCATTAGCCGGAAAATTAATTCACATCTCTTACTCATCTCTAACGTCAGGTAACCATCGGATGGATTTCCAGAAGTTGGACATCTTGCCTCCTCTAATCTAATCTCATACTTGCGTAGCCAATACTTGAAAGCATCCTGTAAAAGTCACTTAATTAAAGTCACTTAATAGCTTGGAATCGAGGGGAAGGGAAAAAAGCGTGGACCTCCCGTACCAAACGCTTCCAATAATATAGATACCTAATATATAATAAAAATCGTGTGCGTATTTATGTATGATGTATATAAGTTTGTTTATGTGTGTATATATGTATGCTTTTTTTTTACAAGGGAGAATGCATTTACACACTAACCCAGTACACGTGCATTGTAGTTGCCAAACTACCACACGGAAGTGTACTGGAGTGTCGGACTCGACCATACCGGTAATACCGACTAAACTCCCTTGGGCTCCACCATCGTTTCCCCCCAGGAACTACCTCCCAGTACTACTTCATGGCAGTACTAAACGTACTCGCTCATTCTCGCTCACACAGGTACCCGTCCCATGCGAGTCTGACTTGGGTGCTCGCTCTATCACACCCTCAAACACACCCTACATACTCTGTTGCACCTCTATCATGCCGTGCGGGTCTAACTTTTGTGCCCACCTTTATCATACCATGTGAGACTGCTCACCTCTTTCATTCAGTTCGCGCTGACACATACTTCTCTAGTCATTCGACCTAACACTCCCTCTGGCATCCCTTGTGGGACGTTTCGCTTAGGTTCCCACTTCTGACATACCATGTGAGTCTGACTCACCTCGCTCATGCCATATGAGACTAGCTCAACTCGACTCAACTCATTCCTTTCGTACCATGTGAGACTGACTTGGATGCTCACCCACACTCCTCTGCCACGCCGCGGGGTATCAGTAGTCACAGGAACCAACATTCCTGCGCTACTCCCAGCGCGGCGTGTGCAGTCCATACATACACCTATTCATTCACATTTCTGCCATGCTTCGAGGTGGCGATCTCGGTTTCCACCCGCTGCGCCATTACCTCTGCATGGGCAGACCATTCACACACTTCTCCGCTTTCGGCACTTTCGCTCTAACTAACCAATCACAAGTTAGTCATGCTTGTCGATTGTTGCTCGGCGCGCCAGATTCTCTGCAAGCTGCAGGCAATCTGAGTGGTTGCAGTCGAGACTGCGTTCCACTTCTCCACCGCTTGACACATCCTCTGGATAAGATTATCCGGAGTTGTGTCCCGGCCGCAAACGTCTAGCATTGCTCTTCTTTCGACGTCGAAACGAGGACATACGAACAGTATGTACTCTGCAGTTTCGTCAACACCTGGGTAGTCAGGGCAGACGGGGACCTCCGCGTGCCCAAACTTGTGGTGGTACTGTCGGAAACAGCCATTGCCTGACAGGAATTGTGTCAGATGGAAGTGAACCTCCCCATGGGGTCTCCCCACCCAGCTTGATATGTTAGGAATCAGCCGGTGGGTCCACCTACCTTTCGAGGAGTTATCCCACTCGCGCTGCCATCTGGCAACCGAAGTCACCCTGGTACGCTCGCGGGCTCCTCTGGTGCCACGTAGGTCAAAACACTCCTCGTCTTCCCGGATGACCAGCTCGACTGGCATCATACTCGCTATCACGCAGGATGCGTCGTGCTATACCGTGCGGTAGGCCGATATCACCCTGAGACACATCAAGCGGTAGGTGCTCTCCAGTTTCCGCAGGTAACTGGTTACTCCCAGTGCTTTTGCCCAGGACGGGCCGCCGTACCTAAGAATAGATGCGGCAACGCCTGCCAGTAGCCTACGTCTACTGGCGCACACCTTGGAGCTGTTGGACATCATCCTCGATAATGCCGCCACAGCAGTCGAAGCCTTCTTGCACGCATATTCGGCATGGCTACCGAAGGTAAGCTTGTCGTCTATGATGACCCCAAGAATCTTCAGACTCCGCTTTGAAGTGATCGCGACGTCTCCCACGTGTACAACTGCATGTTGTGCCGACTTACGGTTGCTGACGATAACCACCTCCGTCTTATGTTGAGCGAGCTCAAGGCCTCTCGCACTCATCCAGTCCGCCACAGTGCTGATCGCGTGTTCTGCGGTTAGTTCTACTTCGGGGATTGACTCCCCGTAGACCTCTAGGTTACATCGTCAGCAAAGCCGACGATCTTCACACCAGGAGGGAACTTTAGCTATAGAACCCCGTCATACATCAGGTTCCATAGTACCGGGCCCAGGATTGACCCTTGCGGGACTCCTGCGGTAATGGGAACACTTTTCTGACCGGCATCGGTCTCGTATAGCAGCACACGGTTCTGGAAGTAGCTTTCAAAGGTCCGGTACAGTCCCACCGGCAGGCTAAGCCGGTGTAACGAGAGCGCGATGGCATCCCAGCTTGCGCTGTTGAATGCGTTCTTCTCGTCCAGAGTCACCAACGCACAGTATCGAATTCCTCGCCTTTTCCGTTGGATCGCTACCTCTGCAGTCTTGAGGACTGAATTGATAGCGTCCACCGTGGACTTACCCTTCCGAAAACCAAACTGGTTACTCGACAGGCCATCCGTACCCTCTGCGTCCGGGGTAAGCCTGTTGAGGATGATCCTCTCGAGCAGTTGTGTCGATCAGGCAAATTGGTCTGTACGCCGATGCACTATGGTCCAGGAAACAGATTTACGCGGAAAGATGCATTTTACGCCAAAACTATATTTTTTAGAAAAAAGGTTTGTTCTTCAAAATAGTTCGAAATAGTAAGGCCATCATTATGGTTCTACCGAAAAATAGGGTGGCCCATCATATAAAAAAATTAGAAAATATTTTTTTTTATTTCTCGGAATATTGACATGTTATGTTTTACAAAGTTGTAGCGCAGCTTATTCCAATCAATTTTGCTAAGAAAACTTTTTCTGTAGCTCTTAAGTTGGCTGATTTAGAGCAATTTTACCTAATTGGATTAGGGTGTACCTCAAAAAACAGTATTTTTTATCTACTTTTTTTGTTTTAGATTTCTCGAAAAAGTCGTCTTCAGGTGACTTTTAGAGCTCAAAAAAATGCAACTTTTTATTGGTAAATATGGTCAATATCTTTTTCCGATCAAAAGTTATAATTGTTTTTCTGTCAAAATTATATTTTTTTCATAAGTTGATATCTGCGGTTAGGGCAGACCAAAAAAATATATTCATACGGTATCTGAAAGAGGAACTCATATTCTTTATTGTGTCAAAAAATTGGGGACATGTTATTTTTTTATCTCAAGTTTAACCAATTTTACTAAAATTATGTTTTTTCAAATAAATTGATTTAACTCGACAACGGAAGAAGATACAGACCATATTCTTATAGCAAAACACGCGTTTTAAAAAGCCCCAAAAGTCTTCAGAAGGTGACATACGTGTAAAATAAAAATTGAAATGAGCAGATCATAAATATTGTTTTTTAAGGGACACCCTATTCCTGGTAAGTAAAATTACTCTAAACATGTGAGCTTGAGAGCTACATAAAAAGTTCATATAGCAAAGTTGATTGGAAAAAGCTGCGCTACAACTTTGTAGAACATTTTATGTCAATATTCCGCAAAATAAAAAAAATAAAAATTTCACATTTTTATAAAATGGCCCACCCTATTTTTCGGTAACTCTATAATAAGGGCCCAAGTATCCAGAACAACTTTGTAGAACAAATTTTGTTTCTTAAAAGTATGCTTCAGACCGAAAATGCATCTTTTCTCGTAAATCTTGCAATACGATGATAATGATAAAACTTATAAAAAGTGTTAAAGCTGTAGATTTTTTAGTTTTCATTTCTCACGAATGTTATGTTCTAAAGACTTTTGGGGCTTTTCAAAACGCGTGTTTTGCTATAAGAATATCGTCTGTATCTTCTTCCGTTGTCGAGTTATAATAATTTATTTGAAAACCCAGATTAATCCACCTAGCGGTGATAGTGCCTTTCTCGACCTTCGTAAAATGTGTGTGCTTGAAAATAGATGAGCTAGTAGCTAGGAGTAAAAAAGAAAAAAAATCTTTGTCCGTTCTATGAAAATCGGATTATTTCGGATGTCGCAACTGCATCGCGAGTGGTGCACGACTATGGCATAGATGCTCACCACTCGCGATGCAGTTGCAACATCCGGAAATGCCAGAAAATGCGATTGTCGCGAGACATCGGTTCGGTTTTCAACTTGATCTACAATATGCTAATAAGAATTTCGACAATTTTTATCCTTTTCCAATCTTTTTGACGTACATACCTCTGTTTTATTTTACCCAGTCATATATTTTAAGGATATTACTTTTGGACGTTTGTTAAACTGAAGCTCCGACTACACAAAAAGAAAACGAAAATGTCATTCCCATCAAGCGAGCGGAGGGCAATATTTGTTATGATATAAATATCATGACCGTCCCTCTGTCAAATTCCCGTATGAAGAGGGAGGGAAGTGTATCAGTGTGGAAGCATCCGACAGTTCGTTTTCGGAGAGAAATTATAGCCTTTCGGAACAACTTTGTTTCACAAGAAAGGCAAAAATGGTGGCCAATTTCTAAGGTAATAGTCCAATCTGGCCAATTTTCAATAGAAAATAATAGAACAGGATTCCGCGTCCAATGCAATTTGTTGTGAGTAAATCGATCGAGGGTAAGTGCATTAAAAGTGAGCTAGGCTTTTCTACGCTCTTTTATAACACAAAGTATTTTGGCCATAATTTCTGTGCCCATAGTCCGATCTTCCAAATTTTCAATAGAAAACAATACGACAGGATCCCGCGTGGAATGGAACTTGTTGCAAGTAAATCGTGTCGGAGGATAAGTACCGAAAAAGTGAGCTAAACTTTTCGCACTTTTGTTGGGCGCATACACACACAGAGACATCATCTCAGTTCGTCGAGCTGAGTCGATTGGTATATAACACTATGGAACTCAAGGCATTCTGTAAAAGTTTGGTTTTGGAGCGAACATATAGCCTTTTTTTATACTTTTTAGGCAAAAGTCAAAAATGGTGTTTCGGCCATAACTTCCCATATTTCGATCTGGCCAATGATCAATAGGACACATTGGGACAGGATTATGCGTCGAATGCAACTTGTTGCGAGCAAATAATCTGAAGATAAATGCCTAAAAATGAGTGACACTCTTTAAGCGATTTTTTCGTAAACGTTTGCATTGGAATCTGCGTCGAATGCAACTTGTTGCGTGTAAATCGATCAAGGTTAGGTGTCCGAAAAATAGGTGACATTTTTTTGTGATTTTTCTATTAAAAAAAGGTAGTTTGGCCATAACTTCCGATCCCATAGTCCGACCTGGTCAGAAACAGGAAACAATGGGACAGGATCCTGCGTCGAATGCAATTTGTTGCGAGCAAATCGGTTGAGGATAAGCGCCTGAAAAACGAGTGACATTTTTTACGCGATTTGTACGTACACACTTAATTTTTTTTACCGGGATCTCAGCAAAATGTTGAACTTTTACCGAGAATCGCACAGCCGTGCCCCAGCAAATATGTTTTTTGCCCAGATTTCTGTCAAACTTGCTGATAATCAGCAAATAATTTGCCGAAAATCAGCTAACAAACGCTATTTTTGCTGGACTATCAGTTATTTATTTTGCTGGCGCACGGCTGCACAGAGGGACGAATCCTTAGAAAGACGGTCAAAAGGTCATTTTTCAAAATGATGTATTCTATTTTTTAAATATTTTTCTCGCATTATACAGGTTATAAAACATTGTAAATTACTTTGGTTGAGTCAATTTGACGATATTGTGCCCATTGGGGTACCTTTGAAGTTGGCATGAAAACTGTTTTTAACACCATTGATAATATATAAATATGAAGTATGATATCCTTGCAATATTTTTTAAATTTGTTATTCAATCATTTCAAACTCCATACATTTTCAAAGATAACATAATCAACTATCAATTGCATACATTATATCACAAATGCATGACATATTCACCTTTGGATTATGGAGTTGAACTTGGGCTTATTTCGAAATTTACTCATTTCGTGGTGTTTCAATGTGGTCAGAAAACAATTTACCCATCATTACCCAGCGCTGAAAATCGCATGGCTACTACTTTACATTATATATTTTCAAACTAAACCAAATTTAGGGCCCGCCAGGGCCCGCAGGTTTTTTTCGAGGCATTTGAAAATGACGTAAAATACATGAAAATGTATGTATATGTACTGAATGATACAATCACAACAATCGTTATGAATGTAGTTGAAAATGATAAAATTTCATCACAGTAAGTATAATATACCCATTTGTTCTCATTTTAAGCCATATTTGTACTTTTGACCGTCTTTTTTTCAATTCGTCCCACTGTGGGCTGTGCGGATTTTGCCGAGCTGCAGAAATAAAAACTGAGTGTGTATAAATTTGTATTTTGGCCATAACTTCCGATCCCATAGTCCATCCTGGCCAATTTCCAATAGCAAACAATGAGACTGGATCCTGCGTCGAATGCAATTTGTTGCGAGCAAATCGGTTGAGGATAAGTGCCTGAAAAATGAGTGACATTTTTTACGCGATTTTTACGTATAAATTTGTATTTTGGCCATAACTTCCGATCCCATAGTCCGACCTGGCCAATTTCCAATAGGAAATAATGGGACAGGATCCTGCGTCGAATGCAACTTGTTGCGAGAAAATCAGTTGAGGATAAGTGCCTGAAAAATGAGTGACATTTTTTACGCGATTTTTACGTATAAATTTGTATTTTGGCCATAACTTCCGATCCCATAGTCCAACCTGGCCAATTTTCAATAGGAAACAATGGGAAAGGATTCTGCGTCGAATGCAATTTGTTGCGAGCAAATCGGTTGAGGATAAGTGCCTGAAAAATGAGTGACATTTTTTGCGTCGTTTTGTGCGCACACACACACACATACACACACACACACACACACACACACACACACACACACACACACACACACACACACACACACACACACACACACACACACACACACACACACACACACACACACACAGACATCACCTCAATTCGTCGAACTGAGTCGATTGGTATATAACACTATGGGTCTCCGGGCCTTCTATAAAAAGTTTGTTTTTGGAGCGATCATATAGCCTTTACCGTATACTGAGTATACGAGACAGGCAAAAACATGATTTTAGTAAAATTGATAAAACTTGAGATAAAAAAATAACATATCCCCAATTTTTTGACACAATAAAGAATATTAATTTCTCTTTCAAATGCCTTATAAAAATATTTTTTTGGTCTGCCCTAACCGGAGATATCAACTTATGAAAAAAATATAATTTTGATAGAAAAACGATTATAACTTTTGATCGGAAAAAGATATTGAGCATATTTACTCATCAAAAAGTTCTTTTGAGCTCTGAATGTCACCCATAGACGACTTTTTCGAGAAATCTAAAACAAAAAAAGTAGATCAAAAATACTGTTTTTCAGGTACATCCTAATCCAATTAGGTAAAATTGCTCTATATCAGCCAACTTAAGAGCCACAGAAAAATTTTTTTTAGCGAAATTGATTGGAATAAGCTACGCTACAACTTTGTAGAACATAACATGTCAATATTCCGAGAAATAAAAAAAATATTTTCTAATTTTTTTATAATGATGGGCCACCCTATTTTTCGGTAGAACCATAATGATGGCCTTACTATTTCGAACAATTTTGTAGAACAATAGTTTTTTCTAAAAAATATAGTTTTGGAGTAAAATGCATCTTTCCGCGTAAATCTGTATCCTGGACCATAGTGCGATGGGTCACCCGGAGGCTTCCCGGCCTTCAGCAACAGTACCAAGTTCTGCCTTTTCCATCTTTCAGGGAAACAACACTCATCCAGGCATCTCTGCATAGCTAGCCTGAACATGTTCGGGTTCGCTATGATCGCATCCTTGAGTGCACTGTGTCGTATTCCAGCCGAAAACGGCTAAATGGAATCCGCCGTTGAAGAGCGGTGCGACTGTTCGTTTTAAAATTGGACAACAAACTGACGGTGCAATCTTCGTCGTTGCTACTCAACCCGATGGCGCTACCAACACCATCTCACACTGCACAATCATGCACTCAATCATGCACAGATCCTTTTTCTATCGTGATTAGTGCAGATGCAAAATTGAGAGTTCGAATCAAGTCTAATGTAAAACTTGTAACATTGTACGGTAAATTGGGGCACGCGAAATATGTGATTTCACGATTGGTATATTTGATTGCTTAAGTTTAATGTACTATCCGCAATAGCAGAATCAATTCATAGTCTAGAATCACTTATACAAACTAAACGACCTATAAAAAACTAAAAGCCGCTTACTCTGAATACTACACACTGTTTGGAACTCCATCGGGGCCTGGAGCTTTGTTCATCGCAAGGGTGTTAGCCACTGCGAGTAACTCTTCGTTCGTCACCTGAGCCACCATTTCGGCCACACTCCCAGCGCCTTGCAGCGCAGGAGGAGGCCAGGACTTGTGGCTCGGGACGGAAGAGTACTTCGATAATCCTCGCCAACCGGTCCGGTGACCATTCGGGGGGTGAAGAGCCCCCTTTGGTCTTGGCCATCACGATCCTATAGGCGTCACCCCACGGATTCGCATTGGCACCCTCGCACAGGTTGTCGAAGCACGCTCTCTTGCTGCTCTTAATGGCCCTGTTAAGGGCCAGTCTCGCAGCTTGAAACACTTCCCGGCGGACCGCTCTTTCCTCCTCGATGCGGGCTCGTTGCGTCCTACGTCTAGCCTTGAGGCAGGCTGATCGTAGGGCTGCAATTTCGGCACTCCACAAGTATACCGGGCGTCTGCCATTTCTCGGCAGGATTTCCTCGGCATGGTGGCATCACACGCGCGTGATAGGACAGCTATCAGCGCTCCCCGCTTTGACCTTCAGTGTTGGCTTCCAGTTCCAGGGCCGCGGTGAAAACTTCGCTGTCGAAGTGATTGGTCCTCCACACACGGGGCTGACAGGGATCACCTGCCCTCAGACGCTGCACACCATAGTTGATCTTGAAGCGAATTGCTAGGTGATCACTATGGGTGTAGCCCTCGTCTACCCTCCAGTCCAGGTCCGAGACCAGACTGGGGCTGATAAACGTTACATCTATCCATGACTCGGCCCCATTCCTACGAAATGTGCTACTGGCTCCGTCATTGACAAGCACTGCGCCGAGTTTTGCAAGTGCCTCGAGTAACGCTTGTTCCCTCTGATTGGTGCAGCGGCTGCCCCATTCCACTGCCCAAGCATTAAAGTCTCCCGCTATAACGAACGGGCTCCGACCTACTAGGTCGGCCGATAGCCTGTCGATCATCTGGTTGAACTGTTCCATTGGCCACCTTGGTGGGGCGTAGCAGCTACAATAGAACACCCCATTGATCTTGGCTATCGCGACACCCTCCACGGAGGAGTGTACAACCTCTTGAACGGGGTACCTTCCCGTTGTGCAGATTGCCGCCGACCTAGACCCGTCCGCCACCCAGTTGCCATTGTCGGCAGGGACGTTGTACGGGTCGGACAGGAGGGCGACATCGATCCTCGACTCCGAGACCGCCTGCCACTGCAGTTGCTGGGCAGGTGCACATTGATTCAGATTCAGCTGTGTTACTTGCACGGCTTTTTCCGATTGGCTTCTCCGAAGGGACACGAAGGCCCGCCCATAGCATGGTTTCGGGCCTGCTTCTTACTGGCGCAGATAAGGCACCTAGGTGCCTTGTCGCATTCCTGCGCCTTGTGTCCCTCCTTGCCGCAGCGACGACACATCTTGCTTCGGTCTGGGCCCTTGCAGTCATAAGACTTGTGCCCGGACTCAAGGCACCGGTAGCACCTGTCCACTGAAGGTGGCTGGAGCACGCTTACTGGGCATACTGACCAGCCGATCTTTAGCTTCCCTTTCTCAGTGACCTTCGACCAGTCTGAGATAGGCTACCTGCGTACCAAAGAATCCCCCTCTTAGACGTACAGAGGACCACTCAACCTCTGTGCCGCACTGCTCTTTGACGGCAGAGACGACGTCTTCCGCGGTCGTGACTTCGTCCAGTTGCTTACACTGGAGGGTCACTTCCGCACCCAACGACCTGACCTGAGCGCCGTCACCCAAGACCTCCTGGGCAAGCTTTTTGTAAGCCACCCCGCTGGATTGCGCGCCACGCTTCAGTACCAAGATCATTTCACCGTTCTTGGTACGTCTAACGCTGCGCACATCCTGGCCCAGGGCCGATAGGCTATCGGCCGCTCGCAGCGATTTCAGGACATCGGCGTATTTGTCCTTGTCGGTTTTCACCAACAAGGCCTCGCCTCTGTCTCTCACTTTCTTCATTGGTCGAGGGGTGTTTGACTTCCGCACCCTACTGACCAGTTGCCAAGGATTTGCATCCCCTTCGGCGAGTACAGATGGCTGGCTGGGGCCAGCTTGTGGCTCAGCAACTTGTGCCTGTCTAGTGCCTTTTGCCTTCTTGGGCACACGCCCTTCAGGCTCCGGTGCACCATCCAGGCGACGCTTCGCCTTAATGGTAGCGCGTTTGGGTCGCTTCGAACTTGGCGTTTTTTTGCCCTCACTGGCCGTAAGGGCGGTCGCCTCTTTCACCGCAGTAACACCGCTAGGGGAGGAGAGGACCTTGGTCTGCGTACCTTTGGCTACCTTCTCTGCTGCCGCTACACGCCTGATATAAGCGTCCTTGAAAAAATAAATCTGTTTGATATTTTTATAGTATATATTATCATATTTAAAAGAATCATTACAACATAAGTCTTAGGTGATAGGAAACTTAGGAACTAATTAACACAAGCGCGATTCCCGTCAAAAAGCTCAACCACTCACCTGGCTTGTATGACGCAACGAGCCCTTCTAACTTTATGTTTTTCTCAATGGTTTTTTTATGCTGCTTTGCTATCGGCTGGGACTGAAGCGATCGTAAAATATCAGTGCTAGCTATTCGTTCTTCTAGCTGGAATTGCTTAACAACTAGACCTGTGCGCCGGTCATATCATCGGCGGCGGCGGCGTGGTGGTCACGTTTGCCCCGGCGGCGGCGGCGTCACGGCGGCGCGCCGTTGACTTTTATCGGCGGCGGCGGCGGCGGCGTGAACCGGCGCGGATGAAAAAAATAAATGGTTGAAAAATCAATTTTACCGCGGATTTTTGGATTAACGCGGTTTGATTCACACGGTAGGAATCGCCCGTATAAAAACCGACTTCAGTGGATTAAAATTGCAATATTCTGCGTTTGTCGATCATCAAACAGCACATTCAAAATAGTCAATGGCCGGCGATACTAATCAATACCTGATTTCAAAATGTTATTTGAATTACCACTATTTTCAAAAGTTATTTCCAATTTAGGATTTAGATACACTTCAGTCGTTTTGATCTAAAAATAACTAAGTTTCAGAAAAAATCTAATATTTTCCTGAAATTTGCCTAAATATGCCAACAAAGCTCTTGGTGGAGTTTCTGAAAGAATTTCTGGAGGAAACTATGAATTTTTTAATTCCTACAGGCATTTCTCAGTTAATTTCATTGGGAATTCCTTCGTAAAATCCTATGACAATGTCTGCAGAATTTTTCTATTTTAGAAAGAATAATCCATTTAGGTTCTCTTTGGGAAATTCCTTTAGTAAAACATAAAATATTCCTGCAGGAATTCATTCGGAAATTTATTAAAGAATGAACTATTTTCAGATGGAATTCCTAAGAGAATTTTCTAAAGGACTTTCCGAGAAAATTCCTGAAGTAGTGTTGGAAAGTGTAGTAGGAACCTTTTAAGAAAATTTTGAGCAAATCCCCACAGACATTTCGAAGGAATACCTAACAGTATTTTCAAAATGCATCAGCGGCTGCTTCCGCATCTTCCTCGATTGCACACCCCAGAGCCAACGTCCTGTTACAGGTTCTCTGCAAGTTCTTTTGCTGGTCTCTCTTCCTGCATACGCACTACATGTCCAACCCACTGTAATCTGCCTTGTTTTATCAACCTGCCTATGCATAGCTATGTCTGCATTTTTGTATACTTGGTTTAACTCGTGGTTCATTCATTCATCTGCTCCATTTACCATTTTCCACCACGCTGCCAATTATTGAGCACAGTATTTTCAACTCAAACACTTTGAGAATTTGATAATCTGCATCTTTTAACGTCCATGAGTCATGGCCGTACAGGACGACTGGACGAATCAACGATGTGTACAGAGCTAGTTTTGTCAGTGTCTGTAGGTAGCTTCGTGAAGTTACAAGAGAATTTTCTGGAGGAATTTTCAAAGGATTACGCTGAGAAATTCTCTATTAAATTGCTTAAAGTAGATTTGGAAGAATTCCTATGGAAATTTCAGGAACAATTATAGTCAAGGAACTTGCTAAGGAGCTCCTAGAGGAATCACTAAAAAAAATTCCGAAGGAATATCAAATTTATTTTCAAAGAAATTCCGAAGCTGACAGAAATTTCCGAAGTAATCCGTTAATAAATTTCTGAAGGAGTTTTTAGAGATTTGGAATTTTGAAACAATTTCCTAAGGAACTCCTAAAACATTCTCTGTAGATATTTCAAAAAGAAGGATTTTCAGATGGTATATCCGAATTTCTGAACAAAGTCTTGACAGAATGTCCAAAGGAATTTTCGGAGATATCTAAGATTGTCAGAAGTTTCTTCAGGAGTTACTTTGAAAAAAAACCTGCACGGACTTCTATGGCAGTGGCGTAGCCACGGGGGAGGGGGTTTTGGGCATAAACCCCCCCCCAGAGACAAAATTTTTAGAAGAATTTTTTTTTCGTTAAAAAAATGTTCAGAAAACCCTCCCAGACCAATTTTCTGGCTACACCACTGTTCTATGAATATTCCTTCTGGAACTTGTTCAGGAATTCTTAAGGAAATTTCGTCCTAGAACTTTTCAAGGAATTCCTGGATGAATCTCCATAGGATTTTTTGTAGAATTACAAAAAAAATCCTGGAGAAATCTAGGAATTGCTTCAGAAATACCAGTAGGCATTTCCTCTGAAATTCTATTAGAAATTTCTTCATAAATTCCTTTGAAAATTCCTCCGGAAATTCCTTCAAATATTCCTTAAGAAATTCCCTTAGGGGTTGTCCATAAACCACGTAGACTCTTGAGGGGGAGGGGGTTCGAAAAAGTCTACGTCAGTCTACTAAGGGGGGCGGGAGTATACAGAAAGTCTACGTAGACTTTCTTTTCTTTTTTTTTTCGGAAAACATTTAATACAGCAGCTTTGTGCCAAGTTCACTTGTTTGATTTTTTTTTTTTCGATTTTTCCGTTTTTTTGCAAGACTTTACCGAAATAATCTCTCGAATCTCTTATGGATTTCACTGAAGTGATAGTCTGAACTACGGCTTAAAAATATCATGATTTTAACAGCAAATTCCGTGAAAATTTCCGTGAGAAATTCTTCAGAATTTCCACTGAAGATTTTCTGGGAAGTCCCCGGGAAATTTTTCTTAATTTCTGAAATTCTTCGAAATTTAAGGCATAAAATGATTCATATTTGTGGAATGAATTAAAAAAATGATTTTTTTTTTCTAATTTTGTCACATACCCTGTTTTATCACCCCAAAATTCACCAGGGGGGTGATAAAATCGGGATATTACTGTACCACCTGAATTTTCTTTGATTTTTTGTGAATTATTCCATGGGGTTAACTCATAGTTTCATCAACGCTAAAGTTCGTAATCAACTAAAACCCACCCGTGTAAAAAAAGAACCGGGTGTATTGCAATTCTTGTAAGAAAGCATTAGTAATTTTCATGAAAATTTATTCTATTTCTTTACGATAAATTCACCACAAATTCAACTGAAATCCTCCATAATTTTCACCGAAAATTATCTGGAAAACTCTCTGTAACGTCCATAGGATTTGTTTTTTTTAATTTCTTCAGGAAATCGCTCCTACTTTGCTAGAGAAATGTCGAAATATCGTAGGAAAACTTTAGCATGGTTTCAACGGGAAATAATTCAAAATTTTTACGGAAAATTACTCGACATTTTAACGGGAAAACTTTTGGAATTTAGAAAAAAAATTTGAGATTTCAACGGAATGGAATTTTTAAGAAAAATATCGGAATTATCACGGAGAGTACTTTGGAGTATTACCTGGAAACTTTGAAGGTTATAAATCGGGAAATTCTACGGAATTTCTACGACGAACTTGACGTTCTCGGAATTTCAACTCGAAATTCTGAAAATTCTTGGGTTTTCTACAAATTTGAACCGGCATGAAGAATTATCATTCAGATGCGTGACAGATCTCAAGCAGTGGCGCGCCTATGCAAGTGCCGGTGGCGGTGGCGCACACCTCTAGGAGGAATCAAATCCAACAGAAATTAAATTAATTGGCTTCGAGATTTGGTTTCAGGATCTATGGAAAGAGGATTGAATTTGATTTCGTTGATATTGAGTTGGATTTTATTCAGTTTAATTTTATTAGGTTTGAAATTTGAATTTTACTGTAGTGTTCACAACGGATTTGAAAATGGATTTGTATATTTGAATTGCTGAAAACGTGGTTGATTTCCAATTTTTTTCCAATCACTTATGACATTTTGTTAAATTTTAAAAAAGTCTACGTGGTCGGGGTTCAGCCAAACCGCACCAAGCGGCTTTTCGACTGACTTGTAACATTTTGCTCGTACAAGGACAACGGAAATAGTTTCATATCAGTTATGAGGTTGAGGGATATTCGATGCGATTTGCGATCAATTAAATCTACTAAACGAAAGTTTGAGCAGAAAAATCGGTAATTTTTCGTTGGCGCCTGGTGTGATTTGGCTGAACCCCGACCACGTAGACTTCAAGGGGACGGGGGAGGGGTTTTGGAAAAGTCTACTATGGGGGAAAGAAGGGTGGGTTTGAAAATGTGAAAATTCGGCCTACGTGGTTTGTGGGAAGTTGTTTGGAAATATTTTCAAAATCTCTTAAGGTAGTTCAAACGGGAATTATTTTCGAAAATCCATTAAGGCTCTCTTGTAAAAATGCCTTCGAAAATATATTTAGAAATTCCTGCACAAAACCCTCCAGGAATTTCTTCAAAAACTTCTCCAAAAATTCATTTAAGAGCTCCTCAAAAGATTTTCCTTCAATAATCTAAAAAAAACTACATCAAGAATTCCTTTGGATAATTCACCAGGGATTTCTTTAAAAGTTTCATCGAAAAGCCTCCCGGATTCCTTCTTAAATTTCTTCCAGGAAATTCATTGAAAATTAATTAGATAATGAAATAGTTTTCGGTGGAGTTGCTAATTGAATTTTTGAAAAAATGAAACAAATAAATTAAACAACTAACACTGAAAAAATCCGAAGGTATTACTGAAAAAATTTCGTAAAGAACCCATGAAGGCATTTTCGATGGAATTCCTGCAGGAAGTTCTAAAAGAATTCTTGAAGAATGTTTTAAAGGAATTGCTGGAAGAAGCTCTGAAGAAATTCCTTAGGAAATTTTGGAAGAAATCCCTTATTCAATCTCTGGAAGAATTTATTTGAAGAATTCATAGAATAATTGCCGAAGAAATTCATGAGGAGGTATTCATTTAAAAAATTGAAGAGTTTCTAAATAGTTTTTGAAGAAACTCCAAATGGAATTTCTTGAGAAATTTATTCAGAAATATTCGGAGGAATCGCTAAAGAAACTTCCGAAGGAATTCCTTAACGATTCTCCTACGTAATTCTTAACAACATTTTCGTAGAAATTACTGAAACATTTTTTTTTGTATGCATCCCATAAGGAATTTTCGGAGAAATTTTGTTAGACATTTCGGGAAGAATACATAAAGTAATTTTCCAAGGTTTTTTATTGACACTTTTCGGAGGTTTTGGCTCTTTGGGGATGTATTTAAGCTTATGTGCCCCAACAAACATAATTTGCGAGTCACCTATAGGCAGTGTTGTCTCACACTCTGTGCAAGAAATCCTGCTCTTTGATTTTACTCCATCTAAACGATGGACATTTAGAAAATTCAAATAGCCTTCTATTAGTTGCACTTACTTAGTTAAGATTGTAAAATCGTGTGGATGGAGTAAAATCAAAGAGCAGATTTTTTGCACAGAGTGTAGGACAACACTGCCTACAGATTTAGGTGCCCGACTGAATGAGGCTTTGGCTTAGACGAATTCCAAAGACCATTTCAATATTTTTTGTATTATTCTACTTAGTAGATTAAATCTACTAGATACAGCCTAATTTAAATTCACAACTAATCAACCAACCAATTCATTATCCAATGTTTGTCACCACACTGTCTTAGAGGCACCATCACTTGAGGTAGATTTGAAATTGAATTCTGACGAGTTCCCCCTCAACAACATTCTAACAACTAACTAACATCAACAATCATAACACGAGTTTAGTACTATTCCAATCAATTCCACCACGTTGTATTGTCTTACAAATACGTATTTCGTCTCGGTAAGGCCATCTTCAGTGTCTCTTATTTTACTCGACTCGACTCAAGTTGATTGATTTTTTTTATTGCGGTTAGTCATCGGCGTGGCAAAATTATGATCGGCGGCGCGCCGACCCAAAATCGCCGGCGGCGGCGGCGTGAGTAAAACCACCGGCGGCGGCGGCGCGGCGTGGCGGCGCACAGGTCTATTAACAACACTGTAGAAGGACACAGGGATTACCCTGTTCTAGCAGCGAACCCCATTTGTTATGCCATCCTTCAATGTGGTTGGAGGTCCGTGGAATATTTTGCGTCATTCTTCCATGAACTGACCATAATGAAGGCGGAAATAGAGGACCTCGACTGTTTTTTTTGCTTTTTGTTTGGCGACCATTAACGTAAAACTCACTCACATAGTTTAAAAAATCACAGAGAGGCTCTGGGATCGTTTTTTGCAATTCTTGAAATGCATTTGGAATCTCTTGACTCGGCAAGAATGCCAAAGCAACAACTTTCTTATACGCAAGTTGGATAGTGAAATCTTTGGAATAAATCGACTTCAGCTTAAGGTGTGTTAGTTTTCTGAAGAAACTTTGGTTTAGGTGAAAAAAGCAACCGTGGAGATTGGTTCCAGGGAAAAATCTTTTAACAGCATTTATTTCTTCTATTTCGAAATCCAATAGAATATGCTCCGGCTCAAGTTGGTATTTCTTCGCTGATTCGTAGGTTCTCTCATTCTTCTTCGGTAGCAACATATAAACCAAAGGAACAAAGCGTCTATGATTTTCTTCACCTACACTTCCATGTATCGTGTAAATTTGAGAAAAGTGTTGTAGAGCCGTGAAAGTAAAAGTTCCGTCCATAATCCAAATTTCCGATTTTGACAGCACTGTTATGTGTTGTGCCGAACCAAACAAGAGGATCTTACCATCATCGAAATCAACTACAGACTGCAAGAAGAGCTTCCCATCCAGATTTATTTTATAGCGTTGGTCGATATGATCGAAATCATCACATTCCAGTGGCTTTGGCGGCATATCACGACGTCGCCGACGATGGATTATGTGGCATTGGGCAGATTTGCTGATCAACGATTGGACCTTTAAAAATAATAACCAATTTACATAAGCCAATAGCTTTCAATCAATATTTCCCTTCTTAATTACACATGCTGTTCTTTCTGATAGTTTTAAACTAAGAATAAAATCTAGAAGAACCTAAATAAGAAGGAAAAAATATCAATAATCGGAAATTTGGATGGTCACCTCAGGTTGTGTTGATTCCGATACAGCTCTGATAACTTTATCGGGGTTGTCTCTGCACTTCGCCGCTCGTTGAGAGAGTTTGGTTCGGTATCGAACAGAATGGATTTCCAGCGCATTTGGTTCGTGGTTGTGGGTTCCCGATATAGATATTACTTCAGCTCCTTTGGAATTCCTGATGATTGCTCTTCCTGAACAAGCTTTCCGACCTCTTGGATTTCTTCTCAAAGTGCATTCCCAGTAGGTGGCGTCGTGTGACTGATAGATAAATTATTAGGAATAACATTCGATGACAAAATGCATATAAATCATATTGTACAAAAATCCACAATGCGCAAGTTTATTAGATCCAGTGGAAGTTCGGATCAGAGAGAAATTCTTCCTTTTATCAATCGCTTTCGACCGACATTCAATTTGATGGCTTACTGGTGCTGTTGATAACAACGATTCGCGGGAACTCACGGTAGTTGCTGAAGATGTTGAGCTTATTTTGCGTTCCTTTGCAGGTCGCGGAATTCTCGTAGATGCTTTAGTGAGAGATGATGATGAGCATGTTTCAAATGTTAATGATGATGACAACGATTCCGATGATATCCTCAAAGTCCGTTTGCGGTTCACTCGCGTTTTCAAATGTAATGATGATGCTTTAGGAGATGTATTTCCGGAAGCACATGATGTCACGGCTGACGATGAAGCTCGTTTTCGATTAACTCGGAATTTATGTTGCTAAGTTGACAGTAATCGATGGGTTTCATTCATTATGTACTTGATGAAGAAGATGTGCTCAAAAGCCGTTTACGGATCACACGTGGTCGAGGTTGCGGTGACGCCAATGACAAAGACGTTGAATGTCTTCCACTTGCACTTTGAAAATCCAGTTCTCTGCTGGTAGCTTCACTTGAATCGGATTCACAGTACGACATTATGTTCGCAAGGGATTAAGCACGTCGATGGCAACAGACAGAATGACTGACGATCTACGAGCAGAATCTCCTTTTATAGCCAGATACATTTTGAATAGATTTGTTGCTCATGTACAGTCAAGGCATTGTTATAATATTAAATTCACCATTACATTATATACTTTGAATCACACAATCAAATTTCAAGGTTACTGCAAAACAATAGTGAGGTACACGATTCTATACCTAATAGAAATAACCGGTCATATTTTCAAGGTTACGCATTTCATTTATTTTCAAACACACTCTTTAGATCATATCAGTAGCAAAGCACTCGTCAAGTGAATACCAAAGTGAAAATGGTGAACATACTTCAAGAATTAAGTATCATTCATCGATCAAGCAATACCTTTAGTAACCCTATGTTTGTGTTTCAGGATATTTGCGGACCTGCTTACACTTGGCCTTCGTACATCAAACGGATTTTGGTGTCCAGTACTCTTAATTATAATGAACGTTTGAAATTGACCAGTTTTTTCTATGTCAATGGATTGCGTGATCCAGAAGGGTGGATGAGTTTCATTATGTGCATTAAGGGACCTTCGTTTAGAAGGTACAAACGAGAGATTTTGGGAATCCAAGACCAAGCAAATAGGCACATGTTATTATTTTGAAATGTGTAATAAATAATAATATCGAAGTTATTTTCTTTATCTATGATGATTTCTTGACGAAAATTTATTACAATATTCCAATTGCTATACTGCCCATGATCGCATATTTGTCCCATATAAATAGGAAATCCAGCAAATATGGGACTGATATGCGATCATAGGCAGTATAATCGCTATACACTCCAATTGAATACAATTCCATGTTTCGTATAGTTATGTATTGTTATATTGCTTAAGTTTTCATTATGTAGCTGAAACCGTTGGTTTAATAGTAGTAATCCTAATAAAATTAAACTGAAGCGAGTGGTTGGGTAGTTTAGACATTCGCGTCATTTATTATACGAAAAGCTTGATACGCTTGAAAGAGTTGGCCGGCAGAACCATATAGTGACCATATTTGAAAATACACATCTATTTTCAAAAAGCGATCATCACAGGGAGATTTTGAATGGGCTGTGTATGTAATGCAGGAGTATGGATCTATATTTTAAACAACAGCACATTTTCCGAGAAGAGTTCATCATAGTATGATGCTTCATTCAAGTGAATGAAAGAAATATAAGTAACCTGATTCTTTTTACACGGCTTTTTAACACGGATTCTCGAAATAAAACGGATTTTTAGCACGGCACGCATCCCCGTGTAAAAAGAATCGGGGGTACTTGAGATGTAGAGAGAAAAAAGAAAGAGACACAAAAACATGTTTCTAACATATAGTTACGCGTGAACCTTTCCGATCAACCAGCAAGGTCAGCATAACCGCCCTTGCTAAGACATCATCGCGCCACCGAGTCACCACGCCACCAAGTCACCGTTGTTACCAAGTGTAGTCAGCAGTTTTGGAGGAGTTCGACCCCGTTGGCCAGGTATTGCAGCGTAGACAGATTTAATTAATAAATAGGGTTCGATCAGAAAACGGACAGTTAGTCTTTATTCAGAGTAGGAAGTGTTAGTTACAATTAGATCTTAAGTAGTGAAACCATATTAATGTAATTAAAAGTGAATAAAGTTATTTTTTTTAATAAACAGTCTGTGAGACTTATAATTGGCGCAGCCGTACGGAACTGGCTGGAGTGAATCATTGTGATAAAAAAGTGGAATAGTTACGATTAATAACCGTGATTGAAGTGATTCCGTGGAAAGTATTCCAAAATACTTGAAACATCCGAAGCACCACAGGGAAGCTTTATCATCAAAGTGAACCGTTTAGGACTTGAGGATCCCCCCGCAGTGAACACTTGGAGAACCAACACCGTCCAGCCGGGACTACGCACAACGACAGCATAAAATCGTGAGTAATTTTATTTAATTATCCTCATTCAGTGCAACTCAACCGCAAAGCGGGCATCAGTGTGTGATATTTTTATAAACATTCACGTCGTTAGTTTGTACTACCAGATAGGCAAACTAAGAGAGAAGCGAATCAACACTTTACGTGGGCTTCTTGGCAAGTAAGAGAGAAGTGAATCAACACTTTTTAGTGGGCTCCTTGACTACTTCACAAACAGAGATTTTTCTTTGTCCCCCTCACATACGCATTTGACTGTGGTTTTCAGTGGTTTAATTTGATGCCAAAAACCAAGTCAGCGTTAAAAGAAGCTCGAGCGCTGCTCAAAAAGGTACAAATTAAAATTACCGACAGTAGCTCAGACTCAGAAGCTTCCAGTTAAGATTCTGGTGAATTCTCTCATATCCCAGTTGAAGAGACCCCAGATATCTGCTCTATAACTTTAGAAAACATTACGATGGAACAGATTTCCGCCCAGATGAGTAACCTTAATCAAATGATGCAACAGTTAATGGAACGGCAAGATCAGCAACAACTGGCTATTAACTCATTATCATTGAACCAGCCAAACGTCGCTGCAACGCCGCAACAAAATAGAGGAACGATGGAAGACTTCTTTAAGCTTCCTGATCCAATTAAAGTCATTCCAAAATTCGATGGTAGCCGAAAGCAGTTGACTGCTTGGCTCACAACGGTCGAAAACACTTTAGAAATTTTCAAACCCCTAGTAACACCAAATCAGTTTGCCATCCATGTGTCCGCTGTCCCACACAAAATAGAAGGCAAAGCTAACGACATAATTTGTCTTGCGGAAACCCTCAGACATTCGAGGAAATTCAAGAAATTTTAACCAACGCTCTTGGCGACAGGCAGGAGCTAACATTTTACAAGAGCCAACTTTGGCAAAACAAAATGATGGACACCATGTCCATCCATAAATACTATTCAAGGTGTAAGGAGATTACGCAAAATATCAAGACTTTGGCTAAGCAGAAACAGAGGTACAAGGATAACTGGGATGCGATCAACGCATTTATTGAGGAAGATGCCCTAGCCGCATTTCTTGCCGGGTTGAAAGAGCCGTACTTTGGTTACGCTCAGGCCGCTTGCCCAGAGGACATGGAAGCAGCCTATGCTTTTGTTTGTAAATTTAGATCGAAAGAGGCAACCGCTTCCAATATGGACCAACTTCCAACAAGAAATAGACAGAAACACAAGAACTTCAGAAACGATGAGAAAAAAGAACAGACCGAAAGACAAGACAGGCAAGACAGAAAATTTGAAAATAAGGAATCAACTCAACCTATGGATATAGGTTCAACAAGATCGAAATTGACTCTTAATAGGAAACAATTATATAATACTGAAATCGCGGAACCAGATAAATCCTCAGAATCAGAATCAAAAGACGAAAACATTGACCTAAATTTTTGCTGGACTCAGCAAAAAGTAAGAGAAACTTGAACTACCTACCTTACTTGACCAGTAAAAACTCACAAACAGGACAGACCATTAGACTTTTAATAGATACAGGGGCCAATAAAAATGTTATACGTCCCGGTATAATCACAAACATAACCACAACGAAAGACACCAGAATAAAGAATATTTCAGGAAACCACAGAATTAATAAGAAAGGAAAGGCAAACCTAATTGACAGAAACGTTACCCCACAAACATACTACGAATTGAACTTTCATAAGAAAATTATTTTGAGCTTTTTAGTGGAATGTCTTCACTTGTCCTAAGACGAGTTTATACCATCCCATTGAATTCCACCACTTAATTGTATCTTGACAGATACGTATTTCGACCTCAACAGTAAGGCCGTCTTCAGTGTCTCGTACTTGACTCGACTTCGAGTCGAGTCAAGTACGAGACACTGAAGACGGCCTTACTGTTGAGGTCGAAATACGTATCTGTCAAGATACAATTAAGTGGTGGAATTCAATGGGATGGTATAAACTCGTCTTAGGACAAGTGAACTTTCATGATTATTTCGATGGTATTATCGGTTCTGAATTTTGGCAAAATGTAAAGCTTCAATCGATTACAATAAGGAAATCCTTATCATCAACAACCAAAAGATACAGTTTGACAAGTATTTCCCCGCTAGAAGATTATATTCACACACCCTCGAAATTAATACATCAAAAGATGGAGATTGGATTGTCCCTACCTTTCAGAAACTGCACAGATCGATAGTAATTGAACCAGGACTTTATAATTCCACCAACAAAAAATCCATAGTTAAAGTAATTAGTAACAAAAACTCAGTTGATCCATTAGTGAACGGATATTTTGACCTTAAAGTAAATAATTTTGAAACGATAACACCCGTTGATTTAGAACCATGCTCTTCAATTGATAAAGACACACTATCTAAAATAATACGTACCGAACACTTATCACCACTTGAAAATGATAAACTCTTCGAAACGATTCTGAAAAATCAAAGCGTACTTTTGAAACCAAGGGAAAAATTGACTGCAACATCTATTATAAAACATCAAATCGCTACCACTGATGATGCCCCCGTCTATACAAAAATCTTATCGATATCCACATGCTTACAAAAAAGACGTCGAAGATCAGATGCAGGAACTTTTGGATAATGGTATAATTCGTCATAGTACTAGTCCATACTCATCTCCTATTTGGGTAGTCCCAAACAAGAAAGATGCCTCTGGAAAACAGAAAAGTCATTGACTACAGAAAGCTAAATGATAAAACGATCAGCGATAAATTTCTAGCATCTTTCAATTTGAAAATCCAATTGGATAAATGCGAATTCATGCGCAGAGAAACTAAATTTCTAGGTCTATCTCTGAGGACGGTATTAAGCCTGATCCAGGAAAAATACAAAAGACTTTAGATTGGAAACTTCCTCAAACACCAAAACAAATTAAGCAATTTTTAGGGTTATCAGGATATTACAGACGATTCGTAAAAGATTATTCAAAGCTCACCAAGCCTATGACAAAGTTTTTAAAAAAAGAATCAGACTGTTAACACTGATGACACTGATTACCAAACTTCTTTCGAAAAATTGAAAAACATTATTGCGTCCGACCAAATCATGGCGTACCCGGACTTTAAATTGCTCTTTATACTAACAACAGACGCTAGTAATTATGCTATTGGCGCTGTTTTATCCCAAATTCAAGAAAATGTGGAAAGGCCAATCGCTTTCACAAGCAGAACTCTAACCAAAAGAGAAATCAACTACAGCACCATTGAAAAAGAATCACTTGCCATCGTATGGGGAGTAAACAAGTTCAACGCATTTCTTCATGGTAATCAGTTCACTCTTTTCACGGACCATAAACCTTTGCAGTACATCAAAAACTGCAACAAAAATTCTAGGATTCTGAACTGGAGAATGGCATTAGAAAACTATGACTATACTATCAAATACAAACAAGGTAAAACAAACGTCGTCGCCGACGCTTTGAGCAGAAAATTAGAAGACAATTTAGAAATGAATTTCAATAACATACTTCCCCCCATTCCAGAAGATGAACCACAGGATAACCAAAGCAACCCATCCAACTCTGAAGAAGATGATGTTGATACCAAGATGAATACACCACTAGGTGTTCCAATCTGCCAAATTCACGATTCAGCTATCTTGGATTTTAGTATGGGAGAGCCAGCGATTTGTTTATGTTTTGCACCTAAAATGAATTTTTCACCCCCGCCTTCTTCTCGTCCATAAATTGTGCAGACTGCAACACCTAGCTGTGTATTCATCTTGGTTGATACTATCCATTCAGCGGAAACATCAGATGACTACTTCATCCACTGCACGGAGCGGCCTATAAACTACTATACATATATATATTATATTATATATGAATCAAATTATTTTCAGGATCTAACGAATCTGTACTGACATTACTGAAACCCCTTTTGAACATTTTCGACGAATAATAATATGCAGACAAAACTTCGACGAAAATACCATTACAGATATTTTAAAGAAATACCATAATGGAAGGCAATCCGCTATCTTGGCACCCGAGAATCTACTACCAACAATTCAGGAATCCTACAGAAAAAACTTCAACGAGACCGGACACTTCGTAATTACACAATTACAAGTTGAAGACGTTACAAACAAAGAACGACAAGACGCCATAATCAATAAAGAACACGAACGCGCTCATCGTGGTGTGAACGAAGTAGAAAACCAAATTAAACGTAGTTATTTTTTCCCTAAAATGACCTCGAAAATCAAAATAGTAACTAAAACTTTTAAAATTTGCAACACCCACAAGTATGAAAGGAAGCCTTATAACATAAAGCTTTCTCCGAGACCAATTTGCGACAGACCCTTCGATAGAATATATATATGGCCATTTTCCAAATAGACAAACACAATATACGCGTCATGCTCTGAATCAAACGGACAAGTAGAGAAAACCCACTCAACGATTATTGAAATAGTAAACACCAACAAATACAAATTTCCAGATCTTAGTACTACAGCTATCGTTCTGTTAGCCATTTCCCTTTATAACTCTTCAGTTCACTCAGTTACTAAGTTTACCCCAAATGAAATAATATTCAATAATAACAAAATTGGAGAGCCAAATTCAATTCGCAATAATTCAGAAGAACTATTTGAAAAAGTTAAAGCTAACTTAGAGAAAGGTAAACAAGTTCAGGTTAATAGGAACCAGAATAGGAAGATCCACCAGAAATTTCAGAAAACCAAGATGTATTTTTGATTCCAAATATTAGAAAGAAATTGGATCCTAGAGCAAAAGCCACGACAGCACACGATATAAAGGAAAAAACTTTTAAAAATAACAGAAACGTGAAAAGACGTAAAAGTAAAATCAAGCGTATTAGGAAATAAAACTCATAATCCGATTCTTCTTTTTCTGATTCCGTTACAGCATTCGAGCGTTAGTCACCTCTAATTATTCAGAAGACACAAAGCAAAAATGTACACGAAGTTAATACTATTTTCGATTATTTTGAATGCGAATTGTCAGCACTTGGAAATCAAAAATTTAAATCATGATCCTCTTTTATTGCTACATGTTCGAAATTGTTATATTCAAACAGGCATTGTTAAAGTGATACATCCGATAAATTTGACTGTGTTAGAAGAAAACGTGAATTTATTCTTAGATATCTCAAGGAAAATAGATAGAACCCTTCCAATGTCGAATTTAATTGCGCGGAAAAGTAGGCAACTGTTAGACAACTTATATCAGCTAAAACCCTGCAGAAAACTCGCAGACAGAAGAGATGGGACTCCGTCGGGACATCTTGGAAGTGGATCGCAGGTAGTCCAGACGCAGAGGACTTGCGAATCATTAACAACACCTTCAATGAGTTATTCAACGAGACCAACAAGCAGATATAAATTAACCATGTTATAAACGAAAGGATTACGAAAATCTCGGACACAGTGAATACATTGATCGATCATCATACAACTTTGAACACCATACTACTGAAGGATATAGACGCAATAATCTTACTTCTATCCGTGGACGCAACAAACAATATTCTCGAAGACATCGAAGACGCCATTCTACGAGCCCGAGTTTCATTACCGAACAGCAAGCTACTAACAATCAAGGAAATTGTTTTGATAGAATCTATTCTCAACAAGCAAGGAATTGCGACAAGGTTTCCTGAAGACGCACTTAACTATGCCACCCCGAAAATAGCCAGTACCAATGAGATGATGCTCTACATTCTAGAGCTTCCACAGACGAATGGAGATTGTAAGATTTTCGAAATTTTACCATTGATCACAAATAACACGGTTCTAACGAACACCCCAACTACGTGATCAAGTCTAACAAGAAGCTTTTTTCAACAAACCATCCAGAAAACGCCGTTCAGCAACTACACGAAGCAAAAACCATTCATCGACTCTTGTGTATACCCGATAATTATGGGAATGGTAAGCCATTGCAACGCAACAACTACAAATCAAACGAATCTTCAACTCTTATCAGGAAATAGAGTACTCGTAAACAACGCAGTGAACCTGAATTTAACCACGAATTGCGGACCGCATGATAGAGCATTAACAGGAAATTATCTAATAGTTTTCATCAATTGCACCATCAAAATTGACAACCAGACATTCATCTCCAAAGAGATAACCATACAAACAAATCATTTGGAAGGAATACTCCCAGGATTGCTTATCAACAAGACTATCATCAGTCAATCGAACTTTTCAACGTTAACTTGGCAAACGTTGAGCAACAGAAAACGGATTGATCACGTACAACTCAAACAATTCGAGCATAGAAGATGGCTTTTTGAAATTTTCGGCGGTTTTTCAACCACCACTGCTTTAATATTGGCAATAGCAATTATCTGTCTTTACAGGAAACGAGTCGTCTTTAAGATTCATTACCCTCACACCAACGACAAAGCAACCAGAATTGAGAAAACTTCTAAGAATTCTACAAAATTGTCCGAGGACGTCCAATCTTACCCCCCGGAGGAGTTACGCGTGAACCTTTCCGATCAACCAGCAAGGTCAGCATAACCGCCCTTGCTAAGACATCATCGCGCCACCGAGTCACCACGCCACCAAGTCACCGTTGTTACCAAGTGTAGTCAGCAGTTTTGGAGGAGTTCGACCCCGTTGGCCAGGTATTGCAGCGTAGACAGATTTAATTAATAAATAGGGTTCGATCAGCAAACGGACAGTCAGTCTTTATTCAGAGTAGGAAGTGTTAGTTACAATTAGATCTTAAGTAGTGAAACCATATTAATGTAATAAAAAGTGAATAAAGTTATTTTTTTATAATAAACAGTCTGTGAGACTTATAATTATATATTATCATATTTAAAAGAATCATTACAACATAAGTCTTAGGTGATAGGTAACTTAGGAACTAATTAACACAAGCGCGATTCCCGTCAAAAAGCTCAACCACTCACCTGGCTTGTATGACGCAACGAGCCCTTCTAACTTTATGTTTTTCTCAATGGTTTTTTTATGCTGCTTTGCTATCGGCTGGGACTGAAGCGATCGTAAAATATCAGTGCTAGCTATTCGTTCGTCTAGCTGGAATTGCTTAACAACACTGTAGAAGGACACAGGGATTACCCTGTTCTAGCAGCGAACCCCATTTGTTATGCCATCCTTCAATGTGGTTGGAGGTCCGTGGAGTATTTTGCGTCATTCTTCCATGAACTGGCCATAATGAAGGCGGAAATAGAGCACCTCGACGGTTTTTTTTGCTTTTTGTTTGGCGACCATTAACGTAAAACTCACTCACATAGTTTAAAAAATCACAGAGAGGCTCTGGGATCGTTTTTGCAATTCTTGAAATGCATTTGGAATCTCTTGACTCGGCAAGAATGCCAAAGCAACAACTTTCCTATACGCAAGTTGGATAGTGAAATCTTTGGAATACATCGACTTCAGCTTAAGGTGTGTTAGTTTTCTGAAGAAACTTTGGTTTAGGTGAAAAAAGCAACCGTGGAGATTGGTTCCAGGAAAAATCTTTAACAGCATTTATTTCTTCTATTTCGAAATCCAATAGAATATGCTCCGGCTCAAGTTGGTATTTCTTCGCTGATTCGTAGGTTCTCTCATTCTTCTTCGGTAGCAACATATAAACCAAAGGAACAAAGCGTCTATGATTTTCTTCACCTACACTTCCATGTATCGTGTAAATTTGAGAAAAGTGTTGTAGAGCCGTGAAAGTAAAAGTTCCGTCCATAATCCAAATTTCCGATTTCGACAGCACTGTTATGTGTTATGCCGAACCAAACAAGAGGATCTTACCATCATCGCAATCAACTACAGACTGCAAGAAGAGCTCTCCATCCAGATTTACTTTAAAGCGTTCGTCGATATGATCGAAATCATTACATTCCACTGGCTTTGGTGGCATATCACGACGTCGCCGACGATGTATTATGTGGCGTTGGGCAGATTTGCTGACCAACGATTGAACCTTTAAAAAGAATAACCAATTTACATAAGCCAATAGCTTTCAATCAATATTTCCCTTATTAATTTCACATGCTGTTCTTTCTGATAGTTTTAAACTAAGAATAAAATCTAGAAGAACCTAAATAAGAAGGAAAAAATATCAAAAATCGGAAATTTTGATAGTCACCTCAGGTTGTGTTGATTCCGATACAGTTCTGATAACTTTATCAGGTGTACCTCTGCACTTCACCGCTCGTTGAGAGAGTTTGGTTCGGCATCGAACAGAATGGATTTCCAGAGTATTTGGTTCGTGGTTGTGGGTTCCCGATACAGATATTACTTCAGCTCCTTTGGAATTCCTGATGATTGCTCTTCCTGAACAAGCTTTCCGACCTCTTGGATTTCCTCTCAAAGTGCATTCCCAGTAGGTGGCTTCGTGTGACTGATAGATAAATTATTAGGAATAACATTCGATGACAAAATGAATATAAATCATATTGTACAAAAATCCACAATGCGCAAGTTTATTAGATCCAGTGGAAGTTCGGATCAAAGAGAAATTCTTCCTTTTATCAATCGCTTTCGATCGACATTCAATTTGATGGCTTACTGGTGCTGTTGATAACAACGATTCGCGGGAACTCACGCTAGTTGCTGAAGATGTTGAGCTTATTTTGCGTTCCTTTGCAGGTCGCGGAATTCTCGTAGATGCTTTAGTGAGAGATGATGATGAGCATGTTTCAAATGTTAATGATGATGACAACGATTCCGATGATATCCTCAAAGTCCGTTTGCGGTTCACTCGCGTTTTCAAATGTAATGATGATGCTTTAGGAGATGTATTTCCGGAAGCACATGATGTCACGGCTGACGATGAAGCTCGTTTTCGATTAACTCGGAATTTATGTTGCTAAGTTGACAGTAATCGATGGGTTTCATTCATTATGTACTTGATGAAGAAGATGTGCTCAAAAGCCGTTTACGGATCACACGTGGTCGAGGTTGCGGTGACGCCAATGACAAAGACGTTGAATGTCTTCCACTTGCACTTTGAAAATCCAGTTCTCTGCTGGTAGCTTCACTTGAATCGGATTCACAGTACGACATTATGTTCGCAAGGGATTAAGCACGTCGATGGCAACAGACAGAATGACTGATGATCTACGAGCAGAATCTCCTTTTATAGCTAGATACATTTTGAATAGATTTGTTGCTCATGTACAGTCAAGGCATTGTTATAATATTAAATTCACCATTACATTATATACTTTGAATCACACAATCAAATTTCAAGGTTACTGCAAAACAATAGTGAGGTACACGATTCTATACCTAATAGAAATAACCGGTCATATTTTCAAGGTTACGCATTTCATTTCTTTTCAAACACACTCTTTAGTAAGATCATATCAGTAGCAAAGCACTCGTCAAGTGAATACCAAAGTGAAAATGGTGAACATACTACAAGAATTAAGTATCATTTATCGATCAAGCAATACCTTCAGTAACCCCATGTTTGTGTTTAGGATATTTGCGAACCTGCTTACACTTGGCCTTCGTACATCAAACGGATTTTGGTGTCCAGTACTCTTAATTATAATGAACGTTTGAAATTGACCAGTTTTTTCTATGTCAATGGATTGCGTGATCCAGAAGGGTGGATGAGTTTCATTATGTGCATTAAGGGACCTTCGTTTAGAAGGTACAAACGAGAGATTTTGGGAGTCCAAGACCAAGCGAATAGGCACATGTTATTATTTTGAAATTTGTAATAAATAATAATATCGAAGTTATTCTCTTTATCTATGATGATTTCTTGACGAAAATTTATTACAATATTCCAATTGCTATACTGCCCATGATCGCATATTTGTCCCATATAAATAGGAAATCCAGCAAATATGGGACTGATATGCGATCATAGGCAGTATAATCGCTATACACTCCAATTGAATAGAATTCCATGTTTCGTATATTTATGTATTGTTATATTGCTTAAGTTTTCATTATGTAGCTGAAACCGTTGGTTTAATAGTAGTAATCCTAATAAAATTAAACTGAAGCGAGTGGTTGGGTAGTTTAGACATTCGCGTCATTTATTATTCGAAAAGCTTGATACGCTTGAAAGAGTTGGTCGGCAGAACCATATAGTGACCATATTTGAAAATGCACATCTATTTTCAAAAGCGATCATCACAGGGAGATTTTGAATGGGCTGTGTATGTAATGCAGGAGTATGGATCTATATTTTAAACAACAGCATATTTTCCGAGAAGAGTTCATCATAGTATGATGCTTCATTCAAGTGAATGAAAGAAATATAAGTAACCCGATTCTTTTTTAGACGGCTTTTTAACACGGATTCTCGAAATAAAACGGATTTTTTAGCACGGCACGCATCCCCCGTGTAAAAAAAGAATCGGGTGTACTTGAGATGATTTTCACCGTGGCATCTTCCACGAAAACTTGTGCAAAATATGAATACATTATCATTGACGCTCTATGCGATTTAAGAGAGCCCCGACTAAATAAATCTTTTGTTAGCAGGAAAGTTCTTGATCTGATTATAATTCCGTGGGAACATGCCGTGCTTGCCTTCCCTGATGACCATAAGGACGTGACTGACGCCACTATTGCCTCAACTTTGAAGAATGGAAATCCTGCATCAAGCACAAGGATGATGAGAAATCAATTCCATACTCCATCATTCGATTCCATATCCAATTTAGATCGTTCTGGTCAATCATATATGGCCATCATGCTCATACTCATGTTGTTAGAATATTCGCATGACATGTAGTTTACTGACTTCTCAATTGTATGGAAAATATTGTCACTATTTAACTGAAAACTCACGCGAAAGCTATTTGACATCTCTTTAATCTTTAATAGAAGCTCCATGCACAACCTTTATGTAAATTTCGCTCATCCACGGGGCAGGCGTCCTTGGCCTCAAATCCCCAGCGAGAGATCCACAGCATTTACCACTTTAAATCCTCATCGAAAATCTACTTCATCTTCAGCTGATGACAGTGGCACTTTCGTTCGACCTTCTGCACCGTACACACCACTGCTGCCTGAAACGATAATACATTCTTCATGAGATATTCTATGCATGCCATTTTCCACCACCAACGACCGACGACGTCGATGCCCACGTTCGACCCCCCACCCACGGTGACTGCCTAAGCAACTGTGGCAGTGACGTGGTCGAGGCTGCATGCATGTGAAACGTTCGTCTCCATGGCTAAAGCTACGCCAAAAGAGTTGGGCCACCTTTTCCAAAGGGAATCCGAACCGAAAAGACTAAAGGATGTAGGAAAGATATTTTAAATTAACTTAAAATGCAATACCAACTCAAATCTCATTCCTGCGAGAATACGGCACGGGAGTCACATGTGAACTTTCCAAGAAATGCGACGACAACGATTCGGATCCATGTTTTCGGATGGAGAAAAAGACGAATTGGAGAAAACTCAGCAACAATTTGTGTCACCCAGCGATCTGCAGCCGTTTCGTCCTTTGTCTTCGGGCCCACACACTCTCACCAATCGGCACACAAATGTCGGACGGAGAAGGAAAAAAAAAGTGGGGAGCCCTGTCTCGTGATGAGCAACATGTCGATAGACAAATGAGTTTAGACCCTTTTGTTTCGTCGACCCCTTCTGAATCGCTCATCTTTACCCACTTACCCAGTCGAGCACACTCTGGCCGAGCAACATGCTGCTGTAAGGTCGCTTCAGAATCAACTACTTGTGTCGCAAGAGGTTATGCCGTTTTTTTTAGAATGTAACATTGTTGAAATTTCAATGAAATCTTCCTTATTAAAATTCAATCGATTTTCCATAACATGACATTGGAATACAATATTTACTGAACAGCTGTTGAGGGCGTCGTCGAAGTAATCCAGCTAACAAATAAAATAGCACAGATTTCTTCCATTGATGACTCAATAAATAGTTTGAAATAGAAACGGCAGACAAGGCTAACAAAAACAATGCTCTGTTCAATCACCAAATAGTAAAATAAATTCATTATTCGTAATAGGTGTGGGCTGTAATCAGACGTTTCCCAATTTGTGGCATCATTGCTAAACGATAAATATTGCAGTGGAATTTTCCCATTAACCGCTTGTTATATCCGCGCTGGTCTGAACATACCTTACGACTGCCATGGCAACGCAGAACGCAACGAACTGGAGCAGACGTATGCGGGATGTTGTTTTGCATAGGTCTTCAGTTTTTTTTTTCACTTTCCAGCTTCTGTACACTGACTCGGCCGCTGCTCATATGAAATTCAAAGTTTGTTTCCCTTCCATTTGTCAGCACTTTTTGGGAAAGGTTAAAATGTAGGAATAATGAAATGTAAATTTTTCTCCCGTCAGTTGTACAAATGGATGGGAGTCTTTAGTTAAGGGACTGGATGGGCATCGAAGAGCTGGACCGGGAGATGAAAAAGGAATTGTTTTTAGTTGTTGATGGGGTGAGTATTAGGGTGGTTCAAAAAATCGATTTTGCTCCACAGTGCTCATCTGATTCTTTACCATGTTCTGAGTGTCCTCTGAAAATTTGAGCTCATTTGGATTAAAACTGATTTAGCACAAGCCGTTTCAAGTTTGCATGCAAATTAGTATGGGGAAATTAATTTTTTCATTATACTGTTAATGACGTTCCCCCATTAAACTCAGGTTAAAAAAAAACCTACATAGCTAAAGGGAATACTCAACAGCTTTCACCCAACACAAATCGCATGTTGATTAATCACCCCAATAATTAGTAATCGATTTTAAGACAGGTTGCGAATCTTTAGTCATGATCGTTAAACTTCTTTGAGGGCATCACTGAAATATGCAGTGCAACCTGAATTTGTGTGTGCTATCTTTCGCGCCAGGAGCAGCAATGTTGCCTGTTGAGGAGTTACGTAGTTAGCTCCAGAAAAACAAGGTATAGATTAAATTCGATTACTAATTATTGGGGCGATTAATCAACATGCGATTTTCGTTGGGTGAAAGCTGTTGAGTATTCCTTTTAGCTATGTAGGTTTTCTTTCAACCTGCGCTTAATAGGGAAGCGTCATTAACAGTATAATGAAAAAATAAATTTCCCCATACTAATTTGCATGCAAACTTGAAACGGCTTGTGCTAAATCTGTTTTAATCCAAATGAGCTCAAATTTCCAGAGGACACTCAGAACATGGTAAAAATTAGATGAGCACTGTGGAGCAAAATCGATGTTTTGAACCACCCTAGTGAGTATAGAACGAAAAGGCGGCAATAGTCAAACCTACCATATACCATCGATTACTTGGTGTTTTAGGTTGAATCCGTACAGTAGCAAGATATCATGTGACATGTTTGGTTTTGTTACCCAATAATCCAGATAAAGTTGGCTCATTGAAGAAGACTTGAAGTAATGTTTTCATCCATACCAATTCATGGAATATTTATGTAAAATTTTGAATTATTCAAACATCCATTACTACAATGGACAAATGGTAAACGATGTAAACGAAATCGATCTCAGATTCGATTAAAATAAATACTAAATGTAGTACAGTCGGGTCTACAATCGTCGGAATTCCTATGTCGTGCGGATGGTATTCTACAGTAAGTAAACGGCACAGTTAGTAAACGGGTGGCACAGTTATTTTTCCTATTAATTAGGATTGCCAATCGAAAGTTAAAAGAATCTGTTTCGATGGTCAATAGTTTTTTTTTCAATAAAGACTTCGTATTTTTTTACGAATTCACATATTTATAGAATTACGGGAATCCTCTAAATTTCTTGTAGGTAATGTTTGTAAGCAGTTGACACATTGTACGTACTTCTACGCTAAGAGACCAAAACTTCAAACTATAAATTAAAAACCAAAAACATTTGTTCCGCTGAAAATTGGTTTATTGAAGTAGTAGATTATGTGTGAGAGAAAAAGGCTTTTCAATCACATTTTTACGAATGTGCTCCATCGCATCTTTGGGTTCAAATCTATTGGTGAATACATGTTTAACTAAAGTTTATAATGGCCTTTTTGTGTGTCAATTGATTTTTTTCATGAAATATTTGTAATTTAAAACAGTGACATTGAAATGGTAAAGCGTTGAAAAAATAGCCGCATTCTTAATACTATAGGCAAAGAAACACATAGGAGAAGTTATGTTTTGGATTCTCTTAATACCGTCGTCGGGGGTGACAATGGGTCAAATGGGGGTGAGAATGGGTCACTGTTTTAAGTACTAATAATACTTGTAGAATAGATTGAATGTATCTGATGGCAAGAAGACTAAAATATAAGAGACCTTTTTGAACGATTTTGCTATACAACCTTCAGCCTGCTGGTGACCCATTCTCACCCCCCAGACCCATTGTCACTCCCGATGGCGGTACTCGTCAAGAGCTTTCTTTTTATGTTTTAGGATTCAAAATCGGACTAATTTTCATGAGTTACACTATGTGCAAAAATATGGTGTCACGTTACCCAAATTCAGGGATAAAAGGCTTTCCATTCATGCTGTCCAGGATTGAGAAATAAATTTCTTGTGTGAGTATTAAGGCTTGTATGCGAAGCGTAGCACAATTGGGGGTGGGACGGGGTGTTTTCTTAGGTAAGGGAAATCTGCAACCTGGCACTTGGAGAGGCGTACATAGGTAATGTGGGGATGGGATCACCCATCCCGACCCTCTAAAACTAGCTCCTTCCTCTCCAGTCATTTCCCCTGCCCACAATTAAGCAAACTTCGGGAGATGACTAGGGGCCGTCCAGAAACCACGTGGTCATATAGGGGGGGAGGGGTTGGTTGTGGAAAAGGACCACGATAAGCCACATGGGGGGAGGGGGGGTGTTGCTCTCGAACCACGTGGTTTTTTTTTACACGAAAAACTTTTGGTGAATAACAATAGCGGTGTAAAAATACAAATCATTAAAATTTAATGATTTAATCATTAAACGCAAAGCGCATCTTAGGGCCGATGCCCACGTAGCGTCTTTTCAACTCAGTGTTAAAAAGACGCAGGTGTGCTTCGAGAAAAACCAGTAACGCAGCGTCGGTCGTAACGCCGATGCATATCTGCGCTATTTGTCCATCTTAGCCTTAGATCCTTTTTCCATAAAAAAATAAACGAAAAAACAGGTTGCGATTCAGTCTCAATTTCCGCAACAAAAATTTGGAAAGGAAAAATGAGAAAATATAAAAAAAATTCCGCCGTGCCACGCCACCGCCGCAGATGGTTTTTGGCATCACGCCGCCGACACTCAAGGATGTTATCGATCATTTAATAATCTGCTTTCGATCATTTAGTAGTTTGTCAAAAACTCATTCTAAAGGCTAAATTTAAAAATGTGTTGTATGGTGTACTTTTAGTGCTAAGGTTTTTCTACAACTCTCCTTAACAGGTCGATGTTTGAATTTCACTGCTAAAGGAGTTACGGTGCTAGTTGCCATACTTATACTAAATGATAACAAAATATGCAATCATTTAGTCTAAGTTACTGCTACTAGCGCTATAGTTCCGTTATTAGTGAAATTAAAACAACGAACTGTTAGGCAGAGTAGTAGACAAACCTTTGCACTAGAAGTCCACCATATAACACATTTTGAAATTTAGCCTCTGGAATGAGTTATTAAAAAACGACTAAATGATCGAATGCAGATTACTAAATGATCGATAACATCCTTGCCGACACTTTTGCATCAGCGGACTGCACAAACTGCTACAAATTTGAAAAATATTCATGTTTTTACAATAATCCAAGAAAAAAACTTCAAAAGAATTTCTTGTGGATATTCAGGAAAAATCCAGTAAAGAAATTTCCTGTAAAAACTTCGAAATTCCTTCATATAATCCTGATAAAGTGCTGGCATTCAGAATAATTTTTGAACAATTCTCTCTGAAAAATTTTGCTACCAATTGTTATTGAAAAAAAAAAACAAAACATCTCCAGTGTAAATTGCGAAAAAATTTCCTTAAAACTCCGAAAAAAAACCCATGTGAATTTTGTCTGAAAATTCAAAACAGTCCCGTGGGAAATAGGGGAAATGTTCCGATCTCCATCTCACTGTACATATATCCATCTCATCGCTAAACAAAAAAATACGGCACCAAATTCGTCGCTTCTTTTTGTCAACATGCGTGCTCACTGCTGAAAAAAATCACAAAAATAATAAACAAACCAAATTCCTTTCCATTGCTTTGTTTTTGATGGGATGGAAATAGGAGCTATGAGATGAAGTGGCGAACCGTTCCGCTACATATAATTTTCAGTGGAAAAAAATGTTCAAATTTTCATACATTCTAATGAAATTTTCTACGACAAGTTCTTTCGAATCTTCACCAGAAATTCTTCTTTATTTCCAAAAGAAGTTTTTCGAACATTTTAAGGAGTTCACTTAAAAATGTTCAGTTCAGTCTGCAATGGCTGGCATATAAAAGCTTTCAATTTATAACTAAGGAAATGCTAATAGAATATACTAAGTTGAAAAGCAGACCAACTTCCAGTTGGAATATGGAGCCATAGAAGAAGAAGAAGACTTCTGAATTTTTCAATAAAAACTCTTCTGAATTTCCGAAAGATATTAAACAGCCAATGCCACATGAAACACTTTGATATTTCCGTTGATTTTTTGTTTTTGGTTTTTTTTTTCAAATTTAGAATTTTAAAATGAAAATTTTTCGGAATACTTTTTTACGCTCTTTGTGAATTCTATCACATTTTTTAAAATTTTCCAAGTATTTTTTTATTCGAGGCATTATTTAGAATTTCCACGGAAGAGTCTATGGATTATCTTCAAAAAATTCTTTGGATTTTCAAAAAATAAATCTTTAGAATTCTCGAGATTCTTGTTTTTTTTTAATTTGTACCATAAATTCTTCCAAAATTTCATAGGGAATTCATTCTTCTTCGGGAAGTCCTTTTGATTTCTTTGTAGGTTCAGCTAAACATTGCTTTAAGTCTTTACCATGCAAAGATGCACAGGAAATGATTTAGAAATTTTAAGGAATTTTCACATCAGAAAATCTTTAAAATTTTGATTTGATTTTTTAAGGAATTCCTTCAAAAGTACAATATTTTCGTAATTTTCACTTGTAAAAACATCGGAATTTCCTCGGGAAGTTCATTATTGGTGTTTCAGATGAACTTTTATCGATTTTCTACTGGAAAATCTTAGGAATTTCCATAGGAAATATTTTGGCATATTCCGAATAATTTGTTTTGTAAATTAAAAAAAAAACTGCTGAAAGTGTCTAAGAATTTCTTTTGGAAAACGAAAAAAATTTCCATTGGAGATTTAGAAGAATTTCCTTTGAAGATTCATTAAAGTAGCCCAGGATTTTGAAAAAATAAATCTTTAGAGATTCTGTAAAAAAAAGTAAGCTGGTTTTTTTTCCTAATTTATCTGTTAATACCTGTTAATATTGGAATGTAAACTAATTTGATGATTCTGAAAGCAAAACTGGAATTTCTACAGGAATGCTACTCAAAAGAAACAACAGTAGGAGGTTTTATTTGCATCTCTAAGATTCCATATTAACTTTGTGATTCTCTGATTTTTGTTGTAAGAGTTCAGTTCAGATGCTTCGCTGAGGTTGATATATCTTAAGAATTTCCAGTACCTCCAGAGCTACGGAAGGTCCCAAATACTCTCAGGATATTCAGTGATAAACTTTATAATTATTTAAAAAAATCGCTGATACAAAATTAAAAAAAAAATAATATAGGGAAATTATGGAAAATTTCTAAACCATTACAATTTTTTCTCGAAATTTTTATAACATATTCGCGAGTCCACATTTTTTTGTATCCTCCTTATGCATCGAAGGTACGAGTTCTAGATATCCTAATACCCGATACACATTACAACATGATAACATCATCAAAATGTTCGAATTCATGAAAATTTATAATTTCCATGCTGGGTTTAGTTTGATTTTGAAACAGTTGAAGTTGGCCATCTTCTAAATTGATCGGTTTAACCATATGTTTTAGTTACATAAAGTTTTTTTGAAGTCTTTGTACTGTAGAAAAAACCACGTGGTCAAAGGGGGGGTGGGAGGTGGGGTCTGCCAAATGACCACGATAAGCCACATGGGGGAAGGGGGGGTTGAAAATCTTCAAAAATATGACCACGTGGTTTCTGGATGGCCCCTATTGGGCACTGTGCCCCTACATGACGTACACAAGTGCACGTATGCGCCTTAACTCTCCTGGTACTCCCCATACACCACCTGTGTACAAGACATACTGGCAGCGTCCCAGGCATCCCAGACACCCCAACCTGGGTTGTAAATCCTACAACTTCCAGAAATTTGCCCTTGCTCCTTCTTCTGACCCTCTTCCTGGGTCCAAAAAACATCCAATTCTGATCATGCACGAGTCTCCCGTCGATAACGGCACCCCTCCGGTCTCTTCCAGGGGACAGCAATCCAACGCGTTGCAACGCATCACCTGATTTCTTCTCCTCTGACGAGCACAACTCGACTGGCATATCGAACGATTCGCACCTCCCCTTCTACTGGTTCGGACCAAAGTGGCAAACTTGCTCCCTTCCCGACCCCCACTCTTCCGCCTGAAGGCAATCTCTGTCTCCAGTGGAACATCAACGGCTTCTTGAACAACTTTCCCAACCTAGAACTGCTCACGCACGACAACCCGCCATGGATCATTGCACTTTGCTCCAGAATACAGTTTTACGCGGAAAGATGCATTTTACGCAAAAAATCATATAAAAAGGTTGAGCTACCCTATTTTTTTGTAGCACCATAATGATTGTCTTACTATTTCGGACAATTTAGCCGTGCGGTAAGACGCACGGCTACAAAGCAAGACCATGCTGAGGGTGGCTGGGTTCGATTCCCGGTGCCGGTCTAGACAATTTTCGGATTGGAAATTGTCTCGATTTCCCTGGGCATAAAAGTATCATCGTGCTAGCCACATGATATACGAATGCAAAAATGGTAACCTGGCTTAGAAACCTCGCAGTTAACAACTGTGGAAGTGCTTAATGAACACTAAGCTGCGAGGCGGCTCTGTCCCAGTGTGGGGATGTAATGCCAATAAGAAGAAGAAGAAGAAGAAGAAGAAGAAGAAGAAGAAGAAGAAGAAGAACCTTGTGTAAACTCCGTCACCGACTTTTAATTCTTACGTTTGTGCCGCCTCATAGCTGTTACCTCAACACCAGCCGAGTCTGTCTGTACCGAGGCAGGCATCCTGCCTTTTCGCCACCGTGCGCTGGTGGCCATCTGCTTCGCTGGCTTCTTTCACCGCAGCCACCTCCGGAGAATATAGAATCCCTCTTCTTAATGAAGGGGACCAGATTCTGAGGAACGATGGCCGGCGTTGGTCACCCCCCAGTGGCGCGAGTCCACTGGTATGGAGCGAGGAGCTGGCACTCCTCAACAGACACTATAAATAGCTCCATAGCTTGCAACTTCCACCAGGGTGACAATTTAACGGCCGAGTTCCTTAACAGAGATTTCCCCAATCACGAGCCTAGGTTTACGGATGGGTCGGTTTCAGACCGTGGAGTCGACATTGGGGACCGGTTTCACTGAGTCAAACAGTTTCCCGGATATGTGCAGCATCTTTTCGGCCGAAGCAGCAGCGGCACTAAATGCCGCCACCTATCCATCTAGGAAACCCATCCTCGTCCTGTCTGACTCTGACAGTTTCATCTCCGCACGCCAGAGCGACGAGCCCAAGCACCATTGGATCCAAAGCATCTTAGCGAACATGCTCTCCACACGGAAACAAATGCATACCCACAGGCATGAAGAAAAAATCATGAAATCATGAATCAGGCCAGTTCATGAAACCATGATTATAATTCATGATTTCAGGAACATTATTCATGGTACTAGGCAATCCTCATCAGTCGACAGTATGCATAACCGGTTATACTTCGAACACTGCATTCCCAAGGAGTAAAAACGGCTGAGAGGTAGCACGCCGGACTCTCGCTCAGTGTACTCGTGTTGGAATCCCCTGTTGAACTTTTTTTTATTCTGTCGATTTTAACAACCAAATTGTAACGCATTGGTTGCGTTACGCGAAAATAAATCATGAATTCATGATTTATATTCATGGTGTATTTTCATAGCATGAAAACACGACGGATTCATGGAATCATGAATTATTTTCTCATTTCTGGGAACGGATTTTTACCCGTGCAACACGACCTTCGCTTGGATTCCGGGGCACTGCCGAGTGCTGGCAACATCACGGCCGAAAACCTGGATAAAGACTCCCCCAGACCTAAGCGATTTCATCGCCGCAACGGCGACAACTAGTCGCCACGATTCTATCGTTTGCTCGCTGCAGGCAATGTTCTATTTACGCTTCCATACCAACGGCGACAAAATCACTGTCGCCAAGCGATAGAATCGCGTCGCGACTGTCGCATCGCGTGTGTCTTTCCCTTTCCTTGTGCACTTTCCCAATCTAATTACTGTCGCCTCACCTGCATAAATTCCTTGTTTTCTTTTTACTACAGCAATGCAAGAACGAATATTATAGGAAATTAGGGGGCTGACCGCGATCTCCCACATCAAGCCATTTCAAGTACCACCAATGGAAGGTCCCACGGTTGGACCTTAAAGTGCCCCTGGCCTTGGTACTCTCGACGGGTGAAGAACTTAAAATTTAAAAATGCACATAAATAAAGAGAGAGAAAAAAAAGTATGGTGATTACCCCGTCCTGCAACAGGATGGCACCACTTGTCAACCAAGCCGAAGGCGACCCTAGGTTGATGGCTCCTATGCCGTTCCTGCCTCAGCTATGAGTCATCCTCTTCGTTCTGTCGTGAAAGACAGAGCTTGAAGTTGACGCCAAGCAATCTACTGCCTAGGCAGCCCAATTACTCCTTGAGGACATTAATGCCCTACTCTCACTCGCTTCCCTGCCAAGCAGGGACACTCCTCGCGCACCACTCCGGGTGTGTGGGTACCACCCACTGCCACCCTTCTGACTATCCGTACCATGCGAGGCTTACTTGTGTGCTCGCTCATTCATTCATCCCCATTTGCTTGCACCCCTTGTGCACCACTCTTTTGACATTCAGTCACTCGCTCAGTGGGGATTGTAATACCCCATCTCCCATTTTTTTCTGTCAAATTGGTGGTGAATCACCAAGCTTCTCCACACGATCACTAATTACAATCTTTAATAGATGACGTCCAAACAGGGAAAGAGACCTATCGTACATTTGTGCTCGCTACAACTGAAAAAAAAAACGAGGGCCAAAATAGACAAATAGACTAACGTTTGAGTAATGAATAGGACGGGACCAAAGGTGCTGATTGAAAGAGATGGCGCCAAAACATTTGTAGTAAAATTAATTTTCTTCTATGGACAAATCAACCGTTCTCACTAACTTTACATCACAGCAATATGTGACCTAGGGAGATAAGCTACAAATATTTTTTTAGATTTTTATACCCTTGTTGCATTTTGCAGATCCAAACAATAAATGAGATTTAATTACCATGATCGCATATTTGTAACACTCGCATTTTTGTTCTTTTTTTAAATAAGCCTGTGAATAGTTCTGAAAGCTCAATTCATCGCATCTAACCCCACAACAGTAAAATAGGCTATACTATCTTGCTGATCTGTTGTAAGATGGAGATGATTGAGTTTGTGGGGAGGATTGACAAACGATTTACAAAATCATCCAAAATACAAATGTTACAAATATGCGATCATGGGCAGTCACAGATCCATACTCCGCGCCATGTAGTTTATACTCGATTAGTATTACCTTCGTATCCTCGCCGGGCAGCATGGACTATGTCCAAGGGCTTGACGATCCCTCCCCAGGCCATCTGCGAGTTGTGGGGCTTGCCTAGGATGTGGTGGGGTTTGACAGTGGGCCCTGTTAAACCTCTATAAAAAGCTGCATGTATCCGCAAGTAGACCCCACCAAAGCGCTCAAAGCGCACAAGCCCAAGTCCTGGTGTTAGGTGGGACGCTAAACAGCCCTGACACGACGGCCCTCCGACGAGACAGGAGGTTTGCGCTGGCCCAATAAGCCGCCTAGAAAACCAATCATTACGAACAATATAAGAGATAATGCGACTCGATATAATCGGCAAAGACCTAGGCGACGAATAAAGGATCACGATTGGAAGCTTGGAACATGGAGCTGCAAGTCGCAAGTCGTACGTACTTTGGATTCTGCAAGACGCTCCGATCTAATAGAGTTCGCCGCTATACCAAACTGACTATCTACCTACCGGTATAGTAATGAACCTAGGAGCACGCGCGCAAGACATTGACATACGACTTCCGGCTCCGAATCTCCAAGAAATCTAGGAGGAGATCGGCCGGCTGAGAAACAATAAAGGCCCTGGAGTTGACCAACTACCAAGAGAGCTTTTTAAGCACGGTGGTGAGGCACTGGCTAGAGCGCTGCACTAGGTAATTACCAAGGTTTGGGAGGATGAGGTTCTGCCGCAGGAGTGGATGGAAGGTGTCGTGTGTCCCATCTACAAAAAGGGCGATAAGCAGGATTGTAGCAACTACCGCGCAATCACATTGCTGAACGCCGCCTACAAGGTACTCTCCCAAATTGTATGCCGCAAACTAACACCAATTGCAAGAGAGTTCGTGGGGCTGTACCAAGTGTGTTTTATGGCCGAATGCTCCAACACGGACCAGGTGTTCGCCATTCGTCAAGTACTGCAGAAATGCCGCGAATACAACGTGCCCAGTGCCCACACATCATCTATTCATCGACTTCAAAGCCGCATATGATACAATCGATCGGGACCAGCTATGGCAGCTAATGCACGAAAACGGATTTCCGGATAAACTGACACGGTTGATCAAAGCGACGATGGATCGGGTGATGTGCGTAGTTCGAGTTTCAGGGGCTTTCTCGAGTCCCTTCGAAACGCGCAGAGGATTACGGCAAGGTGATGGTCTTTCGTGTCTGCTATTCAACAACGCTTTGGAAGGGGTAATACGAAGACCAGGGATTAACACGAGTGGTACGATTTTCACGAAGTCCGTCCAGTTATTTGGTTTCGCTGACGACACTGATATCATGGCACGTAACTTTGAGAGGATGGAGGAAGCCTACATCAGACTAAAAAGCGAAGCTAAACGGATTGGACTAGTCATCAACACGTCGAAGACGAAGTACATGATAGGAAGAGGCTCAAGAGAGGTCAATGTATGCCACCCACCACGAGTTTCTATCGGTGGTGACGAAATCGAGGTGGTTGAAGAATTCGTGTACTTGGGCTCACTGGTGACCGCCGATAACGATACCAGCAGAGAAATTCGGAGGCGCATAGTGGCTGGAAATCGTACGTACTTTGGACTCCGTAAGATCGAATAGAGTTCGCCGCCGTACCAAACTGACTATCTACAAAACGCTTATAAGACCGGTAGTTCTCTACGGACACGAGACCTGGACGATGCTCGTGGAGGACCAACGCGCACTGGGAGTTTTTGAAAGAAAAGTGTTGCGTACCATCTATGGTGGGGTGCAGATGGCGGACGGTACGTGGAGGAGGCGAATGAACCACGAGTTGCATCAGCTGTTGGGAGATCAATCCATCGTTCACACCGCGAAAATCGGACGACTGCGATGGGCCGGGCACGTAGCAAGAATGTCGGACATTTATCCGGTGAAAATGGTTCTCGACAACGATCCGATGGGAACAAGAAGGCGAGGTGCACAGCGGGCAAGGTGGATCGATCAGGTGGAGGACGATTTGCGGACCTTCCGCAGACTGCGTGGTTGGCGAAGTGCAGCCATGGACCGAGCTGAATGGAGAAGACTTTTATGTGCAGCACAGGCCACTCCGGCCTTAGTCTGATAATAAATAAAAAAAATTCTAGTCGGGATGTCGTCTGAATGTTGGCAAGGGCGGGGTCGTCCGAGAGCATTCTCTCTTTGGCCTTCTTGCGCGCGCGAACCGCTTTCCTTCTATCTTTATTAAAGTGTTTTTTAATCTATAGATTAAGTTCAACACTGGATGAAAGGGAGCTTGAGGAGATCCCTTTGCGGGCCAACCTTGGGTCCCGCCAATGTTGATGAAGCAGAGCTACATTAAGGAGAGGACCGGCCGTACGGGCCACCCTGCGTGCCAACCAAGGACTTCGCCAGTTGACGTTTTAATTTTACTAAAACTAATTAACCCTAACACTTTAAAAACTTTAAATAATGGCGAGTACTGCTTTCCGGTGGTTCCTGGTGAGGTTTCAAATCCTGAGTGCGCTGTTCTCCGGTGGTGCCTATTTGGCTGAAGGATGGGGGTTTAGATTGGACTGCCATATATGTTCCCATTTCATCAGCCATTTTCTGCCTTATACGATCCTTTATTAAATTCAGCCCTTTCGTTGGAAAGGTTCGAATGCCATTTAGGAGTTTGGCAAATTTCAGAATCCGAATTTTTCGGAAGGGATCTTATTTTTCCCGAACGTGGGTATCTTTTGAAAAACCTTGGTTAAAAGGTAGAAAAAATGGTTCGATGACATGGCAGATGTCATTATTAAAATGGCTGGGAACAAAAAAAGGCTGATGCCTCCTCAGCTGAACTGAAGGGGGTGGGACTTATATCCGAAGAAGGCTCGTTCGTCTTATGGAGAGGTCCAGATCTATATCGCGTAGTACAGACTTGCATCCTTCAGGAAGCAAAAGAGTGCAGTCGTATTAGCTTCATGCTAGCTGGAATACCATAATGATTCCTGGGGTGGTCAAATTTCGGACACCTGCATACAAAGTGCTCGACGCTGTTCCTAACTTCCCAAAAGTCACATTCCGACCGGAAAGGCCCCCCACCAAAGTTGTGGGAGACCCTGGTATGCCCGGTCCGGAGTCTGAATATGAGGGTATGCTGTTTTAGCGAGGTCAGGTTGTGCCAGGGACCAGTGGTGCCTTTCACTTTCCTTAGGGGTAGGACATTGTTGCTCTTCCAAGCAACAGGTCCAGGTCCAGTCCTGGCCGACGACAATTTTGGTCCATTTTTTAACGTCGGCCAGCGGGACGGAACTGGTATAGGGCGAGCTATCATGCACCACGCAAGCGAGAGCTTCAGCTTCCACATTTCCCCTAATTTCCCCAGGCGAAACAGGTGTCTGGTGCCATACCTGCAAGGATTCCTTGGATTCACGGGTGCTTTGGTGTGTGGTTTTGGAGGGCAGCTATGGATCGCAATCGGTTTGGTTGCTGGAAGGGTGGCAGTGACGAAGATAGCTGCAGATTCGGCGGAAAATACGCTGTACTGAGACGGTAGGCTCTCGGACCTGGCTAGATTGGTACCGAAAACACCGAAACCTATTCCTCTGCTAGAGAAGGAACCATCGGTGTACCGTACGGTATGATTCAAGAAACGATTGGCCACGAGCTTGATGACCGACCTTCTTAGCTCCTCGGAGTTGTCGCCTATCCGGAAGCGCACGGCGATGGAGTTTTAGAATTTGACGGGAGGCATTGACCAGCTTCTTGCTCCGTGCCAGTCGGACGTAGCTGTTGAATACTGGGGAAAGCACGCCTGGTGTGCCGGTTGTTGGTACAGTGTTTTGCGGCCAGGGTTTTCATCAGGTTGATTCGCGGCTTGCAGGCCACCTTCACCGCCGGAAGTGTGGTAAAAAGGTAAACCGCCGGTCGATATCGACGCTAAGAAGCGAACGATTTTCCGGTTAGGTATGGGGTCGTTGCCAAGCTTAATAGGCGGGCCTCCGACTTGATGGCGGCCATGGCAAACGTGCCCCCGGATGCACTTACCCGCATTTATAGTAAAGCCACTGGAGGTGGCCCAGTGGTGGATTGCGCTAACCGCCGCCTGTGCTTTAATCCTAGTTCACCCGGGAGTTCCACCTACGACAACACGGAGGATGTAGTCGGAAAAGAGGTGGACGTTGGCCGGTAGTATGCCGAAGACCCCGTTCATTGCAATCAGGAAAAGGGTGACTGCAAGAACCCGACCCTTGGGGGACCCCAGTTTCCACGGCATACTCTCCGGATGCAGAGCCGCCAATCAGGACCGTGAAGGTCCTCCCGGTCAAGAAGTTTTTGATAAAGGCAAGCATGTTGAGGACCAGAGGTGTCCAGGTCCTGCTGAAGGCTTTGGCAATGCCCATCGAAACCAGGTCAACATGCTTGCCTTCGTTATACGGGCTCTGCAGCACACTGCCCAGGTTGGCAAAGTATGTGGTGGTGCCATACCCTGGACGACAGGCGTGCTGTTGGAAGCCGAATCTTCTACCAGCTTCCAATTTTCCACGGATCCGGCGGTTGACCATCATCTCCATGGTCTTACAGGCACAGAAGGTGAGGGGGACCGGTCGAAACTTGGAGGGATCCCGATCCGTCGTGTGATTTTTGGGGATGGGGATCACGTGGCTTTTCCTTCTCTCGTCGGGGAAAGTGCGATTCTCCCAAATGTCATTGACGAATTTGAGAAGATGGGTTTTAGCATCTGGAGGAAGCCATTCCAGCACAGGATACCACAACTCATCCGGCCCGGATGAGTTTCCATTACATTTGAAGAATGCATGGCCAACTCACCTACTGAAAAGGGTTGGTTGAACAGGCTGTTGGGGGGTCAGCGGGAATAAAGGCGGCGCTGAGATTCAAATTTCGAGTAGCAATGGTGCTTTGGAAATCTGCCGGGTACTGGGATGTGGCTACCAGGGAGGCTAAGTATTCCCCGAGAGAGTTGGCAACCTGTGCGGGAGCAGAGACTGTTTGGTTGCCTTGGTCGAGGTGGATAGGCGTCGCCCTTGACCTACCACGTATTGCATTTACCCGTCTCCACAGTTCGGTGATTGATTGTAAGGGGTTGATACTGTCGACAAAGTCTTCCCTCTGCTTTGATTTCGCCTCCCTGATAATGATCTTGCGCTGTCGATGCTTTTCCTTGTAACAGTCCAGGGCATCTGGCCTCAGATGGTGGTTGAGGCTGAGCTTCCTCAGGGCCCGCAAAGCTTTGCGTCTGGCTTTAACCGCGCGCCGAGTTTTCTCGGACCACTATCTGAGTGACGGATCGGCCACTGGACCGGGGAATGGCTTGCTGGGCAGCATCGAGGTTCATGCTGGTGAAATCGGAGAAGGACGAGGGAAATTGGTCCACGTAGGCGGTCGACAGGGCGCACTCGTACTCCTCCCAGTCCACTTCATCGTATTTCCAGTGGCGTCGCTTGATGTCCACAGGAGGGGCAGCGTTGGTGGAGATCTGCACCGGGTAGTGGTTGCTACCATACGGATCAGTGCCTGCTTTCCAGGAGAAACGCGGCAGAATGGATCTACTTACCGCGGAAACATCAATGGTAGTGGCAGAGTGCCCGTTGAAGAAGGTGGGAGCCCCGTCATTGAGGGTGACGAGATCGCCTTCCTGAAACGCTTCGGCTAGTGCGGAGCCACGAGGGTCGGCCCTTGACCCTCCCCACATGGGATGGTGAGCGTTCATGTCCCCAAGAAGAAGCAGTGGGGGAGTAGCGTTTTCTATCAGGTTGCTTACCTTTCTTTTGACGGCGGGGAAGGCGCCGCAGGGGATGTATACATTGATGATAGTGATTGGCATACTTCCGTGCAGCCGGACACTGACAACCGGCAGATCTTCCTCAATGTCGAGGACATCAAAGGGGATATCCACCAGTACCCCGATGGCTACGTAGTGCCTTGAATTGTTCCCATCCTTCCAACGGTATTTGCCTCCGAGGGTCCGATCCATGAGGGCGTTTGAAACTCGGTTAACCTCTTGAAGAGCAATGGTCCATGGTAAGCTGTGGTGCACCAGCAGCTCAAGGTTTGGAAGGTTGTTCCAATACCCGTTGATGTTCCATAGAAGGCAAATGTTAATAGAGCATTGACCATCGCCGATGTTCTCCAAGATAGAACTGATTGTGAGACCATTCCGCAACTCCTTGATCTGAACGTCAGGCCACGGATGCTGTGAAATAATATTTTGTTACGAGCACCGTATCGTAGGACGAATTATGGACTGGCAAGCGCAATAATTGGCTAGCAACGAAATTTCAATCGTGTGGCATCAGTTTTTGACTTCCATCTCTCGCGTGAAATTTTGAAAGGAAGATTCGGTTCTGTTTTTAACGCCCAGAACTTGTGATAGATATTTTTATTTTTTATTTTTGTTTAATATTGCTCGCTTTAATCACTTGACTTTGAGAGATTTGTTTGTTTTCCTCAATTACTTGTTTCGCGTTTAAATTAAATATCATTGGGGCAGTAACAAGCCTGTTGATGTATACTATAATAATAAATAATCCCGAGCAAGAGCCCAAGGTACCTTCAGTCGGGGCAGTTCAGTTGAGCTTAGTATTCGTTAAGGTCACTCCTGATGGAATCCAAGTTTCATCCAAATTTTTTTCTCGCATGCTGCGACGCAGCAAAGCTAAATCAACAGAAATGACAGTTATGCGTCGCTTCCGTATCGAGTAGTGTGCCTCCGAAAACGCGAGCACTTTGAAACTTGGATTCCTTCAGGAGTGACCTTAAGGACAAGACGTATGCTTATTCTATTATTCAGCTTTTCTGCATTGCAGCATGCGTGGAATAATAAAAATGACAGTTTGCATTGCTTCCGTATGGAGTGGTGTGCCCAAGTTGAATACAAAAAGGTGTTGCAGTATGCCAGTTTCATATTTCAGCCATCTTGGATTTTTGTATGGAACAGCCACCAAGTTTGTTTACGTTTTGCACGGAAAATGAGTTTTTCACACCCCGTGCTAACCCCTATCATCTACTGGCAAAGTGAGTAAATTCTGATATAAAAACCCTGGGTGTGACTTTGAAAACGCGAGTGAATTTAATTTTAGATTTGTATATTGGGGCCATCACGATGATACTTTTGTGCCCAGGGAAGTCGAGCAAATTTCTTAGACCGGACCGGGAATCAAACCCAGCTAAATCAGCATAGTCTTGCTTTGTAGCCTCGCATCTTACCGTACGGCCAAGAGAGGCCCCAAAGTTTGAGCCATGCACCCTATTTCCGTTCCATTCCAGGGTGAACCACCATCAACCATCCGTGTGTCCAATGAGAAAGTGATGAAAATTAATTGGAAGAAGACGAAGGGCTGACTTTCGGATGATTGACGCGTCAAGTTTGGTTTTCTTCAATTTATTCCTGTTTTTATATCCAATATAGTACATTAAGTAAGCTGAAAATTTATCTTGTTTTTTTTGTTTGTTTCACGATTTCCACCATTTCTCCAACCGTTTAGTTTAATGTCTGCTTGTTTTGGTTTTTATTTTTACAGTACAACACATCAGATTTTCGGTTTTCTTAATTTTCTTTTTGTTTGCTTTACTTTAGTTAGTTTATCATTTTTCTCAATTGTCACTGGATTACACGCAGTTCTTTGCATTAGCCTCGTAACGTTAAGTGTTTTATTCTTTTTTTCGCAACCTTCCAACCTACTAGTAATTTTCGGCGCCCGAATTCGTACATTTTATAAATATATATAATTTTATATAAATAATTCTGGTAGTTTCATCCAAATTTTCATCCACGTTGCTAAACATAGTGCGGGCGCGGGGCTTCACACTTTGCCGTCATTTAGGGTAGTTTGCGCTCTTTAATATTAAAACTCTGCTCTCATTTTGCATCTCTCCTTAAACTGTATACAGTTTATTTTTTTTTTTGTAATTTTCCTCATCCCATCTTTTACGTGTGTGTTTTTTCTCTCTCTTGTTTTCAATGTATATTTCTATATAATAATTTTCTTCTGTTTTTATCAATAATCCATAATACATTGTTACTTATTTTTGTTTCATTAATAATTATAATAGACAGCATAGCATAGGAAGACGTTAATACCTGCATTAGACATGATGTACAAAATTATATTTTCTCACAAAGAGATTCCGATTGTATTCTGCAAAAAATGTTTTGTCATATCATTTAGTGTTTGCTTGTGTAAGTGTGTATTCGTTTGTTTGTGTTTGGCGTTTGCCTCGAGCCAGCCTGCTTCGATTTGGATGGTGAACGGCAGAGGCTCTTGAAAACCATAATTTACCAGCGCCTGTTAAGATTGTTTCGTTTTTCTGTCACTGTCAGTGAGTGTCAGGGCGAGTGTGTGAATACGTTTGTGTGTGGGTGTGTATGTGGGTGAGGTTTCCGGGTATAAATTAGTGTAATCAAATTGTGTTTCTCGGCCGGCATGACGGGATCGTGTGGTTTTGTTCGTTTCAGCTCTGCTGCTGCAACCTGCTCTTGATGTTGAGGTGAACAGCTGAATGATGTTTGTCTACGTACGTGACTATCAGACGGGACCAGAGGGTGGTTTAGCGGGTGTTGTTCCATGAAGTTGGGAGCTTGTTTGAATTTATGATTATTCATTCCGGGGACGCTCCGTTGTCTGCGTCTATGGAAAAGGGATAGGAAATCGAGCGGTGCCCAGGAGAGGTCACCCGAGAAAGCCCGGGGACCGCTGCTGTTGAACAGCAGAGAGGACAAGTCTTCGGCTAACACAATGTCGGATATGGGCGATGGTTGAAACCGAAGAAAATATGATGATTATGATAAGGAGCAACATGACTACGAATGGAAGCAGTAGTAGGTTTATGGTTCGAGAGCGACGCTGAATGTGAGCGTAATTTTAAAGTCTATAAAATTCAGTACATCAGATTGCACATTCCTGGGTAGAATAATAATGAGGGCAGACTCAACTCCATCCATCGAGAATGTGTGCTTCGCTTTTACTTGCACTGTGGAGCTCCTATCAGGGCTGGTAGCAACCTTTGATGTACAGTAAAATTAGTTTCAGTTAGCATACTGAAGAATATATACCAAATCAGTTTCGGAGATCATGAATTGTTAGTTTGGAATCTGAGTTCAAGGCAAAACCAATTGAAAAATAAGTGGCTCGTTACCACCCCTGTAATATAAATCATTGTGCAATCCGGGGGCCAACCCATTTTCAAATTTACCCACATTTGCATCGGGTTTTACATATTTTTCTTATCCCTGTAAAATACTCATCTAAACGCGAAAATGGAATGCAAGTTGAATTCAAACTTAGCAACCGTGGAAATACTCCCCACGTGCGCCGGGCTCATGGTTGCCTACTTTGGTGCAGTTTCTGCTTCTACCGACGCTGTTGCCGCCAGTCAGTGTGCAAGGTGCATCTGTCGAGTCGCTCAACGTTTTATGGAAGGGAAAATTATTACGACAGGGCATACTCCACGCTAACTGCACCGAACAGGCGAACTCACAAGGACGATAGCGAAGCGAATATGGAATTACAATCCACTTTCGGTTGGGTAACGAGTGACGACTGCTCTAGTGGTTTCGAATGGCATTGGTACACCGATGATGATGATGATGATTGCCGTCGTCATCGTTTTGGAAAACGGATGATGTTTGGTGGGTAAATATTGACATGCATGTTTTCAATTTGATCACATTTTTAATTATACTTCAGACAACAGCTCTCGAGAAAAAATGGTCAGAAGCTCAAATAAATGCATTTACTGAGAGCAAAGCTGTTTAGTAATTTGACAAATTATCAGAATTGCTACTTGATTGATTTAAATCTAAAATATTGATGCCATCATAGTTGACAATGCAAAGGGATGTGGTTTTCTCAAGATGAGACTGAAAGTGTTCGCTTTATAGACAGTCCACAGTTATCCATTGATCATGTGATTTTCCTAGTTCACGTTGAACGAATTGCAGATTTGAAACGAGTTGTCCATCAACGTCGATTATTGTCACAATCCGGGACGCTATCAGTGTGCTAATTCTCTTTCACACGTGGACCTCGTGCCGATAAATTGACATTTCTATCTTTCGTTTAGACTTACAAGGTCACTAGTTACTACAGCACTGCCTGACCATCTAATATTCGTTTTAGCGAATAACAGAAATGTGAAGAATTTTCTGACTAGTAAATGATTGTAATTCCAAGAAGAAAATTATCCGAGCTGTTAGAAGAAATATTGTACGAGAAAGAATTATGCAACTCTCCAGAAGTAATTTTGCCGTAAATTGTTCAAAAAACATTCTGAATTGAAAATTTTCCGATTTTCGAAAAATTACTTGTCCGAGTCCTGAGAATTTTCCGACATTGTGAGGTCAATTATTCGAGAGGCAAAATGTCGAGTTCGCAGAAGTAAGTTTTAAGAGTTCAGTGAAACATGTTTTCTGAAAAACAATGCAACTTCCGCGAATCATTTATCCAAGTTGCGAAAAGCTGATTGTTCGAGTTTTGAGAAGCAAATTTCTCGAAGTTCAAGAAAAAATCATCCGATTATTCGATTTCTGAAAGCCAAATTGGCCCGAGAAGGAGTAATGTGAGCTACGGGAAGCAAATTGTTCGAATTCCTAGAAGAATTCGTCCGATTCGTTTGAGTCGCAAGAAGATATTTTACGGTTCGAAAAGAAATTCTTCCAGCAACAACAGGCTTGAGTTCCGATAGGAAAATCAACCGAGAGAGGCTAATTGGACGATATTCGAGAATTTATATTTTTTTTCCGAAATATTTTTTTTTCAAAAGAGGCCAGATTTCCAAGAATGGCCGCTTCGTTCCGGAGCTATTCCGAATTTAAATGGGAGTTGACTTTTGGCCATTTCCCAGACGCATACTTCGGGGATGATTATTTCAGATATTTTGGTTGGGAAATATGGCCTGTATTTCGGATTCATGACATGCGGCTGGAACCTGTTACGGGGTGGGGTCACATAAAGGAAATAGGCGAATACCATAGTTCGACACATATTGATTTCAAATGTTATGGCACTCTATAGGTTTTACTTATTTCCCAAAATTGACCTTTGAACCGATTCTTGGTCATTCCGTTCCCCGGTTCCAATCGGTTCAAACACATACAAGACTGCTATAGAATGCCATAACTTATTAAATCATGAAGTTTGATGTGTCGCATGATAGTATTCGTGTAATTCCGTAAAGTGACCCCGTTACAGGTTCCAGCGGAACGTCCGGTATCTGGAATACAAGCCATATTTGGACCGAATAAATTCCTGATCAAATTTGGTATAGCTTATGCGTCGTTTCCATAATCAAAATATTCGGAATAAGACTGTCTGCTTGTCATTGTTCTCCGAGTAGCCCGACGGTCGGCTACACCGAATCACTTTTGCTTTCGATGAGGATTTAGTGGCGTCGTTGGTGCAGGTGATGGATGTATCGAAGGTAGAACGACGATCATATGAATGCTGAGCGGGAGAGTGTTTCGTGGATTTAAATTCATCACCCAACGTTCGGTTGGGGATTTGAATAATTTTGTAGTTGCATTGTAGGTAGAGAGAAGACGAGTAAGTAATATCCAAGACATGATCGGGAACGATCCTATAAGAATCTATAAGTGTAAATTGTTAGTGTCAAGGCGAAATAAATGTAGTTAGTGTATTGTCGCGATAAATAAAGTAGTCTTTATGTAAAGTGATTGTGTGGTGTTATGAACCCTAATATCACCGGCAATTGTAACCGCCAAGAGGGTTTTTTTCGCCGCCAGTCGATCCCACTGTGTCTGGCCTGCTCGGAACGAATCGAGCCCGTCGAGCCACCCCAACCACACACCCTTCATCAACGATCGGTTCAGGTATACTACAATCTTGGTCCTTCGAACTGGACATTCAGATCGACAAAAACTCAATAATCAGCCAACACGATAAAACAAATCGACTCTTTGTGCTAAACGGAAGAAAAGTGTATCGCCATCGCTTCGCGGGACAAATAGCAAGGCATAATTGGATAATCGCCATCATTACGAGCATCAAAGGACTTATGAGGATCCTTTGTCTAGGACAGCGGTTCTCAACCTGGGGTACATGTACCCCTGGGGGTACCTTCGCTGGCCCTAGGGGGTACCTCGGGCTCGGACACAAATGCGTAATGGCGGACGTATTACAATTCCAATCAAAATTCATTGATATATTGATAAGAAAATTATTTTGAGCTTTAAGTGGTGGAATTCAATGGGATTGTAAAAACTCGTCTTATGACAAGTCATTGATATAGTTTTGATAATTGTGTATTTTTATTTCAAAAATTTATATTGTACATAATATGCAATGCGATCAATAAATCCCGATTGAATTCGGCCTTCCACAACCAGCACAATGTACACGTAAAAACCCATATCAATCCACCTAGCGTTGGTGGTGCCTTTCTCGCGCATTAAAAAAATAAGAAAAACACATAATAGAGGTCGAAATAGCACTTTAGGGGGATAGATTTAACTTTTTCCATCAATTCATATGCATTTGCGGTCATTTGAATGCATTGCTGCAATCTACGAAAAAAAAATTTTTTTTTCTTTTTTGAAATTTTTTTTTCCCAAGGGGGGACCCTTGGTAGAAAAACAATGTTTTATCAATAACTTTGGAACGCAATGACCGATCGGGCCATTTTTCAATAGGAAACAACTAGACCGCAATCCGCGTCGACTGCAACTTGTAGCAAGCAAATCGAATAATGCTAAGTACCAAAAAGTGTGTCTCACATTTTTGTACACACACACACATACATACACACATACAGACATCACCTCAATTCGTCGAGCTGAGTCGATTGGTATATAACACTATGGGTCTCCGAGCCTTCTATCGAAAGTTCGGTTTTGGAGTGATCCTATAGCCTTTACGTATACTTTGTATACGAGAAAGGCAAAAAATAACCTTATATGTTATGGCAAAAAACCATTCGAAAATACTTATACTCTTCATTATGCAACCTTATGAATGATCGCATAAAAGCTAATAACATTCATAAGTTAATGAAAAGTATAAGTTTCCGAATGTATGTGACTAATGCGATGTATGAGATTTTTCTTATACATGTCATTAAGCGCCTGCTTTGGCAAAAAAGTATTAGAAATATTAATAATAAACAACATTATTTTTTTTACGTGTATGTATAAAGGGCTGCGGAACAAAAGATCGAATGAGCAAAACGTCGAATGAACAAAATGATTTTTTTTTCACTAATGCTCGGTTGCTTCGTTGCAAGAGGATTAGAAGCATCCTTCAACGCATCTCGGAAGCCTTCTTCCAAGCAGCTTGAAAGCCTTCTTATAAGAGGCTCGGAAGCCTCCTGGGCACTTCAGAAGCCTCCTTTCAAGATTGGGTTGGCTCCTTTCAAGAGGCTCGTAAGCCTTCTTTTGAGAGGCTCGGAAGCCTAGTTTTAAGAGGCATGGAAACCTCCTTTCAAGAGATGCGGTAGCCTCCTTTCAAGAGGCTCGAAAGCCATTTTAAAGAGGTTCAGAAGCCTTCTTTCAAGTGGCTGAAAAGCCTCTTTCCAAGAAGCTCCGAAGCCTATTTTCAAGACGATCGGAAGCCTCCTTTCAAGAGGCTCAAAAATCCCTTTTGAGAGGCCCAAAAGCCTCCTTTCAAAAGGCTCGGAAGCCTCCCTTTCAAGAAGCTCAAAAAACTTCTTTTCTAGAGGCTCAAATGCCTCCTTTCAATATCTTTTCGAAAGGCTCGGAAGCCTCCTTCCAATATCTTTTCAAGATGTTCGGAAGCCTCTTTTGAAGAGGCTCAAAATCCTCCTTTTCTAGAGGCTCAAAATCCTCCTTTCAAGAGGCTCGGAAGCTTCCTTTCAATATCCTTTCAAGAGGCCCAGAAGCCTCCTTTTAAGAGGCTCAGAAGTCTCCTTTCAATAGACTCAAAAGCTTCCTTCCAGACTTATAAGCCTTCTTTCCAGAGGCTTAAAAGCCTCCTTCCAAGAGGCTCCTATCAAAAGGCTCGGAAGACTCCTTTCAACATCCTTTTAAGAGACTGGGAAGCCTTCTTCCAAAAGGCTCGGGAGCCTTCTTTCAAGAGGCTCGGAAGCCTCTTTTCAAGATGTTTGGGAGTCTCTTTTCAAGAGGCTCAAAAACCTTCTTCCAGGCTCAGAAGCCTCCTTTCAATAGGCTCAAAAGCCTCCTTCCAAGAGGCTCGCAAGGCTCCTTTCAAGAGGGTAGGAAGCCACATTTCAGGAGACTTAAAAGCATCCTTTCAAGAGGCTCAAAAGCTTCCTTCTAAGAGGCTCGGAAGCGTCCTTTCAAGAGGTTCAGAAGCCTCCTCCTTTCAAGAGACTCGGAAGCCTTCTTTCAATAGGCTCGCAAGCCCCCATTCAAGAGGCTCAGAATCCTTCTTTCAAGAGGCTCAGAAGTCTACTTTCAAGTGGTTCGGAAGCGTTCTTTCAAGAGAATTGGGAGCGTCGTTTTAAGCTGCAAATGAAGCCTCCTTTTTAGTGGCTCAAAAACCGCCTTCAAGAGGCTCGGATGCCTCTCTACAAGATGCTCAGAAGCCTCTAATGAAGAGGCGCAGAAGTCTACTTCAAAGGGATACAAAAGCTCAAAGGAGCTTCCCTTCAAAGGGCTCGGTACTATTCTTTCAAAATAATTGGAAGCCTAATTTCGAGAGGGGGTACCTCAATTAATGCAAAAGTTCCAAGGGGTACCTCTCAAGAAAAAGGTTGAGAACCGCTGGTCTAGGAGCTCGCGCTTGATTCTACTTGTGGAAGTTCAAAGGGATTTCCGGGGCGGCTTGCGGTCAGGACTGGACACTGGATGAATTGACTGGATCGGATTCTTGTTCCTCCAGGTAATTATACATTTAGTGTATGGACTACCGAGGCATGAATAGTCGTGATTCTAACACCGCTTTTTGAGCTCTTCCTGGACGCTTTCTTTTGTGAAGGTCAGTTAAGCAGAACAGTGTGTGTCTGCCGAAGCAAAGGGTATTTCCGGAATACTACATCACCTCTCTTTCCATTCCACATCTAATACGGCGTTTTTGAGTAACGATGGCGCCTTCTAGAAAATTGTCGATTGCCAAGAAGACAGCGAGTTTGAGGATTCTGATGACCAAACTAAGGCAGATTGTAGCAGCCTTCGACGATATCTGCCGCTTTGCCGACAATATCCAGGAAACAACTTCCGCAACCTCAATTCATGTTCGACTGGAGAAAATCGACGACCTATGGGAAAGGTATGGAGCTCCAGTCTCATGTTCAAGTCCCATGAGGTTTTTTGATGAGAAAGACGAAGATAGTGATGCGCATGATAAGCAGAGGCAGGTGTTTAGTGACCGTTATTATGATGTTAAGTCTATTTTAACAGATCTGCTAAGGGGAAGGCTAGGAAACAGCTAATCTCAATCAATCCATTCAAGGGGATCCTCCGGCGAATGCCACCCTTGATCTCGTCCGTCTTCCGCAGATTAGTTTGCAAAGTTTTAATTGGGAAATAGATGATTGGTTGAGTTTTGTTGAGTTCTTGATCCACCAGAAGACAGATTAACCCGACGTAGAGAAGCTTCACTACTTGAAGGATTGTCTACCAGGGGAATCGAAAACAATGATTGATGACTCACTTAAAATCCGTCCTTTCCAAAGATTCTGCTTCCGAATTTCACATTCTAGTGCAGCGGTTCTCAACCTTAGGTACATGTACCCCTGGGGGTACCTTCGTTGGCCCTAGGGGGTACCTCGGACAAAAATGTGTAATGGTGGACATATTACAATTTCAATCAAAATTCATTGATAAAGTTTTTTTTGGTGTATTTTCTATTTCAAAAATTTATATTGTACATAATATGTAATGCGATCAATAAATCCCAATTGAATCCTGCCTTCCACAATTAGCACAATGTATGAAGGGCTGCGGAACAAAAGATCAAACGAACAAAACGTCGAATGAACAAAATGAATTTTTTTCACTAAACTCGGTTGCTTCCTTCCAAAAGGATTGGAAGCATCCTTTTACGCCTCTCGGAAGCCTTCTTCCAAGCAGCTCGAAGGCTTCGCATTCAAGAGATTCGGAAGACTCTATTCAAGAGGCTCGGAAGCATCCTCTCAAGAGGCTCGGAAGCCTCCTCTCAAGAGGCTCGGAAGCCTCCTCTCAAGAGGCTCGGAAGCCTCCTCTCAAGAGGCTCGGAAGCCTCCTCTCAGGAGGCTCGGAAGCCTCCTCTCAGGAGGCTCGGAAGCCTCCTCTCAGGAGGCTCGGAAGCCTCCTCTCAGGAGGCTCGGAAGCCTCCTCTCAAGAGGCTCAGGCCTCCTCCTCAGGAGGCTCGGAAGCCTCCTCTCACGCGGCCTGGACGCCTCCTCTCACGGGGCCTGGCAGCCTCCTCTCACGAGGCCCGGAAGCCTCCTCTCAAGACGCTTGGAAGCCTCCTCTCAAGAGGCTCGGAAGCCTCCTCTCAAGAGGCTCGGAAGCCTCCTCTCAAGAGGCTCGGAAGCCTCCTCTCAAGAGGCCCGGAAGGCTCCTCTCAAGAGGCCCGGAAGCCTCCTCTCAAGAGGCCCGGAAGCCTCCCCTCAAGAGGCTGGAAGCCTCCTCTCAAGAGGCTCAGAGCCTCCTCTCAAGAGGCTCAGGAAGCCTCCTCTCAAGAGGCTCAGAAGCCTCCTCTCAAGAGGCCTGGAAGCCTCCTCTCAAGAGGCCTGGAAGCCTCCTCTCAAGAGGCTCAGGCCTCCTCTCAAGAGGCTCAGGCCTCCTCTCAAGAGGCCTGGAAGCCTCCTCTCAAGAGGCTCGGAAGCCTCCTCTCAAGAGGCTCAGGAAGCCTCCTCTCAAGAGGCCTGGAAGCCCTCCTCAAGAGGCTCGGAAGCCTCCTCTCAAGAGGCTCAGGCCTCCTCTCAAGAGGCCTGGAAGCCTCCTCTCAAGAGGCTCAAGCCTCCTCTCAAGAGGCTGGAAGCCTCCTCTCAAGAGGCCTGGAAGCCTCCTCTCAAGAGGCTCAAGCCTCCTCTCAAGAGGCCTGGAAGCCTCCTCAAGAGGCTCGGAAGCCTCCTCTCAAGAGGCCTGGAAGCCCTCCTCAAGAGGCTCGGAACCCTCCTCTCAAGAGGCTCCGAAGCCTCCTCTCAAGAGGCTCGGAAGCCTCCTCTCAAGAGGCTCGGAAGCCTCCTCTCAAGAGGCTCGGAAGCCTCCTCTCAAGAGGCTCGGAAGCCTCCTCTCAAGAGGCTCGGAAGCCTCCTCTCAAGAGGCTCGGAAGCCTCCTCTCAGGAGGCTCGGAAGCCTCCTCTCAGGAGGCTCGGAAGCCTCCTCTCAAGAGGCTCGGAAGCCTCCTCTCAAGAGGCTCGGAAGCCTCCTCTCAAGAGGCTCGGAAGCCTCCTCTCAAGAGGCTCGGAAGCCTCCTCTCAAGAGGCTCGGAAGCCTCCTCTCAAGAGGCTCGGAAGCCTCCTCTCAAGAGGCTCGGAAGCCTCCTCTCAAGAGGCTCAAGCCTCCTCTCAAGAGGCTCAGGCCTCCTCTCAAGAGGCTCAGGAAGCCTCCTCTCAAGAGGCTCAGGAAGCCTCCTCTCAAGAGGCTCAGAAGCCTCCTCTCAAGAGGCCTGGAAGCCTCCTCTCAAGAGGCCTGGAAGCCTCCTCTCAAGAGGCCTGGAAGCCTCCTCTCAAGAGGCTCGAAGCCTCCTCTCAAGAGGCTGGAAGCCTCCTCTCAAGAGGCCTGGAAGCCTCCTCTCAAGAGGCTCGAAGCCTCCTCTCAAGAGGCCTCAGAAGCCTCCTCTCAAGAGGCCTGGAAGCCTCCTCTCAAGAGGCTGGAAGCCTCCTCTCAAGAGGCCTGGAAGCCTCCTCAAGAGGCCTGGAAGCCTCCTCTCAAGAGGCTCAGAAGCCTCCTCTCAAGAGGCTCAGGCCTCCTCAAGAGGCTCAAGCCTCCTCTCAAGAGGCCTGGAAGCCTCCTCTCAAGAGGCCTGGAAGCCTCCTCTCAAGAGGCCTGGAAGCCTCCTCTCAAGAGGCCTGGAAGCCTCCTCCTCAAGAGGCCTGGAAGCCTCCTCTCAAGAGGCTCGAAGCCTCCTCTCAAGAGGCTCGGAAGCCTCCTCTCAAGAGGCCTGGAAGCCTCCTCTCAAGAGGCTCGGAAGCCTCCTCTCAAGAGGCCTGGAAGCCTCCTCTCAAGAGGCCTGGAAGCCTCCTCTCAAGAGGCTCAGAAGCCTCCTCTCAAGAGGCCTGGAAGCCTTCGCTCAAGAGGCTCAGAAGCCTCCTCTCAAGAGGTTAGGAAGCCTCCTCTCAAGAGGCTCGGAAGCCTCCTCTCAAGAGGCTCGGAAGCCTCCTCTCAAGAGGCTTGGAAGCCTCCTCTCAAGAGGCTTGAAAGCCTCCTCTCAAGAGGCTTGGAAGCCTCCTCTCAAGAGGCTTGGAAGCCTCCTCTCAAGAGGCTTGGAAGCCTCCTCTCAAGAGGCTTGGAAGCCTCCTCTCAAGAGGCTTGGAAGCCTCCTCTCAAGAGGCTCGGAAGCCTCCTCTCAAGAGGCTCGGAAGCCTCCTCTCAAGAGGCCTGGAAGCCTCCTCTCAAGAGGCCTCAGGCCTCCTCTCAAGAGGCCAGGAAGCCTCCTCTCAAGAGGCTCAAGCCTCCTCTCAAGAGGCCTGGAAGCCTCCTCTCAAGAGGCTCGGAAGCCTCCTCTCAAGAGGCCTGGAAGCCTCCTCTCAAGAGGCCTGGAAGCCTCCTCAAGAGGCTCAGAAGCCTCCTCTCAAGAGGCCTGGAAGCCTCCTCTCAAGAGGCCTGGAAGCCTCCTCTCAAGAGGCTCAAGCCTCCTCTCAAGAGGCCTGGAAGCCTCCTCTCAAGAGGCTCAGAAGCCTCCTCTCAAGAGGCCTGGAAGCCTCCTCTCAAGAGGCCTCAAGCCTCCTCTCAAGAGGCTCGGAAGCCTCCTCTCAAGAGGCTCAGGAAGCCTCCTCTCAAGAGGCCTGGAAGCCTCCTCTCAAGAGGCCTGGAAGCCTCCTCTCAAGAGGCCTGGAAGCCTCCTCTCAAGAGGCTCAGAAGCCTCCTCTCAAGAGGCCTGGAAGCCTCCTCAAGAGGCTCAGGAAGCCTCCTCTCAAGAGGCCTGGAAGCCTCCTCTCAAGAGGCTCAGAAGCCTCCTCTCAAGAGGCTGGAAGCCTCCTCTCAAGAGGCTCAGGAAGCCTCCTCAAGAGGCCTGAAGCCTCCTCTCAAGAGGCCTGGAAGCCTCCTCTCAAGAGGCCTGGAAGCCTCCTCTCAAGAGGCTCAGAAGCCTCCTCTCAAGAGGCTCAGAAGCCTCCTCAAGAGGCCTGGAAGCCTCCTCTCAAGAGGCCTGAAGCCTCCTCTCAAGAGGCCTGGAAGCCTCCTCTCAAGAGGCCTGGAAGCCTCCTCTCAAGAGGCTCAGAAGCCTCCTCTCAAGAGGCTGGAAGCCTCCTCTCAAGAGGCCTGGAAGCCTCCTCTCAAGAGGCAGAAGCCTCCTCTCAAGAGGCCTGGAAGCCTCCTCTCAAGAGGCCTGGAAGCCTCCTCTCAAGAGGCTCAGGAAGCCTCCTCTCAAGAGGCCTGGAAGCCTCCTCTCAAGAGGCACGGAAGCCTCCTCTCAAGAGGCTTGGAAGCCTCCGCTCAAGAGGCTTGGAAGCCTCCTCTCAAGAGGCCTGGAAGCCTCCTTCAAGAGGCTCAGGCCTCCTCAAGAGGCTTGGAAGCCTCCTCTCAAGAGGCCTGGAAGCCTCCTCTCAAGAGGCTCTGGAAGCCTCCTCTCAAGAGGCTCAGAAGCCTCCTCTCAAGAGGCCTGGAAGCCTCCTCTCAAGAGGCCTGGAAGCCCTCCTCAAGAGGCCTGGAAGCCTCCTCTCAAGAGGCCTGGAAGCCCCTCTCAAGAGGCTCTCAAGCCTCCTCTCAAGAGGCTCGGAAGCCTCCTCTCAAGAGGCTCGGAAGCCTCCTCTCAAGAGGCTCGGACGCCTCCTCCCAAGAGGCTCGGGAGCCGCCGGTCACGAGGCATGGACGCCGCCCCTCAAGAGGCCCGGCAGCCTCCTCTCAAGAGGCTCGGAAGCCTCCTCTCAAGAGGCTCGGAAGCCTCCTCTCAAGAGGCTCGGAAGCCTCCGCTCAAGAGGCTCGGAAGCCTCCTCTCAAGAGGTTCAGAAGCCTCCTCTCAAGAGGCTCGGCAGCTTCCTTTCAAGAGGCTCGGAAGCCTCGCTTCAAGAAGCTCAGAAATCATCTCTCAATAGGCTTGGAAGCATACTATCAAGAGGCTCAGAAGCGTTCTTTCAAGATGCAACGGAAGCTTCCTTTTAAGTGGCTCGAAAAGCGCCTTCAAGAGGCTCGGAGGCCTCTCTTCAAGAGGCTCAGAAGCCTTCAACTGTGTTCAGCGTCGGGTGTCAGTAAGCTCAGTCAGCGTAGTAAGCTTGTTGATTATTTTTGTGGAGATTGATCGGAGAAGGTATCGCGATCCACGCCCTTCCCGAGAGGCTTTCTCATTTCTGGCTTGTTTCACACCGATTACCAACTCGACCGTTTTTCCGATGATGAAAGGTTCAGGGAGGCGAGGTTCTCTGTATGAACCAGTTGATTCCATGCGATTGTCGTCAACCTTACAGCGCAGAACTAGAACCACGATTTGTCCTAATTCGTCGTCGGTTCGCATCCATCCTGGTGTTCTAGTGGAACTGGATGCACTGCTATAGTCATCCGGGCCCCTCCCCGGGGGAGTGGGGTGTTTACCGGCCACATGGCCGGCCGTAAGGAGCACTTTTTCGGATCCACTATACTTTTTCGTAAAACAGCAAATAAGAAGGAATGAATTTCGGTTTGTTTTTGAAATAGATTCGCACTTGGGACTCGGCGAAGCGGGCTTGGTAGTCATATGGCTACTGCTTCTGCCTCATACGCAGGAGGTCGTGGGTTCAATCCCAGGTCTGTTCCATTCTCCTACTTTGTATCTTTCTTCATATTTCTCATGTTCTAGCAATCGCTAGAACTGGAAATGGACTTCCATACCGTTTCCATCTCAATTCCTATACCTTCAACTTGAATATTCTAACAGTAATCTGCTAGAATTGGAAATGAACTATAAAGCGCGTTTCCAAACATCCAATTAGAAATTCCATTTAGGGGGGCTCCCGTAGCGTAGTTGGCTACACGTTCGCCTCATAAGCGAATGGTCATGGGTTCGATTCTCAGCCCCTCCACCAAACCCTTGTCAGTCGCCAGAAGCACAGTCCGTACGGTGGCGTTTTGGGGAACGCGCCTCACCGACACGGCTGCCTAATGACGACTGACAAATCTGTTCTTCTCGGAGGCATTCCTCCAACGTACTTCGATTAATGGCAACCGAACAAAGCAACGATAACTGGATTCACCACATGGACAAATGAACACAATGGTCTCACGATGATATGGACTTGCAACGACAACAATAACGAATTATGGACATCTAAAAATAGATTCTGTGTGGACTCTGTACAGCAGAGTACCACAGTAGATCACGGCACAGTAGCGGTTAAGAACACAGAGTGCCTATCAAATAATCATACACCCAAACCAAAAATTACCGACATCTACTGCATAGTTCGTTTTTATACAGTTTCTGCATATGAATAATGCAAGAAATGTATAAAAAAAATCTGCGGGCTCTTGTATAATATGTCTCTAACTTGATTTCAACTACCACATTGATCTTCCGCTCTCTACACTGCATGTAACAACATATAAATAACGGGCGAAACATGCTCGGATCTCTCCATGCTTGTTTTATACCCACACTATTACAATAGAATTACTTGCCTAACAAAAAAATCTGACGTGTGCAATATACACTTCGTTATTGTGTTTGTGAGCAACAAGTATCATGTCCGGCACCACAGTCATCGAAGGCGACCCAATAGCAAAATCAACCATTCTTGGGCATCTCGCTGTCGCTCCCGCCGTGGTCCGGTGGCCATTTGAAAAATTAAAAAGATGTCGATTTTGTCTTAAGTTTCCTCCGCCGCGCCGCGACAGTGCAACGTACGAATCGGGTTTCGGGCACGGTTTCTGTACTGCCGCTAACCGCAAGTCGAGCACATCTGTATATGGACCTCTATATACAGATATGCTCGACTTGCGGTTAGCGGCAGTGTAGCAGTGGAAGCAAGCGATGATTTTTTTTTCTTGAACTGTCGATGGAATTACGACGGAGCTTAAGTAAGTAAGCCCTAGCAGCATAGGAATTAGTGCTACGGCGCAGAAGTAATATGAAGAAAATGGTGCAATAGTGCTAAACACGATGCAGATGAATGCAGTGCGTAAAATATAATAAATAAAATCTTCAGTGGGGTCTCGCTCCTCAATAAATATTCGAACTGTCACCTCGGTTTGTTTTGTTTTGTCCGTCCGTGAGCTCACCACTACATGTACTGTTCACGCGAGAGGAGATGTCACTAATACATTCACAGTTTTTAAACCAACACTAACACATACATACATCGGATTTTTGTATATCACAAACACACATATAGTCTTTAGGGGTACCAATACATGCAAAATGTCTCCAAAACTCAAATCTCCTCCTTATACAACGTGCCGCAGTTCGTACATATGCAATTTTCGCATATGCCAAGTTCTTATACAGCTACTGCATATGAATAATGCAGAATTGTATTAAAATCTAGCAGACTCTGGTTGGGTGTACGAATAAAAAAAAAATAGAAATTCCATCAGTTGCTTTCTTCTATCTATCACATTGGCAGCTCGTTCACCAAGACGGACCTCTGCCTCTCGAACCTAACCCAAAAATTCCAACAAATTCCGCATGAACTCGTGGAAAGTGCAGAGGTATATTCGGCTTGCAGTGGGCGAGTGATTGTATCATCATTTCCTCCCCCTTCCCTACATTGACTTGCATTCTGACGTGGCAGGCGCCAGTATGACCTAACAAATGAGATCACCAGTACTTGTACATTGAAGATGTGAGTTAGTCCCAAGCAAACATCTGTTGGTTTTCTGTGCAAGAACAGCTGATCTGATCATAATGGAGTAGCAACTACGAGCAGTCTATCAAGATCAAGCTCAAGCTCGATTCGCACTCGGGACTCGGCGATAGATATTGTGAATGACCGCGATCCGTGTGTTGGTGACTTCAGTATAATTACTATAACCGCACCGTCGTTCGTGAGAAAAATTTCACTTAATATTCACCACTACTGGAGTTATTTACTTGAATTTCACCGAAACTGCACAATGCCGTACGGGGCACTTATTCGATCTGTCGCGTGAGCACTCTTCTGGTATTAACGGGAGGCGTTACAAACGAGATAGACTGATTATTTTTTCCAGCACTTGGCGCGTGTTGATATACCGATTGCTTGGAGGGTGTCGTTGCAATTACAGTCTATTCATTATCACACAGGAATTGAAAGTTTTTGGAAAAATATTCCCAAAAAACCCTAGTGACTTTTCCAATTATAAACCATAAAATGCAATAATAGTTTTTTATATTTGAAACTGGCTAACATTTAGTTCTTAATACTGACGCCAAATTAAAAATGAACCAATTACGCCAAAAATGATGTTACCCCACCATTACCAGAATTCTGGCGTCACCAGTGTCAAAACCCTGATAAAAAATATCTATAATGACTGTTGTATATTTTGCTACATGCGAGTTCTCATACCATGAAAGTGAACATGGAAGGTTCAAAATATCTATGATTATCCAGAGTTAAATCCAAAGTGTGGCCGTATAATACATTTTTCACAGGTTTTTTTAAAAAAAACTCATCCATTAGAATGCCACCAGAGTGCTTATAATTGAACGATGGAATTGATGAATCTCGATACCTTCGTCAAGCAAGTATTTTTTGACACATTTCAAATGATGAAAGATTTTCAACAGCTTTTGCAATTCGCAGATTGGGGATGCACGTCAAGATTGATTCCGCCCTTGTGAAATGCTGCAAACTTAAAAACTTCCAGGAAGCAAGTTAACCGATACTTTCGAATTTCGAAGCATCTTCCAGAATAAACCTGCAATCCATTGATAAGCAAAGATCATAAATCACTTTCTTTTCAATTTCGTCTTTGCCCAAGAAACGAGCGACAAGCACTGTATCAACATACAACAACAGATAACGCATTAGCCAGCGATGTTTCTTAACCGATGTCTGGTTTGAAACGCTGACATTTTTCCCTTTCTCGTATACTAATTATTACGAGCTACTTTCTTCCTGACTATTATTGAACAATCTCTAAAATACAGAGATTAGAGAAGTTTTCGACAATACATCATCTAAAAATTGATTGATTGAAATATGCGATAAGTTTTTACTTTTCCGGATCTACCAATCTTGCAATTGTTCATTATTCGTTTATGATTCTATACAACACTGTCGATAAAAGTTGATATAACATGATGTGTCAGGAGCAGCACAATTTTCTGTGTTAACAATAGCAACTTAACTCTATCATTATTTCCAAACAGTTCAAAGTTCGTTTTATTCTCTTAAAACACACATTCTAAGCTTCAATTATAAAACGATCATTTCGTGTTTGTCGTTCTGTTATATTTGGCTTTCCGACACATCTTTATTCCCCGTAAAAAGGCAAACACTACAACAGGTCCATTCGATTCCACCTGCCTATCACTAGGTATTCTATGCCGTCAACATAATGACCCGAAAAGCTCCCATGGCGATACCTGGCACAATGACATTGTTGACCTAGAAGAGTACTGCCCACCCTTCTCCAATCGTTAATTTCACGCTTCACCAACCTTCATAGCACCTACTCCGAAAGCGTATAATTACGCACCGCGCATCGCTCACGTTTCCTGCCATCGAATCCCGTCTCCAATTCATTCAAAGGGCTCGATAGAACCGTTCTTCGGTCATTGTGGGTTTGGGGTGAAATTTGAATGAATGAATGACTGAGTTACTGTGGATGTGTTAGGTGGGGTGAGAATGTGTGACATCGATTTTAGGATTCACGTAAGGAGGTCAATCGTCTGCTTCGATTGTTATTCGTTTGTTATTCTTAATTGAATTTTCATGCTGGTTTGGTATGATGACTCAACTCTTTGTTGTAGGTATGACAATTACGATGCGATGTATTTTTTTGTAGAAAAATATAAATTTATATTCATGTCATATTCATGTTTGTTTTTTTTTTTATCATAGTGTTTCACCAGGCGAGCGTGACAGTTTCCAGTGTCCGTTTTTACTCAATTTCATACTTCCCCATTCATACAATCACATATATTTTTTGTCTAATTTCAGTCATGTGACAATGCCTGACACAACCACAAAGACAGTTTTGCCTATTTCAGAGACGTTTCAGTGCTAAGCTTCCTGCAATTCAGGAAGAAGAATAGACGACGGTGACAGCTTTTCGTTGACATTCAGCAGACTGAGCAAGCGATTCCTCGAATTCCAACGTAATCTAAAGTCTAATGGAACCGGATGATGTCTACGACCAGCACAAAAAAAATCCGGTCGCGGTGCACATATTGCGTCAAACCACGTCCTCCGGTCTAATTCGTCGCGATGAATTATTCATTTTTGGAAAAGTCGAATCGGCCCCACGGGCTTGTTGCGTCAATTTGGAAATCACGTTTCGGGCGTCGTCGTCCATCGCTTCGTAGTAGGTCATGCCTTATTCAGTATGTCAATCGGTCTCGCTTACTGGGGATGTGTTTCGAATTCCTGGACCTGTGTGAGATTTTCACAGGACCCAGAACGCATTTAGACACCCGGAAATCGACAACGACGACCAACAGCAACAACAACGATGGGTTATTTGTGAATCATTAACACTAAATACACCGGCGGACAGTTGTCTTTGCGTGCTGGGGAGGGAAAAGTTGAGGGGTGGAAACACTATAGGTGTCATCCGTAATTGCGCCCATCACTCTGGGCTAGCAGTCGTACGAAAACCTACATCTAGGAATTTTAGCGAACGACCGGCTGATGGTCAAACGGGTGGCCGCCTGCTCAGTGGACATAAACCGAGTTACTGTATGACACGAAGGTATGCGGTTGTGTCTGTGTTCGTAGCTCCCAGCGGGAGGTGAATAATTAATGATTGGAGCGTAACGTGGCCAGGGGTGATTATTGTATGTAGTTGTACTAAGGGAGCCTTTCCCGCATGGGGACCGCCCGTGGAAACGGACGTACGGATTGGGAACCGGGTGGGTAACCAGATGGTCTGTAATGGGTCTTTTTCCCGGCGCTAATAGTTTTTGAAACAGTTGTTTCATTTAATCGTTTTTAATTGGAATGCGCGGACCATTTCACGAGGTATGTGCCTTGTGGGAAAACTAGGAATGGGAAACAGTTGTGGTTTTGGTATTGAGATTGCTCGTTGATCAGTGGGTCAAATGCAGGCCCAGCGGTCAATGGTCGGGTAATAGTAACAGTTGGCATACAAGCAGGTGAGTTTGTTGAATTGAACGTAATACAGGTTCTTTGACGAAATTTATCTGTAACGATAACCAATAACGAAGCAAATCTGCCATCATTTTGTTGATCCTCTGGGCATCTATAACGGACTGACCATAAGGATTTCTGTTTCTTCCGCAATTCTACGCGGTGTGCCACACTTCTTAAAAATGCACAAGAGTTACTCAAAAACTCGCGGTGTATGTTAATAGATGGCTTTTAAAGTACAGTGTAAAATTATCAAATCTGGCGATCGAAGCCCAAAAGGCTGCGCGATCGAATCATGGGCGCTGGAGTTATGTATATTTTCCTCACTTGGCCTATGTACTTTTCTGTAGTGGTTTTTGGGAGGTGTGCGATAGATAATAGTGGCTGCTGATTCTGTGCGAACGAGACGCACGGTAGGGGAACTGGGGGTAGGAAATTAAGTTAAGGAAAATGCCATTTTTATCAATGAAAACCACCATTTCAGCCAGTTTTCATCAGCGCATACTAAAGAACAGCATATCTGCGACTGACTACCGATGACAGATATCTAATTGTACATTTTATTGCACAGAAATTTGATTTTTAAAAAGCACCCGAAAAATATTGATTTTGAAACCATGCGGGGTGAGATGCGCCAGTGGATGGGTTAAAACGCGCATGTGTTTATCGTACTGATTTTCATTTTAATTGCCTACATTAAGGCAATTAACCGAATGTTTCAGTTGTTTCGGTCATACGAAATGAGCATGGGCGTACTGCCCCACACCGACCTCAGAAGTTTGAAGGCCCATCAAATCGTTTTAAGACCAATTTTGACGACGATTTCGTGTGGAACATAAAGAACACGAGTAAGCACGAGTACACGAGTAAGGCTCATGGCTCAATTTTCAATTTACCAATGAATAACAGCGATAGAAAGACTAAATTTCACCGAGCTAGAATTGCATCAAAACACGCAAAAATCATTTTTTCGAGTTTTTCATGTGTAACTAGAGAAAAATCATGAAATATATGTATCCAATGGCAATATTTTTCATTGATTCATCGTATAGACTATTTAAAATAATCACAATGGGGATATTTAACCTTATTCAGGGGTGGCGCGTTTTAACCCCTATGGGCGTGTTACCCCCACTTCCCCTACTAAGGTGCTTAAATGTACGGATTTCGATGCCGCACGGCAGTAAAGGAGACGCATGGTGCTTAAATACACAGAACTTCGTCTCACTTAACATTTCGGTATGCAGGAGACTTGTGCGATAGTAAACAGACGAGCGTAATTTTGGTTACCACCCTCCGCGGTTCGGTTGCGTCCGTGAGTCAATAAACAGTTAGGGGAAGAGGCCCCAAAACGCCCCCTCGAGGCAAAACGCCTTTTGTGGTTTCCCTCATATTTACCGTCATTAAGATGTCCGTAACAAAACTAAATCTAAAATTATGTAAATTAGGCGAAAAAAATTCAAAATAGTGTTGTGGGAGTGGGAAGGTCGGAAAAACCGAAAATTTCCACATTTTGAAGAAACATCTAACAATTTGGCGAGGCAAAACGCCATAGTGGCACTAACCTACAATGTACTTGCGTCTCCACGCGCTATCCATACCAGAGTGCTGATTCGCCAACGCGTGGAGCTTTGTTCCCTAGGAGCAGCCAGCTGAAAGGCGTTTTGCCTCATGAGTTTTCCGGCAACAAAATATCACCACTTTTTTGAAATGTGAATATTATCAATATGATGGGGATTTTTGACAATCTTTTAATGGCACCAACTAGCTATCTTGTTTCCCCCCCCCCCCTTCCCCTATGAGTGGAAGTTTCGGTTGATCAGGCAATGCTGGTTGGCGATTCGTTAAAACAGTTCGCAAAATCTTCGCGGTATCGTTCTGAAGCTCGGCAAAAATCCGCACAGCCATCTGCCCAGCAAAATAAAAACTGATATCCCGGCTAAAATGACGTTTGTTAGCTGGTTTTCGGCAATTTATTTGCTGATTTTCAGCAAGTTTGACAGAAATCTCGGCAAAAAACCTGTTTGCTGGGGCACGACTGTGCGAAACTCGGTAATAGTTTAACATTTTGCTGAGATCCCGGTTAAAAAAATTAGGTGTGTAGCGAAGAAATCCGGTAGTACCGTTTGGCGACGCACGCGTTCAATCGTGGAATTGTTCGAGGGCCACTCCTTTCGATTAGGAGACCAAATCATTGGAGACTCATGATAGTGATGTGAGAAATCATATCAACAGTGATTTCACCGTTACATGGACCAAAATAACATCATTGCAAATGACTAAAATAGAAACTAGAAATTTTCCAAGAAAAAATTAGGAAATTGTCAATATAGTGAGCGGATTATAAGCAATAGAGGGTCTCAAAAGTAAAGGGGTGCAAGTGATCTGGCCAAAAATCATTTAGCCGAAAGAGTCATTTGGCCGAAAGGGTATTTTGGCTTAAAGGGTCATTTGGTCGAAAGGGTCATTTGGCCGAAAGGGTCGTTTGGCTGAAAGGGTCGTTTGACCAAAAGGGTCATTAAGCCGAAAGGGTCATTTGGCCCAAAGGATCATTTGAACGAAAGGGTCATTTGGATGAAATGGTCAGAGACGTTTCAATTCTCATTCCTCATTTATCAATTCTCACTGTGAAAGGCGAGAAGCGTGAAGTGAGTAGTGAGACGTCTCACTACTTACTTCACGCTTCTAACTTTTCACAGTGAGAAGTGCGAAATGAGGAATGAGAATTGAGATGTCTGTCTTTTCACTCCTAATTTTGCACTTTTCAAATGACCTAGTCGTCCAAATGTCTTATTCGGCCAAAACCCTTTTGGCCAAACGACCCTTTCGGCCAAATGACCCAAATGGCCCTTTCGGCCAAATGACCCTTCCGGCCAAATGCCCTTTTCGGTCAAATGACATTTTCGGCCCAATGACTTTTTCGGCCTAATGGTCTGTTCGGCCAAATGATATATTTGGCCAAACAACTTTTGCCCTAGTGGCATTCGGCCTAATGACCTATTAGGCCAAATGACCTATTCGGCCAAATTACATATTTCTCAATGTACTATGGGGCCTCCCCATACAAACAGGCGGACAAAAATATTTTCTTCCTTCTTTCGAGCTAAGATGTTTTTGATGTTTTCATAACAGGGAAAAGCAACAACCTCAGTCATTTCGCGACTAACTTTTGAAAAGGGTCTAATATTCTGACTCTTTAACAAAAAGTATATAAATTTCCATATGACATTGTATTCTTATTCACAAAATATCAAAAACAAGTAGGGAAGAACTTTTATTATAGAAGAATATTGAAATTAGTGTTGTTATGATGCACAGCACACATCCCAAATATGATCCCCAACTAAATATCTCCGCGGAGAAATGCGGGGAAAAAGTGGCTGCTTTTTGAATTTGGATACACTTATATTTTTCAATGTTTTGTTCGTATTCTGATTTTTAAAAAAATTTCCTTCATGTTATCACGATTTGTGTTAGAACGATATGAAAGTTCTTTTAATTATCTTTACAATGCTATATATAATCCTTGGTATTGTGTCAGAACAAACCTTTCAAAAACTAGTATGAAGTGAAGCAAGATTTTGGAGAGAAAACACTCGTTTTCTACCTTTTCTCAACTTTGATAAGTAATATCTCAATAACTATAACATATAGTAACATTTAGCCTATAAGTAACATTTAGCCTATTTTAGGGGATATTGGGGCTCTGACTACCAAAAAAATTAAATTCAAGCAAATTTTTTTGTTTTCTTTTATTTTAGGATTGTTTGGACATTGGAAGAAAATGCAAAAAGAATTATTTCGAATTATTTTGGGACATTTTTAAAATACAGCAGAATTGCTAAAATTGAAGATTTTAATGAATTGATCTTATGGAGAAATGTGGGACACACATAGGGGTATTTTAGAGAGACATCGAGGGGTTCACTCCAAAACTGAATTTTCAATCGGAAAATTGAAATAATGTATGTCTGTATGTATGTATGAGTATAAAAATAGCCTCAATCGATTCGCCCACAAAAGAAAATATATTCAGCGGAGGATCTTCTTCTAGTGTTTCTCTTGAAAAAATGAGCCTTGACCCATACGCATTCAAAAATTATGTTCAAAATTCTATAATTTCATAAAGTGTTTTGGAAAAACACATTTTTGGCACTTATACTCATCCGATTTGCTCCCAATAAGTTCTATACGACGGGGATGCGCGGCTACAAAGCAAGACCATGCTGAGGGTGGCTGGGTTCGATTCCCGGTGCCGGTCTAGGCAATTTTCGGATTGGAAATTGTCTCGACTTCCCTGGGCATAAAAGTATCATCGTGTTAGCCTCATGATATACGAATGCAGAAATGGTAACTTGGCTTAGAAACCTCGCAGTTAATAACTGTGGAAGTGCTTAATGAACACTAAGCTGCGAGGCGGCAATGTCCCAGTGGGGGATGTAATGCCAACGAAGAAGAAGAAGAAGACGGGGATTTTAGCATTGAAAACAAATAAACGTGAATTGTGGGACATATCCACCTATAAGTGCTCTTTTTGATTTTTCGTATCAAAAAATATCCTAGATTTTTTTTTTCAAATGGCTCTAATTTAGAAATGTGCAAACTTTCTCGACGCTCCCTGAAAGATCTGATGGTACTCTGAAACGTGGTATATGTAAAGTAGTGGCGACATGCGGCGACAAAAGACTTTTTTCATTGTCAAAATCGTCGAATTTTCAGAAATTTTCAATCAAGTGGCTAAAAACAACAAAAGCATTTTTTATCGTTATAGAGAGGACCTATTTCAACGTATTCTCTAATTTTGAGTGCCTTACAGCGTGCGTGAATGAAATAATTCTATTCCGTACTATATCGTACTATTCACTGTCCGTACCTGTACATCAGATCCAGGTTTATGATGCAAACTGGCGTTTGGAATCAATAAATGTATTCGATTTCACAATAGGTTGAAGGTCTCTTGTAGATACCATTCTTTGTTTGTACTGTTGTCGTCCTTTAACGTCGTTTAACAGAAATTACGCGTCCCATTGGTCAGCAATTGGTAACCGACCACAACCACGGCATCGTCAGTTTTGATTGGTATGACTTTGTCAAACCATTTCGAGCGCTTTGTAAGTTCGGGCATGTAATAACGCACCCATCTTCGCCAGAAGAGATTCGCTTCAGCTTGCGACGCTCGCCAGGCTCGTTTCAGAGCTCGTCCGCTGTCATCAAAGGTCACTGCTGGCTTTAATCCACTGGAAGATTCCAATAAAAGGTGGTTTGGGGTTAGAACTGGATCATCAGGGTCATCTAAGGGTACGAACGTCAACGGCCTCGAATTGATGGTGTTTTCTACTTCGGTTAGCGTGTTGCGTAAAGATTCATCTGATGGGTTACGCTGAGGTTTCATTTTTTGCAGGTTCACTTTCACTGAACGGACAAGTCGCTCCCACTCGCCACCCATATGTGGGGACGATGGGGGAAGGAACTCTCACTCGGTATGCGAACTTACGATTTCTCGCACGACCTTGTCCTGGTCCATCTCGTTCAATGCCTCCTTAAGCTCCTTACTAGCAGCTACGAAATTAGTACCTCGATCGCTGAAGATTCTTAGCGGTACACCCCGCTTTGCCATAAAGTTGCGCAGAGCCATGATGCACGAATCAGCGCTAAGTGAGTATGCGATTTTCATATGAATTGCTCGCATTGTTAGGCACGTTATCAGTACTCCCCACCTTTTTTCGAGACGTCTTCCCACTGTCACGTACATAGGTCCGAAATAGTCGACTCCGATGAATAAAAAAAGGCCTGGTGAAGGCCGCTAATCTGGCGCTTGGTAGATCTGCCATAAGTGGTGGATTTGGTGCAGATTTTTGATTTTTGCAAACTTGGCAGCCTGCTCTAATGTTCTTGTAAAGAACTCTGAGCTTTGGAATACGATAAACCTGCCGGAGCTCGTTAATAACAGTTTCGTGATTACCATGTTGGTATCTCACGTGGAAATCAAGTACTATCAATTTGGTTATATGGTGATCCCTCGGTAGAATTATGGGGTATTTTGCGTCCATCGAAGCGAATTCACAATTTCCGATTCTACTCCGCATTCGAATTATTCCAAAGTCGTCAATAAATGGTGTAAATGTGTAAATAGAACTAGATTTTGGAAGCGGTTTCTGCTCAGCGCTCGATAATACGCTTATCTCTTCAGGGTAAGTACTCTGCTGTACTTGTTTGAATAGGTAAACCGAAGCATGTTGAAGATCTGACTTTGTTAGGGGTCCACCTCTACGACACTGCCTAGCCACGCTTTTCTGAAGATTACTCATATATCTAAATAACCAAGCAACGAACTGCGAATAGCGTCTGTGGTCTGATCGGATCCAGCACAGAACGTCACGTGAATCCGTCCAGTAGATGCGTTCGTTAACTTTATACGATAGTGAACTCGTAATTGTTTCAGCCAACCTGGATCCAATTACTGCTGCCTGTAGCTCAAGTCGAGAAATAGAGATAAACCGCAGGGGAGCGACTCTTGCCTTGGGTGCAACGATTGCACATTCTATATTGGCGAAACATAGGTAGATAACAGCTGCGTATCCGAACTCGCTAGCGTCAACAAAGGTGTGTTGGACGATAGTATCTTCCCCTAAGTTAATAGCAATCCGATAACAACGTGATATGTTCATGTGCTGCACCATCGGAAGAACGCGTAGCCACATTTCCCATTTGTCATTAAGCGCATCCGGAATTTCGTCATCCCAATCGATGTTGGATCGCCAGACCTCTTGGAGCAGTATTTTCAAATAAAATGAAGAGATTTGAAATTAGTCCCAAAGGATCGAATATCGCCATCCAAGTACGAAGCATCTCCTGTTGTGTGGGTTTGCGATTTCCAGCGAGTAGCTCGCCATCGTGCTTAGAGGACAGTTTATGTGCCGCTCGTCGTACACCACCACATGCCCAATATTTTCTCTTTTACTTCCGATGTAAAGTTTAAGTTCTTGTCATGCTCTCTGTCTATGCCAAGAGCTTCGATGACGGTTGATAGCCAATTCCGCATTTCATAGCCCGCTTGAGCATGCGTTTCTGTTTCCGTGCTGACTAACATATCATCCACGTAGTGCTTCCGCGTGATCGCCTCAGTTGCTTCAGGAAATTCCCCTTCGTATTCTTTTGCGTTCAAGTTCTTCGCGAACTGAGCACAGCTAGGTGAGCAGGACGCTCCAAAGGTCATGACCTGCATAACGAATATGCTGGGCTCCTGGTCATTAGGATGTGCTCTCCACAAAAACCGTTGGCAGTTTTGATCTTCTTTGTCTATGAGCGTTTGGTGGAACATCTCCGCAGATGGCCACCTTGTTTTCCCTGAACTGGTAAAGAACGGAATTTAAGGAAATTAGTTGGTCCGGACCCTTGAGAAGCATTGTGTTGAGCGATACGTCTCGAGATGTAGCAGCTGCGTCCCAGACGATTCTCAATTTTCCGGGTTTGTTCGGGTTGAACACTGGGAATATGGGAAGATACCACACCCTTGGTGCTGATTGCGTTAGCTCCGTCTGACTTAACTTTCGAATGTATCCTTGTTTCAAGTAGTCGTTGATTTTCAACTGCATTGCTTCGGCTAGAGCAGGGTCCCTCTTGAGTCTGGACTCTAGGCACCTTAGGCGCTGAAGGTAGCACTTACTGTTTGGAAGGCGATATTCATCGAATTTCCAAATTAATAGAAGCAACTGCATAAATGTCGAATCCCTCCCACGAATCCGGAACCACCGGTCAAGCCCAGGTAATGGCATGCTCTATGCCAACAGGACAGTGCAGGATCTGCAACTTCTCCGATCAGACGCGCTTATGGCAGTGTACTACGTGCCGTAACTGCTACCACCCAGTGTGTATCGGTATACAATCCGACCGAGAATCCTACGTTCATCTGCTTGCAATGCAAACAACCAATGGTCGGACACATGCAAACCGATGCTGCAGGCTCCTCTACAGCTCCTGTAAGAACGGTTCCCCTAGAATAAGTGAACATGTCGTGGTCACAAATATCCCCGATCACTGCTGCTTCGTCAATACCGTCCTACAAGCCGCCTAACACAATCGGATACCCCCGTATAATGCCTAGACTTCCATTCGTTCCATCATTTTCGTGCGTCACAACAAACTACGCACCTCAGAATACATTCTCATCACTATCACATCTGGCTCACGCGTTACCGTCATATCCCACCTCGTCGCTACCCTCGGTGGTAAGTCAACCAGCGCTTATGTGGTAGGTAGCCACACCGGCTCATGGTTCATTGAACAGCTTTCAGGGACAACGGATGCAAATTCAACCATCAGTTACCGCTAGGGAACAAATCCAATAATCTTCGGCTATGCCTCCGGCCGATCCGCGAAACAATGAGCATCACAGAAGCCAGAAGTCAAGCCTCGAAGGCTACAAGTTCTAGTTTATCCACCAAAAAGAAGCAGAAGCAGTTGGAGCTAGAAATGTTAGAGGAGGAAAGAAAGTTGCAGGAGATTGAAGAAGCTAGCAAAAGGGCATATACCAGGAAGCGGTACGAACTGCTACAAGAGATCGCTAATGAAACGTCATCGTCATCTGATATTCCGAACGAAAAGGAGCTGTCTAACGAAAAGGTCAGTTCGTGGCTACAGTCAGAGATGTCCTACACAGTTGTCAAAAAATCTGCTCTTTTAGTTTTCACAATTTTAAACAATCAAATAAAATACATTTAGTGAGTGCAACTAATAGATGGATATATGAGCTTCGAAATGTCACTTCGATCTGACAAAATGGTGCACGCCAAATACACGCGGGCGCGCGCACAGTAAATACACCGGCGTGTATTACACCCCGGTGTATCAGCTGTGCAAGCGCCCGCGTGTCCCCGGCGTGTATTATTTTGACAGATCGAAGTGACATTTAGAAAACTGAAATATCCATCTATTAGTTGCACTCAATGAATGAATTTTATCTGATTGTTAAAAATTGTGAAAAATAAAAGAGCAGATTTTTTGCCAACTGTGTAGGACATCTCTGGCTACAGTGTGGAATGCCAAACAATAATATTACTCGGACTTTAGTTCCTCCACCACAGTTACATCGCTATGATCCTGCACCCGCAGTACCATCTCAAACAGTGGACACATCCTTGCCTACTCGTAACATAATGTATGAGTGCAGACAACAGAACATACGTGACGATATTTCAGCCGCACCTAGAAGCATACGATTCGCCGACATGAGTGAACCTAACTTCGTGCCAGTGCAGCGATCAACTCCAAGGCATCCAACGACACGGATCGAGTATGGCCACAATTTAACACAGAACCAAGTTGCAGCAAAACAGGCCGTATCGCGGGAGCTACCCACCTTCAGAGGCGCACCAGAGGACTGGCCGTTATTCTACTCCACGTTCATTCAAACAACGGAAATGTGTGGATCTACGCAGGAAGAGAATATCATCCGTTTGCAAAAGTGCGAAGCAATAAAGTGCAGGCCAATGCATCCTGCAAATCTAGACCAATATAAATTTTGGCTGTTATGCCCTTTTCAGAGGTTCGTCTAGAAATGTTCCCGGTATCATCGCAACACTTAAGATGCTTTATGGCAACCCAGAGGTCATTATCCACAACCTCATTGCCAAGATCAATGCCGTTCCTGCTCCTAAATCGGATAAACTCGATAGTGTTATAGAGTTCGCACTAACGGTGCAAAACTTATGTTCAACTATTGAGGCATGTGAGCGTTTGGAGTACTCGTATAATGTTGTACTACTGAGAGAACTCGTGGACAAGCTTCCTCCTAGTCTCAAATTAGATTTGGCATAACACCGACGCACTATTTCACAAGTTCATCTGTCGACGTTTGCTGATTGGCTTTATGATTTAGCTGAAACATTGTGTCCGGTAGCTTCATTGAGCACCTCTCGCACCGGAAAACATGGGCCAGCGTTTCTCAATACGCATTGCGAGGAACTCGAATGTGGGTCTACATCAACCTTCAATTCATCCGTCTCCGTGCCACCAATAAAGTTATGTCCGGCATGCCGAAGTGGTTGTTCTGGTCTCGACAAGTGCAAACATTTTCTAAACTGCGGATATAATTCAAGATGGACTATGATCAAGGACTTTGTAGAAAGTGCTTGAAAAAGTACAAGGGATCATGCAAAGACCTTTAAACATCATCCTCTACTCCATAGCAGCCATCGCGACAACGAAGGGCCATCAGAAAAGTATGATTGTAAACCAAACATGGAACTCTCGCATCCAAATCTATCCAATGAACGTGATTGCAATGCTCACCTCGGCCTAGTGGTATTCGGCTGAACGGGTTTCGGCCAAATGACCCTTCCCCGTTTCATTGAAAAAATACAAAATTTTCATAAACAAATCAATATATGCAATAAACAATTGCAACATTTTTAACAAAATATTTTTTTTTCGCGGATAAAAAACAAATCCCAAAAAAATCAATGAAAAGCAATAAAACACTTGATTTTTTATTCATTGATCTTTATTGATTATTTTGTGGAGAGCTTTTAATTTTTTAAGGAATAAAATTGTGGAAAATTTTCTAATTGTTTATTGCTAATAATGATTTGTTTATGGAAATTTTGAATGGAACATTTTGATTTCTTCATGGAAACTCTTCTATAATTGCAATTTTCGCTTTAAAAAGTGCTAATTTATTTTTGTTTTGAGGAAAATTCCCATTAGTTTGTAGAAATTTTCCATCATTTTCGGCTATTTTTTTATTATATTCATTTATTGTTTGTAAGCTAGAAATGTCAAAGTACATGCTTGTGGGCGGAACCGAGCGCGACAGGGCCCGCCTGGGAAGCAGTGTTACGATAGACGGGGATACCTTCGAGGTGGTCGAGGAATTCGTCTACCTCGGATCCTTGCTAACGGCTGACAACAACGTTAGTCGTGAAATACGAAGGCGCATCATCTGTGGAAGTCGGGCCTATTACGGGCTCCAGAAGAAACTGCGGTCGAAAAAGATTCGCCACCGCACCAAATGTGTCATGTACAAGACGTTAATAAGACCGGTAGTCCTCTACGGACATGAAACATGGACAATGCTCGAGGAGGACTTGCAAGCACTCGGAGTATTCGAGAGACGGGTGCTTAGGACCATCTTTGGCGGTGTACAAGAAGACGGTGTGTGGCGGCGAAGAATGAACCATGAGCTCGCCCAGCTCTACGGCGAACCCAGTATCCAGAAGGTAGCTAAAGCCGGAAGGGTACGATGGGCAGGGCATGTTGCAAGAATGCCGGACAGCAACCTTGCAAAGATGGTGTTCGCTTCCGATCCGGCAGGTACGAGACGACGTGGAGCGCAGCGAGCGAGATGGGCAGACCAGGTGCAGAACGACTTGGCGAGCGTGGGGCGTATTCGAGGATGGAGAGATGCGGCCTCGAACCGTGTATTGTGGCGTCAAATTGTTGATTCAGTGTTATCTGTATAGATGTAGACTAAATAAATGAAATAAATGAAGCTAGAAATGTCGCAAATTAATCTATTTCTTGAATTAATCGATTCATTGTTGTGATAATCGATTAATTTTGAGTCGATTACTACCTAACGTTCAATCGATTCAATAATCGACAAGAATCGAGAGTTTAATTACTAATCGATTAGTAATTGGGATTTTACGACATCTCTACTTACAACCTGATTTCTTCCTTAACAATTTCCTAATTTGTTATGAAAAATTTCTTTTAACTGCCTTTTGCAAATACTGTGTATGCAGGGAGTGAATGGATCACTGCCCTAGAATCCATTCATGCTCTGTCTCACCGTCGAGTCTTACCTACACGGTTAGAAAAAAGGACCTAATATTAGGTACTTTTCACTCAAATCGGGGGTTCAGTGTGGGAACCCAAAATTTAGTAATTTCTTGAAATTAAGTAAAATTCACATAATATTAAGTAAAATATACCTAATTTAAAATAGAAACTAACCAGAAGTTAGGTAAATTTCACTCAACTTTTATAAACATGAGATTACCCAACGTTGGGTTCCCACACTTTAGGGAAGATCCATAAAGTACGTCACGCAAAAATCGGCGATTTTCGACCCCCCCTCCCCCCTTCGTCACACTTTTTGTAATAAACCTCTAAAATTTTTGTATGGATCGTCACGCTTCTCTGAACCCCCCCTCCCCCCTAAAGGCGTGACGTACTTTGTGGACGGCCCCTTAATGCCCTTGTTTAGTGGTTTTGCTCTTCATTTTATGACAACAAAGGGAAGAGGGAGGGAGATGCAAGAGAAAAAAAGTACCTAAAATTAGGTACTTTTTTCTAACCGTGTAGGAGAAGTGGTAGAAGGAGTAAACGAAGAGCAAAATGACGCGAGCTGTGTTTTCCAAGTTCTAAGTCAGAGCCGGAGTGGCCAGACACCAATCACGATCGTTGAGCACCCACAGCTGATTCCGGCTAGGTGCTTGGTGTCGAATGACGACACCGCTCCGCTGCTGGACAGCTTCCTTCTCATCCAGCTACAAAACCAGGGAGCACGGGAACTGTACCGGATCCAAAAACGATCGTCGGAAGGTAAATTAATTAGTACGCCGACCATAATCCGTACCCTCTCCAGTACGCTCGTCACTGACTTATTTATTATTATTATTATTATTATACATCAACAGGCTTGCTAATATCAACCCAATGGTGTTATGGTTGAGGAAAAAAAACAATAGTCATAAAAACATACACGGCTAAAGGCAACTCAGCTTCGTAACACCATCTTGTCATCCTAGTGACGGTTGGAGGGGAGACGTGGTCTGAGACCAGAATCGGGTACAATCTCCCACATCAGATAGGAAGAAGGGATCGACTAGCAGTGGTCACATCGATGGCGGTAGTGGTGTGACCATTAAAGAAGGTGGGTTATCCATTGTGTATGCCTAAAACGTTTCAAATATACCAACAACTTGAGGAGTCTGACCTTGAACCACGGCAGGCTGGGAAGGAAAGAGCAGCTGATTAGATCCCTCAACTTCTGTTCAATGTCCGAGAGAGAGCCTCAGCAGGGGAGATAAACGTTGACCCCGCTGATTGGTATGTTACCTTAGAGGTGGACTATGGCGACAAGTATGTCTTCGCTGGACTTGACTATGTTGCATAAGTTCCTTCGAAGAACCCATATTGTCACGAAATGTCGAATGTCGATTCCTACCCTAATGACCCATTTGTATTTGTATCATCCAAGGCAATATTCCATAGACTCTACGGAGACACGGTTTATCTCTTGGAGGCCGAAACTCAGGAGGAAATGTCATTGGTCAACAGCGCTAGGTTCGGACTTTTATTTCAATAACTGTCGAAATTCCACCAGAGTAAAAGTTTCACTTTTAAGGGATAACCCCACATCCCACATGAAGAAGGCTGGAAGGTTACCTTGATCAATTCTTATTGAAGGAAGGCAGAGCAGATTCAGACGGTGTCTGGAAGAGGGTTGGAATAGCCGCGGAGTGTTCCCAGTTCGGGTGTGAAAACGAGGTCCACACCAGGGATGGGGTGCGCACCGGGGTCTGGACAGGCTCTTCTTGTTTAGCAAATCTTCGTCCATTGGGCGCCGGATTCGGCTCGGTTGTTCCGGGTCTTAGGTTACGGTCTACCGACGTCCTCACTATCCAGAGCTCCTGTTTTGTTCGTCCACGGCTTTACCTGAACACCGAGGTCGGTTCAATGTTCCTACTTCGGGTATAGCTTCTAGTGCGTCTCGACCGTTTGGTTAAAGCGGCGGTTCGGGTCATGTGTTTTTGGCCCGTTGGGGGAAGCAAGATAAGAGGAGATTGCTTGTAGGTTGAAGATGACGTTATGGCTTCGCGGCAGTCCGCCACTCTTTTTGCTGGTGAAACGCTGGGCATTGTAGGAAATTTTAAATAGCTTTGTCTGTTATATGCAACCGTAGAACCTGTTCATGCCAACGAAAAGCTGTCAAAAACTAGTAGTTTATCCACATTGATTAACATTGTTCAGTAACATCCAACAAAAAATATGCTTCACTGCTTATTACGACATAACATCGATGGCATCACTGCTTCAATCGAGCTCACACACACACAGTACTATATTCGGTCATCAACACACCCACACTAACAGACATCACGCAACCAATCGTACGTAGGAACCCTTACAGCGATTGATAAATTTGTTTTTTGTTACTCAGTTTGGCAGCCCGTTGCCAGCGTTAATCACCTAACATGTAGCCCATGTATTGCTTACTAAATGATATGTGTGTGCAAACGTGGTGCAATAATCATCGCGTTTCGTCGTCCCCCTAATGCTTGTTTGTGCTTTAACATTAATTTTAACATTTTCTTTCAATTTTCTTTTATTTGGTTTTGATTAATTAATAGTGTACATTCGTTTGCTTTTGGAAGATTCGGTTTACGTTCAGTGCTGAGTGCGTTTGTTGTGCTGAGTTGTTGCTGCTTGTTGTAGCAGGTTTAGAAACGAAAATATAAAAAGCGAAACAAGACTTTCGATTTTTCACAGACACATCGCCAACGTTCGCCCAATAAGGTCGCCACTGAAAACTGGCAACCCTGGAAACTGTCACCGTCGCTCGCCACGCGAGTTAGTGTGTTTTGACATTTTTTCTTTCAATATAACCTAAATTTCTCGTTCATTGTTTATCTAATATCTAAAGTTGTTTCTCATTTGCATTTTTTTGGTTGATTTTTCATGTTTGTTTTTTTGTTCATTTGTTTCAAATATATCATTCACGTATAGATATGAAACATTGAGATTCTCACGATCTGTTTGTAGCGTTTTGCACACTCACACGCACACCTTGTTCTGTTTCGTATCCTACGGTGTGCTTCGGTGTTTGGTGAAAGATGAATTGTTTTTTGAAGAATTGTCCTGTGTTTACAATATTTACAGAAAAAACAGAGTTGAGTGCCGTCAAAAACAGCCAGGGCCAGCTGAGATTCTCGTTCACATTTTTGTTACGTGTTCAAAGTTTGTTCGGCGTCGCGGTAAAATTGTGTTGTTGGTTGCTCTGCTTGTAGTGTTGGTAGTTTATGATTTCCTTAATGTTGAACGACATTTAAAGCTTTTTTTATTTTATCATATCAAGTTTTCTAAGTTTCTGATTTGTTTAGCTTTTGTTTATTTCGGTTGTTAGCTGCTGTTATCTGTTATTTTTCCCTATTATTTGTTTTCCAGCATCATAAGACTTACTCTATGCTCTCTGTTTTTGTCTAAATGATTCCACATCTCTGAATTTGTTTTGTAGTAGTGAAACACTGAAAACTTTCCTGTTTTGCTTGCATTGTTTTGCATATCGGCGGTAGTAGAATTCGATTAATTTTCTTCTTGTCTCGATGAAGAGTGACAATAATTAATTGACTAGTTAGGAGAACAAATAACTTTTTCAAGAATTATTCCGTTTTTCAGCCAATAAATCAAGCGTCTTCTGATGATTAACATTTTGTATTTGGCAAATTACCGTAAAATGTTAGGAATCTCATAATATCCGAAACTGCCTACACGCATATTTTGAGAAGCACGTTCTGCTCATTAAATTCTTTCCTGGACTAACAATCATTTAGACGCTTGCACACAATCCTGCGACTCAAACGTAACGAAATAAGCAGATAGAAGCACCTTCTTTCAGTTCATCACGTTCGTTAAAATTAAATTCCACTCTGACGTCGTTGCTGTACCTATTCAACGAATTTTCAGACAAACATAAACGAGGAAATAAAATCTTCAACTGGATAAAGTTGCCATGCCAATTTGCAGTGCCTACCTCGATTATCCTTGCCCCATGCGAGAGGCAAAACGCAACGATAAATGTTCAATTAGTTGAACAAGACTTTCAGTTAGTTTCTTTCCACAAACTTAACCTAACGAGTCAAAACGTTTCTAATAGTTCAACATTCAGCTACATTCAATTTTTTTATTCCCCTTCCAGCTTAAGCGTAACTTTTCTTTTCATTTTTCAACCACTGTACAAATTTCTCTAGACTGCTTTCAAGTAGCCCAACAACATCTTTTTCTTCCTTCCGTTCAGTCGAAAATGATAATCCCTTGGCTTGCGTTACGACTTTACGATATACAAAACTGATTAAACCGTGGGACGTTAACTGAATAGACCTTTCCCTTATCGAACTTTGCATTTTCTATGAAATCGTCTCTATGATGAAAGATTTTTGAAATATCTTTACTACATTCCTTCTTAGTCATTTTCTGCAGTATGTTCGGCAAAGTTTACTCCTGATGTCTGTCGTTAATGAATATGTGTCACCATTTCCACAAATCCTTATTTGGAAAATATTTGAATGGTTCTTCAAAAGGATTCCCGATGGTTTTTAGTAAAAATGTAATTCAGTAGCAACTACGGAGTTTTTTTTCTGACGAAAAGCCTTCCGTATTTCCAGAGAAAATTCTTTTTCAGCTTTTTTGTACAAAAAATCAACTAAAGCTGATCTAAGAGTTTTGATAAGTGATGCCACGATGTTCTAGAAGATTTCAAAACAGTTAGAATTTATCATTTTTCTATTATTGATAGTTATACTTTTTTTTTCTGCGGTGCAAATTCAAAAGGCTTAGAAGCCTCCTTTCAAAAGGCTTAGAAGCCTCCTTTCAAAAGGCTTAGAAGCCTCCTTTCAAGAGGCTCGGAAGCCTCCTTTCAAGAGGCTCGGAAGCCTCCTTTCAAGAGGCTCGGAAGCCTCCTTTCAAGAGGCTCGGAAGCCTCCTTTCAAGAGGCTCGGAAGCCTCCTTTCAAGAGGCTCGGAAGCCTTCTTTCAAGAGGCTCGGAAGCCTCCTTTCAAGAGGCTCAGAAATTTCCTTCTAAGAGACCAGGAAGCCCCCTTCAAGAGGCTCGGAAGCCTCCTTCAAGAGGCTCAGAAGCCTCCTTTCAAGAGGCTCAGAGCCTCCTTTCAAGAGGCTGGAAGCCTCCTTTCAAGAGGCTTGGAAGGAGGCTCAAGCCTCCTTTCAAGAGGCTCAGAAGCCTCCTTTCAAGAGGCTCAGAGCCTCCTTTCAAGAGGCTCGGAAGCCTCCTTCAAGAGGCTCAGAAGCCTCCTTTCAAGAGGCTCGGAAGCCTCCTTTCAAGAGGCTCAGAAGCCTCCTTCCAAGAGGCTCGGAAGCCTCCTTTCAAGAGGCTCAGAAGCCTCCTTCCAAGAGGCCTGGAAGCCTCCTTCCAAGAGGCTCAGAAGCCTCCTTCCAAGAGGCCTGGAAGCCTCCTCCAAGAGGCTCGGAAGCCTCCTTCCAAGAGGCTCGAAGCCTCCTTCCAAGAGGCTCAGAAGCTTCCTTCCAAGAGGCTCAGAAGCCTCCTTCCAAGAGGCCCAGAAGCCTCCTTCCAAGAGGCCCAGAAGCCTCCTTCCAAGAGGCTCAGAAGCCTCCTTCCAAGAGGCTCAGAAGCCTCCTTCCAAGAGGCTCGGAAGCCTCCTTCCAAGAGGCTCGGAAGCCTCCTTCCAAGAGGCTCGGAAGCCTCCTTCCAAGAGGCTCAGAAGCCTCCTTCCAAGAGGCTCGGAAGCCTCCTCCAAGAGGCCTGGAAGCCTCCTTCCAAGAGGCTCAGAAGCCTCCTTCAAGAGGCTGGAAGCCTCCTTCCAAGAGGCTCAGGAAGCCTCCTTCCAAGAGGCCAGGAAGCCTCCTTCCAAGAGGCTCAGAAGCCTCCTTCCAAGAGGCTCAGGAAGCCTCCTTCCAAGAGGCTCGGAAGCCTCCTTCCAAGAGGCTCAGAAGCCTCCTCCAAGAGGCCTGGAAGCCTCCTTCCAAGAGGCTCGGAAGCCTCCTTCCAAGAGGCTGGAAGCCTCCTTCCAAGAGGCCTGGAAGCCTCCTTCCAAGAGGCTCGGAAGCCTCCTTCCAAGAGGCTCAGAAGCCTCCTTCCAAGAGGCTCGGAAGCCTCCTTCCAAGAGGCTCAGAAGCCTCCTTCCAAGAGGCTGGAAGCCTCCTTCCAAGAGGCTCAGGAAGCCTCCTTCCAAGAGGCTCAGGAAGCCTCCTTCCAAGAGGCTCAGAAGCCTCCTTCCAAGAGGCTCAGGCCTCCTTCCAAGAGGCCTGGAAGCCTCCTTCCAAGAGGCTCAGAAGCCTCCTTCCAAGAGGCTCTGGAAGCCTCCTTCCAAGAGGCTCGGAAGCCTCCTTCCAAGAGGCTCGGAAGCCTCCTTCCAAGAGGCCTGGAAGCCTCCTTCCAAGAGGCCTGGAAGCCTCCTTCCAAGAGGCCTGGAAGCCTCCTTCCAAGAGGCTGGAAGCCTCCTTCCAAGAGGCTCGGAAGCCTCCTTCCAAGAGGCTGGAAGCCTCCTTCCAAGAGGCCTGGAAGCCTCCTTCCAAGAGGCCTGGAAGCCTCCTTCCAAGAGGCTCTGGAAGCCTCCTTCCAAGAGGCTCGGAAGCCTCCTCCAAGAGGCCTGGAAGCCTCCTTCCAAGAGGCTCAGAAGCCTCCTTCCAAGAGGCTCAGAAGCCTCCTTCCAAGAGGCTCAGAGCCTCCTTCCAAGAGGCTCAGGAAGCCTCCTTCCAAGAGGCTGGAAGCCTCCTTCCAACAGGCTCGGAAGCCTCCTTCCAAGAGGCTCGGAAGCCTCCTTCCAAGAGGCTCGGAAGCCTCCTTCCAAGAGGCTCGGAAGCCTCCTTCCAAGAGGCTCGGAAGCCTCCTTCCAAGAGGCTCGCAAGCCTCCTTCCAAGAGGCTCGGAAGCCTCCTTCCAAGAGGCTCGGAAGCCTCCTTCCAAGAGGCTCGGAAGCCTCCTTCCAAGAGGCTCGGAAGCCTCCTTCCAAGAGGCTCGGAAGCCTCCTTCCAAGAGGCTCGGAAGCCTCCTTCCAAGAGGCTCGGAAGCCTCCTTCCAAGAGGCTTTAATTTTATGGATCACAAACAGCATGAACGATTAAAAAAGGCTAACAGCTCTCAAGGTGCTCAATGACTGGCTGGACTGGACTGCAACAATTGTTGAAGGCATATCCATTGTTTTTCTATGGATCACAAGGGCATCAATCATATTTTCAAAGTTATTAGAGACCTTTGGCTATGCGTACAGATCTCAAGTCATGTAATCCAGAGAATAATTAGATCACTTGGAACGGAACATTTGCTGAAGGCTTATCCAATTTGGCTCAATGAATCAAAAAGGGCATAAACTAGCGAGACAAATGGCCTCTAGTTACACGTGTTGATCTTAAGGCCTATACTACAGCGAATTCTTGGATGACCTGAAACGGAACAGTTGTTAAAGGCGTACCCAATTTGGTTTCATGGATTAGAACGGGATTGAATCATTCTTAAGGTCACTCCTCACGGAATCCAAGTTTCAAAGTGCTCGCGTTTCGGGGGCACACCACTCGATACGGAGGCGGCGCACATCTATATTTTTTGTTGATTTAGCTTTGCTGCGTCGCAGCATGCGTGATAAAAATGACAGTTGTGTGTTGCTTCCGTATCGAGTGGTGTGCCCCCAAAAACGCGAGCACTTTTAAACTTGGATTCCGTTAGGAGTGACCTTTAAAAGAGAAGAGACAACAGCCCTTTGGTTACGCGTGTGGACCTCAAAGCCTAAAGTTACGAGAATGCTTGGATGACCTGGAAAGGAACAGCTATTGAAGGCGTATCCAATTTGGTTAGGGCATGAACCATTTTTTAAAAGAGATATCAGCCCGTTTGCTTTGCATCTAGAGATTAAGGCCGATACTCCAGGAAGCTCTTGGATGACCTGAAACGGAACAGTTATTGAAGGCGTATCCAGTTTGATTCTACGGATTAAAATGGTCTGAACCATTTTAGAAAAAGAGATAACAGCCCTTTGGTTAGGCATGTAGACCTTATTCCCTTTATTGCAGGGAGTTCTTGGATGACCTAATAAGTTTTTGTTTTTGAATAACCTTAAGGCATATCCAGTTTGATTCAACGGATTAGAAAGGGCATGAATCATTAAAAAAGATAACAGACCTTTCGTTACGTGTGTAGAAATTCTTGAATGAACTGAAAAGAGACAGCTATCGAGGGCACATGCAATTTGGTTTAATACATACAATAAAGCATGAAACATTTTTCAAAACAGATTCCGTCCCTTCGGATTCGAGAGTAGACCTTAATGCCTATACTCCAGGGACTTTTTGGATGACTTGAAACGGAACTGTTATTGAAGGTGTATCTAATTTTATTCTTCGGATTAGAAACGGCATGAACCATTTTTTTTAAAGCAGATAACAGCCCGTTTGTTACGCGTGTAGACCTCAAAGCCTAAGCTTCAAGGAATTCTCGTATGACCTGGAAAGGAATAGCTATTGAAAGAGTATCCAAATTGGTTTAGTAAATCAAATAAGGCGTGAGCCGTTTTCCAAAAATCATAAGGGTTGTGTACAAGACACGACCACCCGACGTAAACTACGTAAAACCGTTTGGTGAAAGCAAGTCTCATCATTCATGAATATTACAAAATTGTAATTACTTTTGAAACAACACTGGTTTCGAGCAATATTCAAAACATAAAATCCAACGATGGCAATCTGTTGCAGTGTAGCGGTAAAATCATAGAGCCAGCATCTGCATTTAAGTGAAATACTCTTGTGATATTCTGACTATCGAATGGTTGCTATTGTGTTAGTGATTAGGAATCCGCATGATCTGAAATCTGTACTTTTCAGGGCATTAAATTTTTCATTGCTGGAATTTGGTTTGACTGAGAGTAAATTCATGAGATTGTTGCGTTAAATCAGCAGCAGTAACGCAAAAAATCATTAGATTCAATTCATCATTTGACTTCTGCAGAGTTAGTGATTAAAAATCCATCCAAAAATAAAGACGCTATTAGCGTTTGGAATCTATCCTAATTTCGTGACAATCTCGAATTTGGAAATTTCCGTTTTACACCCTGTATCTGAGTCTTCCACTAAGACGTAGATTACGTCAAGAACACGTCCGTACGTACTGCTGTCTCGAACTGGGGGAGCGTGTATGCTACCACGCTGAAAATGATACTTTGGACTCCGCAAGACGCTCCGATCAAATAGAGTTCGCCGCCGTACCAAACTGACTATTTACAAAACGCTCATTAGACCGGTAGTCCTCTACGGACACGAGACCTGGACGATGCTCGTGGAGGACCAACGCGCACTTGGAGTTTTCGAAAGGAAAGTGCTGCGTACCATCTATGGTGGGGTGAAGATGGCGGACAGTACGTGGAGGAGGCGAATGAACCACGAGTTGCATCAGCTGTTGGGAGAACCATCCATCGTTCACACCGCGAAAATCGGACGACTGCGGTGGGCCGGGCACGTAGCCAGAATGTCGGACAGTAACCCGGTGAAAATGGTTCTTGACAACGATCCGACGGGCACAATAAGGCGAGGTGCACAGCGGGCAAGGTAGATCGGAAGATGACTTGCGGACCCTCCGTAGACTGCGTGGTTGGCGACGTGTAGCCATGGACCGAGCCGAATGGAGAAGACTCTTATATACCGCACAGTCCACTTCGGCCTTAGTCTGAATAAGTAATAATAATAATATGCTACCACGCGCGCGGGGCAGAGCATTTTTCTTATAACCAAAAAAGATGGCTCATTAGTCCCTCCTCTTTGTTGTCCGGTATGACTGCAAATATTGTGTAACCGTCAAACACTCACCAAAGGGGCGTGGCTACAGGTTCAGCTGTATTGATTACAAAAAAGCAGCTCGTCCGCGCGCGCGAGCCATTTCGTTCGAGATGTCGTGGAGACCAGACCATGGTACCACCTTCGGCATCGGTGGAGCTCCTACCGGTAATTTTATTCCTGGCGATGGTGTGGGTCGCGCGGTCGTCGTCGTCAGCATCAACAGCACTCAGATGGAATTTTCTTGCGTGTTTCTCTACGATGGTGGCTATGGTGGTGTATATTTCTGCTACGGTTATTTCTGAAGTACCATTGATTCGCTGTCTTCAGTGAAAGCATCTGTTGCAGTGTAGCGGTAAAATCATAGAGCTAGCATCTGCAGCTGTCCTTTTCAGGGCATTAAATTTTTCATTGGAGGAATTTGGTTTGACTGAGAGTAAATTCATGAGCTTGTTGCAATAAATCGGCAGCAGTAACGCACCAATTCATAAGATTCAATTCATCATTCGACTTCTGCAGAGTAAGTGATCAAAAATCCATCGAAAGATAAAGACGCTATTAGCGTTTGAAATCTATCCTAATTTCGTGACGGTCTCGAATTTGGAAATTTCCGTTTTACACCCTGTATCTGAGTCTTCCCCTTAGACGTCAAAACGTCAAGTTTACGTCAAAAAATTATTTCAACTTAACCATCCTTCCAAACATAATGGTGGTCCTGAAAAGAACCGATTCATTTCCACTTATGTGCCTCATCAACATCACGGCGTTGATTGCCAGATTCAAAGATGCTGTTGGGAACACGGATGAAAAGATGTACTGCTGTTGCCTCGACCGCCACCACGAACGACAAATTTCATCCGCATCATCACTAATAAATCTCAATCAACGAGCCCTCCCGTGCGAACGAAATCGTCTGCGATTTTAAAGGAATGCATCACGCTTGAATTTTCAATGCTAAAACGCATCATTCCACTCATTTGCCAAATCATCATTTTGGTTTAAACGTATTCGAAATTAATTTGGGGGCAATTTATTGCTTACATATACATGAGAGAGTGTCTAATATTTTATGCGACGTCAGTTCACTGTTTTTAACAAAGGAGAACATAAGAAAACATACGATGATTCAACTCATGAGTTTTAAGGTGCTGAGTTGGATGCATTTCAACTAACGCTTGATTAGAATCGTCCATGAGTTTTGAGATTTTGAGTTTTTACCGCCACAGACCAAACCACAGGCGTTATCGCTGGAACCGCCCTGGTCCGTTCTCCGTAACATCCAGAATGAAAATGACGCGCGCACGCAAAACACGGGGCTTTTTATACACAGGGAAAACGAAGCAGTGGATCAAAAGGCCCGTACGTTACTGCAATCTGATGTCCGTGTTGGGGATTTATGAACGGGATTGAATTTTTCACCCGGTTTGGAAAGAAATAACATTTTCAATAGTTTAACGTTGATAATCAATAGTATCAATAGAATTGGCAAATTGCTGGAGAGTTTCCGAATCGATTGATAAGCAAATGTCGAAAATTCATCGAAAAATAAAGGTGGTATTACCGTTTGAAATCTTACATGATTTCGTGACGGTCCCCAATTTGGAAATTTTCATTTTGCACCCTGTATCCGAGGCTTCCCCTTAGACGTAGTTTACGTCAAAAAAGATTTCGTCCCTTCGAATACGCGTGTAGCCCTTAAGGCCTATACTCCAGGGATTTTTTGGATGACCAGAATGGAGCTGTTAATGAAGACGTATTCAATTTGATTCTACGGATTAGAAATGCCATGAACCATTTTTAAAAAGAGATAACAGACCTTAAGTTACGCGAGTAGAACTTATGGCCTTTGTTACGCGTGTAGACTCCTTAAAATTCTTGGATGACCTAGAATGGAAGAATTGTTTCAGGCAAACGTTGAAGAAGCACTAAAACTTCTTAGTTCATTGGGTTTCTAAAAGTGCTTTCTTATATACCTATTCATTTTTGGATGTCAATTATGTTCAAAAAATTTTGTACGTCACCTGCCGTAAAGAGAAGTCCGTAAAACGAAGTGACGTATAAAAAAGTGCCGTAAAAAGAGGGTTAAGTTTACCTAGTTTTATCTGCGGCTTACGAGGGCCATCCAGGAATAACCATGATAAAGAATCACTTAAGGTGATTATACAATAAAGCCAGAAATCGGCCATTTTGTAAACCACGTGCTTTTCCAATATGTTTTTCAAGAGCACGAGATAAAAGAACCATAACGCATATGAGGCTGGAAAAATGGTAGATCGTTTGCTTAGTTATGCTGAACAATCATAATTTGAGTTTCGGCACTGTACGAAAACTATAACGCCAGATTTGGGCTTTTGGAAATGTATGTAGATAAACGTGTGGTGAATTTGAAATTCACCACGGGCTTCATTCTTTAATCACCTTAAGATCAAACGTATGTTGGCCGAAATTGGACGCCGATGTACAAAAATATGTAACAAACTGCAGAGGTTATACGCTTATGTCAGTACCGGATCCACCTGAATCAATTGTTCGTAGTTAATTTCTTTCGTACCTAATGGCCTACACACACCATCGATTTTCTTGGGCCTTTACCAGAGAGACAAAACTTGTTCGTGGTAATCGATTACTACTTCAAATTTATTGAAGTTTGCGAGATGCAATCCACTACTTCAAACGATATGATTAAGGACAATCTCGGAGTCCAAAAATAAATTCACTCGCGTTTTCAACGGCACACCACTCAATATGAAAGCATCGCACAACTGTCATTTTTATAATTCCACGCATGTTGCGATGCAGCAAAGCTGAAATAATAAAAACAAAAGTTGTCCGTTGCCTCCGTATTGAGTGGTGTGCCCTTGAAAACGCGAGTGAATTTAGTTTTGAATTCTGTGATGCTTGTCCTTAATAACTGGCAATCATATTTGGTAGGTATGGTATTCCATCTTTCATAAGGGCAGATAACGGTCCACAGTATAACTTGTTAAACCAAGTTGACTGTGTGGAGATCAAAGAATTTTGCGAATCAACTGGATTCAAAATGTTCAACACAATTCCTTACTGGCCACAATCTAACGGCGAAGTGGAACGACAAAATGGATCCATTTTGAAAAGGCTCCGCATCGCACAAGAGTTAGGACTTGACTGGAGAAAGGAATAGAGCTTGCTGACGTTTACTCATCCTTCTCTCTCAAGCGCATGGGAAGGATAGAATTTGTTTTCATCGGGAAACGCTTCGGAAAAACAGCTCTATTGCGCGACACGTGACCGTTGCGTAACTCACTTGGCTCCGGCCGCCAGATGCCAGCACCAGTAAATATTGCATATGTCGCAGATTCCACCGTTTGAAGTCGCCCTCTGGTCGATCTAGATTTCTCGGTGACCAGGATAATCCGAATATCCATATGTAGAAGACGGCGATGTGCCACCTGCCTTAGGCGAGGATGTCCCAACAGGAGAAATATTGCGAGAAAAGAGAAAAAATCTAATTTTGCGGAGCAAAGAAGAAGAAGCAGACTAAGCGTCGGAAACTTCAAAATGGCATGCACTGTACGAAAAGTGTTGATATTTCTTGATATCAAGAAGATTTGAGAAATCTAAAATGTTTCAAAATCATATAAATATATGACAAAATGCCTTAAAAGTATCATAAAACTTGTTTAAAAAATATAGCGGCATGTACCACTCGTTTAAAGTTGCATATTTTCGTTGATTTCAATAATCAACATTCACACCGAAAAAAATAAACCAAACATTTTTACCGTGCAACAAGTGATTTGACGTTTGCGGAACAGCTTTCCGACAGTCGACCGTCGGACCCCGGTTCGAATTTTTCAATCTTCTCGCAATAGATGAGTTCAGGAGGCAAAACTGGTTTGATCTCCATCGGTAAGAGCTGTCTGTGAGCTACTTGTGAAAGACAGTAGTGCCTCGATTGAATGGAGGTTCGGTTCGGGAATATGGAAAGAGTATGGAAAGCTACCCGCTAGAGGCGAGGGTATTCCGACTATAGAAGTGAATTGCAGGGAATGATGAGGGCATAGGGACCGTATCGAATCTTATAGAGTCGAGCAAAGAGAACTCCGATAGCAGAAGGAAAAGAGAGTTGGAAGTCTCCATAAATATACAGAAATATGTTAGGAAAAAATGCAATTGAAAATTCTGTTTTTTTTTATAGGGAAAGGTCCATTGTTACCGTTTTTGTCCATGGTTTCGCGTACATTTTGATAAACTTTCGGAAGCTTTTTCCTAAATTCAACTAAAATTAATGCCCTTTCTTAATTTCAAGTGAACAAAAAAAACTGTAGGACGAAACTAACCTTGCCCTTAACGCGAATATGCTTTTCAAGTCCGTTTCCTATGGCTTTGACAATGACACATGACACTTGTAGTTCCAGTTCTATGTCTGTGTTCAATTGTTTTCACACTAACCAAAGCTTCGAGCTCACTACACGGTTCGTCTGTTGCGACTCTGTTCTGGGTTATTTTATGGATTTGTTTTTTCTTCTCTGGTTCTCTATGTGACAGTTGATTTTTGCCTAAACGTTCGTTCTACTATGGTACCGTTTCACAATCCTCTGTAATGGCTTGATTGTTTGTTTCATTTTTTTTCTTCTGCTAAAATGTGATTAGCGTATGGGTTTAGTCTCGTGTGAGTGCCAGTGTGTCACATTTTCACAAACAAATTCGCACTGCTACAGTGCGTGTCAACGATTCACATAATATACATTGATACGAAGATGTGTTTTTTATCTCATATTTTTTTTCGTAGAAGTTGAAAATAAGTTTTGAGGTAAAAATATCGTCATATTTAGTTTTTTTTTTTTTCATTTTATCTAATTCTGTGGTCTTTTGTTTTCGTCTTTCATTAAGCCGTCCGAAGTTGGTATTTGTGGTTTACCACAAATCACTTATCGTCGTACATACCTTAATCTGCGTCGCTTAAAATTACTTACATTCTCTCACACGTAACGATTTGGCTCTGTACAAATGTGTGGATGCGAAGGTGTGCTTTTTGATGGCGGGGCTCGTCAAGGAGATGCAGCCGGTTGATCTGGAATAGTCGAACAGAGATGGAAATGATATATTATATGTTTTTTAAAGTGTGTAATAATAACATTACAATTATTGTAATTATGGTAATACCAATATTCAAATAAAACTTTATAGCTGCAATGAATCTTACAAACACCCACGACGCGATTGTGGGGTAAATTAGAAACGTATAACAAAGCTTTCAATGCTACTGTTGAGCAGTAACTACAATTATTTTCTCTCAACTGCATTTAAGTAAGTTTTTTTTAGAATTCTCTTGTAAGTAGGAATAATTCACACTATTATCGTCAAGGAACTTCCAGAGACTTCGCATTTTCGAGCCATAGTAAAAATCTATCGTTCGATCTGAATTCCGTGAAGTCCAACAGCCATAAACCTCATGACAAAAACAGAATCTTTCAAATCAACTGAAAAATTCAATCTCAGAACTCCTCACCAAAGTAGAAGGCTGATGGGATTTCTAATAACGGATATGTCCACACTCCGCAACAACCCACTCGGTTGGAAACCTGCAACCCGTCGCCCATGTTCACTGCGTCCGTCAAACAAATGGGGAAGCATTAATTACCGAAATATACTAAATCCAATTTCGTCCGTGGTTCCAACCACTTGGGGTATGTCTGCTCGGTCTTCCTTAACTGCCACCGTCGTCGTCGTCGTCATCGTCGGTCGTGGGGAGACTTCGTTTCATCTCCGCTGGTCGCCGGTTCTGACAGAATCAGAACCACAATCTGCCGAGAATAGGACGCAGCGTCAGGCCATGCGTGCGTGCCGGCATGAGAAGTCATAAACGCACGTGCGGCTCTGGGTCTGACGATTTGTCTGCCGGTTTTTTTTTTACGATGCCTTCCAGTCAGATACAGCCAGTGAGGCAGTTAGGATGGTGAATTTAATTATACTGATGATGATGACTGCGCTATGATGATGAAATCCGGCAGTCGTCCGCACCAGCAATCCAAGGAGGCACTGCCAGGGCAAGTGAATAAATGTTCCAGCTGTAAAATTGTCAAAACTCTTCAAAGCTGGAAAAGGTGATCTTTCGGTGAAATTTAAATAAAATGTGCTAAATGGCTTAAATAAAATTGGTTCAAGTTCAGTTCGAGGTGAGTTCGAAACTTTGCATCGCAAACTTCCGCTGTACTATCGAACGAATACATTTCCGACCGCTGCTGGTCACATTTCCCACCCAAAGGTCTCAGGACGTTTCCGTACGTTGAACAGCTGACATAAATTTGTGTGCGTGTGTCAGTAGTGGCGGAAGTTGATTTCATTTGCACGAGTTAATGAAAAGAAAGGTCTAATTTGTTTTAATTTTTATTTAATTTTCCTATGGGGTTCTCGAGAAGAGTGAGGCTATGTAACCATACACGTTTTATTTGTTCGTTGCGGGTGGAACAGGGAAGAATGCGAATGGGAAAGTTTTAATGCGCCCTCGGGGGGAAATGGTGAAATTGAAAGTCGACTCACACTGATCGTAATAATGGACGGTACGTACAACCCATCAGATTTACCTTCGTTTGAAGGTGACCTTCCGAGAATTGTGTTTGATTGTTGATAGGAAAGCGGTTGGATAAACTTTCCCTCTTCAAATTTACTGCCCATAGAAGTATGACAGTATTTACTTTTCCTAGGAGAAGAATAAAAGCATCCGTGTCTGGAGCTCGGTGACACGTGTCTTGTGCAGAATGGAAATCACGACAAACTTCAGCGTAAATATTGATTTAGTGTATCCCCAGGCAATCACTTCTACCGATTATTCAGATGAACAATTTTCTAAATGGTCAGCGGACTTTGAGTCTCGATAATACGTGGAAGAACGGTACCCAGGTAACAAAGTTCATCGTGGAAAGATTGACACTTTGTTTTCTGGAAAGTTGACACTAATAAAATGGATTCCAGACTACCTTCGGAGGTATTTGTTTTCCGAGCTTTTGAACCGAAGATTTAACGATTATTGAGTAATTCCCTTTGGCTTCAATCGATTCCACATGTTAAGGCTAAGGTCTCATATGTTCAGTATGTATTTACAGTCGCCTCTCCACATCTCGATATTGAAGGGACCATCGAGATAGGGAGAGATCGAGGAATGCAAGGGAAATTGAAATGGGTACTAGATCGAAAAAAGCTCGTTGCTATGAAAAACGACAACAAAACCAATGTCGTTTTCTGTTGTTGATGTGTTTGTTTTTGTCCAAAGATGGTCTAGTATCCTAAAAATTTGAACTTATCGACATAAGGAGAGTGAATTCTGAACACAATATGATCAGAACACATCGAGATAGAGAGATATCGAGATAGGGAGGTTATCGAGATGTAGATAGCCCAAATGTATGTAGATTGAAGGGGCTGGGGAAATCATCGAGAGATATCGAGATATAGAACATCGAGATGTAGGGAGTCGACTTTATTTACTGTAGTAAGTATTGTGCTTGGTAGTGACAGATGGATTTTTGGGAATATTGACTGCACTTTGACTACACGCTGAAAAAAGATGCTTTAATGATCAGTTTACATTCTCCCCTGTAAAAGTTATACAAAAACATTTATTCAGCAATAAGCAATAAATATTATTACTATTATCATGACATATGAATTTAATATTTAATATTTATTTAATATTTAATAACAAATATATACAACTATATACTCCACAATTTCAATATTGAACATTTTCTCTTTTGCGGTGCTATTTATCTCACATTTGGGTTGTTTTGTGTTTTGTGTACTGTGACAATAACAAATAATAAACGATCGCTGTTGTTGACAAACAACTTTGAAATCTTTGGAATAGTTCGGAAGTATAGATTTTTTTCCCAAATAAACACAGTTTTCAATATCCAATAAACAGGAGTTTTGGAGATCTATTGTGAGTAATTCGAATTAATTATTTACTCATGACCCTCTTTGCTATGACGTGCGATATTTGGTTCACAGACCTCGTATCAGGGATGCGAACGAAAGCTGCAGTAATGAATTGAACTATTCTGTGTAGTGAAATTGTGTTTATTGATAACAATGGCCAAAAGATTCCGTCATGGGCTGGGAAAATGATCCAAGTTTCTGTGATACGTGCAAGTTTGTTATCATCCAAGATCAAACACAAAAACGTCACATCACTATCGATAAAGTCGATACCAAACTGTTGATATCATGGAAAGACAAGGAAATGAGAATTCATGTGCACATTTATTCGAATTCGGTGACGAGCAAGTCACTTTGGGATTTAGTCGATAAACAGCTAATTCGATTCCAAAATGCGGACCGTGCAAGCGCACCCAGCAACCAAAGTGTAACAATCCTGACAAATGAATTACAGGACTTCCTGATCAAATTCTTCCGTTCTGCGCCACTTTCGGAGGCTATACTGCAAAACCTCTTTTTGCGCCCAAAACGGGGGAGCGTAAATGGAATCAGAGCGTAAAAAGAAGGAGCATTATTTGAAATTTTGAGCGTAAAAGGAGGGAGCGCTATTTGGAATTTGAAGCGTAAAAAAAGTTTGCAATCTTTTAGGTAAGCAAAGTTTGATATTTAACGCAGCTTTATTAGGGTCGTCCAAATTGTTTTCGTAATCATGGTCGTCCCATTGTTTTAGCGCTGAGGCCTTAAGATGTTCTTGGTACGCCAAGAAAGCAAGAAGTCATAATTACGGAGGTTGATCTACAGACCTTGACTCTATAGAGTTCGTAGACTACCTGGAACTCACGACAACAACAAGAACTACTCGAAATACAAACATATATCAGGAAGAAGTCACACAATTTGTTTATTCTTCAATAACTGCCTCCGTTTCGGAAGGTGATCCACATACCTTGACTCTATGGAGTTTGAAGACTACCTGGAGCCCACGACAACAACAAGAACTACTTGGAATACAAACATATACCGAGAAGGGATCACACAACTTGTTTATTCTCCGATAGCTGCCTCCATTACGGAGGTTGATCTACAGACCTTGACTCTATGGAGCTCGTACAACAACAACATCAAGAACTACTTGAAATACAAACATATACCAAGAAGGGGTCACACAACTTGTTTATTCTCCAATAGCTGCCTCCATTACGGAGGTTGATCTACAGACCTTGACATTATGGAGTTCGTAGACTACCTGGAGCCCACGACAACAACAAGAACTACTTGGAATACACACATATACCAAGAAGGGGTCACACAACTTGTTTATTCTCCAATAGCTGCGTCCATTACGGATGTTGATCTACAGACCTGGACTCTATAGAGTTCGTAGACTACGTGGAGCCCACGACAACAACAATAGCTACTTGGAATACAACCATATACCAAGAAGGGGTCACACAACTTGTTTATTCTCCGATAGCTGCCTCCATTACGGAGGTTGATCTACAGACCTTGACTCTATGGAGCTCGTACAACAACAACATCAAGAACTACTTGAAATACAAACATATACCAAGAAGGGGTCACACAACTTGTTTATTCTCCAATAGCTGCCTCCATTACGGAGGTTGATCTACAGACCTTGACATTATGGAGTTCGTAGACTACCTGGAGCCCACGACAACAACAAGAACTACTTGAAATACAAACATATACCAAGAAGGGGTCACACAACTTGTTTATTCTCCAATAGCTGCCTCCATTACGGAGGTTGATCTACAGACCTTGACTCTATGGAGTTCGTAGACTACCTGGAGCCCACGACAACAACAAGAACTACTTGGAATACAAACATATACCAAGAAGGGGTCACACAACTTGTTTATTCTCCGATAGCTGCCTCCATTACGGAGGTTGATCTACAGACCTTGACTCTATGGAGCTCGTACAACAACAACATCAAGAACTACTTGGAATACAAACATATACCAAGAAGAGGTCACACAACTTGTTTATTCTCCAATAGCTGCCTCCATTACGGAGGTTGATCTACAGACCTTGACTCTATGGAGTTCGTAGACTACCTGGAGCCCACGACAACAACAAGAACTTCTTGGAATACACACATATACCAAGAAGGGGTCACACAACTTGTTTATTCTCCAATAGCTGCCTCCATTACGGAGGTTGATCTACAGACCTGGACTCTATAGAGTTCGTAGACTACCTGGAGCCCACGACAACAACAAGAACTACTTGGAATACAAACATATACCAAAAAGAGGTCACACAACTTGTTTTTTCTCCAATAGCTGCCTCAATTACGGGGGCTGATCTACAGACCTTGACTCTATGGAGTTCGTACAACAACAACATCAAGAACTACTTGGAATACAAACATATACCAAAAAGAGGTCACACAATTTATTTATTCTCCGATAACTGCCTCCATTACGGAGGTTGATCTACAGACCTTGACTCTATGGAGTTCGTAGACTACCTGGGGCCCACGACAACAACAAAAACTACTTGAAATACAAAAATATACCAAGAAGGGGTCACACAACTTGTTTATTCTCCGATAGCTGCCTCCATTACGGAGGTTGATCTACAGACCTTGACTCTAAGGAACTCGTACAACAACAACATCAAGAACTACTTGGAATACAAACATATACCAAGAAGAGGTCACACAACTTGTTTATTCTCCAATAGCTGCCTTCATTACGGAGGTTGAGCTACAGACCTTCACTCTATAGAGTTCGTAGACTACCTGGGGCCCACGAGAACAACAAGAACTACTTGGAATACAAACATATACCAAGAAGGGGTCACACAACTTGTTTATTCTCCAATAGCTGCCTCCATTACGGAGGTTGATCTACAGACCTTGGCTCTATGGAGCTCGTACAACAACAACATCAAGAACTACTTGGAATACAAACACATACCAAGAAGAGGTCTCACAACTTGTTTATTCTCCAATAGCTGCCTCCATTATGGAGGTTGATCTACAGACCTTGACATTATGGCGTTCGTAGACTACCTGGAGCCCACGACAACAACAAGAACTTCTTGGAATACAAACATATACCAAAAAGAGGTCACACAACTTATTTATTCTCCAATAGCTGCCTCCATTACGGAGGTTGATCTACAGACCTGGACTCTATAGAGTTCGTAGACTACCTGGAGCCCACGACAACAACAAGAACTACTTGGAATACAAACATATACCAAGAAGAGGTCACACAACTTGTTTATACTCCGATAACTGCCTCCATTACGGAGGTTGATCTACAGACCTTGACTCTATGGAGTTCGTACCACAACAACATCAAGAACTACTTGGAATACAAACATATACCAAAAAGAGGTCACACAACTTATTTATTCTCCAATAGCTGCCTCCATTACGGAGGTTGATCTGCAGACCTTGACTCTATGGAGTTCGTAGACTACCTGGAGCCCACGACAACAACAAGAACTACTTGGAATTCAAACATATACCAAGAAGGGGTCACACAACTTGTTTATTCTCCGATAACTGCCTCCATTACGGAGGTTGATCTACAGACCTTGACTGTATGGAGTTCATAGACCACCTGGAGCCCACGACAACAACAAGAACTACTTGGAATACTAACATATACCATGGAGGTGTTACACAACTTGTTTATTTTTCAATAACTGCCTCCATTACGTATGTTGATCTCCAGGCCATGAATCTATGGAGTTCGTAGACTACCTGGCATCAGTGACAACATCAAGAACTACTTTGAATACAAACATATACCAAGAAGGGGTCACACAACTTGTTTATTCTTCAATATCTGCCTTCAATACGAAGGTTGATCAACAGACCTTGAATATATGGAGTTCGTAGACTACCTACAACCCATGACAACAGGTAATACCACTTCGCATGTAAGCTTAAGTTCTGTTCCTAGAACATCCGCAGTACTTAGATCATCTAAAAACAACCTCCGAAACTAATCCAAATTTGCTTCATATAAATGCTCAAAACTTTTTTTTCGCTCCTATAGGGCGTAAAAAGAGGGAGCGTTATTTCGAATTTCGAGCGTAAAAAGAGGGAGCGTTATTTGGAATTTTGAGCGTAAAAAGAGGGGCGCAAAAAGAGGGAGCGTAAAAGCGTACAGTACGTATGGAAACATCACGGAATGGATTATCAGTAGCAACCACGATCAACGATGGATTCATGAACGAGTTAGTAAAGTTGGAAGCTGAGGCAGATCAATTAATCGAATTCTGGAAAAGAGTGAAGCGGCGCATACAAGGATTAAGGTCACGTTCAACAATAAGCTCTAGTCTTATATCTGCAATGTCAGAAACGTTGCGTCCAGAGGAGAATGAGTTGAGTCACTTATTGGTGGATCGTTTTATTGATTTGCAAGATGTCGATCATATGTGATGATATTGATACTGATGTACTGATTGTATCACTGTTTTATGGAATCCAATAAATAGTTACAATTTTTATTTATGTTCTACTATTCGAATGATAGATCTTTGCTACTTTTAGACAATCCTATTTCAAGATTAAAAGTCCCACAGGGTAGATATCCACAGTGCCGGAAAATTTGAGTACAATCGTAGAACAAAAACTCGGTGAAAGTGGAAATTGCTACGTGTGAAAGATTTTCACGGTGATTTTCTTTATATGTTCGTTTCATAATACTCTTAGTAAGCCCAAACACCAATTCAATGGGGTTGAAGAAAGGGCAGTATGGTGGAAGAAAAATGGGTAATATTCCAATTGACCGTAAATACAGCGCAATTTATTCCTTCTAATTCTTCGTCCACATATATAGATATACATGTAGACAAGGAATCAGAAGAAATAAGTTTTGGCTGGACATTTCGGGTAAATTCCGAAGCAAATTCGTCTGAATAATAGATTTAAATTAGTTATGATCCGATCGGAGAGGAAATGTGCCAATAAATAAGGGTCTACTTACATGCAAAGAGCCGCCAGGAGCAATTTTGTTTCTATTTTTAATAAATATGCAAGTATTTCGAATTCAGCACAAAATCGTTTCGTTGTAGTATTTGTTTATGGATGCAAAAGTTGTGAACGATGAATAATGCATACACACAGAAGCCGTCTGATTTCAGCGTAATTTAGCTACAATTTCAAAAAAAAATGCTGCTACCATTGCTCAAAGCTAATTATAATGCAATATTTCCACCGCAAACTCATTATATAAACCAAGATAGAAACTGCGCAAGGAATTGAAATACCTTGCATCATAATATGATGATGCTTCCAACTACAAAACTATGCCAACGTTGGGCTAAGCCTGCTTGGTTTCCACTCGTCATTACAAATGCATGAAAAACAGAAAATCGCAGCAACCATCTGCCCGATGGTTTACGACCATCCAGTGGGATCCAAATATCAATTTTTACGATTCTGCATCCCCACACTAGGTAGGTACTACTCTCTCAAGTGCTTACGGTTGCGGCTATTTATTGCCAATAACCTTGACTGGTAACACTCGTAACGAAAGCATGCTCCTGATGCCAGAGGATCCATCAGCGTCTGAAGTTTCATAAAGCATATAGAGCTTGAAAAAAAATCGATTCTCTCACCGAAAAAAAAAATTGCTCACCAAATAATAACGGTGACTATCAACAAGTGAAAGATGAAAGGATACTCTTAATACTTGTTTTTATTTGCCTTACCCTTACAGGGCAAATCCAGGGTCGAATGATGGATAAGCGATACCACAATCAATCATTTGGAATGGACCTTTTTAGATTTCTTTGCTGCATCCTTCGTTATTTCTGCAATAGAGTGTTACATTTTTTTTGCTAAAAAGTTTCTCAAATGTTGATGTTATTTGATTAGTTTCATTCTGTGTTAAAAAATGTTGAAATTAAATTTTGTTTTAGTGATGATTTTTATTTTTATTTTTTGTAGCTTTACGTCCTGCATCTTCAATTCAAATTTTGATCATAAATTGAGACATTCTATACTGCATTACTTACCCACAAGGATATCGCATTACGACGGCCAATCTCATGCCCAAAGAAGGTCAGAGAACCCGAACAAGGCGACGGCTTTGCTACGTAGTTTGGCTCTTTCATTCTCGTCGCCGCCACCGGCCGGGAGCGACCGGTGTCCACTCCCTCGGTCACAATCACACCTCACCTCGCCGGGCTGATTTTTCAGATAATCCTATTCGAAACCAATGACCGAACCGTGTCGGTATAGCCACGTACTCTTGGTGTCCCCGGCCGACTGACTAAAGAAAATCCAGTAACATGAAGATGGGCGCAAAAGAGAACCGGTCTTCCACATTGGCCGGATAATCCCGGAGACCGGGGAAAAAAGATGATACGCACGAACACTGGCGCCGGCAATGCGGCGCGATGCTGGCTGGCTCGAGATATGACAGCATCGAGGCCGACGAAGGTGGCCGCCGATGGCGGGGAAAAGGAAAAGTCATATCCTTCGGAGGATGTATCCTGAGAAAGGATGATTTCGTGACAGAAATGGTAAATAAAATTCCGACGCCAAGCGACGGGGAAGGTCACCTGGGAGGGAAAAATGTGATCGAATTTGATTCGGGAGTTTGGGCGGAAAAAACACCTCAGGAAATTTTGGCACGAACTGTGATGGAATGAGAATATACTAAGGAGCGGCAAGGATCAGAGGAAGCCAGATTGAAAAGATGTCGATGGTAAATCAATGCAACTTACTGGCAGTAGATGCTTTTTAGAAAGTTGTGGAAATCCGCTCATTTGTTTCGTGGTTTTATGTGAAACTCATACTGCCCATGATCGCATATTTGTAGCACTCGCATCTTTGTTCATTTTGTAAAAAGCCTGTGAATCGTTCAGAAAGCTCAATTTACTGCATCTAATCCCACAACAGTAAAATAGGCTTTACTATCTTGCTTACCTGTGGTAAGCTGGAAATGACTGAAATTGTGGGGAAGATTGACAAACGATGTACACAATCATTCAAAATGCAAATGTTACAAATATGCGATCATGGATAGCATAGGTGCAGCCCAATATGGTTTAACACTAAGGTGATAGAGGACTACGTATGTACATGGAAGAACTAAACTACCCAAAAGTAAGTTCAATCCACTCACCTTCGCACTTCCAAACGGGCTTGTGTCTCCTTGCAAAAGGGCTCGGAAGCCTCCTTTCAAGAGGCTCGGAAGCCTCCTTTCAAGAGGCTCGGAAGCCTCCTTTCAAGAGGCTCGGAAGCCTCCTTTCAAGAGGCTCGGAAGCCTCCTTTCAAGAGGCTCGGAAGCCTCCTTTCAAGAGGCTCGGAAGCCTCCTTCCAAGAGGCTCGGAAGCCTCCTTTCAAGAGGCCCGGAAGCCTCCTTTCAAGAGGCCCGGAAGCCTCCTTTTAAGAGGCCCGGAAGCCTCCTTCTAAGAGGTTCGGAAGCCTCCTTTCGAGAGGCCTGGAAGCCTCCTTCCGAGAGGACTGGAAGCCTCTTTCAAGAGGCTCGGAAGCCTCCTTTCAAGAGGCTCGGAAGCCTCCTTTCAAGAGGCCTCAGCCTCCTTTCAAGAGGCTCAGAAGCCTCCTTTCAAGAGGCCTGGAAGCCTCCTTTCAAGAGGCTCAGGAAGCCTTCTTTCAAGAGGCTCAGAAGCCTCCTTTCAAGAGGCTCAGGAAGCCTCCTTCAAGAGGCCCCAGCCTCCTTTCAAGAGGCCCGGAAGCCTCCTTTCAAGAGGCCCGGAAGCCTCCTTTCAAGAGGCTCAGGAAGCCTCCTTTCAAGAGGCCTGGAAGCCTCCTTTCAAGAGGCTCAGCCTCCTTTCAAGAGGCCCGGAAGCCTCCTTCAAGAGGCTCGGAAGCCTCCTTTCAAGAGGCCTGGAAGCCTCCTTCAAGAGGCTCAAGCCTCCTTTCAAGAGGCCTGGAAGCCTCCTTTCAAGAGGCCTGGAAGCCTCCTTCAAGAGGCCTGGAAGCCTCCTTTCAAGAGGCCCGGAAGCCTCCTTCAAGAGGCTCAAGCCTCCTTTCAAGAGGCCTCGGAAGCCTCCTTTCAAGAGGCTCAGAGCCTCCTTCAAGAGGCTCGGAAGCCTCCTTTCAAGAGGCTCAGAAGCCTCCTTTCAAGAGGCTCAGAAGCCTCCTTTCAAGAGGCCCCAGCCTCCTTTCAAGAGGCCTGGAAGCCTCCTTTCAAGAGGCTCGGAAGCCTCCTTTCAAGAGGCCCGGAACCCCCCTTTCAAGAGGCCCGGAAGCCCCCTTTCAAGAGGCCCGGAAGCCTCCTTTCAAGAGGCTCGGAAGCCTCCTTTCAAGAGGCTCGGAAGCCTCCTTTCAAGAGGCCTCGGAAGCCTCCTTTCAAGAGGATCGGAAGCCTCCTTTCAAGAGGCCTGGAAGCCTCCTTTCAAGAGGCTCAGGAAGCCTCCTTTCAAGAGGCTCGGAAGCCTCCTTCAAGAGGCCCGGAAGCCTCCTTTCAAGAGGCCTGGAAGCCTCCTTTCAAGAGGCCTGGAAGCCTCCTTTCAAGAGGCTCAAGCCTCCTTTCAAGAGGCTCGGAAGCCTCCTTTCAAGACACTCGGAACTCTCCTTTAAAGAGGCCCGGAAGCCTCCTTTCAAGAGGCTCGGAAGCCTCCTTTCAAGAGGCCCCAGCCCTTCAAGAGGCTCAAGCCTCCTTTCAAGAGGCCTGGAAGCCTCCTTTCAAGAGGCTCAGAAGCCTCCTTTCAAGAGGCCCGGAAGCCTCCTTTCAAGAGGCCCGGAAGCCTCCTTTCAAGACTCAGGAAGCCTCCTTTCAAGAGGCTCAGGAAGCCTCCTTTCAAGAGGCCCGGAAGCCTCCTTCCAAGAGGCTCGGAAGCCCCCTTTCAAGGGGCCCGGAAGCCGCCTTTCAAGAGGCTCGGAGCCTCCTTTCAAGAGGCTCGGAAGCCTCCTTTCAAGAGGCTCGGAAGCCTCCTTTCAAGAGGCCCCCAGTCAAGAGTCCCGGAAGCCCCCTATCAAGAGGCCTGGAAGCCTCCTTCAAGAGGCTCAAGCCTCCTTTCAAGAGGCCTGGAAGCCTCCTTCAAGAGGCCCGGAAGCCTCCTTTCAAGAGGCTCGGAAGCCTCCTTCAAGAGGCCTCAGCCTCCTTTCAAGAGGCCCGGAAGCCTCCTTCAAGAGGCTCAGAGCCTCCTTTCAAGAGGCCTCAGAGCCTCCTTCAAGAGGCCCGGAAGCCTCCCTTCAAGAGGCCTGGAAGCCTCCTTTCAAGAGGCCCGGAAGCCTCCTTTCAAGAGGCCTGGAAGCCTCCTTTCAAGAGGAAGCCTCCTTTCAAGAGGCTCAGCCTCCTTTCAAGAGGCCCGGAAGCCTCCTTTCAAGAGGCCCGGAAGCCTCCTTTCAAGAGGCCCGGAAGCCTCCTTTCAAGAGGCTCAGGCCTCCTTTCAAGAGGCCCGGAAGCCTCCTTTCAAGAGGCCTGGAAGCCTCCTTCAAGAGGCCTGGAAGCCTCCTTTCAAGAGGCTCAGAAGCCTCCTTTCAAGAGGCTCCAGGAAGCCTCCTTTCAAGAGGCTCAGAGCCTCCTTTCAAGAGGCCTGGAAGCCTCCTTCAAGAGGCCTGGAAGCCTCCTTTCAAGAGGCCCGGAAGCCTCCTTTCAAGAGGCCTGAAGCCTCCTTTCAAGAGGCCTGGAAGCCTCCTTCAAGAGGCCTGGAAGCCTCCTTTCAAGAGGCCCGGAAGCCTCCTTTCAAGAGGCTCAGAAGCCTCCTTTCAAGAGGCTCAGGAAGCCTCCTTCAAGAGGCTCAGAGCCTCCTTTCAAGAGGCACGGAAGCCTCCTTTCAAGAGGCTCAGAAGCCTCCTTTCAAGAGGCCTGGAAGCCTCCTTTCAAGAGGCCTCAAGCCTCCTTTCAAGAGGCTCAGGAAGCCTCCTTCAAGAGGCCTCAAGCCTCTTTCAAGAGGTCCGGAAGCCTCCTTTCAAGAGGCTCGGAAGCCTCCTTTCAAGAGGCTCGGAAGCCTTCCTTTCAAGAGGCTCGGAAGCTTCCTTTCAGGAGGCTCGGAAGCTTCCTTTCAGGAGGCTCGGAAGCTTCCTTTCAGGAGGCTCGGAAGCTTCCTTTCAGGAGGCCCGGAAGCCTCCTTTCAAGAGGCCTGGAAGCCTCCTTCAAGAGGCTCAAGCCTCCTTTCAAGAGGCCTGGAAGCCTCCTTCAAGAGGCCTGGAAGCCTCCTTTCAAGAGGCTCGGAAGCCTCCTTTCAAGAGGCCTGGAAGCCTCCTTTCAAGAGGCCTGGAAGCCTCCTTTCAAGAGGCCTGGAAGCCTCCTTCAAGAGGCCTCAAGCCTCCTTTCAAGAGGCTCGGAAGCCTCCTTTCAAGAGGCTCGGAAGCCTCCTTCCAAGAGGCTCGGAAGCCTCCTTTCAAGAGGCTCGGAAGCCTCCTTTCAAGAGGCTCGGAAGCCTCCATCAAGAGGCGCGGAAGCCTCCTTTCAAGAGGCTCGGAAGCCTCCATCAAGAGGCGCGGAAGCCTCCTTTCAAGAGGCGCGGAAGCCTCCTTTCAAGAGGCTCGGTTCGAAAGAAAGCCTTCTTCGAATTTCGAAAGAAATTCTTCGAATTTCGAAAGAAATTCTTCGAATTTCGAAAGAAATTCTTCGAATTTCGAAAGAAATTCTTCGAATTTCGATAGAAATTCTTCGAATTTCGATAGAAATTCTTCGAATTTCGATAGAAATTCTTCGAATTTCGAAAGAAATTCTTGGAATTTCGAAAGAATTTAGATAGAAATTCTTCGAATTTCGAAAGAAATTCTTGGAATTTCGAAAGAAACTCTTGGAATTTCGAAAGAAATTCTTCGAATTTCGAAAGAAATTCTTCGAATTTCGAAAGAAATTCTTCGAATTTCGAAAGAATTTCTTCGAATTTCGAAAGAAATTCTTCGAATTTCGAAAGAAATTCTTCGAATTTCGAAAGAAATTCTTCGAATTTCGAAAGAAATTCTTCGAATTTCGAAAGAAATTCTTCGAATTTCGAAAGAAATTCTTCGAATTTCGAAAGAAATTCTTCGAATTTCGAAAGAAATTCTTCGAATTTCGAAAGAAGGTCTTCGAATTTCGAAAGAAATTCTTCGAATTTCGAAAGAAATTCTTCGAATTTCGAAAGAAATTCTTCGAATTTCGAAAGAAATTCTTCGAATTTCGAAAGAAATTCTTCGAATTTCGAAAGAAATTCTTCGAATTTCGAAAGAAATTCTTCGAATTTCGAAAGAAATTCTTCGAATTTCGAAAGAAATTCTTCGAATTTCGAAAGAAATTCTTCGAATTTCGAAAGAAATTCTTCGAATTTCGAAAGAAATTCTTCGAATTTCGAAAGAAATTCTTCGAATTTCGAAAGAAATTCTTCGAATTTCGAAAGAAATTCTTCGAATTTCGAAAGAAATTATTCGAATTTTGAAAGAAATTCTTCGAATTTCGAAAGAATTTCTTCGAATTTCGAAAGAATTTCTTCGAATTTCGAAAGAAATTCTTCGAATTTCGAAAGAAATTCTTCGAATTTCGAAAGAAATTCTTCGAATTTCGAAAGAAATTCTTCGAATTTCGAAAGAAATTCTTCGAATTTCGAAAGAAATTCTTCGAATTTTGAAACAAATTCATCGAATTCCGAAACAAATTCTTCGAATTTCGAAACAAATTCTTCGAATTTCGAAAGAAAATCTTCGAGTTTCGAAAGAAATTCATCGAATTTCTAAAGAAATTCTTTGAAAGAAATTCATCGAATTTTTTTAGATTTTAGAAAGAAAATCTTCGGATTTCGAAAGAATTTCTTCGGATTTTCAAAGAAATTTTTCAGATTGCGAAAGAAATTCTTCGGACTTAGGAAGGAATTTCTCGAATTTCAAAAGAAATTCCGTGAATTTCGAAAGAAATTCCTCGAGTTTAGAAAGAAATTCCTCGAATTTTGAAAGAAATTCCTCGAATTTCGATAGAAAGAAATTCGTCAAATTTCGATTGAAATACTTCGAATTCTGAAAGAAATTCTTCGAATTTCGAAAGAAATTCTTCGATTTTTGAAAGAAATTTTTTGAATCTCGAAAGAACAAATTCTTTCGAATTTCGAAAGAAATTCTCTAATATTTGTAAGAGATTTTTTTTGAATTATGGAAAAAAAATCAATGGATCAATAGTTTTGACAAATTCGAGAGTAGTTTCGAAAGAAATGCTTCGAATTTCGAAGGAAATGCTCTGAATTTTGAAATAAAAGGTGAATCGGAGCACTTTTTACCGTATCTTGAAAATTTTCTTCCAAACTTTGAAATCATAACGAATTTTTTTTTTAAAGATTCTCATCGCTTAAAATCATTTTTTTTATCAGTTGTTCATGAAAATCAAACAATTCTAAACAGAACTCTGCATGCTTTCAGCATAGATAAACAGATCCAACAACAATACAATTCCATTAATTTACGTTACTGTTATTTCGGATTGTGCTTTGTGAAATATAGCCCCCTTTGGTTGCGATAAAAGGGATTGTGATTCACAAACCAAAATCGTTTCGTTATAAAGCTAACCTTTATTCATTTCCATCAATCAAATCAGCTGAGTACAAAACCAGCAAATGACCTGTTTACTGATAGTTAGCTTATTGGTTATGCTTGAATGACATCGCTCGTTTATCTCATCCATCTGGGTCTAAAATTGTTCCATAATCAAATGAAACATTAGGCAGACCATCAATTAGCATATTTGATTGAAACGACCAGGGCTTCGCTCACTACCATCGAACTGAAAAAAAAATCAGAAGCTACCTTCGAAGCCATATCCGATGCTTGACACACTCCCACAAACATTAGCATAACAAGCCGATAATAATCTGCCATCGCCGTGCTTTTTCCCGCCGAGGATCGCGGAACCACGAGGAACGGTGGACTGGCGAAAGTGGGAAAAGCGATAAACAAACGACCATACCGCGCCGGGCCAGAGGGATACGTATTAAACGTTGCACATGTTTGCATACAAATTTAATTCCGAATAAACACGCACTAATTATAGATCCGCCGGTGTCGGTGTCCGGAAAAAAAATCGTCTGTTTTTCCTGCATGGATGCGTGATATTCCGGTTCGATGGTTCTGATTTGATTTGGTTCGGGTCGCCCCCATCACGTAGCTATTTCCGGATGGCAAGTGGCGATAATCGGCATCAATTACCTTCCCTACCACCCCTTTTTTTTGCCTACTACCGAACGAGTGCTGAAGGTTGAAGGCGCCAACTGTGGTCGCACCCTTTGCTACACACAGTTGGCGCCCAACGAGCGACGACGCCTGCCATGAATTGCTACGGATTAGTTATCAAAAGGAAATACCTCCACGGAAAAGCGTTTTGCTTTATGGCTTTCTCAAGACCGAGCCATTCAAAGCCGAACCGAATAACAGCTTGGCTACGCCCGTCGGGTGGTCCGCTTTCAAGCCCAAATTAATATTCAATTTATTCATTTGTCTTCAGCTACCAGTCGGTGCCGACTGAAAGTTTCGGATTCCTGAATTCGGTTCTATTTTATTGTTCAAGAGCACAGCTCGACACTCCGCTCCTGCCAAGGGTTGAATTCGTTTTCACCGTTTTCGCAACCCCCACGGGACCTTCACCGAATGAATAATTAGCGAGCAAACTCCTGCAAACACGATAATCAATTATGGCTCCTTACGAACAATGTACATTGTCACAACCAATTACGCTCAGAAGCTGTTTTCCTATCGTCGTATCGGTAATCCGGATGAAATGCACCAACCAACCCGAGTCTGCAATTATATCGCAGCTTGTCGAACACGCTTAATCCGCTTTTATCGAGAGCGATCATTAATTCATCGGCCATTCGCTCCTGGAATCGTTTCTCTTTCACTGACTGGTCCATTGTGGGTGGAGCAAAAAAAACGAATCAATCTGGCTATGAATAGAGTGAATCCCTTCTACACTTGTCTGTTGTCTGGTCGAAATTAACAAGCAAAATAATTTCACTTTGGGCTTTGGAATGTTTCTGCTAAACTCAAATCGGACACTCAATTTTGGACAGTGTGCGGGACATAATAGTATCATACAATTTTTTTTGTAAAGAAAATAAGAAATTTACTTTTTTCAGATCAAAATATCCATCGAATTTCTTAAAGCTGTCTCAGTCTGTTAAGCAAACAACATTGCAGCTTATAGTATCGGTTTCAGAAGAAATCCTAATCGATTTTATTGAATGTGACGGCTTGCCCTATGCATGGCTGCTGCAGGCCATGAAATTAAATTTCGATTGACTAAAAGTATCCTCAATTCTACTTATTTGTATCATAGTCGCAAAATAATATGTGGCAGTACAAAAGCAATGGCAATTCTGCGGCAAATTTCATTCCGAAATATAACCCACGGTACAACCCAAACAATAGAGGCAACCTTGATAAAACAGACCAGACGTCGCTCATCCGAATTGATCTCCCGTTCAAAATTGCATGTTGTTGAGCCTCCGGAATTGGTTTTATTATTCAGCTTCGCTGGGTCTATCGAAAAAAAATCGGCCTCTTCATACAGCGAACAAACGCCCCGTTGTTGTCCAGGTCCCCAACAGCCAACAATAGCCATTACGTCGATGCTGCTCATGAAATTCTAATTTGCACACGCAAATATTTTCATCTGCAAAGCGATGGTGATGGTGACGACGGTGAACTCGATCGCAGTAGACCGAAAAATTCAAATCCATTCAAACAGACCCCGGGCATGGCTCACTGCGTGAAGGTTCCTGTCTGTGTGGTCGGCCGGCCCCGGACACCTGTGGCACACTTTTTGATGGAAAAACATGGCCCGGATTGTGATGGATAAAAACATCCACAGTAGTGATGATGGCAGCAGCTGGCGCCGCTGGTTTTTACACGGCTGTTTTTATTCCCATTGCTTTATCGATACAAATGGGTTCGACGAAAAGTTTAGATTGGACGCACGAACCTCCGTTCGGGGAAGAATACATTGGATTTGCATGTCCGATGATGCATGGAATGTGTTTTCGGGCGGATCATTTTGTTTTCTTTTAAGATGAAGCAAACGTAAACGGTGGCCCTTAGAGGAACAACAATTTCAGATTGATTGATCAAGTGATGGTATGTACTTATTTTCTCATTATTAATTAAGACGCCAAATTGTCCGTCCTGTAAGATAAGCAACATAAAGTATTTGAAAAAAATTATCTTCATTTTTGTCGTTGTCTATATCTTTACCTCGGTTTCCATCTTAGAACTCGCTTTACTACTGTATACTCTGCAGCAAAACGGAGTGGCCGAGCTCAAAAAATCGGAACTTGATGGAAATGCCCCTTGTATGCTGATTGACGCCAACATGGATCATCGATTCTGCGGAGAGGCGGTGGTTACAGCCAACTACCTTCAAAATCGACTGCCTTTTCGCTCAATCTCCGGTACACCGTATGAACGATGGTTTGGTAAGAAACCCAAGCTGAGGCATGTACAACGATTCGGAGTGGATGTATTCTGCCATGTGCATTGTGCTTAGCAAAAAGCGCGCTTTTCTGTCCAGCTTAAAGCTCAAGCTCCAGCACTAAAGCTCAAGTTCGTTGAATACAGTGATGTTCCGAAAGCGCATCGTTTACTGGATCCAAAAGAGATTGAAAGGAGGCTTCCGAGCCTCTTGAAAGGAGGCTTTCGAGCCTCTTGAAAGGAGGCTTCCGAGCCTCTTGAAAGGAGGCTTCCGAGCCTCTCGAAAGTAGGCTTCCGAGCCTCTTGAAAGTAGGCTCGAGCCTCTTGAAAGGAGGTTTCTGAGGCTCTTGAAAGCAGGCTTCTGAGACTCTTGAAAGGAGGCTTCTGAGCGTCTTGAAAGGAGGCTTCTGAGCCTCTTGAAAGGAGGCTTCTGAGCCTCTTGAAAGGAGGCTTCTGAGCCTCTTGAAAGGAGGCTTCTGAGCCTCTTGAAAGGAGGCTTCTGAGCCTCTTGAAAGGAGGCTTCTGAGCCTCTTGAAAGGAGGCTTCTGAGCCTCTCGAAAGGAGGCTTCTGAGCCTCTTGAAAGGAGGCTTCTGAGCCTCTTGAAAGGAGGTTTCGAGCCTCTTGAAAGAAGGCTTCTGAACCTTTGAAAGGAGGCTTCTGAGCGTCTTGAAAGGAGGCTTCTGAGCTCTTGAAAGGAGGCCTGAGCTCTTGAAAGGAGGCTCGAGGCCTCTTGAAAGGAGGCTTCTGAGCCTCTTGAAAGGAGGCTTCTGAGCCTCTTGAAAGGAGGCCTGAGCCTCTTGAAAGGAGGCTCTGAGCTCTTGAAAGGAGGCTTCTGAGCCTCTTGAAAGGAGGCTCTGAGCCTCTTGAAAGGAGGCTTCTGAGGCCTCTTGAAAGGAGGCCTGAGCCTCTTGAAAGGAGGCTCTGAGCCTCTTGAAAGGAGGCCTGAGCCTCTTGAAAGTAGGCTTCTGAGCCTCTTGAAAGGAGGCCTGAGCCTCTTGAAATGAGGCTTCTGAGCCTCTTGAAAGGAGGCTTCTGAGTCTCTTGAAAGGAGGCTCTGAGTCTCTTGAAAGGAGGTTTCTGAGTCACTTGAAAGGAGGTTTCCTGAGCTCTTGAAAGGAGGCTTCTGAGCCTCTTGAAAGGAGGCTTCTGAGCCTCTTGAAAGGAGGCTTGAGCCTCTTGAAAGGAGGCTTCTGAGCCTCTTGAAAGGAGGCTTCTGAGCCTCTTGAAAGGAGGCTCTGAGCCTCTTGAAAGGAGGCTTCTGAGCCTCTTGAAAGGAGGCTCTGAGCCTCTTGAAAGGAGGCTTCTGAGCTCTTGAAAGGAGGCTTCTGAGCCTCTTGAAAGGAGGCCTGAGCCTCTTGAAAGGAGGCCTGAGCCTCTTGAAAGGAGGCTTCTGAGCCTCTTGAAAGGAGGCCTGAGCCTCTTGAAAGGAGGCCTGAGCCTCTTGAAAGGAGGCTCTGAGCCTCTTGAAAGGAGGCTTCTGGAGCTCTCTTGAAAGGAGGCTTCTGAGCCTCTTGAAAGGAGGCTTCTGAGCTCTTGAAAGGAGGCTCTGAGCCTCTTGAAAGGAGGCTTCTGAGCCTCTTGAAAGGAGGCTTCTGAGCCTCTTGAAAGGAGGCTTGAGCCTCTTGAAAGGAGGCTTCTGAGCCTCTTGAAAGGAGGCTCTGAGCCTCTTGAAAGGAGGCTTCTGAGCCTCTTGAAAGGAGGCTTCTGAGCCTCTTGAAAGGAGGCTTCTGAGCCTCTTGAAAGGAGGCTTCCTGAGCCTCTTGAAAGGAGGCTTCTGAGCCTGGAAAGGAGGCTGAGCCTCTTGAAAGGAGGCTCTGAGCTCTTGAAAGGAGGCTCTGAGCCTCTTGAAAGGAGGCCTGAGCCTCTTGAAAGAAGGCTTCTGAGCCTCTTGAAAGAAGGCTCTGAGCCTCTTGAAAGAAGGCTTCTGAGCCTCTTGAAAGAAGGCTCTGAGCCTCTTGAAAGAAGGCTTCTGAGCCTCTTGAAAGGAGAATTCTGAGCCTCTTGAAAGGAGAATTCTGAGCCTCTTGAAGGAGGCTTGAGCCTCTTGAAAGGAGGCTTCCTGGAGCCTCTTGAAAGGAGGCTTCTGAGACTCTTGAAAGGAGGTTCTGAGCCTCTTGAAAGGAGGTTCTGAGCCTCTTGAAAGGAGGTTTCTGAGCCTCTTGAAAGAAGGCTCTGAGCCTCTTGAAAGGAGGCTTCTGAGCCTCTTGAAAGGAGGCTTCTGAGCCTCTTGAAAGGAGGCTTCTGAGCTCTTGAAAGGAGGCTTCTGAGCCTCTTGAAAGAAGGCTCTGAGCCTCTTGAAAGGAGAATTTGAGGCCTCTTGGAAGGAGGCTTGAGCCTCTTGAAAGGAGGCCTGAGCCTCTTGAAAGGAGGCTCTGAGCCTCTTGAAAGGAGGCTCTGAGCCTCTTGAAAGGAGGCTTCTGAGACTCTTGAAAGGAGGTCTCTGAGCCTCTTGAAAGGAGGTCTCTGAGCCTCTTGAAAGGAGGCCTGAGCCTCTTGAAAGGAGGCTTCTGAGCCTCTTGAAAGAAGGCCTGAGCTTCTTGAAAGGAGGCTTCTGAGCCTCTTGAAAGGAGGCTCTGAGCCTCTTGAAAGGAGGCTTCTGAGCCTCTTGAAAGGAGGCTTCTGAGCTCTTGAAAGGAGGCTTCTGAGCCTCTTGAAAGGAGGCTTCTGAGCCTCTCTTGAAAGAAGGCTTCTGAGCCTCTTGAAAGAAGGCCTGAGCCTCTTGAAAGAAGGCTCTGAACCTCTTGAAAGGAGAATTCTGAGCATGTTTGAAGAAGGCTCTGAGCCTCTTGGAAGGAGGCCTGAGCCTCTTGAAAGGAGGCTCTGAGCCTCTTGAAAGGAGGCTGAGCCTCTTGAAAGGAGGCCTGAGCTCTCTTGAAAGGAGGCTCTGAGCCTCTTGAAAGGAGGCTCTGGAGCCTCTTGAAAGGAGGCCTGAGCCTCTTGAAAGGAGGCCTGAGACTCTTGAAAGGAGGTTTCTGAGCCTCTTGAAAGGAGGCTCTGAGCCTCTTGAAAGGAGGCTCTGAGCCTCTTGAAAGGAGGCTCTGAGCCTCTTGAAAGGAGGTTCTGAGCCTCTTGAAAGGAGGTTCTGAGCCTCTTGAAAGGAGGCTTCTGAGCCTCTTGAAAGGAGGCCTGAGCCTCTTGAAAGGAGGCTCTGAGCCTCTTGAAAGGAGGCTTGAGCCTCTTGAAAGAAGGCTCTGAGCCTCTTGAAAGGAGAATTCTGAGCCTCTTGGAAGGAGGCCTGAGCCTCTCTTGAAAGGAGGCTTCTGAGCCTCTTGAAAGGAGGCTTCTGAGACTCTTGAAAGGAGGTCTCTGAGCCTCTTGAAAGGAGGCTTCTGAGCCTCTTGAAAGGAGGCTCTGAGCCTCTTGAAAGGAGGCTTCTGAGCCTCTTGAAAGGAGGCTCTGAGCCTCTTGAAAGGAGGCTTCTGAGCCTCTTGAAAGGAGGCTTCTGAGCCTCTTGAAAGGAGGCTCTGAGCCTCTTGAAAGGAGGCTTCTGAGCCTCTTGAAAGGAGGCTCTGAGCCTCTCTTGAAAGGAGGCTTCTGAGCCTCTTGAAAGGAGGCTTCTGAGCTCTTGAAAGGAGGCTTCTGAGCTCTCTTGAAAGGAGGCTTCTGAGCCTCTTGAAAGGAGGCTCTGAGCCTCTTGAAAGGAGGCTTCTGAGCCTCTTGAAAGGAGGCTTCTGAGCCTCTTGAAAGGAGGCTTCTGAGCCTCTTGAAAGGAGGCTTCTGAGCCTCTTGAAAGGAGGCTTCTGAGCCTCTTGAAAGAAGGCCTGAGCCTCTTGAAAGAAGGCTTCCTGAGCCTCTTGAAAGAAGGCTCTGAGCCTCTTGAAAGAAGGCCTGAGCCTCTTGAAAGGAGAATTCTGAGCCTCTTGAAAGGGAGGCTCTGAGCCTCTTGAAAGGAGGCTTCTGAGCCTCTTGAAAGGAGGCTTCTGAGCCTCTTGAAAGGAGGCTCTGAGCCTCTTGAAAGGAGGCTCTGAGCCTCTTGAAAGGAGGCTTCTGAGCCTCTTGAAAGGAGGCTTCTGAGCCTCTTGAAAGGAGGCTTCTGAGCCTCTTGAAAGGAGGCTCTGAGCCTCTTGAAAGGAGGCTCTGAGCCTCTTGAAAGGAGGCTTCTGAGCCTCTTGAAAGGAGGCTTCTGAGCTCTCTTGAAAGGAGGCTCTGAGCCTCTTGAAAGGAGGCTTGAGCCTCTTGAAAGGAGGCTTCTGAGCCTCTTGAAAGGAGGCTTGAGCCTCTTGAAAGGAGGCTCTGAGCCTCTTGAAAGGAGGCTTCTGAGCCTCTTGAAAGGAGGCTTCTGAGCCTCTTGAAAGGAGGCTTCTGAGCCTCTTGAAAGGAGGCCTGAGCCTCTTGAAAGGAGGCTTCTGAGCCTCTTGAAAGGAGGCCTGAGCCTCTTGAAAGGAGGCTTCTGAGCCTCTTGAAAGGAGGCTCTGAGCTCTTGAAAGGAGGCTTCTGAGCCTCTTGAAAGGAGGCTTCTGAGCCTCTTGAAAGGAGGCCTGAGCCTCTTGAAAGGAGGCTTCTGAGCCTCTTGAAAGGAGGCTTCTGAGCTCTTGAAAGGAGGCTCTGAGCCTCTTGAAAGGAGGCTCTGAGCCTCTTGAAAGGAGGCTCTGAGCCTCTTGAAAGGAGGCTTCTGAGCCTCTTGAAAGGAGGCTTCTGAGCCTCTTGAAAGGAGGCTCTGAGCCTCTTGAAAGGGAGGCTCTGAGCCTCTTGAAAGGAGGCTTCTGAGCCTCTTGAAAGGAGGCTTCTGAGCCTCTTGAAAGGAGGCTTCCTGAGCCTCTTGAAAGGAGGCCTGAGCCTCTTGAAAGGAGGCTTCTGAGCCTCTTGAAAGGAGGCTCTGAGCCTCTGAAAGGAGGCTTCCTGAGCCTCTTGAAAGGAGGCTCTGAGCCTCTTGAAAGGAGGCTTCCTGAGCCTCCTCTTGAAAGGAGGCTTCTGAGCTCTTGAAAGGAGGCTTGAGCTCTTGAAAGGAGGCTCTGAGCCTCTTGAAAGGAGGCTTCTGAGCCTCTTGAAAGGAGGCTCTGAGCCTCTTGAAAGGAGGCCTGAGCCTCTTGAAAGGAGGCCTGAGCTCTCTTGAAAGGAGGCTTCCTGAGCCTCTTGAAAGGAGGCTTCTGAGCTCTCTTGAAAGGAGGCTTCTGAGCCTCTTGAAAGGAGGCTCTGAGCTCTCTTGAAAGGAGGCTTTCCTGAGCTCTTGAAAGGAGGCTTCCTGAGCCTTCTTGAAAGGAGGCCTGAGCCTCTTGAAAGGAGGCTTCTGAGCTCTTTGAAAGGAGGCTCTGAGCCTTCTTGAAAGGAGGCCTGAGCTCTTGAAAGGAGGCTTCCTGGAGCCTCTTGAAAGGAGGCTTTGAGCTCTTGGAAAGGAGGCTTCTGAGCCTCTTGAAAGGAGGCCTGAGTTTCTTGAAAGGAGGCTTCTGAGCCTTTTGAAAGGAGGCTTCTGAGCCTCTTGAAAGGAGGCTCTGAGCTCTTGAAAGGAGGCTTCTGAGCTCTTGAAAGGAGGCTTCTGAGCTCTTGAAAGGAGGCTCTGAGCCTCTTGAAAGGAGGCTTCTGAGCCTTTCTTGAAAGGAGGCTTCTGAGCTCTTGAAAGGAGGCTCTGAGCTTCTTGAAAGGAGGCTCTGAGCCTCTTGAAAGGAGGCTCTGAGCCTCTTGAAAGGAGGCTTCCTGAGCTCTCTTGAAAGGAGGCTTCTGAGCCTCTTGAAAGGAGGCTTCTGAGCCTCTTGAAAGGAGGCTTCTGAGCCTCTTGAAAGGAGGCTTCTGAGCTCTTGAAAGGAGGCTCTGAGCTTCTTGAAAGGAGGCTCTGAGCCTCTTGAAAGGAGGCTTGAGCCTCTTGAAAGGAGGCTTCTGAGCCTTGAAAGGAGGCTTCTGAGCTCTTGAAAGGAGGCTTCTGAGCCTCTTGAAAGGAGGCTCTGAGCCTTGAAAGGAGGCTCTGAGCTCTTGAAGGAGGCTCTGAGCCTCTTGAAAGGAGGCTCTGGAGCCTCTTGAAAGGAGGCTCTGAGCCTCTTGAAAGGAGGCTTCCTGAGCCTCTTGAAAGGAGGCTTCTGAGCTCTTGAAAGGAGGCTCTGAGCCTCTTGAAAGGAGGCCTGAGCCTCTTGAAAGGAGGCTTCTGAGCCTCTTGAAAGGAGGCACTGAGCCTCTTGAAAGGAGGCTTCCTGAGCCTCTTGAAAGGAGGCTCTGAGCCTCTTGAAAGGAGGCCTGAGCTCTCTTGAAAGGAGGCCTGAGCCTCTTGAAAGGAGGCTTCTGAGCCTCTTGGAAAGGAGGCTCTGAGCTCTTGAAAGGAGGCTCTGAGCCTCTTGAAAGGAGGCTCTGAGCCTCTTGAAAGGAGGTTCTGAGCCTCTTGAAAGGAGGCTTCTGAGCCTCTTGAAAGGAGGCTCTGAGCTCTTGAAAGGAGGCTCTGAGCCTCTTGAAAGGAGGCCTGAGCCTCTTGAAAGGAGGCTTCTGAGCCTCTTGAAAGGAGGCCTGAGCCTCTTGAAAGGAGGCTTCTGAGCCTCTTGAAAGGAGGCTCTGGAGCCTCTTGAAAGGAGGCTTCTGAGCTCTTGAAAGGAGGCTTCTGAGCCTCTTGAAAGGAGGCTTCTGAGCTCTTGAAAGGAGGCTTCTGAGCCTCTGAAAGGAGGCTTTGAGCCTCTTGAAAGGAGGCTCTGAGCTCTTGAAAGGGAGGCTTGAGCCTCTTGAAAGGAGGCTTCCTGAGCCCTCTTGAAAGGAGGCTTCTGAGCCTCTTGAAAGGAGGTTTCCTGAGCCTCTTGAAAGGAGGCTTCTGAGCCTCTTGAAAGGAGGCTTCTGAGCTCTTGAAAGGAGGCTCTGAGCCTCTTGAAAGGAGGCTTTGAGCTCTTGAAAGGAGGCTTTGAGCCTTCTTGAAAGGAGGCTTGAGCCTCTTAAAAGGAGGCTTCTGAGCTTCTTGAAAGGTGGTTGAGCTTCTTGAAAGGAGGCTTCTCAGCATCTTGAAAAGAGGCTTCTGAGCCTCTTGAAAGGAGGCTTCTGAGCCTCTTGAAAGGAGGCTCTGAGCCTCTTGAAAGGAGGCCTGAGCCTCTTGAAAGGAGGCTTCTGAGCCTCTTGAAAGGAGGCTTCTGAGCCTCTTGAAAGGAGGCTTCTGAGCCTCTTGAAAGGAGGCTCTGAGCCTCTTGAAAGGAGGCTTCTGAGCTCTTGAAAGGAGGCTCTGAGCCTCTTGAAAGGAGGCTCTGAGCCTCTTGAAAGGAGGCTTCTGAGCCTCTTGAAAGGAGGCTCTGAGCTCTTGAAAGGAGGCTCTGAGCCTCTTGAAAGGAGGCTTCTGAGCTCTTGAAAGGAGGCTCTGAGCCTCTTGAAAGGAGGCTTCTGAGCCTCTTGAAAGGAGGCCTGAGCTCTTGAAAGGAGGCTTCCTGAGCCTCTTGAAAGGAGGCTTCTGAGCTCTTGAAAGGAGGCTTCTGAGCCTCTTGAAAGGAGGCCTGAGCCTCTTGAAAGGAGGCTTCTGAGCTCTTGAAAGGAGGCCTGAGCCTCTTGAAAGGAGGCTTCCTGAGCCTCTTGAAAGGAGGCTCTGAGCCTCTTGAAAGGAGGCTTCTGAGCCTCTTGAAAGGAGGCTCTGAGCCTCTTGAAAGGAGGCTTCTGAGCCTCTTGAAAGGAGGCTCTGAGCCTCTTGAAAGGAGGCTCTGAGCCTTTGAAAGGAGGCTTCTGAGCCTCTTGAAAGGAGGCCTGAGCCTCTTGAAAGGAGGCTCTGAGCCTCTTGGAAAGGAGGCTCTGAGCCTCTTGAAAGGAGGCCTGAGCCTCTTGAAAGGAGGCCTGAGCCTCTTGAAAGGAGGCTCTGAGCTCTTGAAAGGAGGCTCTGAGCTCTTGAAAGGAGGCTTCCTGAGCCTCTTGAAAGGAGGCTTCTGAGCCTCTTGAAAGGAGGCTCTGAGCCTCTTGAAAGGAGGCTTCTGAGCTCTTGAAAGGAGGCCTGAGCCTCTTGAAAGGAGGCTCTGAGCTCTTGAAAGGAGGCTTCTGAGCCTCTTGAAAGGAGGCTTCTGAGCTCTTGAAAGGAGGCCTGAGCCTCTTGAAAGGAGGCTCTGAGCCTCTTGAAAGGAGGCCTGAGCTCTTGAAAGGAGGCTCTGAGCCTCTTGAAAGGAGGCTCTGAGCCCTCTTGAAAGGAGGCTTCTGAGCTCTTGAAAGGAGGTTTGAGCTCTCTTGAAAGGAGGCTTGAGCCTCTTGAAAGGAGGCTTCTGAGCCTCTTGAAAGGAGGCTCTGAGCCTCTTGAAAGGAGGCTCTGAGCCTTCTTGAAAGGAGGCTCTGAGCCTCTTGAAAGGAGGCTTCTGAGCCTCTTGAAAGGAGGCTTCTGAGCCTCTTGAAAGGAGGCTCTGAGCCTCTTGAAAGGAGGCTCTGAGCCTCTTGAAAGGAGGCTCTGAGCCTCTTGGAAAGGAGGCTTCCTGGAGCCTCTTGAAAGGAGGCTTCTGAGCTCTTGAAAGGAGGCTCTGAGCCTCTTGAAAGGAGGCTCTGAGCCTCTTGAAAGGAGGCTCTGAGCCTCTTGAAAGGAGGCCTGAGCTCTCTTGAAAGGAGGCTCTGAGCCTCTTGAAAGGAGGCTTCCTGAGCTCTTGAAAGGAGGCTTCCTGAGCCTCTTGAAAGGAGGCTCTGAGCCTCTTGAAAGGAGGTTCCTGAGCCTCTTGAAAGGAGGCTCTGAGCCTCTTGAAAGGAGGCTCTGAGCTCTTGAAAGGAGGTTTGGAGCCTCTTGAAAGGAGGCTCTGAGCCTCTTGAAAGGAGGCCTGAGCCTCTTGAAAGGAGGCTTCTGAGCCTCTTGGAAAGGAGGCTCTGAGCTCTCTGAAAGGAGGCTCTGAGCCTCTTGAAAGGAGGCTCTGAGCCTCTTGGAAAGGAGGCTTCCTGAGCCTCTTGAAAGGAGGCCTGAGCCTCTTGAAAGGAGGCTTCTGAGCCTCTTGAAAGGAGAGGCTCTGAGCCTCTTGAAAGGAGGCTCTGAGCCTCTTGAAAGGGAGGCTCTGAGCCTCTTGAAAGGAGGCTTCTGAGCCTCTTGAAAGGAGGCCTGAGCCTCTTGAAAGGAGGCTCTGAGCCTCTTGAAAGGAGGCTCTGAGCCTCTTGAAAGAAGGCTCTGAGCCTCTTGAAAGGAGGCTTCTGAGCCTCTTGAAAGGAGAATCTGAGCCTCTTGAAAGGAGGCTCTGAGCCTCTTGAAAGGAGGCTCTGAGCCTCTTGAAAGGAGGCCTGAGACTCTTGAAAGGAGGCTTCCTGAGCCTCTTGAAAGGAGGCTCTGAGCCTCTTGAAAGGAGGCTTCTGAGCCTCTTGAAAGGAAGGCTTCTGAGCCTCTTGAAAGGAGGCTTCTGAGCCTCTTGAAAGGAGGCTTGAGGCCTCTTGAAAGGAGGCTCTGAGCCTCTTGAAAGGAGGCTCTGAGCCTCTTGAAAGGAGAATTCCTGAGCCTCTTGAAAGGAGGCTTCCGAGCCTCTTGAAAGGAGGCTTCCGAGCCTCTTGAAAGGAGGCTTCCGAGCCTCTTGAAAGGAGGCTTCCGAGACTCTTGAAAGGAGGTCTCTGAGCCTCTTGAAAGGAGGTCTCTGAGCCTCTTGAAAGGAGGCCTGAGCTCTTGAAAGGAGGCTCTGAGCCTCTTGAAAGGAGGCTCTGAGCCTCTTGAAAGGAGGCTCTGAGCCTCTTGAAAGGAGGCTTCTGAGCTCTTGAAAGGAGGCTCTGAGCCTCTTGAAAGGAGGCTTCTGAGCCTCTTGAAAGGAGGCTCTGAGCTCTTGAAAGGAGGCTTCCTGAGCCTCTTGAAAGGAGGCTTCGAGCTCTCTTGAAAGGAGGCTTCTGAGCCTCTTGAAAGGAGGCTCTGAGCTCTTGAAAGGAGGCTTCTGAGCCTCTTGAAAGGAGGCTTCTGAGCTCTTGAAAGGAGGCTTCTGAGCCTCTTGAAAGGAGGCTTCTGAGCCTCTTGAAAGGAGGCTTCTGAGCCTCTTGAAAGGAGGCTCTGAGCCTCTTGAAAGGAGGCTTCCTGAGCCTCTTGAAAGGAGGCTTCTGAGCCTCTTGAAAGGAGGCTTCTGAGCCTCTTGAAAGGAGGCTTCCTGAGCCTCTTGAAAGGAGGCTCTGAGCTCTTGAAAGGAGGCTCTGAGCCTCTTGAAAGGAGGCTTCTGAGACTCTTGAAAGGAGGTTTCTGAGCCTCTTGAAAGGCGGTTTCCAAGCCTCTTGAAAGGAGGTTTCTGAGCCTCTTGAAAGGAGGTTTCCTGAGCCTCTTGAAAGGAGGCTCTGAGCCTCTTGAAAGGAGGCTTCTGAGCCTCTTGAAAGGAGGCTTCTGAGCTCTCTTGAAAGGAGGCTTCTGAGCCTCTTGAAAGGAGGCTTCTGAGCCCTCTTGAAAGGAGGCTTCTGAGCCTCTTGAAAGGAGGCTTCTGAGCCTCTTGAAAGGAGGCTCTGAGCCTCTTGAAAGGAGGCTCTGAGCCTCTTGAAAGGAGGCTTCTGAGCCTTCTTGAAAGGAGGCTCTGAGCCTCTTGAAAGGAGGCTTCTGAGCCTCTTGAAAGGAGGCTTGAGCCTCTTGAAAGAAGGCTTCCTGAGCCTCTTGAAAGGAGAATTCTGAGGCCTCTTGAAGGAGGCTTCCGAGGCCTCTTGAAAGGAGGCTTCTGAGACTCTTGAAAGGAGGTCTCTGAGCCTCTTGAAAGGAGGCTTCCTGAGACTCTTGAAGGAGGTCTCTGAGCCTCTTGAAAGGAGGCTTCCTGAGCCTCTTGAAAGGAGGCTTCTGAGCCTCTTGAAAGGAGGCTTCCTGAGCCTCTTGAAAGGGAGGCTCTGAGGCCTCTTGAAAGGAGGCCTGAGCCTCTTGAAAGGAGGCTCTGAGCCTCTTGAAAGGAGGCTCTGAGCCTCTTGAAAGGAGGCTTGAGCCTCTTGAAAGGAGGCCTGAGCCTCTTGAAAGGAGGCTTCTGAGCCTCTTGAAAGGAGGCTCTGAGGCCTCTTGAAAGGAGGCTTCCTGAGCCTCTTGAAGGAGGCTTCCGGGCCTCTTGAAAAAAAAAGGCTTCTGGGCCTCTTGAAAGGAGGCTTCTGGGCCTCTTGAAAGGAGTCTTCTGGGCCTCTTGAAAGGAGGCTTCAGGGCCTCTTGAAAGAAGGCTTCTGAGCCTCTTGAAAAAAGGCCTGGAGCCTCTGAAAGAAGGCCTGAGGCCTCTTGAAAGAAGGTTTCCGAGCCACTTGAAAGGAAAATTCTGAGCCTCTTGAAGGAGGCTCTGAGCCTCTTGAAAGGAGGCTTGAGTCCTCTTGAAAGGAGGCTCTGAGCCTCTTGAAAGGAGGCTTCGAGCCTCTTGAAAGGAGGCTTCCAGAGCCTCTTGAAAGGAGGCTTCCAGGCCTCTTGAAAGGAGGCTCTGAGGCCTCTTGAAAGGAGGCTTCTGAGCCTCTTGAAGGAGGCTTCCTGAGCCTCTTGAAAGGAGGCCTGAGCCTCTTGAAAGGAGGCTTCTGAGCCTCTTGAAAGGAGGCTCTGAGCCTCTTGAAAGGAGGCTCTGAGCTCTTGAAGGAGGCTCTGAGCCTCTTGAAAGGAGGCTCTGAGCCTCTTGAAAGGAGGCTTGAGGCCTCTTGAAAGGAGGCTTCTGAGCCTCTTGAAAGGAGGCTCTGAGCCTCTTGAAAGGAGGCTTCCAGGCCTCTTGAAAGGAGGCTCTGAGCCTCTTGAAAGGAGGCTTCCGAGGCCTCTTGAAGGAGGCTTCTGAGCCTCTTGAAAGGAGGCTGAGCCTCTTGAAGGAGGCTCTGAGCCTCTTGAAGGGAGGTTTCCGAGCCTCTTGAAAGGGAGGCTTCTGAGGCCTCTTGAAAGGGGAGGCTTCCAGGGCCTCTTGAAAGGAGGCTTCTGAGCCTCTTGAAAGGAGGCTTCCGAGCCTCTTGAAAGGAGGCCTGAGCTCTCTTGAAGGGAGGCTCTGAGCCTCTTGAAAGGAGGCCTGAGGCCTCTTGAAAGGAGGCTTGAGCCTCTTGAAAGGAGGCCTGAGCCCTCTTGAAAGGAGGCTTTGAGACTCTTGAAAGGAGGCCTGGAGCCTCTTGAAAGGAGGCTTCCTGAGCCTCTTGAAAGGAGGCTTCTGGAGCCTCTTGAAAGGAGGCTTCAGAGCCTCTTGAAAGGAGGCCTGGAGCCTCTTGAAGGAGGCTCTGGAGTCTCTTGAAAGGAGGCTTCTGAGCCTCTTGAAGGAGGGCTGAGCCTCTTGAAAGGAGGCCTGAGCCTCTTGAAAGGAGGCCTGAGCCTCTTGAAGGAGGCTTCTGAGCCTCTTGAAAGGAGGCCTGAGCCTCTTGAAAGGAGGCCTGGAGCCTCTTGAAAGAAGGCTTCTGAGTTTCTTGAAAGAAGGCCTGAGGCCTCTTGAAAGGAGGCTTCTGAGCCTCTTGAAAGGAGGCTTGGAGGCCTCTTGAAAGGAGGCTTCTGAGCCTCTTGAAAGGAGGCTCTGAGGCCTCTTGAAAGGAGGCTCTGAGCCTCTTGAAAGGAGGCCTGGGCCTCTTGAAAGGAGGCTCTGAGCCTCTTGAAAGGAGGCCTGAGCCTCTTGAAAGGAGGCCTGAGACTCTTGAAAGGAGGTTTGAGCCTCTTGAAGGAGGTTCTGAGCCTCTTGAAGGAGGTTTGAGGCCTCTTGAAAGGAGGCTCTGAGCCTCTTGAAAGGAGAATTCTGAGCCTCTTGAAAGGAGGCTTCTGAGCCTCTTGAAAGAGGCTCTGAGCCTCTTGAAAGGAGGCTTGAGCCTCTTGGAAAGGAGGCTTCTGAGGCCTCTCTTGAAAGGAGGCTTGAGGCCTCTTGAAAGGAGGCTTCCTGAGCCTCTTGAAAGGAGGCTCTGAGCCTCTTGAAAGGAGGCTTCTGAGCCTCTTGAAAGGAGGCTCTGAGCCTCTTGAAAGGAGGCTTCTGAGGCCTCTTGAAAGGAGGCTCTGAGCCTCTTGAAAGGAGGCCTGAGGCCTCTTGAAAGGAGGCTTCTGAGCCTCTTGAAAGGGAGGCTGGAGCCTCTTGAAAGGAGGCTTCCTGAGGCCTCTTGAAAGGAGGCTTCTGAGCCTCTTGAAAGGAGGCTCTGAGCCTCTTGAAAGGAGGCTTGAGCCTCTTGAAAGGAGGCTGAGGCCTCTTGAAGGAGGCTTCCAGGCCTCTTGAAAGGAGGCTTCTGAGCCTCTTGAAAGGAGGCTTCTGAGCCTCTTGAAAGGAGGCTCTGAGGCCTCTTGAAAGGAGGCTTCTGAGCCTCTTGAAAGGAGGCTTCTGAGCCTCTTGAAAGGAGGCTTCTGAGCCTCTTGAAAGGAGGCTTCTGAGCCTCTTGAAAGGAGGCTCTGAGGCCTCTTGAAGGGAGGCTTCTGAGCTCTTGAAAGGAGGCCTGAGCCTCTTGAAGGAGGCCTGAGCCTCTTGAAAGGAGGCCTGAGCCTCTTGAGGGAGGCTCTGAGCCTCTTGAAAGGAGGCTTCTGAGCCTCTTGAAAGGAGGCTTCTGAGCCTCTTGAAAGGAGGCTTCTGAGCCTCTTGAAAGGAGGTTCTGGAGCCTCTTGAAGGAGGTTCCAGGCCTCTTGAAAGGAGGCTTCTGAGCCTCTTGAAAGGAGGCTTCGAGCCTCTTGAAAGGAGGCTTCCTGAGCCTCTTGAAAGGAGGCTCTGAGGCCTCTTGAAAGGAGGCTTCTGAGGCCTCTTGAAAGGAGGCTTGAGGCCTCTTGAAGGAGGCTTTGAGCCTCTTGAAAGGAGGCTTCTGAGCCTCTTGAAAGGAGGCTTGAGCCTCTTGAAAGGAGGCTCTGAGCCTCTTGAAGGAGGCTTCTGAGCCTCTTGAAAGGAGGCTTCTGAGGCCTCTTGAAAGGAGGCTTCTGAGCCTCTTTAAAGGAGGCCTGAGGCCTCTTGAAAGGAGGCTTCCGAGCCTCTTGAAAGGAGGCTTCCGAGCCTCTTGAAAGGAGGCTTCCGAGCCTCTTGAAAGGAAGCTTCCGAGCCTCTTGAAAGGAGGTTTCCGAGCCTCTTGAAAGAAGGCTTCCGAGCGTCAGGAGGCTTCCGAACCTCTTGAAAGGAGGCTTCCAAGCCTTTTGAAAGGAGGCTTCTTCGAACTTCGAACAAAAATTCTCTCCAAATCTTTATTCGGAATTTGGAACAAATTTCCTTCGAATTTCGGAAGAAATTCTCTCCGAATGTAAAAAGAATTTCTCTCCGAATTTGTGAAAGAAATTTCTTCAAATTTAGGAATAAATTGTCTTCAAATTTTTGAAGAATTTCTATTCAAATTTCAATTGAAATTCTCTCCGAATTCCTTCAAAATTTTGTTCAAATTTCTGAAAAAGTTCTGTGGGTTCTGTTATTAGGTAGAGACTTATGAGGAGGGGGGGCATTTTCTTACATTCCAAATATATAAAAAAATAATTTGTAGGGTGACAAATTTTACATGGAGGGAGGGGGTTGAGAAACCCAGAAACATTGCTTACGTAATTAGTGTACGGTCTCTATCTGGATTTCGAAAGAAGTATTCTTTGAATTACGGAAAAAAATCTCTCGGAAGTTCTCTTCGAATTTTGGACGGTTAACAATTTCGTGAAACATTATAGGAAAATTGTTCTTAAAGTAAGTGATTCCTCACTGCATTATTTAGTCTTGGGCGTAGTTTGTAGGATCAAAACGTACCAATTAAGAATCATGTGCACTGCAATGTCTCTTGCTCTGCATTCATGAAAGGTTTAATGAATTTGCATGATTTTAAATAATTTGAAACAACAACTTTAGTCCACGTAAAGACGATTTATTTTGTATTTGAAAATAGAATTCAGATTAACAATAAAGAGCTAAGAAATGACAAATTGACTTTGTTCTGAATAAGACTGATGGCTTGTGTAACTCTATAGCTTTTTCAAGCTGTCATTCGTTGGAGAGCCAAAATGAAACCGGGGCGAGACAGTTGAACATTAATTTGAATCAGTGCTCCTAGCTTTAATACTCATAAATATTCCACCCGAGGTATCCTATAATATTATTTCAATGACCGCCTAATTGCATTCTGACTGCAGCTCCGAAGTTTCACAAGCACACAAAAAGCATATCAAATGCGAGTCAACAAGAACGATCCGGCAACCTTGCGCATCGCCAAAGAACTCACATATCTCATCAAGTCCATTCAACAAACCACCGAGGACGAGTCTCTTCTGCAAAAGCGCCAAAACCAGCTTTCGACATGAATAAGCACGGACTAAACTGCTTCCCCGCCATTTAGGTGGAATTCGTTTCTCCACGTTCGTCAAATCCGACGAAATTGAATTAGGCCTCCTGGTTGTTCGCACGGTCTCGATCCTGGGACGGACGGACGCAACATCCCTGTTTGCAACTGCCGGGGAAAAGTTTAGATCGTCGGGGTGGTAGCTGGGCGCGGTGGAGGGTGGTAATTAGGTCGTCTTTTGTGTAAACTTTGTGTACCGACAACGGATTAAACCAGCCGTGCCGAGAGTGAAGCTCAGGAATCGATTTGGCGGGGGCCGCGCAGTTTAGGACTGGGGACGCCACCGCGCCGGAGGGTGCGTGTGTTTATATTGCTGAAAATTTTCAATTAAGATCCGCGTCGTAATAACGGTTCTTTTGTGGCGCAATAAAGTCGCCGTATTGCCGGTTTTGTCGTCTTAGAATTTATGAGGAATCTGTTTTGCTCGTGCCACCGGGTATGCGAATATGACCGTCATCCATCATATTGGCAAATGTGTGTTCGACGGGTTTTATTGGGAATAAAACGGGATTTCATTAACTTCCATGTTGGATGATGAGTTCGGCGAGCAACTGATGGCGTCGGCTACTCTGCGTCATATCTTGCTGAGCCCACGTGGAAGTTGAGAAACTAACTTTTATTCGCAGACGCTGTGAAGGTTAAACCATCACGTCCAGTCAGCAAGTTCGTATCAAACATTTCCATCCAACTTTAATGTGCTGCGATAATATTTCTGTGTGGCATTTAACGAGCAATTATTTTTTAACGAACCTATAGAAAAGCAGAAGAAGTGATTTGTGACAACGAAGAGAAATGACAAGCAATTCGTGTCGTTTTATATTGATTTCTATACATTGGTCGATCGAATGGCTTTTATAGCTCAATATTATTTTCAAACATTCCGAGGACAACACTTTGTAATGGTTGCCATAAATCACAATAGAAGTAAATGTGAGTGTTTTCAATAATCTTCTGATCCCACGATAGCTCCTTGCAGCAATTCAAGAAAAGTGGTAATGGACTGTGTTGTAATGAAAATTGTCGAAGTAATCGCCTGAACAATTCCAGTTGGCCACAAATTAATTGAAATTCTGGTTCAAGAAGTAAATGCAAGGATTTAATCACTCAATTAAATCAGCCATTTCCACTCACTAAGTACCAACGAAACAACATTGGCGATGTCAATGGCTGCTCGCTATCGACACAGAAGGAAGTCAAAACTTGTTATAAACGCCTGTCCCCTCCAGCAAAGCTACACCACTCCTCAGTAGCTAAATACAACTTTTCCAATCGGTTCCACCAAATTGTGGGAAAGTATCCTAATACGCATTGTTTGGTTATTCAGCATTGGGAAGAGATTTATTTGGTTAAAGTTTGCTCTACGTCATATATTTAGAAACATGAATCCGAAAAAAGAACGAATACGTTCACCTAATGCCTGCCTTTATTTTAATAAGCTAATATACCAACCTTTACGGTTGGCCATAACTTTTGAAAGAAATAGCCGATCATAATCAAAATTAATGGTGTACAAAGTTGTTCCCGTGAAATACACCATGATGCAGTAAAATTACCATAAGGAAAGTTGGATAATATGTATTTTGTCTCTCCAGCACAAAATGTGTACGAACACTAAGTCAAATGGTATAAGGATTTGTGATCACTTGTATCAGAAAAATGGAATGAAATGGCGCAACTTTGTTTTAGCTGAAGTGTAGAGGAAGCAAAAGTTCACCAAGGTACGTGAGAAGATGTTGTGTTAAAATTTAATAACTATTAAAAGCAAAATCGCTTAAGTTGGGAAAAGCCCTCAACTGATGGTCCCACTTTGCAAGCCCTTCCGATACGATTTTCCCCCACATTAAACTCAATGACACACATAAACCTTTTTTTTTTTCGTGGAAAACTCGGCAGCACGACCACGACGGCGGAAGCGCTGGAAGCAACAAGCGCTACCCATGGGAAAATTGCCGTCATTTACAATCCAGTTATGTGACAACAAGTTGCGGCATGGAAAACCGAACGAACAGCGATAGGTAAATGAAACAAAAATTAAAAAGCACCGCCGTTGTGGGAAGGGAATGGCGGCGTGCCTTGCCATCGAGAGAAAAAAAAGCACTACTTCCTACATAAACACGGAACTTATCGCGATCATAAATCGGAAAGATGAAAATGGTGGGAAGGGGGAGAAGCGTCAGCACGTTCGGACGCGAAGAGAGATGGAAAAAAACATATTGAAAATGTCGGTCGGCACTTTTAAACCTACATTTGTGAGAGAAAAAAAATAATTTAAAAATTTTTTTCGTGGAAATGTGAATGCAATTGACTGTTAGTGGCTGGTGCCGTTTTGTTAAATGAATCACTCGATCGACTCCAACTGAGAAATGGATACACAGCGTGAAACCATTTGGTTCGCTTTTTTCTCTTCCATGTACAAAGGATCATGTACATCAAGCAGTAGTATTCGAGAACATTTTCAAAATTGATTTTGTAGATCAAAAATAAATTCCACGAATGTGATGAAATATTGTGGCTTTTAGAAATATTAACAAAAATCTGTTTGATTTTGGAAAAAAAATGAATTTTGAAATATTACAAATTTGAATTTGGCAAAAATATACCGCAATCTACCTTGGTAATACGTTCGAAACGTTTATGTTTCTAAAATCAAATGTATTTTAGATGTACACTACGTCTAAGGGTAAGACTCGGATACAGGGTTTACAATGAAAAGTTCGAAACTTGGGACTATCACGACATTATGTACGATTTTGAGCGTTATTAGCTCTTTTATCTTTCGAAGGTTTTTAGAGAATTAAATATCGATCGACTAGGATACTTTCCACCAATTTGCAAGTTTTATTACAACTTTTGAATATCAACGTTTAACTATTGTATATAAATATGAATTAAAATTTTAATTCCCCTCCTCCCCCCCTCCCAAACCCAGTAAAAAATTCAGAACCAAACCAATCAATCTCGTTCATGCATCCCCAACACGGACATCAGTTTGATGGATAATGTTAAAAGATTTGTCTGTTTTTGAAGATTTCTCGGAGAGCGGTAGTGCTCCCATCCGGGTGGTAGCAGCGGCATCTGTGACTTTAGTGGTGATTGTCAATAATAGAGAAGAATCCAGTTTTGCAAAATCATGAAGTTTGCTTTTTTTTTTGTTAAATATCTTGGCTGTGCATATGCGCAGTGCACTTTCGGAAATGGACAAATGGATATGCAATTTGCGAAACAGAATCCTCCTGTCTTGGAGATAGACACACAACAAGTCCACTTAAAGGTCACGCTTGCGGAAGTGCCTTTGGGAAAATCAAGCATCCGAAAGATATTCAATTTGCAAAAAATAGCTAACCACGGTGGAGGTTGGTACTCGGATTCTAATGGATTTTCCGCAAAAGTGACCTTCAATGGCGCATGGAGAGAAAGGTGATTGGATCATCTAGTGAGATCTACATTATGGTCTGAGATCCAAATAAAAACTCACGTTGATGCGGGCTTTCGTTTTCCTGAGATCGGATCGAAACCGCTCGAGACCTACTCTTAACCACGGATAAAGGAAGTCCATATTCCCAATCGCAACCTCTGTCGTACAACTTTTCCCCACACTACGACGAATGGCTGAATAAATAGTCGTCGACCGATTATTTTTCACTAGCTTGTGTATCGAAATGCTGTCAATTCAAATACGGTATTCAGCGTTACTACAGGATTGAATTATCGCAGTAATTATGCGAAGTATTGAGAATTTCCCTGCTTGAGTCAAGTTCACAAATTCCCATTCTTCAGTACAGTTAATTTCCAGAAAAAATCTCCCAAAAAATTTCAGGTAGAATTATTTTTTATGGTTTTAGTGGAGAAATCTCCGAAGTGAGACCCGAATGGAATCTCATTTCTCCAGAAATCCCTTCAGTGAGAAATGATTAGAGAATAGTTAGAAGTTGGACATCTCTTTCTCATTTCTCCCTAATCGTTCCTCACATCTCACTTCTGACTGCGAAAATCGAGTAGTGCGAAGTGAGACGTCTCATTTAAAACTCCTTTTTTATAATTTATTACTTTTCTCTGTGAAAAGTGGGAAGAGCGGAGAAAGTAGAGAGTTGTCTCTCTTCACAGTGGGAAGTGAGAAATGATGATTGAGAAGTAAGAAGTGAGATGTCAAATGACCCATTCGGTAAAACGGCCCATACGGCCAAATGACCTATTTGGCCAAATGACCTATTCGACCAAATGACTTTTGGCCAAATAGTTTGTAGACCTGTGCAGGAGTTCATCAAATTCACCTTTTATTTATTTATTACCAGACTAAGGCCGGAGTGGCCTGTGCAATTCATTAAAGTCTTCTCCATTCAGCTCGGTCCATGACTGCACTTCGCCAACCACGCAGTCTGCGGAGGGTCCGCAAATCGTCCTCCACCTGATCGATCCACCTTGCCTGCTGTGCACCTCGCCTTCTAGTCCGACATTCTGGCTACGTGCCCGGCCCACCGCAGTCTTCCGATGTTTGCGGTGTGAACGATGGATGGTTCCCCCAACAGCTGATGCAACTCGTGGTTCATTCGCCTCCTCCACGTACCGTTCGCCATCTGCACTCCACCATAGATGGTACACAGCACTTTCCTTTCGAAAACTCCCAGTGCGCGTTGGTCCTCCACGAGCATCGTCCAGGTCTCGTGTCCGTAGAGAACTACCGGTCTATTGAGCGTTTTGTAGATAGTCAGTTTGGTACGTCGGCGAACTCTATTCGATCGGAGCGTTTTGCGGAGTCCAAAGTACGTACGATTTCCTGCCATGATGCGTCTCCGAATTTCTCTGCTGGTATCGTTATCGGCGATCACCAGTGAGCTCCAGTACACGAATTCTTCAACCACCTCGATTTCGTCACCACCGATAGAAACTCGTGGTGGGTGGCTTACATTGACCTCTCTTGAGTCTCTTCCTATCATGTACTTCGTCTTCAACGTGTTGATGACTGATCCAATCCGTTTAGCTTCGCTTTTCAGTCTGATGTAGGCTTCTTCCATGTTTTCAAAGTTACGTGCTAAGAAGCCTCCTTTCAAGAGGCTCGGAAGCCTCCTTTCAAGAGGCTCGGAAGCCTCCTTTCAAGAGGCTCGGAAGCCTCCTTTCAAGAGGCTCGGAAGCCTCCTTTCAAGAGGCTCGGAAGCCTCCTTTCAAGAGGCTCGGAAGCCTCCTTTCAAGGAGCTCGGAAGCCTCCTTTCAAGAGGCTCGGAAGCCTCCTTTCAAGAGGCTCGGAAGCCTCCTTTCAAGAGGCTCGGAAGCCTCCTTTCAAGAGGCTTTGAAGCCTCCTTTCAAGAGGCTCGGAAGCCTCCTTTCAAGAGGCTCGGAAGCCTCCTTTCAAGAGGCTCGGAAGCCTCCTTTCAAGAGGCTCGGAAGCCTCCTTTCAAGAGGCTCGGAAGCCTCCTTTCAAGAGGCTCGGGCCTCCTTTCAAGAGGCTCGGAAGCCTCCTTTCAAGAGGCTCAGAAGCCTCCTTTCAAGAGGCTCAGGAAGCCTCCTCTCAAGAGGCTCCAGAAGCCTCCTTTCAAGAGCTCAGAGCCTCCTTTCAAGAGGCTCGGAAGCCTCCTTTCAAGAGGCTCAAGCCTCCTTTCAAGAGGCTCAGAGCCTCCTTTCAAGAGGCTCAGAAGCCTCCTTTCAAGAGGCTCAGGCCTCCTTTCAAGAGGCTCAGGAAGCCTCCTTTCAAGAGGCTCAGAAGCCTCCTTTCAAGAGGCTCAGAGCCTCCTTTCAAGAGGCTCAGGAAGCCTCCTTTCAAGAGGCTCAGAAGCCTCCTTTCAAGAGGCTCAGAGCCTCCTTTCAAGAGGCTCAGAAGCCTCCTTTCAAGAGGCTCAAGCCTCCTTTCAAGAGGCTCAAGCCTCCTTTCAAGAGGCTCAGGAAGCCTCCTTTCAAGAGGCTCTGGAAGCCTCCTTTCAAGAGGCTCAGAAGCCTCCTTTCAAGAGCTCAGAAGCCTCCTTTCAAGATCCTCAGAAGCCTCCTTTCAAGATGCTCGGAAGCCTCCTTTCAAGAGGCTCAGAGCCTCCTTTCAAGAGGCTCAGGAAGCCTCCTTTCAAGAGGCTCAGAGCCTCCTTTCAAGAGGCTCAGGAAGCCTCCTTTCAAGAGGCTCAGAAGCCTCCTTTCAAGAGGCTCAGAGCCTCCTTTCAAGAGGCTCAGGAAGCCTCCTTTCAAGAGGCCCGGAAGCCTCCTTTCAAGAGGCTCAGAGCCTCCTTTCAAGAGGCTCGGAAGCCTCCTTTCAAGAGGCTCAGAGCCTCCTTTCAAGAGGCTCAGAGCCTCCTTTCAAGAGGCCTGGAAGCCTCCTTTCAAGAGGCTCAGAAGCCTCCCTTTCAAGAGCTCCGGAAGCCTCCTTTCAAGAAGCTCAAGCCTCCTTTCAAGAGGCTGGAAGCCTCCTTTCAAGAGGCTCGGAAGCCTCCTTTCAAGAGGCTCAGAAGCCTCCTTTCAAGAGGCTCAGAAGCCTCCTTTCAAGAGGCTCGGAAGCCTCCTTTCAAGAGGCTCAGAGCCTCCTTTCAAGAGGCTCAGAGCCTCCTTTCAAGAGGCTCGGAAGCCTCCTTTCAAGAGGCTCAGAAGCCTCCTTTCAAGAGGCTCGAAGCCTCCTTTCAAGAGGCTCAGAAGCCTCCTTTCAAGAGGCTCAGAGCCTCCTTTCAAGAGGCTCCAGCCTCCTTTCAAGAGGCTCAGAGCCTCCTTTCAAGAGGCTCAGGAAGCCTCCTTTCAAGAGGCTCAGAAGCCTCCTTTCAAGAGGCTCAGAGCCTCCTTTCAAGAGGCTCAGCCTCCTTTCAAGAGGCTCAGAAGCCTCCTTTCAAGAGGCTCAGGAAGCCTCCTTTCAAGAGGCTCAGAAGCCTCCTTTCAAGAGGCTCAGAAGCCTCCTTTCAAGAGGCCTGGAAGCCTCCTTTCAAGAGGCTCCGGAAGCCTCCTTTCAAGAGGCTCAGAAGCCTCCTTTCAAGAGGCTGGAAGCCTCCTTTCAAGAGGCTCGGAAGCCTCCTTTCAAGAGGCTCGGAAGCCTCCTTTCAAGAGGCTCAGAAGCCTCCTTTCAAGAGGCTCAGAGCCTCCTTTCAAGAGGCTCGGAAGCCTCCTTTCAAGAGGCTCAGGAAGCCTCCTTTCAAGAGGCTGGAAGCCTCCTTTCAAGAGGCTCAGAAGCCTCCTTTCAAGAGGCTCAGAAGCCTCCTTTCAAGAGGCTCAAGCCTCCTTTCAAGAGGCCTGGAAGCCTCCTTTCAAGAGGCTCAGAAGCCTCCTTTCAAGAGGCTGGAAGCCTCCTTTCAAGAGGCCCGGAAGCCTCCTTTCAAGAGGCTCAGAAGCCTCCTTTCAAGAGGCTCAGAGCCTCCTTTCAAGAGGCTCAGAGCCTCCTTTCAAGAGGCCTGGAAGCCTCCTTTCAAGAGGCTCCGGAAGCCTCCTTTCAAGAGGCTCAGAAGCCTCCTTTCAAGAGGCTCAGAAGCCTCCTTTCAAGAGGCTCAGAAGCCTCCTTTCAAGAGGCTCAGAAGCCTCCTTTCAAGAGGCTCAGAAGCCTCCTTTCAAGAGGCTCAGAGCCTCCTTTCAAGAGGCTCAGAAGCCTCCTTTCAAGAGGCTCAAGCCTCCTTTCAAGAGGCTCTGGAAGCCTCCCTTTCAAGAGGCTCGAAGCCTCCTTTCAAGAGGCTGGAAGCCTCCTTTCAAGAGGCTCAGAAGCCTCCTTTCAAGAGGCCTGGAAGCCTCCTTTCAAGAGGCCTGGAAGCCTCCTTTCAAGAGGCCTGGAAGCCTCCTTTCAAGAGGCTCAGAAGCCTCCTTTCAAGAGGCCAGGAAGCCTCCTTTCAAGAGGCTCAGAAGCCTCCTTTCAAGAGGCTCAGGAAGCCTCCTTTCAAGAGGCCTGGAAGCCTCCTTTCAAGAGGCTCAGAGCCTCCTTCAAGAGGCATGGAAGCCTCCTTTCAAGAGGCTCGGAAGCCTCCTTTCAAGAGGCTCGGAAGCCTCCTTTCAAGAGGCTCGGAAGCCTCCTTTCAAGAGGCTCGGAAGCCTCCTTTCAAGAGGCTCGGAAGCCTCTTTTCATAAGGCTTGGAAGCCTCCTTTTAAGAGGCTCGAAAGCCTCCTTTTAAGAGGCTCGAAAGCCTCCTTTTAAGAGGCTCGAAAGCCTCCTTTTAAGAGGCTCGAAAGCCTCCTTTTAAGAGGCTCGAAAGCCTCCTTTTAAGAGGCTCGAAAGCCTCCTTTTAAGAGGCTCAGAAGCCTCCTTTCATGATGCTCGGAAGCCTCCTTTCATGAGGCTCGGAAGCCTCCTTTCAAGCGGCTCGGAAGCCTCCTTTCAAGCAGCTCCAGAAGCCTCCCTTTCAAGCAGCTCAGGAAGCCTCCTTTCAAGCGGCCTGGAAGCCTCCTTTCAAGCGGCTCGGAAGCCTCCTTTCAAGCGGCCTGGAAGCCTCCTTTCAAGCGGCTGGAAGCCTCCTTTCAAGCAGCTCAGAAGCCTCCTTTCAAGAAGCATCAAATCCTCATTTTAAGAGGCTTGGAAGCCTCCTTTCAAGAGGCTCGGAAGCCTCCTTTCAAGAGGCTCGGAAGCCTCCTTTCAAGAGGCTCGGAAGCCTCCTTTCAAGAGGCTCGAAAGCCTCCTTTCAAGAGGCTCGAGAGCCTCCTTTCAAGAGGCTCGAAAGCCTCCTTTTAAAAGGCTCGAAAGCCTTCTTTCAAGAGGCTCGGAAGCCTCCCTTCAAGCGGCTCGGAAGCCTCCTTTCAAGCGGCTCGGAAGCTTCATTTCAAGAGGCTCGGAAGCCTCCTTTCAAGAGGCTCGGAAGCCTTCTTTCAAGAGGCTCGGAAGCCTCCTTTCAAGAGGCTCGGAAGCCTCCTTTCAAGAGGCTCGGAAGCCTCCTTTCAAGAGGCTCGGAAGCCTCCTTTCAAGAGGCCCGGAAGCCTCCTTTCAAGAGGCACAGAAGCCTCCTTTCAAGAGGCTCGGAAGCCTCCTTTCAAGAGCTCAGGAAGCCTCCTTTCAAGAGGCTCAGAAGCCTCCTTTCAAGAGGCTCAGGAAGCCTCCTTTCAAGAGAGCCTGGAAGCCTCCTTTCAAGAGGCTCAGAAGCCTCCTTTCAAGAGGCTCAGAAGCCTCCTTTCAAGAGGCTCAGGAAGCCTCCTTTCAAGAGGCTCAGAAGCCTCCTTTCAAGAGGCTCAAGCCTCCTTTCAAGAGGCTCAGAAGCCTCCTTTCAAGAGGCTCAGAAGCCTCCTTTCAAGAGGCTCAGAAGCCTCCTTTCAAGAGGCTCGGAAGCCTCCTTTCAAGAGGCTCAGGCCTCCTTTCAAGAGGCTCAGAAGCCTCCTTTCAAGAGGCTCAGAAGCCTCCTTCAAGAGGCCCGGAAGCCTCCTTTCAAGAGGCTCGGAAGCCTCCTTTCAAGAGGCTCAAGCCTCCTTTCAAGAGGCTCAGAAGCCTCCTTTCAAGAGGCCTGGAAGCCTCCTTTCAAGAGGCCTCAAGCCTCCTTTCAAGATGCCTGGAAGCCTCCTTTCAAGATGCCTGGAAGCCTCCTTTCAAGAGGCTCAGGCCTCCTTTCAAGAGGCTCAGAGCCTCCTTTCAAGAGGCTCAGAGCCTCCTTTCAAGAGGCTCAGAAGCCTCCTTTCAAGAGGCTCAAGCCTCCTTTCAAGAGGCTCGGAAGCCTCCTTTCAAGAGGCTCAGAAGCCTCCTTTCAAGAGGCTCAGAAGCCTCCTTTCAAGAGCTCAGGAAGCCTCCTTTCAAGAGGCTCAAGCCTCCTTTCAAGAGGCTCAAGCCTCCTTTCAAGAGGCTCGGAAGCCTCCTTTCAAGAGGCTCAGAAGCCTCCTTTCAAGAGGCCTGGAAGCCTCCTTTCAAGAGCTCAGAAGCCTCCTTTCAAGAGGCTCAGAGCCTCCTTTCAAGAGGCTCAGAAGCCTCCTTCAAGAGGCTCGGAAGCCTCCTTTCAAGAGGCTCAGGAAGCCTCCTTTCAAGAGGCTCGGAAGCCTCCTTTCAAGAGGCTCAGAAGCCTCCTTTCAAGAGCTCAGGCCTCCTTTCAAGAGGCCTCAGAAGCCTCCTTTCAAGAGGCTCAGAAGCCTCCTTTCAAGAGGCTCAGAAGCCTCCCTTTCAAGAGGCTCAGAAGCCTCCTTTCAAGAGCTCAGGAAGCCTCCTTTCAAGAGGCTCCAGCCTCCTTTCAAGAGGCCTGGAAGCCTCCTTTCAAGAGGCTCAGGAAGCCTCCTTTCAAGAGGCTCGGAAGCCTCCTTTCAAGAGGCCCGGAAGCCTCCTTTCAAGAGGCTCGGAAGCCTCCTTTCGAGAGGCTGCTTTCAAGAGGCCTGGAAGCCTCCGTTCAAGAGGCTTAGAAGCTTCTTTTCAAGAGACTCAGAAGCTTCTTTTCAAGAGGCTCGGAAGCCTCCTTTCAAGAGGCTCAAAAGCCTCCTTTCAAGAGGCTCGGAAGCCTCCTTTCAAGAGGTTCGGAAGCCTCCTTTCAAGAGGCTCGGAAGCCTCCTTTCAAGAGGCTCGGAAGCCTCCTTGCTAGAGACTCGGAAACCTCCTTGCAAGAGACTTGGAAACCTAAGTTTCTCTGTTTCTCTAAGTCCTAAATTGACCTATTTAGAGCAATTTTCTCAAACATACTTAGAGTGACCCAAAAAAAAAACAGTTTTTTTGCTCTAACTTTTTTTGTTTCAAATTTCTTAGCAATGTGGTGTTCAGACCACTTTCAGAATTTCGCAAGGCGCATCTTTTCGTGACCATAGCTTCTTGATATCTTATGCAGATCAAAATTTTTTTGGTTTTTCTTCGAAAAAAATGTTTTTTGCAAATGGATGTATCTATGATTGGCGCAAAAAAATTTTTAAATCTGTTTCCCCGACCTTTTTTTACTACTTTTATACTTTGTTTTTGTTCATAAAAATCAAGGGGAAAGTTTAAATTAACTCCATACAAATGCATCGGAAAATTATCATTTTTTCACATTTTCAACCACTATTTGCTATTTTTATGTGCATGACTTTTTTATTCAGAGGCCAGATACATCTAGTAAGTTTACCGCCCAAACGTGGACCACGTACATGAAGCCACCGTTGCCTTTTTGGACAGTGTAGTAACGGGAGCTGATTGTAACTTGTCAAAAGGCGGAACACTCAAAATAATTTTCACTTAAAAGCTGCTTGAAAACATATGCAGATATTTTCTATGTAGTTTCGGGTGTAAAAGTTGAATGATTCATTAGTGATGGCACTCATTATTCTTAATTCACTTGAAAATAAAATAAAATTTGAGTGAATTTTCATTTGGCCACTTCGAAAAACTTCGATATTTTTTTCTCTGTAGAATCCCAGTAGTTGATATCCCGTCCACTAGAAGCGGACGGGGGCAAAAAAAGAGTAGAAAATTAGTTCACACTCAAACATATTTTTTGCAAATCGTTCTCATAATGCTTCTGCAGATGTTTTATTAGCGATTGTGAATAAACATACTTTTCGCTCTGAGAACCCCACTCATATATTTTTCATACATTCATTTTGATTAGAATTCACTAGAACATTATATAGATATTATTTTCTATGTTTCTAATGAATTCCATTACATTTCTTATTAAGATGCACTTGTGATTGGAGTAAGTTTTATTTGATTCTAGTAAGGCCGATGAAAGTTTCGATTTTTGAAGTCTACATAACTTTTTAAAGTGGAATTAAAGTGACAATTATTTTGAGTGAAGGAAAATGTAACCAACGAATTGTGACATGGCGTGCTGCGACCGCGTGGCCATCGCAATTGGCCTGAACTGTGCAAAAGATGAGATGAAATTTATGGAGCGCTTTTCATTCGATCGAAAGGTAGCTATTAACGTGGATTATACACTAAATGATAAGTCGAGTCAAGTACGAGACACTGAAGACGATCATACTGTTGAAGTCGAGATACGTATCTGTTCAGTGGTGGAATTAAATGGGATAGTACGAACTCGTCTTATGACAAGTAAATACATTTCACACTAATTAGCTCTAATTAATTTTCTCAAAAAATACCAAGTCCCATCTAGTGGCTCCAGGTATTATAAGATGTAATTATCAAGATTCGATACTTCCATAGAACTGAACCGCTTCAATTTTTAGACTAAAAATAAGTTTCATGTAAATATATTGTTTTATAGATTGTCATTCCATTTCTAGCATAACCAAATACTGGCAGCCATCCCCTACGGTAATAAAGGCGAGGTGAGTGATGGTAAATAATGTGATTTTGTGTAAGCACATAATTGGTGCTGCGTGATTCCAGTTTGGCGATATTTTATGAATGCCACGACTTTATGCTTGTTTATTGATTTCAGGAATTGCTGGGTCAGTTGACAAAATGTGCTCCCGATCATTATTATACGCTTCGTTGGCAATCGATGTTCATTTACTGACGTGGTTCACCTGATTGAATATGTGCATACCTAATTGTTTCATTTGAGTCTGGTAGCTATCGGAGGTAATTATCATTGTACCAACATTTTGTCAGCAATGTTTACCGTAATTGAGTCCTTTTTATCTAAGTGTGTGAAAACACAATTTGCTCCCCGATCAATAAACGAAACGATGCGAAATTAGTTTAGATTTAATTGAAATCGACGCCCGGCAGTCCGACCTCGCTTATTGGGAAGCATATTTTCCACTTCTGCCTAATATTGAAATCCGCCGGATACAGATTCGCATTTCCGTGGAAAGCAATCAACGACATTTCCCATTAGCACTTATTTCTGAGATTGACAATGGGTCTTGGAATTCGATTGAAAGCATCCGTAGCTTCTGAGTAACTCATCGAATTGAAATTCATAGGAAAACTTATCATTTTGCAGCACGGCTGTCGTTGAGCTGGCTCAAATCTGGTGGTTGAGGGTATTAGTTTCGCAATTCTTGAGAGCCGGTCTTGTTTTCCAGATGACAAATACTTAAGGCCCATTGAATTGAGAAGCTTGTTCAAAGTTTTCTGTCCTCTATCTGACGCTACGGGAAACTCATGCCGTGTCATGTTTCTCGTGAGCTCCACAAGCTCGGAAGCTCATCGTTTGTAAACCAGGCCAGAAGCAGAGGTAGTTGACAAAAGGTAACAAACATATTCAAGCAGTTACTCAATGGCTGTGTGTAGAACAACGAATGTCTGCGGTATCTAATTCGTGTTATTACAAGCCAACATTTTCGTGGAATCAGATATCGAAGTGGGATGGACCCACTCTGCGTATATTCGATTAGAGATTCAATTTTACCCAAGTGTATATGCAACCATTCTTTCCTACTTTACACGATGTTCATCAATTGTGTTGATCTTGTGATAAATGGATCCCACATTCTGTTGCCATCACCGGGGCACTAAGAGAAATGGAAAAATATCATCCCAACCTCACCGCACCACCTTCATGTATCGGAAGCGACACCAAAGGCTCTACACGTGGAGAAGCGACAAGGGACACTGCACGAGGACGAGGTTCGAACGGATGAATGCGTGCTGTTGTACCTTTTCGTGACATATTTTTGACATTGTGCTTTTGCTACACGAGCGGAGGATGGGGATGTTCGTTTTGATGCCGCTCAACCTCAACTACTCCACGCTCCAGCTCGTGCCCCGCGACATGAGCAAAGGTACCAGTTGGGAAATCAACCGACACGACACAGACGCTCTCATGTGAATCAGACTTCGACGGAGAAGTGCTCTTGACGTATCACCTGGTACCTACCTGCTCTGGCAGGGCAAACATTGATTAATCTTGCCATCGTCAAGCGGTCCCGTTCGAGTGGGTGTCGCTGTCGTCGTTGTCTGTTTGATTTGATGTCACCTCGGCAGATAATAACTTTATGGCGGTGATAGCAACCGTCCTGTGATATAATCGAAAGCGACCTTTTTCGGTTTTCGTTCCACTATTTAATTAGCATATTCCGGTACGGGAACCGGACGGACGGAAGCTGGGAATCGGAACTAATCGCTTTTTGAACTCGTCCCAGTGGCTAAAAGCCATTATCCTGCAATCATATTTGAAGAGTGCGACTCTACTGCGAGTGAGTGGAGTGCGCACTCGAGATGAGTGGGAGACGAGTTTGGCAAACATATCAAATCAATTTAAAAAGCAAATTTCACTGGATGAGACTCAGTCGATCGAATCGGAAGTGTAAATTAAATTATCTTTCCAGAGAGTTATATGAAACAGTGCTAATTAGTATGACCAATACTATGACAATTGCAGAGGTCCCATGTAGATAATATATCCAATGCTGTTCTGAAACAAATCCATTTTTTGCATATTAATTTTGTAGATAGGGTAAAATACCTATCGATGGCAACCTAAGCTTAGATATAGCTTAACTGGTATACATTTGTTTCCTCTTCCTCAATAGTAGGTGTTCACTTAACATAACAGATATTAACACAAACTCAATAACTTAATATTAAAGCAATAGGTCCATCTCTGTTAGGCAAAAAAGTGTCATAATAAAAGATCCTATAGGAACGTTGGAAAAACCGAAATTTTGCACATTTTGATGAAACATCTAATACTTCGGCGAGGCAAACGCCCTAGGCAGACTAACCTACAATGTACTACGCGTCTCCACGCACTATCCATACTAGAATGCTGATTCGCCGACGCGTGGTGCGTTGTTTCTAAAGAGCTGCCAGCTTGAAGGCGTTTTGCCTCATGAGTTTTCCGGCAACGAAATATCACCACTTTTTCTAATGTGAATATTATCAATATGATTGAGATTTTCTACAATTTTTAAATATTATCAGCTAACTATATTGTTTAACTGTTGCATGAGGTAATAATACCCATGAAAATCTTTACAGCTAAGAAATTAAAGCAGTCTTTGCATAGCTAGGGCATATTGCTCCTTCTTCCCCTACCATTATTGCTATCGATGCCAGTCCATCTCATCGTGAGTCCATTGTGTCCGTTTGTCCATGTTGCGCATCCATTGTTCAGTTGTTATTAATCCGGGTAGGGGAAGAGGCCCCAAAACGCCCCCCAATTCGTTCTAGAGTTTTGGGAGAAAATAGCGCAGGAATTCCGAAGGAAGTACTAGATGAGTTTCCGAGGGAATGGAATGACTTATGGAATACCTGTAAGAGTTCCAGTGGAATTGTTAAAATAATTTCCGAAGTAATTCTGTAGAAATTTTTAAAACTTTATATGTATGCATGTAGTTATCCACCACCACCATCCTGGCTTGAGTCTTACTCTGCATACGGCTCCACCCAATAGTACAGTCGAATTTAATTACCATTCTGCTTTCAATGCACTGCTGTATAAAGGGCAAAAAATGGAGGTGGCTGACCCGTAAGCAGAGACACTTACGCGAAGCCCGCGAGATAGAGAAAATCTCCTTTCAACAGTGTAATTCAACAGACCAACAACGAGATTTGCAAAACTTATTGAGCTTTCCGAGGGATGGCTTCTTTAAGGAAGGGCGCGTTAAATCCATTACTTTGGGGAAGTGTACCCAACTACATGGGTAGATTTTTTTTAAAGTATTCCAAAGAGAAGCATTGAAGAAATTCCTGATGGAAATGTCAGAATTAATCTTAGAAGAATTTTTGAAGGAATTTCCAGAAGAATTCTTTCAGAAATTTCCTAAGGTCCTGAGAAGTTCCGAAGCAATTCCCGAGGAAAATTTCAAAAAGAAATCTGGTTTTATTTGTGGAGGTTTTTTGATGGGATTCCTGGAGAAATTCCTGATCGAATACCTGACGGTATTTTTGAAGGTATACTAGAATGAGTTTCTTGATGACTTACCAAATTTGTTCCGTAACATATTTCCTAGGGAATTATTTAAGGTATTTACGTAGTAATTTTTTTTAAGAAAAAAATCCGTAATCATTTTCTAAGGAACTCCTGCAGGAAATTCCCAAGGAATTCTTGAGAATATCCGAATATCTTCCGTCTCGATATTTTGGGAGTTTTTCTTGGCTTGATTCTAGAGTTTCTAGAGTCAAAACTAAGTTTGTATTATACTACTGTCCGGATTTTTGAAGACATTTTCGGAGAAATATTGGAATTTATATTTATATTCGAATAGCTTTTTGTTTGGTAATTCCATTAAAAAAATCCTACGTAAGTTCCTTTCAGAATTCCTTCTGAAATTCATTTAAAAATTCTGTTCGGAAATCTTTTTTGGTTTTCTTTCGGGTATTCCTTCAAGAATTGAGTCGAAAATTCCTTCAGGAATTTCTTCGAAAATCTTCTTAGAAAGCCACCAGGAATTAATTTGGACATTCATCCAGGGATTTTTTCAGTAAACCCTCCTTAAAGGCCTTTTTTCAGAAATTCCTTTGGAACTTCCTCCAGGAAGTTCTTAGGAAGTTCCTTCAGTAAACTGTACAAAATTCCTGCAGGAATAATTCCGGAACGAATTCTAATTTAGAGGAATTTTTAAAGGAATTTTCGAAGAAATTCCAAAGTTATTTGAGTGTTAAACTAATTTTAAATTAAAAAAAAAACACTTGAACAACGGTTTAAAAAAAATGAAGGAATATACAAACGAAATTTCCCAAGATTTACCTTGCTTCTTTGTTCGACAGAAGACTTATTTTTAGCATAAGAATCGTGATTCTGGGCTGACCAGTCGAATTTTTGATACTTTTTGAAAACATGAATAGGTCTACAGGAATTCCTGGAAGAGTTGCTAAATGAATTTTCGGAGGAATATCCGAAAGAATTCCTATAAGAAATTTGGAAAGAATTCCTGGAGAAAGTTCTAAATAAATTCCAGAGGGAAATTTCGAAAAAATACCAAAAATATCTTCCTAGAGTTTCCGAAGAAATTCTTTGTGGAATTATTGAAAGGAAGTCTTTATTAGGAATTCTTAAAATAAAATCTTGAAGGAGTTTCTAAAAAAAATCGTAAATCAAATTCCGAAGGTTTTTTTCTTAAGAGATATTCCTATAGAAATTCTTTAAAGATTTTACATTTTAGGAATTCTTGAAAGAATTTTCAAAGGAATTCCTAAAAAAGTTCGAATTCCCAATTCCCTAAAGACTCCGTAAAGGAATTTCCGAAGAAATCCCTAAAGTTATTTCTAAGGAAATTCCTTAAGGAACTTTTGGAGAAATTTCGGAACGAATTTCCGAAGAAGTATCCAAATAAATTTTCATAGTGAATTCTTAGAGGAAGTTATAAAGGAATTCATTAGGGAAATTTTAAATTAATGCTTATAATTCCCTTTTCGAATTTTCTGATGAATATCTTGAGGAATTTCCAAACGAATTTCTGGATTTATATCCGACTTACTTTCCAATGAACTTATGTGCTGTGATGCGACGATGTCCTAATGGAGGATGTAATGTAAACTTTTGCTGTGGAGATACAAGCTATAACTATTAGGATGTTCACCCCATCAGTCTGACTGTAGCCAGCGATAATCCAAAAACCCTAAAATTTATAAAAAGAATAATATACTTTACCAAGTAATTTTTTTTCTGCTCGAAGTTTTTCACGCCGATTCACGCCGCCGCCGCCGAATATTGCTTACGGCGTGACGCCGCCGCCGCCGGTGTAAAAATGGCCTTACGCCGCCGCCGTTCACAAATACTTCGGCGCACAGGTCTAAAGATGATGTATTTAGCAACGATTGTCTAGTGGGAATGGACTGCCTTGTGATGGTCCTGTCCGGCGGTTCGCCGGCTCGTACACTTCTCTTAACGTTTAACACTATCGAGGGTTTTCGTGCCACACACGATTGCTTTGTCTCACTAAAGGACCGACGGCCGGAAGTGCTGTAACGTTTAGCTTTTGTTGTTATGTTGTAATGTGAAATACAGATGTTAGACGTCATACTAGCCAGTGCGAGATTAAGGATGTAAAGAACCCAAAGAAAATATAATGCTCCATGAGCCGTTATTTGAAAACCTCTGTTGAAACCATGCAAACAAAATCGATGTGAAACCCTTCGAGCAACCAGAAATGCACACGCAAACCGCCATCTACACACCTAGCCACGTACCCGGATCGAGAGCATATACAGGAACACAAACTTACAAAGCGTCGCTCGCTCACTGTCCACATCGGATAGAAACAAGGGGATGCTACTGTCATAATTTTGCCTACTCAACATCGAAACAACATGACGTCATTTGTTTATATTTTGCTTACCGACCAGAGCGGTAAACAATGTCAACAGTTAATATTTTCACTATGGTTCGCAAAAACTCGCAAAAATAAGTGTTTTAATGCGAAAATTCAGGAAGCAAGACATAATGAGATGGTTGAATGTGTCTTGCATTGCTAACGACACATTAGTGCGTGGTTTTACGATACGGTACGCATGTAAGTTTAAATTTCACCTTGCAAAATTATAAGTGCTCCTCCACATTCACTCATTACAGGATTCCGGCAGAGCTGGTCAGAACGCCTGCTGTCTACCGATACTATCCAGAACCAATTATTTGGATCTTCCCGAACGCACAAACATGTTGGAGACGTTTTCACGGTACTGATTCCATGTTGGTCGAACGGAAGAATAATATGTCTACTATGGCGGTATTCTGCTGAAGCAATCTTCTCGCTGCTTAGCCTGCGTAGCACAAAAAGTTTTCTACGTTTATTTTGTACCTAAAATGGTTTTCTCAGATTAAACTCTAGATGAAACTAAATTGAAAAATGTAGAGAAAAGTGAAAAAAAAAATTGCGTGGAAAATAAAAATATCAATTTTTGGAAATATCTCATCAATTTAGAATGTCCTCTGTTGTTTAATTCCAAATAAAGGTTCCCCGTAACAAATGCGACGCTTGGTGAAAACGATTGTGTGCCTGACGATTGCGATTCTGTCGCCTGTGGTATTTAAGCGTAAATTGAACTTTGCATTCAGTGACCCAGCGATAGAATCGCGGCGAATAGCTGTCGTCGCGGTTTGAAGTTCCTTAGGTTTGGGGAGCTGTTACTTTGTAATATAATTCTCGCTTATAATGACTGTGAGGTGATTTATGATCTCTGAATTGTTTAACCCCAAAGTAAGGCTTTTTCAGAACAATATTTTAAAGTTTGAATGTTAAATTACGAACATTATTCGGCATTCCGTACAATTCGTCCGCTATTGGCAATCATGTTCCCTTTAATCTTTCGTTATGTATTTATTGCCCTTCCCCCAAAATCCAAGGAACTAGAGCATGATCGTTCAGTTACAAGACGGCAATAACGCAATTGAAATCCCAATAGAGAGATTTATAATTCAATTGATTGCTGAATATATATAAAAGAAGAATATCCGAAATGACCACCCATACAAAATGAAGCCGAATACATTCAACAAACAATGTATCATTATCTTGTTACGATAAAATAATAATGAAACAAAATAATGAAGAAATAATTGCAAGTTTTCGTTGAAAAAAAAAGTTAATTATCGGAAATACATAGATTCGAACAACTATCCGCTTACTCTAATAAGATTTTTCTTGGGGTAAACGTTACAAAAAGTGGGTACCAAAATCGAAAGTACCAAAACGTATGTGAGGAAGATGGGTTATCTATGGATTTTGACAGCTGTGTCGCCCCTCTGCCTTTTTCACCTTGCGCCGCATTATCGATGATCAGTTGAGTTGTATCTTTCGTGTGAGAAGCCGCTTTGCGTCAGATATCGGCTCCAAGATAGTGCCGCAGTTTTGGATTGGCGAGGTCGGCCATCTTGGCTGAAAGGGAAGTTTGAAACCGACACGCCATATATCCCTTCAATCCGGATAGCTAGACTTGCTGTGTTAGTCATTAAGGGACGATATCGACGAAAGGCAAATCGGAACTCCCGAAAGAGCAGAAATTAGCCAGCTCTGACGCGCGTCTGGTGAGTTAATTATGTCCGACAAATCTAATGGCTGACAACTAACACAGTGAATTCATTTAGATTGAGCTCCGCGCAATAACTGGGACAAGTCGCATCGGTGCATCTGCGTTTGAGTCGGTGAGGTGCAAACACGCACGGGATTGTTACTGTTTTTTTTCTGGTGAGTTGATTTGCTTCACACAACGGACCTAAGACGGGAAATAACACCAAAGTTCTCAATAGATCCAGCTTGCACCAGACTGCAGATCAGCCCGAAACAAAACGCGCATAGCCAACGATCTTCGACACCAAGAGCCTTCCTGGAGGATGTAAGATACCGCTCGATTGACTTTGGATAAGTGCTGACCATTCGTTTGCCATAGGGCTCTTTTTCTTCATCCACAGCTGCTGCAGGGCGGACTCGACGCACAGGTGCGACCAAGCGACACGGAAGACGAGCTGAGTTAGGGTAGCTTCGTTTCGGAAGATCCCCTAGGGGACAAAAGGCTTCATCGACGGAACTGACAGGCGCGCTTCCAGGCAATCGGCCAACATTGATCGGCGTGAGGGTCATCGGGTACAACACGGGCTAGGCCGCATCGGCGGAAGAGCCAAACGCGCATTCGGACAATTTTGAGCCCACTTCGGGTAGTTAGCCAACCATCGGGCAGAACGCAGCCACTGAGGAATAGGCGGAGAACTGCGACGCGCATTCGGATAATTTGGAGCCCACTTCGAGGGGCGGGTCGGCCATCGGGCCGTATACGGAGGCCAAGCGGCGAGACGGCCGGACAACAGCCAGGTTCAACGGCAGTGCGCGGCAGGTGTGGCGACACGAAGGCCCTCAGGCATCAGCGGTGCTGCAATTCAGAGGTTGTGCGCGATGGGTGCACCCGTGAGTAGTAAAGTTAAGAGGTGTTAGATTAAGAAGATGAAAGGTAGCACGGAAGCAAGTAAAAGGACAGAGTAGGTGGAGAAGGCTTGAAATGACTTTGTCATAAAAATTTAAATATTTGGGTTTCAGGTTATTTGGTGCGTATTCCTTGAGCTAGCTGGGACTGATCGGGATTGCTACTGACCCCCGACAGACTCACTCATTACAGTGCTGTACCCGTAAGTTCCAAAAGATCTGATGTTCGCCGGATCAGGGGAAGGGTGCTGTAGTTTTGGCTTTTTGCTAGGATCCGGATGGCCGTTCGTGCTACAGATTGAACTGCGAGGAATTCGAAGGGAAGAGTTCCAGCTACGGCCATGACTGAAATGATAGAGCTGGTCACAGATAGAGTTCAGCAGCTCGAGAAGCGTCGTTTTCACGGATAGCGGAAGACGTTGTAGTAGGGGGTACCCGATGGAGTCTGGACCTGTTGAGGCACCTCACCCTTTGTCGAGGGCCCACAGAAGTTCGCTCAGGGTAATATCGATATTGTACACATCATCTTTGTGGTGCGAAAAATCTATGGACCGTCGTTCAGCTGCCGCTTTCGCGATCTGGAACGATGGAGGGTAGCTGGAAGTCGCCGATCTCTCGCAATACACTTTCGCAAGTTCTTCGCTTGAGGACCACCGGGCGCTGTTGCCGGTTACCGCGTAGAGTATTCACCGTCCGCCACAGGTTGTCGTGCTGCTGGGTGATGTTTTCGCTAAGAAATTTTCCCATGACTGCTCCTTTGCCTTATTAATCGCCTTTCGTGCCGCTGCTCGTGCTTCCTGGAATTTCGTTAACGCCTCGGGATGATCCGGATCACATTTCCGCAGACGTCGGAGGGATCGAAGACACTTTCGCCGGAGTCGAATTGCTGCTTTTGCTGGGCACCACCATGGTGCTGCTTTTGGGCCAATTCGGCCGCTGGTTCGCGGGATGGATTTTGTCGCTCTTCTCTGTGAAGCTGACAACGTCGCACTCGGCATTTGGCCGAATAGTTTCAGCGGTAAGCCGCTCGTACAATGGCCAATCAGCTTGATCGTAGAGCCACTTCTGTCGTGCTGTTCGATGATTTGTCCACCCGGGGATGGACAAGATGATTGGGAGGTGGTGTCCGACAGAGTTCGCAATATAAACCTAGGAGCCACGCTCTCTGAACAGATGGTCACGTCAATTGCAGAGGCCCGTAGCCGGGTCGATGCGGGTGTGTGAGCCGTCGTTTAAGATTACCAACTGATGGGCCAAAGTTGTCTCGGCGATGAAGCAGCCAAGCGCATTCGATTGGTGGGACCCCCACGCGAGATGGTGCGCGTTGATGTCCCCAAGAAGCAGCACCGGTCTTCTAGCTGTTCGAACAACGCACCCAATGCAGCCTGACATTGCACAGAACTCGGTGGGATGAAAATAGACACTACCGTTATCTGGATTGGTGCGTAGATGCGTACGGCGATAAGCTGTAGGGTGGTGTGGATCTGAACACGCTCAAACGGTATGCCTTCCCGGATAGCTAGGCCAACCCCGTGTTGCCAGTAAGGTACGCTGTTTGACTCCAGGAGTAACGTGTATTGCTGGCCGACATATACAGATGTGCTCGACTTGCGGTTAGCGGCAGTGAGGTGCCACGACGCAAGGCTCGAGATCGGCGATAAGGAGCTTCAATTCGCTAATATTGCCCCTGAGACCACGCAAGTTCCACTGTAGGGCGAAAACGCCACCGGAGCGACTATCCGTGACGGACGACGACGATGTGGATGCCCTACGCGTCGGAGAGTCGACTGTAGAGAAAAAATTGTTCACGGTAAACTCTGCAGGTGTTTGTACTGTATTGGGACTTGCCTGTGGGACGCTTTGCCCCACAGTGCCAGCCGCTGTCGAAACCATTACACTAGTATTTCCAATACCGACAACAGGCGGCACTGGGGATGCGCTTTGTGTAATATTTATTCGACGGGACGGGCCTTCTCCGGGTGAGAGAAATGCTGTGGGGTGGTATTGACCTGTAAAGTTTTGCGAGACAGTATCTGTTTGCTGAAAGGATGCCTTGCCCCACAGTACCAGCTGTTGCCGAAACTACTACACGGTTGCTTCCAGATCTGCCAGCAACAGCCGGCACTGGGGAAAAGTTTTGTGTAGTTCTATCAATTGCTTGTTGGTTGTAGGTGCTGGATGTTTCAAACTGGTTGGTGTAGGGCGGCGAAAGCATAGTAAAGCTATCCCTCCCCCCTGCCGTCTATCATACGGTCTCGATGTCGTTTGTATAGGGCGGCGGCCAGTGCAAAGAAGGGCTACCCCTACCATGCCGTTTATCCCAAGTTTCCGGTGTCGTGGTGCGATCAATATTTCCATCGGCTACGGAGGCAAATTCGTCATCAACGGGTTGGGGTAAGACTTCCCGGATGACTCCTTCAAACTGCCGTACTTGCGTCGGAAGAGGTACACTTTCCCTACTACCGAACCGATTTTGCTCATTATCCGTGTTCATGCCTTGGTCGTCATTGTAATCCATTCGATGTTGGGGAGTGAAGCTATCGAAGACCTTGATTAGAGTTAGCCTCCGGTATCTCCGACTCCTCGCTGGAGAAGTCCATTGCCGTGAGGTCGTGGGTGACGGCGGTTTTTTTCGGTGGCGGGCTTGGATCTGGTGAGGTGGTGGGTTTTGGAGGATTGTATTTTGGAGCTCGTCCACGCTTTGTCTCCTGAACGGCTGGGGAATTATTCCTGGATCGAGTGGTAGGGCCTGCTGTTGTGTACACTGGTGGTCGTTGCTCACGGTTATGTTGCGGCATCTCCTGACTGACGGATTCGTTAGCATGGCTCTGTTTTACATGGCTGGCATATTGCTTGATTTTTTTAATGAAGGCCATCATCTGATCGTTACGAGGGATACGAGCAACCTTAGGGAAGATCGGGTAACCAACCCCGGTGGGAACTATGGTCGTATGCTGACAGGGAAGGGGGGGTTTGCTCCTCTCCGGAGGTGCAAATCTTACTGAGCATCTGTTCTCCATGTCAGGATCGGCTCACAACAGCGTCTGTTCTCCATGTTAGGGGCGGTTGATCATCGTCCGAGTGCCAGCGATGGACTCTAAGTGAAACTGTGCACTATGGTCCACCGGGAATAAGGAGGAATGGTCCTCCGGAAATTTAGGGGGTTTGGTGTCAGGCCCTGCAAGCCAGCCTTTAAAAAAACATACGCAACGAACAATCAACAAGAGAGTACGGACCGGAACCATCGGCGAAGACCACTGCGACGAAAAGGGACTAGCGAATGGAAACTCGGCTCGTTGAACTGCAAATCTCTCAACTTCAACGGGAGCGCACGCATACTCGCCGATGTGCTCAAGGACCATGGATTCAGCATAGTAGCGCTGCAGGAGGTTTGTTGGAAGGGATCAATGGTGCGAACGTTTAGAGGTTATCATACCATCTACCAGAGCTGCGGCAACACACACGAGCTGGGAACAGCTTTCATAGTAATGGGCGATATGCAAAGGCGCGTGATCGGGTGGTGGCCGATCAATGAAAGAATGTGCAGGTTGAGGATCAATGGCCGGTTCTTCAACTTCAGCATAATCAACGTCCAAAGCCTACACTCCGGAAGCACTGATGATGATAAGGACGCATTCTACGCGCAGCTGGAACGTGAGTATGACAGCTGCCCAAGCCACGACGTCAAAATCATCATAGGAGATTTGAACGCTCATGTTGGCCAAGAGGAGGAGTTTAGACCGACTATTGGAAAGTTCAGCGCATTCGCAGCACCTACTTCCAACACAGCCTTCCGTATCGGTACACCTGGAGATCACCACTGCAGACAGAATCACAAATCGACCACGTTCTGATTGATGGACGGCACTTCTCCGACATTATCGACGTCAGGACATATCGTGGCGCTAACATCGACTCTGACCACTATCTGGTGATGGTTGAACTGCGCCCAAAACTATCCGTCATCAACAATGTTCGGTACCGACGACCGCCGCGGTACGACCTAGAGCGACTGAAGCAACCTGATGTCGCCACTGCATACGCGCAGCATCTCGAGGCAGCGTTGCCGGAAGAGGGTGAGCTCGATGGGGCCCCTCTTGAGGACTGCTGGAGTACAGTTAAAGCAGCCATTAACGGAGAACAACGTCGGGTATATGGGTCGAAGTCGACGGAACGATTGGTTCGACGAAGAGTGCAGACAGATTCTGGACCCGGCAGAACGTGGAACGTTATACATAGACGGAAGCGGAGACAGCAGACCCGCCTTTTTCAGGAGAAGAAGGAACAAGGCAGCGGAGGAGATGACTACGTCAGTTCAGCGGACGATGGAAGCCAACCAGCCCCCACCTTGAGGGAAGTTAAGGATGCCATTCAACAGCTAAAGACCAATAAAGCAGCTGGTAAGGATGGTATTGGAGCTGAGCTCATCAAGATGGCCCCGGAAAAGCTGGCCACTTGCCTGCACAAACTGATAGTCAGAATCTGGGAAACCCAACAGCTACCGGAGGAGTGGAAGGAAGGGGTTATATGCCCCATCTACAAGAAAGGCGACAAGCTGGAGTGTGAGAACTTTCGAGCGATCACCATCCTTAATGCCGCCTACAAAGTGATATCCCAGATCATCTTCCGTCGTCTGTCACCATTAGTGATCGAGTTCGTGGGAAGTTATCAAGCCGGCTTCGTTGACGGCCGCTCGACAACGGACCAGATCTTTACTGTACGGCAAATCCTTCAAAAATGCCGTGAATACCAGGTCCCAACGCACCATCTGTTCGTTGATTTCAAGGCGGCATACGACAGTATAGACCGCGTAGAGCTATGGAAAATTATGGACGAGAACAGCTTCCCTGGGATGCTTACCAGACTAATCAACGATGGATGGTGTGCAAAACTGTATGAAGCTTTCGGGCGAACACTCCAGTTCGTTCGAATCGCGCCGGGGACTAAGACAAGGTGATGGACTTTCGTGCCTGTTGTTAAACATTGCGCTAGAAGGTGTCATGCGGAGAGCCGGGTGTAACAGCCGGGGTACGATTTTCAACAGATCCAGTCAATTTATTTGCTTCGCGGATGACATGGACATTGTCGGCTGAACATTTGCAAAGGTGGCAGAACTGTACACCCGCCTGAAACGTGAAGCAACAAAAGTTGGACTGGTGGTGAATGTGTCAAAGACAAAGTACACGCTTGTGGGCGGAACCGAGCGCGACAGGGCCTGCCTGGGAAGCAGTGGTACGATAGACGGGGATACCTTCAAGGTGGTCGAGGAATTCGTCTACCTCGGATCCTTGATAACGGCTGACAACAACGTTAGTCGTGAAATACGAAGGCGCACCATCTGTGGAAGTCTTGCCTACTACGGGCTCCAGAAGAAACTGCGGTCGAAAAAGATTCGCCACCGCACCAAATGTGTCATGTACAAGACGCTTATAAGACCGGTTGTCCTCTACGGACATGAAACATGGACAATGCTCGAGGAGGACTTGCAAGCACTCGGAGTATTCGAGAGACGGGTGCTTTGGACCATCTTTGGCGGTGTGCAAGAAGACGGTGTGTGGCGGCGAAGAATGAACCATGAGCTCGCCCAACTCTACGGCGAACCCAGTATCCAGAAGGTAGCTAAAGCCGGAAGGATACGATGGGCAGGGCATGTTGCAATAATGCTGGACTGCAAAGATGGTGTTCGCTTCCGACCCGGCAGGTAAGAGACGACGAGGAGCGCAGCGAGCGAGATGGGCAGACCAGGTGCAGAACGACTTGGCGAGCATAGGGCGTATCCGAGGATAAAGAGATGCGGCCTCGAACCGTGTATTGTGGCGTAAAATTGTTGATTCAGTCGTCTAAGACGAATTAAGTACTCTCCATTTAATTCCACTAATTAACTTTCGATATCTTTGCAGATACGTATGTCGACCACAACTGTGTGGTCGTCTTCACTTCCGAGTCGAGTCGAGTACGAGACACTGAAGACGACCACACAGTTGTGGTCGAAATACGTATCTGCAAAGATATCGAAAATTAATTGGTGGAATTAAATGGAGAGTACTTAATTCGTCTTAGACGGTTGAACACATTCCACTAAAAGAGCTTTATATATTTTTCTGTTGATTCAGTGTTATCTGTTTAGATGTAGACTTAATAAATTAATGAATCTGATCGTTACGTTCATCTTTTTGTTTGATTTCCTCCCACAGTTTGGTGATTTCATCGTCTTTTCGTTTCATGGCTGCTTCGAGTTCCTTGAGCCTTTTCTCGAAAGCGTTCGGTCGAGCTGCTGCCTGCGCATAGTTGCCTCCCGCTTGCTGTTCGGCTCGTTTTATAACCTCCGGGAAGCTCAAGTTATTACGTACCTTTATTTTAATTACCTCTATTTCCTTTTTATAAATTGGGCACTGGCGATTGGTCGGTCGATGGTTTCCCTTACAATTCCGACAGAAAGGAGCTTCGCTGCACTCTCTTCCCTGTGAGAATTATCGGAACAGTTGAAGCAGTGTTATCTATTATCTATCAAGAGGCCTGGAAGCCTCCTTTCAAGAGGCCTGGAAGCCTCCTTTCAAGAGGCCTGGAAGCCTCCTTTCAAGAGGCCTGGAAGCCTCCTTTCAAGAGGCCTGGAAGCCTCCTTTCAAGAGGCCTGGAAGCCTCCTTTCAAGAGGCCTGGAAGCCTCCTTTCAAGAGGCCTGGAAGCCTCCTTTCAAGAGGCCTGGAAGCCTCCTTTCAAGAGGCCTGGAAGCCTCCTTTCAAGAGGCCTGGAAGCCTCCTTTCAAGAGGCCTGGAAGCCTCCTTTCAAGAGGCCTGGAAGCCTCCTTTCAAGAGGCCTGGAAGCCTCCTTTCAAGAGGCCTGGAAGCCTCCTTTCAAGAGGCCTGGAAGCCTCCTTTCAAGAGGCCTGGAAGCCTCCTTTCAAGAGGCCTGGAAGCCTCCTTTCAAGAGGCCTGGAAGCCTCCTTTCAAGAGGCCTGGAAGCCTCCTTTCAAGAGGCCTGGAAGCCTCCTTTCAAGAGGCCTGGAAGCCTCCTTTCAAGAGGCCTGGAAGCCTCCTTTCAAGAGGCCTGGAAGCCTCCTTTCAAGAGGCCTGGAAGCCTCCTTTCAAGAGGCCTGGAAGCCTCCTTTCAAGAGGCCTGGAAGCCTCCTTTCAAGAGGCCTGGAAGCCTCCTTTCAAGAGGCCTGGAAGCCTCCTTTCAAGAGGCCTGGAAGCCTCCTTTCAAGAGGCCTGGAAGCCTCCTTTCAAGAGGCCTGGAAGCCTCCTTTCAAGAGGCCTGGAAGCCTCCTTTCAAGAGGCCTGGAAGCCTCCTTTCAAGAGGCCTGGAAGCCTCCTTTCAAGAGGCCTGGAAGCCTCCTTTCAAGAGGCCTGGAAGCCTCCTTTCAAGAGGCCTGGAAGCCTCCTTTCAAGAGGCCTGGAAGCCTCCTTTCAAGAGGCCTGGAAGCCTCCTTTCAAGAGGCCTGGAAGCCTCCTTTCAAGAGGCCTGGAAGCCTCCTTTCAAGAGGCCTGGAAGCCTCCTTTCAAGAGGCCTGGAAGCCTCCTTTCAAGAGGCCTGGAAGCCTCCTTTCAAGAGGCCTGGAAGCCTCCTTTCAAGAGGCCTGGAAGCCTCCTTTCAAGAGGCCTGGAAGCCTCCTTTCAAGAGGCCTGGAAGCCTCCTTTCAAGAGGCCTGGAAGCCTCCTTTCAAGAGGCCTGGAAGCCTCCTTTCAAGAGGCCTGGAAGCCTCCTTTCAAGAGGCCTGGAAGCCTCCTTTCAAGAGGCCTGGAAGCCTCCTTTCAAGAGGCCTGGAAGCCTCCTTTCAAGAGGCCTGGAAGCCTCCTTTCAAGAGGCCTGGAAGCCTCCTTTCAAGAGGCCTGGAAGCCTCCTTTCAAGAGCCCTGGAAGCCTCCTTTCAAGAGGCCTGGAAGCCTCCTTTCAAGAGGCCTGGAAGCCTCCTTTCAAGAGGCCTGGAAGCCTCCTTTCAAGAGGCCTGGAAGCCTCCTTTCAAGAGGCCTGGAAGCCTCCTTTCAAGAGGCCTGGAAGCCTCCTTTCAAGAGGCCTGGAAGCCTCCTTTCAAGAGGCCTGGAAGCCTCCTTTCAAGAGGCCTGGAAGCCTCCTTTCAAGAGGCCTGGAAGCCTCCTTTCAAGAGGCCTGGAAGCCTCCTTTCAAGAGGCCTGGAAGCCTCCTTTCAAGAGGCCTGGAAGCCTCCTTTCAAGAGGCCTGGAAGCCTCCTTTCAAGAGGCCTGGAAGCCTCCTTTCAAGAGGCCTGGAAGCCTCCTTTCAAGAGGCCTGGAAGCCTCCTTTCAAGAGGCCTGGAAGCCTCCTTTCAAGAGGCCTGGAAGCCTCCTTTCAAGAGGCCTGGAAGCCTCCTTTCAAGAGGCCTGGAAGCCTCCTTTCAAGAGGCCTGGAAGCCTCCTTTCAAGAGGCCTGGAAGCCTCCTTTCAAGAGGCCTGGAAGCCTCCTTTCAAGAGGCCTGGAAGCCTCCTTTCAAGAGGCCTGGAAGCCTCCTTTCAAGAGGCCTGGAAGCCTCCTTTCAAGAGGCCTGGAAGCCTCCTTTCAAGAGGCCTGGAAGCCTCCTTTCAAGAGGCCTGGAAGCCTCCTTTCAAGAGGCCTGGAAGCCTCCTTTCAAGAGGCCTGGAAGCCTCCTTTCAAGAGGCCCAGCCTCCTCTCAAGAGGCCTGGAAGCCTCCTTTCAAGAGGCCCGGAAGCCTCCTTTCATTAGGCCTGGAAGCCTCCTTTCATTAGGCCTGGAAGCCTCCTTTCATTAGGCCTGGAAGCTTCCTTTCAAGAGGCTCGGAGCCTCCTTTCAAGAGGCTCGGAGCCTCCTTTCAAGAGGCTCGGAGCCTCCTTTCAAGAGGCTCGGAGCCTCCTTTCAAGAGGCTCGGAGCCTCCTTTCAAGAGGCTCGGAGCCTCCTTTCAAGAGGCTCGGAGCCTCCTTTCAAGAGGCTCGGAGCCTCCTTTCAAGAGGCTCGGGAGCCTCCTTTCAAGAGGCTCGGGAGCCTCCTTTCAAGAGGCTCTGGAAGCAACCGTTCAAGAGGCTCTCGAAGCCCCCTTTCATGAGACTCGGAAGCATCCTTTCAAGAGGCTCGGAAGCCTCCTTTCAAGAGGATCAGAAGCCTTCTGTCAAGAGGCTCAGAAGGCTCCTTTCAAGAGGCTCGGAAGCCTCTTTTCAAGAGGTTCAGAAGCCTCTTTTTAAGAGGCTCGGAAGCCTCCTTTCAAGGGGCTCGGAAGCCTCCTTTCAAGGTGCTCGGAAGCCTCCTTTCAAGAGGCTCGGAAGCCTCCTTTCAAGAGGCTCAAGCCTCCTTTCAAGAGGCTCAGGAAGCCTCCTTTCAAGAGGCTCAGAAGCCTCCTTTCAAGAGGCTCGGAAGCCTCCTTTCAAGAGGCTCAGAAGCCTCCTTTCAAGAGGCCTGGAAGCCTCCTTTCAAGAGGCCTGGAAGCCTCCTTTCAAGAGGCTCAGGAAGCCTCCTTTCAAGAGGCCTGGAAGCCTCCTTTCAAGAGGCTCGGAAGCCTCCTTTCAAGAGGCCTGGAAGCCTCCTTTCAAGAGGCTCAGAAGCCTCCTTTCAAGAGGCTCAGGAAGCCTCCTTTCAAGAGGCTCAGAAGCCTCCTTTCAAGAGGCCTGGAAGCCTCCTTTCAAGAGGCTCAGAGCCTCCTTTCAAGAGGCCTGAAGCCTCCTTTCAAGAGGCTCAGAGCCTCCTTTCAAGAGGCTCAGAAGCCTCCTTTCAAGAGGCTGGAAGCCTCCTTTCAAGAGGCTCGGAAGCCTCCTTTCAAGAGGCTCAAGCCTCCTTTCAAGAGGCTGGAAGCCTCCTTTCAAGAGGCTCAGGCCTCCTTTCAAGAGGCTTCAGGAAGCCTCCTTTCAAGAGGCTCGGAAGCCTCCTTTCAAGAGGCCTGGAAGCCTCCTTTCAAGAGGCTCAGCCTCCTTTCAAGAGGCTCAGCCTCCTTTCAAGAGGCTCTGGAAGCCTCCTTTCAAGAGGCCCGGAAGCCTCCTTTCAAGAGGCCCGGAAGCCTCCTTTCAAGAGGCTCAAGCCTCCTTTCAAGAGGCTCAGAAGCCTCCTTTCAAGAGGCTCAGCCTCCTTTCAAGAGGCCCGGAAGCCTCCTTTCAAGAGGCTCAGAAGCCTCCTTTCAAGAGGCTCGAAGCCTCCTTTCAAGAGGCCTGGAAGCCTCCTTTCAAGAGGCCTGGAAGCCTCCTTTCAAGAGGCCTGGAAGCCTCCTTTCAAGAGGCTCAGAAGCCTCCTTTCAAGAGGCTCGGAAGCCTCCTTTCAAGAGGCCTGGAAGCCTCCTTTCAAGAGGCCTCGGAAGCCTCCTTTCAAGAGGCTCAGAAGCCTCCTTTCAAGAGGCTCAGCCTCCTTTCAAGAGGCCTCAGAGCCTCCTTTCAAGAGGCCTGGAAGCCTCCTTTCAAGAGGCTCGGAAGCCTCCTTTCAAGAGGCCTGGAAGCCTCCTTTCAAGAGGCTCAAGCCTCCTTTCAAGAGGCTCGGAAGCCTCCTTTCAAGAGGCCCGGAAGCCTCCTTTCAAGAGGCTCAGCCTCCTTTCAAGAGGCTCGGAAGCCTCCTTTCAAGAGGCTCAGAAGCCTCCTTTCAAGAGGCTCAGAAGCCTCCTTTCAAGAGGCTCAGAAGCCTCCTTTCAAGAGGCTCAGAGCCTCCTTTCAAGAGGCCTGGAAGCCTCCTTTCAAGAGGCTCAGGAAGCCTCCTTTCAAGAGGCTCAGAAGCCTCCTTTCAAGAGGCTCAGAAGCCTCCTTTCAAGAGGCTCAGGCCTCCTTTCAAGAGGCTCAGAAGCCTCCTTTCAAGAGGCTCAGAGCCTCCTTTCAAGAGGCTCAGAAGCCTCCTTTCAAGAGGCTCGGAAGCCTCCTTTCAAGAGGCTCAGGCCTCCTTTCAAGAGGCTCAGAGCCTCCTTTCAAGAGGCCTGGAAGCCTCCTTTCAAGAGGCTCAGAAGCCTCCTTTCAAGAGGCTCAGAGCCTCCTTTCAAGAGGCCCGGAAGCCTCCTTCAAGAGGCTCGGAAGCCTCCTTTCAAGAGGCCTGGAAGCCTCCTTTCAAGAGGCCTGGAAGCCTCCTTTCAAGAGGCTCAGAGCCTCCTTTCAAGAGGCTGGAAGCCTCCTTTCAAGAGGCTCAGAGCCTCCTTTCAAGAGGCCTGGAAGCCTCCTTTCAAGAGGCTCTGGAAGCCTCCTTTCAAGAGGCCTGGAAGCCTCCTTCAAGAGGCTCAAGCCTCCTTTCAAGAGGCTCAGAAGCCTCCTTTCAAGAGGCTCAGAAGCCTCCTTTCAAGAGGCCTGGAAGCCTCCTTTCAAGAGGCCTGGAAGCCTCCTTCAAGAGGCTCGGATGCCTCCTTTCAAGAGGCTCGGATGCCTCCTTTCAAGAGGCTCGGAAGCCTCCTTTCAAGAGACCCGGAAGCCTTCTTTCGAGGACTGGGCGGCCTCCTTTCAAGAGGCTCGGAAGCCTCCTTTCAAGAGGCTCGGAAGCCTCCTTTCAAGAGGCTCGGAAGCCTCCTTTCAAGAGGCTCGGAAGCCTCCTTTCAAGAGGCTCGGAAGCCTCCTTTCAAGAGGCTTGGAAGCCTCCTTTCAAGAGGCATGGAAGCCTCCTTTCAAGAGGCTTGGAGGCCTCCTTTCAAGAGGCTCGGAAGCCTCCTTTCAAGAGGCTCGGAAGCCTCCTTTCAAGAGGCTCGGAAGCCTCTTTTCAAGAGGCTCGGAAGCATCCTTTCAAGAGGCTCGGAAGCCTCCTTTCAAGAGGGTCGGAAGCCTCATTTCAAGAGGCTCAAGAGGTCCAGGACATCGAACACGAGTGTGCCGGTAAGTGAAACACCCATAACAGAGCATCGGATTCGGGAAGTAGGGACGAGTGGCAACGCGCAGCAGACCTACTTTGATGTGCTCCGGATAGGTTGTTTTACTGAACGTAAGGATCAGAGCTGGTGTATTCACTCTTTTCCCGTTATCGTTCTTGGTTATTCGTTGAACACGGACGACTTTTTCCTTGCTCAGCTCCACCAGTCATAACACGAGATGACGCATCGACATTCAAGTTTGGGTGCGGAGCAACTTCTACTTCGGTTCCATCGATTAACTTTGCCAATTTCAATAGTTTGGCAACTTGGGCCGGGTCACGGACACTCAGGGTGTACTTGGTCCCTTGTGCCTCCGTTTTGGCATTCTCAATCGGACCCGCACATGCCTCTACTGACTTTCCGATGACAAACGGGTTTTTCGGGAGCGGGGTTTCGTTTTTGCCGGTCAGCTGCAAAAATGTCAATTCTCCGAATTTATTCGTTGGATCCAGTCGGAAGTCGGTAGTCTGCGTTTCACTGGCCCTCCTTGCGGCCGCCATGTTGGCTTACGTTGGACTCACTATTGACAACGGTCACCCGTTACCTGCCCCAAAAGAACGTATGGTTTTCTTAGCTGTACGCGAAATTTTGCGCTCCCCTGTGTTCACACACTTGCGAAAGACACTGTAGTACTCCTGGGGTGGCGATCGGACACTTTCAGATTTTCGAATTTTATGAGATTTTCAAACTTTTTGGAACTTTTTTTCTATTTCTCTCCCTTCATACACAGTGCTACCCACGCCATCGACGCGACGGTTGAATGAAAAACAGCCGGACAGCCGGGCAGCCGGATGATGACTGCTTGTTTACGCCGGACAAAGCACGCAGCGAATACACTTTTACACTTTTATCAGCTGTTTGTCGGGCGATTTTCACCAAAACTTCACTACTCACGCTCACGTTAGCACTTGATATGCTGATCGAATCACGTTTTGACCGCCGTAGCCGCGAAAAACTAGGAAAAATGACCTTGTTTGTTTCGAGAGCGCGAACTATACCACCGAACCATTCTATCGCTGAGTCACTTCATGCAAGGTTCCTTTGACAGTTCCACAACATCGAGACATAAAATCGTAGTCGCCCGGTGCTTGTGTTTGGGGGAACTTTGAAACGGCGTGTCGAAGAAAACATGCAAAATTGATGTACCATGCGTCTCCATTTTGACTGTTTTTCGTGTGACTCATTGTATGTGAGTAAGCGTTGAGCAATGTTTTTAAATTTTGTGAATATTTATCTCGGAATTTTGTTAATCAATCCTAAGTGTCACCAACTGATTTCTATAAAGTTTCGATAAAATTGCTTCTTGCGACATTTATTTATCGCTGAGCAGTGAAGCATACAATCATTCACTGTCATAAGACGAGTTTGGCACAATTCCATTTAATTCCACCACCTCGTCGTGGTGGTGGAACTAAATGGTATTGTGCTAAACTCGTCTTATGACAGTGAAAACATTCCACTAAAAAAGATTTTTTTTTATAAAATCATTGTCGATGTTTGATTTTTTACTGGATTCCAAATGAAATTCCCAATTTTTACGAGCAATAGAGCTTTTCCCATTTTTTCACCTATAAATGTGCATAGCTCAATAAAAAGCAGACTGTTTGATTGCTTTGCAATCAATTTCATCATTTGCATTTCCCAGTAGATAAAAATTCAAATTATGTCTCCATGGCAAAAAATCGTTCTCCGGTAATCGTATCCGAAGAGTGTCGATCTGCGAGAAGGTGAAGTACGCACTCCAGTTGAGTGAGAAACGAGTTGGCAAATATGTCAAATCAATTTTCGAACAAATTTCGAGGGATGGGAGCAATCGTATCTGTTGAGCTGAAGTGCGTTCGCAACTGCAAGCCGGCAAACCCCGGAGGGACTAACCGCAATATTGATGCTCTTGCTCCATTGTCAGACTGTTGTCAATCCAATTGATCACTAATGGGACGGTTGCATATCTACTCTCAATCAGCTTCACATACTGCTGAAACGATTGGTGCATTAATCTGTCGGAAATTGGTGTCACAATCAAGAGGAAATTTCGTTTCAATGAAATGTGATTGGCCATGAATCCGTACAGAGGTCGGGAAGAACGTTCCGCAGTATATTTCCCGGCAAAAGAAGTTTATGCAGTTCGTTCGGTCACGCTGCAGCTGAGCTCGAACTCAATGCTTCATTTTCTACCCACTTCACGCTCCATTAGGAAAGCAGACTAGCCACCACATCTGCCGAACTGGTGTGGCCCAACCGAAAGCCATCGCCAGAGGAGCATCACCGTTCTCGCAAGAACAAGGCAAGCAGCACTTTAATCAATTCTTCAACTTTTACTCCGCCGCAAAAACACGACTCATGACAGAAGGCAAAAGGCACATTCAAAGATATGAAACAAATATTATTCCTCGTAATTCATCCTTCTCGGAGTGTGGCAGAAGTGGAAAAACTAGTTTTTCGAGGCTGTGCTCAGCAGTAGGGGAATCTGAGAAAAGATGTTGAGGTATGCAAAAAACGTGGAAGGTGGCTTATGGGTATTTTCCTGCTGATTGAGCAAATTCTTAATAAGAAAAAAAAAAACATTACCCAGTTCCATTTTTTCAATTCTCGTCGTTTGATTCGCTTCAGTTTTATTTTCTGATGTTTATATTCTTTTATAAATGGGATATAAACAATTTTATTTTTATTTTTCAATGGAAAATGTTCGTTTTGCAATGAGTTTTTATTGCTTACTTTTGCATGGCAATATAACATTTTTTCAATTGGTTATAGACTCTGTTGAAAGTTTTTATGAGAATTTACTAATGTTCTATGGAGTGTTTCATTTAAGTTGGAAAACCAAATATCGCATTCCCCTACCCCACAGAACCTGCAGTACGTCCGGATGAGAACGATGTTATTAGGCTGCTCGGTTCCCGGCACTTCGAACACCTTCCCTTCCCAGCACCACGAGCGAGGCCACTGGATCCAACCAGGGCGTACAAACAAAATCCATTACGCAGTGTAAATGGAGTTCAGCTCCCGGGAGAAATAAGAATGAAACCTTCTTCTAATGAGCTTTTCATCTTTTTGCTAACCCCTTTCTGGAATCCACCCACGGCCCAAACCGAGACGAAAACAGTGTGAACGTGGCGTTTGGCACTTGGCCTTTGACTGCGGGCGTATCGTCTTCTTCGTCGTAACGCCATCCAGAGGTCAACCGCACTGATCACACCAGCCGTCGACGCCACGTGAGATATGAATAAGAGGTTGCCTGTCGGTGGAGTGAAAAATCGAAAAACAGAAGCAGCACTATTTATAGACACGGTTCTATTAGGGCATGCTTTAGTTTACGGTTGCCTGGGGAGAGTAAAAGCCAAATGTTAATTGAAATCAGCTTATCAAAGCATCTAGCAAATGAATTTCATCCTGCCGGGGAAGTAGGTCTGAAAAGCATCAGTTGATTAAATTATTCGACCTCTGTTATTGTATGCCAAACGTTTCAGGTTTGCAAGATTTCTACAAGTTAACTTAATCAGTCTTCATGAAAGGAAACATCCTTATTCAAGCATATCAAACCATCCACCCCTACTTTATTCCATGTTTCCTGTCTTCACGGTGGAGATAAGATCATTTCCAGTTGATGCTGGAAATTGAACATTCAGCTGCTCCTATCTCGCTTCAACCGGTCGGTTACGGCACCACTTGTCCTACGTCACTTTTGTTCCAGCAGGAACAGCAACTCGAACAATGGCAATTCCCGTCCACGAAAGCCAGAGCTTTGGTATGGCAGATAGAAGAAAAAAATACACCACCGTATGAAAAGAAAAGATTGGCATGCGATGACGATGACAACGACGAGTGCAAATATTGAATCAGGTTTGCCAACACCCAGCCGTTGCCTTCCGCAGTCGTTTTTGTGCCCTGCTGCCACATACACAGATATACGTCATGCTCGCGTTGCGGTGTTGAACGGTGTTGGCCTTCCCACTGTTTGACATTATCTCGCATTTCGAACGTCATTTGATTGTCATCATCGGATGGCATTGTGCTGTGCGCGGAACGGGACACCCGTTTCCTGACGTTGTTGATTTGTTTGACGCTGATGTCCTTTCTGCTGTGGTTCTTGCAGAATAACCCTTCGCAAGTAGTATTTGTGCCCTGACGTTAAATTAAGTAAACCGCAGTTTTTGGTTTGCTAGTGTCACGTCACCCTTTACCAATAATCCACTATGGAGAATTTGGGCTGTGGTCATCACAATGGTTGATGAATGCCACTTGGCCGAATAAAACGTTAGACCGAAATCATCTAGCCGTATTCCATTTAACCAAAATGATTGGTAGGCCGAAAACGATTTGACCAAAATTTCATGTGGTCAAAACGGACATACGGATGCAAATGTCGTAGGGCCAAATCTGGTCATTTGCCAGAAAAAGTCGTTTGGCCGAAAATATAATTTGGCCAAACAGTCAACAGTGATATGGTGGAAAATACCATTTGGTCGAACAGGTCTTCTTCTTCTTCTTCTACTTGGCATTACATCCCCACACTGGGACAGAGCCGCCTCGCAGCTTAGTGTTCATTAAGCACTTCCACAGTTTTTAACTGCGAGGTTTCTTAGCCAGGTTACCATTTTGCATTCGTATATCATGAGGCTAGCACGATGATACTTTTATGCCCAGGGAAGTCGAGACAATTTTCAATCCGAAAATTGCCTAGACCGGCACCGGGAATCGAACCCAGCCACCCTCAGCATGGTCTTGCTTTGTAGCCGCGCGTCTTACCGCACGGCTAAGGAGGGCCCCGAACAGGTCGAACAGGTCATTTGGCCGGAAATGTAAACTTATCGAACACATAACCATTAAAAGTGAGCAACATAAAATATAAAAAAAATGTGAAGTGATTTTTGAGAATTGAAATGAGACGTCTCACTTATCTTTTATCATTTTTTACTTTTTACTTCTCATTTTTATTGTGACATTCTCGACACCTTGGGCATAGTGATCCATTGTACTAGATCCAGATACATACTTATGCATTGGCGGGCTTGGAAAGTTTTTCAATTAATAACTGAGTAAATGCTAATAGAATTCTAACTTGAAAAGCAGGCCAAGTTCCAGTTGGAATTTAGAAGAAGCAGATGGAACGCCCGTCATGGAAATTAATTGCATTGTTTGAAAACTGCACAAAATGTGAAAAATTAAGTTCTAAAAGAGTGAGGTAACCACTTTCTTCGGTGGGCTTTGATCCCACGTCCGCAGTATGCCAGGCAGGTGAGAAGCATGAAGTGAGAAATAACAACCCGAGAGGCACACATGTTGTACGAATGTTTGTGTTACCCATATCTGTATAAATAATTTGGTCATATTTGACTTGCGGCAACATAATCAGTCGAATAATATTTTCTGACAAACTACCCGTTCCTCCAAATGATCATATCGGCCAAACATAATATCCGGTCAAAAGACTTTTTCGGCCAAACGACCTGTACAGCCGGATGACAAACTCGACCAAACGAAATTTTCGGCCGGATGTCTATTTCATCCATATTTATCGGTCTATCGGGTTTTGAACCTGAAGTTTTTGCTCAGCCAAATGACATTTTTGGCCGGGGAAAAGTCGTTTGGACGAACCCATTCGGCTGAAAGTCATTTGGCCGTATGCCACTAGACCAAAAGTTGTTTGGCCGCATATACCATTTGGCCGAATGGTTCATTTGATCGAAAGGGTCGTTTGGCCGAAAGCGTCATTCTGCCGAAAGGGTCATTTGGCCGAACGGGTCGTTTGGTCGAAGAGGTTATTCGGCCGAAAGGGTCATTTGGTCGGAAGGGTCGCTTGGCCGAAAGGGTCATTTTGCTGAAAGGGCCTTTTGGCCGAAAGGGCCGTTTGACCGAAATGGTATTTGTTCCGAAAGGGTCATTAGGCCGAAACGGTCATTAGGAAGAAAAGGGTCATTTGGCGGAATAGGACATTTGGCCGAATAGCTCTTTCGAAAAGTTATAAATTAGGAGTAAGAAGTGAGACGTCTCAACTCTCAGTCCTCATTTCGCACTTTTCACTGTTAAAAAAGGAGCGCGAAGTGAGTAGTGAGACGTTTCACTACCCACTTCGCGCTTCTCACTTTTTACAGCGAGAAGTGATAAATGAGGAGTGAGAAGTGAGACATGTCACCTCTCACTCTTCATTTTTTCTTCACAATGTAAACAGTGAGAAGCGAGAAGTGAGTAGTGAGACGTCTCACCACTCACTTCGCTCTTTTTACTTTTTACAGCGAGAAGTAATAAATGAGTAGTAAGAAGTGAGACGTCTCACTTCTCGCTCCTCATGTCTCACTTATCACTGTGAAAAGCAAATAGTCGAAGTGAGTAGTGTAACGTCCCACAACTCACTTCGCACTGCTTCTTGGCACTTTTTACAGTGAGAAGAAAAAAATGAAGAGTGAGAAGTGAGACGTCTCTCTTTTTATTATTAATTTCTCACTTTTCAAATGACCTATTCGGCCAAAATACCCTAGCGGTCAAACGACCCTTTCGGCCAAACTACCGTTTCGGCTGAATGACCATTGCAGCCAAATGACCCTTCGGCCAAAGGACTCTTTCGGCCAAATGAACCTTTCGGCCAAACGACCCTTCTAGCCAAATGACCCTTTCGACCAAACGACCCTTTCGGCCAAATTACCCTTTCGGCCAAATTACCCTTTCGGCCGAATGACCCTTTCGGCCCAATGACCCTTTCAGATAAACGACCCTTGCGGCCAGTTAGGTTTCGGCCACATTGAGAGTTGACGTAAAGTCAATGTCAAACTCTCTCCACGAACAGCCTAGACAGCCGTGTGGTGTCGGCAGCTGGTTATCTGGCTAAGAATAACATTACGGATTGCCTGTTCCAGTGGTAAAAGTCCATCATACAGGTAACCCCTAATTCTCGGTGTGGTGCGGCTTTATGCTTACCGTGCCTACGAATGAATGGTTAGGGGGGTCTAATAAGAACCTAACTGCAAACGGAGCCTGTGAAGCACCAGGGTCCCCTTCACAGTATTTAGCCCTCGCTGCGCTAACCGGAGCTATGGCGTAGTTGGCTTCTTGCTTCCTCCGAGATAATCGGCTACTCTTATTCAATCTCAACGTGAGGTTAAATAAGAGTGGGGTTACGAATATGTGTTTTACTTAGTTTCTCAACAAACTGTCATCTATATGGATTCGCATTATGCGTTTTTTTACAATCTACTTTGTGTTTGTCACCTATATGGATTCGCATTATGCGTTTTTCACAGTGTACTCTGTGTCTCGTCTTTGGCTACTCTTGTTCAATCTCAACGTGAGTGTGGGGTTATGAATATGTGTTTTACTTAGTTTTCCAACAAGCTGTCACCTATATGGATTCGGATTATGCGTTTTTCACAGTGCACTTTGTGTTTCGTCTTTGACGTTCATCCATTGTTACGTCCCCAGTGTTTTGTGTTTCTGTGACACCTCTCTAGTCCCTAGCTTAATGCGTGTGAGCCTACATAATTGGCTTTCCTATAAATGGTATATCATATGCATTTGCATTGTATGACTTATCCTGAATATTTTATGCTTAGCGTTTCATTGCGTTTTACAAAGTGCATCGTATGTATGTATTATTGATTGTATCCTCCTTCTCCTGAAACCTGTTCCATTCTCCTTTCCAACTTCACTTCCTCTTCCTTTCCCCTTTTCACTTCCTTTTCCGTCAGGTAAATGATGAGAAAGGCCAGTGAAGGCGATGGCACAAATCTCCCAAATTGAGGGGAACGTGCCTCCTGAGCCGACGTTCTGATACCTGATACCTGATAGGCCAAACGACTTTTTCGGCTAAATGTCCCATTCGGCAAAATGACCATTCTGCCAAACGACCCTTTCGGCCAAACGATCCTTTTGGCCAAATGACCCTTTCGGCCAAATGACCCTTTCGGCCAAACGACCCATTCGGCTAAATGTCCCTTTCGGCCAAACGACTCTTTCCCTATTCGGCCGAATGGCTTTCGAACAAACGACTGATAAGAAGCTTTCACATGAAAGTCAAGTGTCAATACGATTGATGGTCGCAGCTTACGTTCCGGAACTAAACCCATTCTCAACGAATTGTGAAGCCGTGCCATCGGCAACCATCCACGATTCGCCCCAACAATTCATGACGTTGTCTAGAAAACAGCATCCACGTCTCTTATGGAAATGAATAATCCAGTGTATTTGATAAATTCATAACCTACATGTGTCATTCAAATTAAGAAGAGCGTCATTGGAATTAAGAAACTTAATAACTCGAGAAGTTCTTGAATAATAAATTGTTCCGCTGGCAAACTAATTCGAAATGAGTGGTTTGACAATTTTACAATGTTTGTGTTAAAAAAAACTTCTAAATATACACCCTGAATAGGTGTAACACACTTTTAATATTATAGAATGACCTTAAATTTAATCAATTCTACTTTTATTTTAAAGAAAATTAAACGTTTTTGAAACGAAAAGGCAACATATTTAATAGAACCATGTTTGTTTTTTTTTGTGTATGCCACGTTCAGTAAGCGACATTTAAGGCAGTACAATACATTTGGACAAATATCTTTCTAACCATGTGACCTGTTTGGCCAAACGACATTTAATGCCAACTTTCGGCCAATTGGCCCTTTCTGTCAAACAACCATTTCGATCAAACGACATTTTCGGCCATATGACCTGTTCGAATAAACGATATTTTCGGCCAAATGACCTAATTCTGCCAAACTAATTTGTCGGCCAAAGGACATTTTCTGCCTTCTGTGAGGAATGGGAAGCAAGACATGAAAATGAGAAGTGGGACGTTTCACTTCTCACTTCTCTCTTGTCGCTATGGAAAGTGAAAAGTATGAAGTGACTCGCTTCACTTTTCATTGAGAAATGTGAAATGAGGAAATCTAAGTGAGATGTCTGCAATGATGGGTGAAAAGTCAGAAATGTGAAACAATAAATGAGATGTGAGAAGTAAGACTCTCCTTATTTATCACAACTCTTTTCTCACTGTGAAACCTCTACTACTTATTTTTCACTCTTCTTTCCCCACTTTTCATTTCTCACTTTGTTACATGAATGAGATTATGCCGACAAAATGCAACCCAAAATTTTCACTGTGTTCCCGCAAGACAAATACAGCCCTCGAATACATGTTGATGGTTTCTCTCTTCATTCCCAACAACCAACGCTGACCATTACTCCCAAATGACCAACACACTAGCACATACATGCGCGCGATCACAAGATCGGACTCACTGATCCAACAAGCCATCACTATACCTGATGCCAAGTTGGCGTGTGGCAATAAGTGCATGGTGTCATCATAAAGTGACCATAAATCAAATGCAAGTGGCCGAAAACGCGGAATAGTTTATTGCCAAGAAGTCGATGCATGTGACTTAAAGAGTGAGCATTATCGGAACAAATTCTTTTCTGATGCAAGGTAACAAGAACTTTGATAAATTCTTCCTCATTTGTGCTAACCACAACTTCCTCGAAAGGAACGGCCATGATAGGCAATTGATCCACGTGCTTTTTGCAAAGTGTTGATCGGCCGCGGCACAAATCAACTGAAAAGGTAAGAATTAAGTGACTACTAATTGGCAACCCTTGCGCTCATAAATGTCTCCCACATTGAAGATCTTCGATTAAGCTCGAACAGCAATCCCAGAAGAAATCAATGCAGGCACACTAGAACCCATCAGAGGTAAATTCTCATGCTGATACCATACTGCATACAGTGCAATCATATTGTAAATTTATAGGTCAATTGTTGCATGTACCGCAAAGCCAACAAACCATCTGGCGCAATCCAAAGGCTCTCATCAGGTAAAATAACTCCCATAAAGGATCGAGTGAGCCATAGGCTAATTTTGCTGAACCTCATCAGAGGGCCTTTTAATTACAGGCTCTGAACAAACTCGACTCGGCTCAACCACGGCACGGGCTGCCCGCAGCCAAGAGATCGTTCATCCCGCGTCGGGAGCGAGCGGCAGAAGCGCGTAAGGGTGTGGAGTGGACGGGTGGTTAGGCTGAAGGTGTGTTGGGGAGCAACGCCATCGCTCGCATGCTTGGGCGGCGACGGAACGACAGAAGCAAGCGCACGCTATTGTGAACGGACAACATCGGCTACAGTCATTGCAATAATTGTTGCAGCATCTAAAGACACATGCAACGTGTGCAGTCCAACGTGTCACGTAGCGTCGCACTTTTCATCGTGTGACAACATCGAGCAGCAGCGATAGACTGGCCAGCAAGGCTTGCTGGTCGCGCTACATCCATCGGTGCATCGGCTGCGACAACGTTGGATAGATGCAGCAAGTGTGACACAACGGGGCCCCCAACGAGTAGTTTGTAACTTTAATTCGTGAGTAGGAGAATTAGCAAATATGTATGCAAATAGAGACCACCAATTACCTAGACCCATTATCGCCATGCCTATATTTCATTGTTTTGAGTTCATGTTATTGGAGAGTTTGCGCACACTGTAACTGCAGCTCATAGATGCAGTGTAGCTAGCCGGACTGAAAGGTGTGCTTTGACTTGACGAGTCGTGATCCATTGCTTATTTTGGTCACTTCATAAATTGCACTGTTACAAGCGTTGATGAGCCATTGCCGTGTCGGTCAAAATACGGGAGATCTAATAGAAATCGGTTTCATTGGCGCCCAGACTAAAAAACCCACTAGTGAATTCGGTCGAACCGCGTAGTCAAATCGTCAAGTGAGTGATCTGTGTGTGTTAGAAAAATTAGTGATATTCGTGAAATACTCAATGAAGATGGAGCTGAACCACCTCACCCCGGAAGAAATAGACTTCGAGCTTCTTGTTCGGAAAACGACAGGTACGAGAGGAAAAAACCTGGAATGGAAGACATCGCAACTACAGCAACTTTTGGAGAGTGAATTCAACGGATCGCCGGTGCCAAACTGTTCGTCCCACGTACTAACGGATATGGACAGCATATATCAATGCCAAACGAAATTGGCACCAATTTTGCAGGCTTTAGAAGGAGCCTTCAGACAAAGGAATAACAACCAAGTGAATGTGTTAAAATCAAGATTGTTGCACTACCAATTTCGACTCTCCCTCATATCGGATCCGATGATCTTAATGAATGCCAAAAAGACATTGGAAAAAGTAGGAATCGCTCTGCGGAAGATCGAGAAATACAATCAGGAACAAGCTTCAGGAACGCAGGAACAGGGACAAGCGGAGAACCTTCCAAGTGATCCAGAGACGCTGAAACGGCTGAAGATAACGAAACTGCAGTCAAGCATCAAGGAAACATCAAATCATCAACTTCTGTTAGAAAAGCAGCTCCAAGAAGAACTACAGAGTAATCAAATGTCTCAACAGCAGACTTTAAATCAGGATCCGGTACTTTTCGACGAGGCGCATCAAGATCAAGGAAAACAATCGACACCGCAAAACCAATCAACGGGACCGCCTAAAGATGATCTACAATTCCCACTATCTCATGCTCAGCAGCCTCAACAACAACAACAACAACAACAACAGCATCAAAATTCCATAAGGGAACAGCAACATCAATTTCTGCAACAGCTACCGCAGCAGTTTTCTGTTCAACCATCACAGCCACATCCTCATCTTCAACAGCAAGAACAACAAAACAGGGGTTTCTATCAGGAGCAAAGCCTTCGCTTACTGCTGAACCAGATGCAGATACAGCAGCAACAGTTAGAACAACAGCTTCAACAGGAACAATACAGACGACAGCAGTTGGAAATGCAGTTACAGAATCTACAATCAAGAGTGACAGCACCTCCACAACGGGAAAATGATGCTCCGAATTACACATTTGGGGCAATTTCCGGATACTGGGGTCCGTATAATCAAAGAGACTCTGGAATAGCTGAACAGCCCCAAGAATTTCAGCAACGAAACTTTCGAGAAACGCCTGATAGATCCTATACACCGAGATTCAATACTCAACAGACAAATAGTTATAGGTTTCTGCAGCCGGTTCATAAATGGCCATTCGAGTATTCAGGAGAAGGTAACATCGTAAAACTAGGTGAATTCCTAAATCAAGTGAACACCTACGCTGTCACCGAAGGTATGGACGACCAAACATTGCTCCGTTCAATTAAACACCTACTGAAAGGAAGAGCACTTCAATGGTACACCCGGTCGTACCTCAACCTCACATCATGGGACATCTTCAAAGCGGAAATAAAACAAGAGTTCTTACCCCCGAATTACTCGGAGATTGTAAAGCAGGATCTATACTTGAGATTCCAAGGTCCGAATGAACCATTCACAGCATTCTACAGAGACCTGGTAGCGGCATTCGAGATTGTAGAACCAACGATATCGGAGTCAGAAAAGCTATTTATCTTGAAATCACATCTCAACACGGACTTTTCTCCAATTGCCTCGGCGTCTCGATCAGCTAGTATTCGTGACCTTGTTGCAGTATGCAAAGATTTCGAAGTTTCTCGTTCTTACGCACTAAGGGGTCGCGCTCCAACAATCTCACGAGCCCTAGGATCCCGACATGACACTCCAGTACTTCATCGGTCGACGAATAGCAGATTTGACAACAACGGGCGGCCTCCCCTCAGCCGTCAACCATACGGTTCAGCAGTAGTCAGCATAATGGAACATAGTCAAGATTTCGAAGAAGAATTGGATCCAGTGAACATCCGAGAAAGAGAAGCACTTCAACAGGACATTGCTTACCGGAACGAAAATGCATCGAATATAACAGAAGAGGTGAGCGCCATTCGAGGACAGAACAACTGGAGTGGAAGATCAGCTCTAGATACGGCAACGAACCAATTAAGTGGGAATTCCATACGGGAGGCTCCGATCATAACAGTATGCTGGCAATGTGAAAATCCTGGGCACACATATTTAAGATGTCCCAATCCGAAACGCTTCTTGTTCTGCTACAGCTGTGGGAAGAAAGGATGCACAACGCGAAATTGTGAGGCCTGTATCTTACGCTGGAAGCAATTAGAAGCACAAAACGCACCTTCAATTTCGGGAAACCGGAATTGGGAGAACCCACAGTAAAGCAGGTGGATTCTCCCGAAAGATCAAACGTGCCTTTGCTTAGTAACATCCCCGCTTTTTGTAAGGCGGACTCCGTCATAATCAATACAGAAAACAACGATAACCGGCCATACGCATCAATAACCATTCTAGGGAAAGAGCTACGAGGATTGTTGGATAGCGGAGCAACCTGCAGCCTGATTGGAGGATCTCTGACAAATATAGCAGACGAACTGGGACTTCAAAAATTCCCGGTAATAGGAGAAGTGAAGACGGCAGATAACTCACCACACAAAGTTTCCTTTTTCTCCTACGTGCCAATTGCCTACAACAAAAAGATTGTTACTCTTCCCATGCTCTTCATCGAATCTATGCCACCTTTGGTAATACTGGGAATGGATTTCTGGGCAAAATTTGGAATCAAGCCAACGATTTGTGGAATAACCACTAGCTGGGACTCGAAAAATTCAGTAATAGGGACGTTGACGCCAGGAGAGCAAGAACAACTGAAAGTAGCAATCCTAGGATTCCCCACATCGCAAAACCAAGGTCGACTAGGTAGAACGCACCTTTACTGTCACAAAATAGACACGGGAAACGCACCACCATTCAAACAGAAATACTACCCGATGTCCAAATTCGTGCTTGATGACCTGAACAAGGAGGTGGATAGAATGCTGGAGCTTGGAGTAATAGAAGATGCAGTTTGCTGCCCATGGAACAACGCGACAGTGGCAGTGAAAAAAAAGACGGTTCCATGCGATTATGTTTGGACGCTAGAAAGCTGAACTCAGTCCTAGTTCAAGAAGCCTACCCCATTCCACAAATAGCATCCATCGTCAACAATCTGAGTGGATCAAAGTTCCTCTCCTCAATCGACCTTGAATCAGCTTTTTGGCAAATACCACTTGCAGAGGAATCAAAGCAGAAAACAGCCTTCACCATACCACAGCGAGGGCATTACCAATTCACTGTGGTGCCATTCGGACTCTCTACTGCCAGTCAGGCTCTATCACGGGTCATGAATCATCTATTTATCGATCTAGAACCAAAAGTTTTTGTGTATTTGGACGACCTGGTATTGGCAACTGAAACTTTCCAAGAACACCTGGATCTACTCCACGAGATCGCGAGGAGACTAAAAAGAGCTGCTCTAACAATTAATGCTGAAAAATCTGCATTTTGTAGAAAAAGTTTGCAATACTTGGGATACGTACTTGATCAACAAGGCTGGCGCGTTGACGAGGCCAAAGTGGAAGCAATCACAAAGTTTCCCGCTCCGACATCCAAGAAGGAAGTCCAAAGATTTCTCGGCATGTGCGGATGGTATCGGAGATTCATCCGAAATTTTTCCAAGACAGCTGCTCCACTAACGGAACTCACAAAGGCAAGAAGTAAATTCAAATGGACAGAAGAATGTGAGAACGCCTTCCTGACACTGAAATCTCATCTGATTTCGGCTCCTGTTTTGGCAACGCCAGACTACTCAAGACCGTTTGCCGTAGCCTGTGACGCTTCCGATGTAGCAATAGGAGGTGTCCTAACACAAGTAGTCGAAGGGGAAGAGAAAGCAATCTGTTACTTCTCTCAAAAACTTTCATCTTCTGAACGCAAGTACTCAGTGACACAACGCGAATGTTTAGCGGTAATTAGATCAATTGAGAAGTTCCGCGGATATCTCGAAGGAACACATTTCACGGTTTATTGCGACCACTCAAGTCTGACTTATCTGAAAACCATGAAAATCCAACTCCACTTTTGGCGAGATGGATCCTTCGGATGAACGCATACTCATTCGATATCAAATATCGCAAAGGAAGCTCTAACATCGTTCCGGATTGCCTAAGCAGGGTGGAGATTGTAAATAGCATAAATGCGTCACCCTCACCAGCTCCAGATCCGTGGTTTGAAAGGCTGGTGGAAAATGTTCAGATGGACAGTGACAAATTTCCAGACTTCAGAATGATCGGAGGACACTTGTACAAAAATTGCACCACGAAGGATGAAATCGGCAGCAGATGTCACCGTTGGAAGAAAGTTGTTCCAACTCACAATCGCCGGGAACTCATGCACAGATATCATGACACGCCTACCGCAGCTCACCTTGGAAGTGATCGCACGCTGAATCGCATTCAACGAGACTATTACTGGCCTTAGATGGCAATCGAGGCTCGGAAATATGTTAGAAATTACGAGGTGTGCAAAACCAGCAAAGCATCCAATACAACACACTCAACTTCCTTGGGAATTAATATCGGTCGACTGGATTGGTCCTTTAACACGATCGAAGAAAGGTAACACAGTCATTTTAGTAATAATCGACTGGGTGACAAAATTTGTTGTCATAGAACCATTTCGAACCGCAAACGCCCAAAAAATGTCGGACTTTCTCGAACACTACGTATTTCTCCGATACTCCACACCAAGAATCATCGTTTCCGATTCGGGATCCCAATTTTTATCCCAGATCTTCCAGACACTGCTCAAAAGGTATAATATAATCCATATGAGAACTGCTTTCTACACACCAATGTGCAATGCAGCGGAGAGAACAAATCGGACGCTTATCACCTGTGTAAGATCATTACTCGATGAGGACCAAAGAGATTGGGACGTTCATGTTCAACAAATAGTATGTGCAATAAACACTGCAAAGCACGAAACTCTTGGATGTAGTCCTTACTACTGCAACTTTGGAAGGGATCACATTCTGTACACAGATCAATACATTTCCGCCAAAATTAATTCGGATGAAGACCTCGCAGTGGCCCAAAAGGCAAGAATAAAGTCTGTGCATAACATTCAGCATTTTGTATTAACCAGGATCAAAGCAGCTCATGATAACAGCAAGAAACGCTATGACCTAAGAGCTCGGAATAGAACGTTCGCCGAAGGGGAAATAGTGTGGAGAAGATCATTCGAACTGTCCAACGCAGCGCAGCATCGAACGAAAAAACTAGGAGCAAAGTTCATACCATGCATCGTAAGACAAGCGCAAGGCTGTAATAACTACTTACTAGAAGACATCAAGACATCAAAAACTGGCGTTTATCACGCAAAGGATATCAAACCAGACTAAAACCAACGAATCGAGCTATGTCCACAGCACCCTATCCGCTGTCAACAAGGAGCATTTGCCGAAGAAAACATCGTTTTGTATGAAGGAAAAACTGAATAAGACTTCCTGATAATTCATCATCCATACACGATCAATCTCCAAAACAAATTTTATCCAGCTATGTAAGCACACCAACTGCCGACTATGAGCATAACGCCACAGAAACATGCTAGCTGCTGACTCGAAGGCCCAACAACTCTAAATGAAACCTCGTCGCAGCAAGCATTCCTCTCGTACCTCAACGTCTTCAGGATCCACGAAACGCCATATTTTTATGAGTATCGAGCGATATAAATTCCCTATCAAGCCAACAAACAGAAGGAGAGCAGCAGCATATGTAATTCGAGAGTTCAATTCAACAAAAACTATTCACACCATTTAAAGATCACTCACTTAAGTCTGGAATACTAATAAACGCCATATTTAACGCTAGTGCTTATCAAACTCAACATGACTCAATACATACTACGTAACATGTTTGATTCATAAATCATCCAAAACGTATTTTCTCAGCAAAATTTCTGGCGCCCAACTACAAAATCGTAACTCAGATGTTGGAGACGCGATTGGCCCTAGAATAATGTAAGATAAGAAAGTAGGCTTAATGATATTCCGCAGCGCAGCAGCCGCGGTGAAGAAGTGAATTTCTTGAATAGATCTGGCATACAAAATGTAAATCAAGAAGAAGTATACCGTTAGCTAATAAGTTCTGTTTTGAAGTACGGTAGTTTAGTAGCACACAATACTCGATGTCCTAGGCAAACCTCAGGAGAAGATTTTTCGATATTGTATAGAGTAAGAATCAATTAGCCTTTCCAAGATCTGAGCATCACCAGATAGACGAAATTTTTGCGAATGCAACATTCGCAAAAATTTCGTAGCCGTTTGAATGATGTTGTGTTACATGAATGAGATTATGCCGACAAAATGCAACCCAAAATTTTCACTGTGTATCCCGCAAGACAAATACAGCCCTCGAATACATGTTGATGGTTTCTCTCTTCATTCCCAACAACCAACGCTGACCATTACTCCCAAATGACCATCACACTAGCACATACATGCGCGCGATCACAAGATCGGACTCACTGATCCAACAAGCCATCACTATACCTGATGCCAAGTTGGCGTGTGGCAATAAGTGCATGGTGTCATCATAAAGTGACCATAAATCAAATGCAAGTGGCCGAAAACGCGGAATAGTTTATTGCCAAGAAGTCGATGCATGTGACTTAAAGAGTGAGCATTATCGGAACAAATTCTTTTCTGATGCAAGGTAACAAGAACTTTGATAAATTCTTCCTCATTTGTGCTAACCACAACTTCCTCGAAAGGAACGGCCATGATAGGCAATTGATCCACGTGCTTTTTGCAAAGTGTTGATCGGCCGCGGCACAAATCAACTGAAAAGGTAAGAATTAAGTGACTACTAATTGGCAACCCTTGCGCTCATAAATGTCTCCCACATTGAAGATCTTCGATTAAGCTCGAACAGCAATCCCAGAAGAAATCAATGCAGGCACACTAGAACCCATCAGAGGTAAATTCTCATGCTGATACCATACTGCATACAGTGCAATCATATTGTAAATTTATAGGTCAATTGTTGCATGTACCGCAAAGCCAACAAACCATCTGGCGCAATCCAAAGGCTCTCATCAGGTAAAATAACTCCCATAAAGGATCGAGTGAGCCATAGGCTAATTTTGCTGAACCTCATCAGAGGGCCTTTTAATTACAGGCTCTGAACAAACTCGACTCGGCTCAACCACGGCACGGGCTGCCCGCAGCCAAGAGATCGTTCATCCCGCGTCGGGAGCGAGCGGCAGAAGCGCGTAAGGGTGTGGAGTGGACGGGTGGTTAGGCTGAAGGTGTGTTGGGGAGCAACGCCATCGCTCGCATGCTTGGGCGGCGACGGAACGACAGAAGCAAGCGCACGCTATTGTGAACGGACAACATCGGCTACAGTCATTGCAATAATTGTTGCAGCATCTAAAGACACATGCAACGTGTGCAGTCCAACGTGTCACGTAGCGTCGCACTTTTCATCGTGTGACAACATCGAGCAGCAGCGATAGACTGGCCAGCAAGGCTTGCTGGTCGCGCTACATCCATCGGTGCATCGGCTGCGACAACGTTGGATAGATGCAGCAAGTGTGACACAACGGGGCCCCCAACGAGTAGTTTGTAACTTTAATTCGTGAGTAGGAGAATTAGCAAATATGTATGCAAATAGAGACCACCAATTACCTAGACCCATTATCGCCATGCCTATATTTCATTGTTTTGAGTTCATGTTATTGGAGAGTTTGCGCACACTGTAACTGCAGCTCATAGATGCAGTGTAGCTAGCCGGACTGAAAGGTGTGCTTTGACTTGACGAGTCGTGATCCATTGCTTATTTTGGTCACTTCATAAATTGCACTGTTACAAGCGTTGATGAGCCATTGCCGTGTCGGTCAAAATACGGGAGATCTAATAGAAATCGGTTTCAACTTCTTGTTTCTTATTTCTTACTTTTCGATTGCCATCAATCACTTCACACTTTTCACATTCACTATTGATCGACCAAACAGCTGTTTCGGCCAAATTTCCAGTGTGTCCGATTTTCAGCCAGATGGGTTTCGGCCTAATGGTGTCTTCGGCAAAATGAAATGAACGGCTTGGAAAACACAGGCATTCTTCATACCTTGACTGTGAAATAGAAGATTTCTATGGATGAGTGCTTGAAGAAAGGTGTTTTCCGTTCATTCGTCATTATTAGGAAAAACTTATCAGCTGCCAGTACTCTTTAAGTCTTAATTAATAGATCATCAATGCAGAATTCCTTTGTTAGTTTTGGGAACGCATTCGTTTCATTCAAACGTAGAAATAAGTACGAACAGGTAGTGTGTTATTTTAGAATAAATTTATTGATACAATTTAAATGAATATGAGAACACTGGTTTTGTCGTAAGGCAAATAGATTTTGAATGTGCACATTGAACACTTATTCCGGATGATTTTGGCGGCATTTCTGTTTGATTTCTGCAATCGTTAAAAGCTGGTTATTCATCCTGGTGGGACCTCCTGCCTCTCCCGATTCGGCCAGAATTTCGTCCCACTCATCCAGAATCATCGTTCGAATCTCCCCGCAGCGGATGATGAAATGTCTTCTCTCCGGAATGATTTGCTGAGCAAGTGCCGTCGCTTTCATGATGTATTCATAAGCCAACGCTAGCTCGAACTTTCCGGAAATGTAGTCCCGATAGTACAATCCGTACGCCAACGAACTCTGAATGATCGCCGCTTGGGGTGTGAGTTTACCGTAGAGCTTGGTGAAGATGAACAAAGTTTCCAGCAGAATCGAGATGGCGTCGATGATCATGAAGGAATCGTCGGTCATCAGCAGGCAAGTTCCGTACGTGTACAAAGTGTCCGCGTACCGTCGATGTTGGCGACCGAAGGTCGATCGAGCTCGATGAATCGCTTGACTGATGACCAACTTGCCATCGTCGTAGCGTCGCAAACTGAAGAGACATTTTGCCTCCATTTGCAACGCTCTGATGACAATATCAACCGGTGTCGTTTCGGTGATCAGCTCCATCGCCTTCGTATTCCAGCGATGACATTCGGTCAGGCGATTGGCTTCGAAGTGATGGTTTGCCACCTCAAGGAACACTTGGACGAGAACTGCTTTATCGGTAACGTTTTCAACCAGTGCCAACAAAACGTTACACGTTGCATCGGCTTTTGCTCGAAGATCCAGTTGTGCCTCCGCCCGGAGAACCTTTTGCACGCATTCAATTCTCAAATTTGAATAAACACGACTCTCCTTCTTGCGTAGCATCATGCCGAAGGCGATGTCAAGTACTTCTTTGCTTTGGAACCACCAACCAGCTTCCAGAAGATACGAACCCAATTGCACAGCGGATTCAACAGTGCTTACTAACGACGTCGATCCTGGGGTTATGTTTTCATCAGTCATCATCGCGCACCAATTCTTCACCATATCAGGCACCACGGGCTTTCCGACCAAAGAAGCTTTGCGTAAGCAGTTTTCCAATACCGAAAGATCGTTTCTGTGGTGAATGAACATTCTCATGAACAGCACCGGATCCGAGAGTTCCTGATGGAGGGTTTTCCCCAGAGACGGATAACTCGCCATCTCCTCCAGAATGCTACTCAGTGCAACAGCTGGCACGTCTTGCAATGCCGGAATCCGCACCCCAGGCTTTGTGGTGAGACTCAACTGGGTGACGAACACTTTGATACTTTTTCCATACAGAGTTGATTTCTGACTGTTATTGGGGCTAACATTTTTGATAACACTGAAGAAATCCGGTAGCATCATGTTTGTAGGTTTGTAAATACGCAGTTGTTAAGTACGCGAATGAGATTCGGAAAACTGATGATTGGAACCAGAATTGGAGAGCTTTTTGTATGGCAATGGGTATGGAGCGGATTTATACCCAACGGTATTAATTTCGTTTGTCGCTAGGTACGAAACCGCTGCTTTGCAAATCAGGGCAGTGATGATTAAGGAAATGGAATTTCCGTACCCAATTTGAAAAGTACAACAGAGGATTTGATTTACTACGGATAACTAATTTTAATTTAAAATTAATGTTTCATAATTTTCAATTGAAATCATCCAAAATGATTTGGCATTAAGGATATTTATCCAGTTAAGTTACGATTAAAAAAAAACTAGTGTGAGTGTGTTAAATATTGAATAAATTCTATAAGCAACGAAACTTTTCCTAATATATTCTGTTCTGCTCCGAGCATTTAGTGAGCTTATTCCTCCACAACTCACACATTAGCTTTCACCGTAATAATTAAATCACTCATAAATTACAACCCTATGAACTCGCATCGTGTAGTATTTAAATGCAAAATAGTTACTCGGCATTCAGTGGCTGCCTTCTCTGCAGTAGCATCGTTCTCGTCGCAGTTGACGATATCAACGACGCAGCCACTGCACCGGGTATCGAAAACACAGAAGGTTTTCATTGGGCTTGGATATCGCTCCTGCTGCACTCCAAAAAGGCAGCGTACGTAAATTTTAATCACCAACTATTAATATAAATTGGATTCATGAATATATATTATTAACAAGGATCGCACCCGGCCGACGAAAGCCGACGACACAAATTCGCACCCTTCCTGCATGAGATCATGACGGCCCACACCGCACCCGCACGACCTGCAACGACCATTACACCGGACTGGGAGAGTACTTTTGCGGTGGACGACACCGGGACGAGGAAGAAGCAGACCCTGGAAACCCCATAAACCGATTTCCCAGCGTAGCGTAGCGCAATTCCACACATATGCAAAATCATGGCACACTACACATGGGTTGGCGGAGGTCGAAGCAGCGGTTTTCAGTGACGTGTGCATAATTCCACACCGGCAGACGCTCTGACTCTCTGCTGCACGCAGTAGCCCGTGACGGGATGGTGATGGTTTCTATACTTTGCAGACCTCCGTCATGGATGCGATGGGGGCGGAATGCGAATGAAAACAGTAAAGTGTCTGCAATTGGAAGGGAGTTTCACACCTCTCGAATCAAACGTATTCATGAGATTTATGCACATGATGATGATTGTGGCATTGGCGGTGGCGGTGGTGGGTTGCCATCGTGCAATGAACGGATAATGTACATTGGAGGACACGTGCAAGTGCTGCAATAACTGTGGTCGGTTTCCGCCAGGTGAACGAGAGCTCTGAGCGCTCAGCTCTGCAACTGTACGGATTTTTACGAGATAATTGAAACAAGTTATTATTTTACCGTGATGTTGTTGGAGGGTGATGAAAAGCTGCTGCAGTTCTACCGTGGAAAAGTATCAGCAAAGTAGCAGATAAATATGAAAAGATGTAATGCATTTAAAAGTGCGCTTGAAAGGATCGCAGCGTAATTGTGGAGAAATGGGTCCATTTGGGAATGTATAATTAGTTTAATACCTGAGCATATGGGAACATATTTCCAGGTTTTTGTGAGTATGCGGCCCTTCGTTGAAGTAGCGCAGTAAGACGATAACCGTCACTATTCGAAATGAGCTACTAAGCACAATATATATGATACTCGGCACAAAAAAGGAGGATTATTGTGAGTGGATAAAAAGTCAAGGTGAAACGTTTTTTGAGTGTTAACAGTGAAGCAGTCAAATGACTAAGTGGACCGTTTCTGCTTGAGCATTACTAACTTACTTATGGATCCTGTACACCTCCGGTGGTGCAAAGGGCTGACTTGAAAGATCTCCATCCTTTGCGTTGCCCGGTTCCTGGGTTCCATTCTAATGCTTGTTTACAGATTTCGTTTTCGCCCATACGTAGAGTGTGGTCAACCCAGCCCCACTTCCGATCCCGAATTTCTGTTGCTATCGGCCTCTGGTGACAACGACGATGGAGCTCGTTGTTTGAGATCTAGTTGCGAGGCCACCAGGCTCGAATTATATACCGCAGGCATCTGTTAATGAACACCTGCAGCCGTTGAGTGTTCTCCACTGATACACACCATGTTTCGCTAGCGTATAACAGCACAGATTTCACGTTAGAGTTGAAAATTCGTATTTTGGTGCGTTCACTCATCAGCTTGTTTTCCAGATATTTCTAAAACTCGCAAAGACAGCCCTTGCTTTCTTGATCCGTGCCCCTATGTCGATCTTGGTAACGCCGTCTGACGCCATTTGGCTACCAAGATATTGGAAGCTTTCAACATTCTCCACTGGTTGCCCGGCTACTGTGAAACTGGAAGCAGTCACCGTGTTACATCCAACGATTTGGTTTTGTTGACGTTGATGACCAAACCTGCCGAGGAGGAGCGCTCGGCAAGGTCGTTGAGCTTACTCTGCATATCAGAGCGCCGTTGCGCGAGGAGTGCAACGTTATCAGCCAATTCGAAGTCGTTTAAGTGCTCCACGATTCTAGGCTGCCATAGCGGTTTGGTTCACGGTCAATCGCATCTACCAGAATCTCGTCGATTACGATGAGGAACAGTAACGGTAATAGAAAACATCCTTGCCTCACACCAGCTACGACCCGGATAGGGTCGGACAGGACCCCATTGTGCAGCACTCTACATGAAAAGGCCTCGTACTGTGCTTCGATACGGCCGATGATTTTCTCAGGAACCCCTTTGCGTCTCAGGGATCCCCACATATTCTCGTAATTGAGACGGTCGAAAGCTCTTTCGTAGTCAATGAATACCAAGTAATGGGACTTTTGGAATTCGTTGATCTGCTCCAGAATAATGCCGCCGCCGCATCGATCTTCTCCTGAATCCAGGCTAGGATAATTTTGCGCAGAACTTTGAGAACGGTACACAGCAACATAATGCCTCGCCACTTATCGCATACAGTCTGGTCACCCTTTTTGGGCACCTTCACTAAGATACCTTGCATCCAGTCGACCGGGAAAGTTGCGGTGTCCCAGATATTACGAAATAAACGATGCAGTAGTTGAGCGGATGTCGTGGGGTCAGCTTTGAGCATCTCGGCTGATATGCGGTCGACCCCTGGGGCTTTATTCGATTTCATGCTTTGGATGGCTGTTTGAATCTTAGCAGTGATGGAGCTTCGGTATTGACGCGTGTTATACGTCGGATTCTAGGCAGATCATGCCGACGTGGTGGTGGCCTGGCGGGCACTTGTAAAAGTTGTTCGAAGTGCTCGAGCCAGCGTTTCAGCTGGTCAGTTGGGTCGGTCAATAACTGATCATTCGCGTCTTTCACAGGCATCGTTGCATCCATCTTCGCCCCGCTTAAGCTTCTTGAGATATCGTAGAGGAGGCGAATGTCCCCGATTGCGGCGGCTCTCTCTCCTTCGTCAGCCAGAGAGTCTGCCCACGCTCGCTTGTCCCGTCGACATGAGCGTTTTACTTCCTTCTTAAGAGCCGCGTATCGTTGACGGGCTAAGACTTTGGCTCCTCTGGTTTTCGATCGCTCTATCGCGGCTTTGGCTTCTCTTCGCTCCTCTATCTTTCTCCAGGTCTCATCGGTGATCCATTGTTTTCTCTGGGTGCGCAGTTCGCCCAGATTATTCTCGCTGGTGACGATGAAGGCATTCTTGATGGCGGTCCATTGGTCTTCCACGCTGCCACCTTCCGGAATATCTGCAGCACGCGTCTCCAGTTCTTCAACGAAGGACCGTTTCACCGTGGCATCTTCCAGTCGGCATGTGTTGAATCGCCGTCCAACTCTTTCCTCCTGCCGACGAATCCGCACAATGCGCAGGCGTATTTCGACGATGAGGAGATGATGATCAGACGCGATATCGGCACTACGTTTATTCCGTACATCAAGAAGGCTCCGTTCCCATTTTCGGCTGATGCAGATGTGGTCGATTTGATTTTCTGTAAAGCCGTCACGGGAGACCCACGTGACCTTGTGAACCGGTCGATGAGGGAAGAGCGATCCCCCGATCACCATGTCGTTATTACCACAAAATTCTGCGAACAGCTCTCCGTTTTCGCTCATTTCTCCGAGACCATGACGTCCCATAATGCGCTCATGGTTCGAGTTGTCGGATCCGATTTTCGCATTGAAGTCGCCCAAACAGATCTTGATATCACCCTTCGGAATTCTATCTACGACGGCATTGAGTTGACTGTAGAAGTTCTCTTTGTCTTGCAGATCGGCAGCATCGGTTGGCGCATAACATTGGATTATAGTAAGGTTTCGGACCCGTGTTCCAAATCTGGCAACGATTATCCTTTCACTTATAGGTTCCCACTTCATAAGCGCAGAGTGTGCCTGAGCGCTTAGTAGGAAGCCAACTCCGCGATGCCGGGGAGCGTGTTCACCTCGTAAACCAGAGTATAGCAGAACTTGTCCCGACGGCGTTCTGTGTTCTCCAAAGTTTGGGCAACGGACTTCACTCAGTCCCAGGATCTCAAGCTTCATGCGGCGTGCCTCATTGGCAAGTTGTGCCAATTTACCCTGCTGGGCTAGGGTTAAAACGTTCCATGTTCCTATTCGTGTCCGTTGTTTCGCACTAAGAGTCGTCGCCGTAAAATCAGTCCGTATTCTTTTATTATCGGATTCTCGAACAAATTGATGTTTCGGAAACAGTAGGTTGTTGGCCCAAGGTTCCCTATCCACCGGGATGGAGCTGCCATCTTAGGTATAGCTTCCGGGGAATAGCATTTCATACTCAGCCGCTGGATGCCAGAACTCGGAACTCGCTGAATTGCCGACGGATAGCGTGACTCGTTGGGATGGCCGACGGGTGAAGCGATGCGGGACTCGTAGATTTGCCGATGAATGGTTCGGCCGACGAAAGGCGTGGGCGGTTGAAGGGCTTACGGATGACGGAATTCTCCAAATTGCCGATGGAGGCTTCGGCTGACTGATGGCGTGGTTCGCCGCAATGACCGACAGATGGCGCGATGCGCGGACGGTAAAACTCGCCCAATTTAGCCCAAAGCAACCGGTTTCGGAAGGAGTGCATGCTCTCCAGCCCACAAAACTTTTAACACAATAACTTTTCGGAGGGAAATCGTTAGCGAACTATCCACTTTGACTGCCGAAACCCACGAGAGCACCGCTTCGCATTGTTCGCTTTCTGGTACCTCATTTCGGCTATCGTCCACATTCCCGTCCGTTCCGTATGTCGTAGCGCTAGAATCCCAGCTACCAACGAAAGCCTTCACGCTGCTACAACGCAAAGTTGCACCCTTTAGAGCAAACAGTGTTCTGAACCGACCCTCTTCACTTTGGCAGTTAGCAAGCATTTGAAAATCGCAGTCAAAATTCTTCTCACCCATATATTTGTTCATTTGTAACGATTGATGGTTACATCTTATAATCTTATAATAATGAGTATCAAACTAATTTTCCTCTCCTAATCCTAATCTGACCATACGTACTGTATTTAACGGGACAGTAAAGAGCTCCAAAACATTATTCAAACAAATTCAATATTTTAGACAGGAATCTGAAACCAAATAGGTAAGTTAATGACAACAGGTGGCAAAAAGAGATTTTTTCAAAAGGTTTCATTTCAATGTTTTTTTTTCTGCTAATTCCGAAGGCATTAAAATTCAGCGAAGTAGGTGATTCTTCTTTTTCAAATCTGCATTACTATATATTTTTCAATCGTTGATTCTTTTCGAAACATGAATCATTCAAAAACTTTCAGAATAATTCTGAATATTTCGAAATCATCCACTGTGAAAAAAAACGACGATTATTATCGTATAATTAAAAATAATAATAAATTATTGATATATTTTGGCTTTTTCAGTCTGTTAAACTGTGTCCCATTTAATGTTAAAAAAAGTTAATGACAATCAAACTATGTGTTCAAATACCAGAAGCTCTAATCCTAGCATATATGTTTATAGTTGTTAAGTGCATGAAGAACGGCAGACAGCTTTTCTCTTGAAAAAGACCCAATTAACGGGTCGAAACGTCGGGCAATGCGAATATAAACCCGTTTAAATATATCAGACTGAAAAAGCCAAAATATAAAAATAAACACCCCAGTCGGACTGTAATCAATTATTAATTATAAATCAACTGAACAAAATCGAATCTAAGGTAGTTTCAACGAGGGAAAATTTGTTGGATTTCGGTCCTCACGTACCTTACAGATCAGGTTAGTTTACAAATCAGGAGCTTGTCTGCAAATTTCGCCAGGATTTGTTTTACTTTCCACGACGAATTGCGCCTTTTTGGAAGCTCATGAGAACAAAATCAATGGACAAGATTTCCGAGGTGTAAGGCTACATGTAGTGTCATTTGAATCAATTTCGATCAAAAAGTACTGTGAGTTGATTGGATTTGGCATTCATTCATATGCGTCAACCATATTGATGGAAATAATTAAAATTACATTTTATTCATGTTCTTTGCTTGTTGAGATTCTTGTTATTCTTATCCGCAGATTTTTCCTCACTTATATTCATGAAAAAGGGTTTTAGCATGAGAAATTAATAATCCCACTCTTTTCGCATTTGACTTTTAATTTTTTTTTTCCTGTCTCTCTAATACCCAGACAGGGTGGGTACTCTGACTATTTTTTTGTTATTTTCAATTGACGATTCCCGTCAAAAATTGCTTTCTTTTCAATGTCTCAACCGATTCTTTGGCTTTTTTAAGCTTAATTATTTTAAAAAAATTGAAAACACAAGCTAAAAAAGTGCTGCACGTGTGAACCGCCCTGAAAAATACTCTCGATGTTCGTTCAAAATCGAGCAAATGTTAGGCTAATCTTTAAAAATAGCACTTTTTTATTTTTGTTTGAAATTTAAAAAAAAAACCTAAAGGCGTCAAAAATATAGGTTTATTGGGGAAGTTGACCTCAAATAAAATAAAGAACCGATTGAGCGAATAAAAAAAAATGACGGGAAAAGTCAACTGTTCAGAATTGGAAAAGTTTTTGATATTGGTCAGTGATAGAATCCTTAATGCATGTTTAAGAGTAGATCAAAACAAAATTTTAAAACTCCATATTTGTTTTAAAATATTTAAAAATGCGTATTTTTTTGTTTCTTCGTGTTTTTGTTCTCGCCCCTTTGAACAATGAATTATTTGTAGTTCAGCATTTTTCCACAACTAACCTAATACAATAGAACCACCATGAATTATTCACTCTGAAAATTTTAACCAACTTCTAACACGAAAAATGAAAATTAAGCCCATAAATTTTGAATTTCCACTGCTCTTGAATATTGTCACAACTTTTTTGACTCCCGTTGTGCAAACGCGTTTGTCCAATTTTTTCACCGAAATGATCTGGTCAGCCTACCTAATCCTAAATTGACTGTAAGGGCGTGACCGGCTCACACTGTCCATAGCAGCTGTTTCTTGCACACAATTGAAGTCGGTTGAGGATGAAAATATGATAACGATTTTTGCATGCCTCATATGCACAAGCACATATACAAGGACACACAGACAATAGCTTGGTTGGTCGAGTTGATTGTGCATAAGTCTCTGGTCTCCGAGCCTCTTTTAAAAAGGTTGAATTTTAAAGGAAATTATATCCTTTTTTTACAGGCTTTTGTATGAAAAAGGAAAAAATATTTTTTCATACCTGGCAAACTGCAGTCGTACAAACTTTGAGATCGCATTTCTGAAACACAATCCGAAAGACATATTTTTGTGCATTTTGGAAAGGTGCAGAGGATTCGTCTAGTGAGCAAAAGTATGAATAACATTTCTCTATCTGCGTATACTTTCTTCGTATATTCTGGTCGCCGATAAATGAATTTGAAGTATTGCTTTTTGCATTGAAACTTTTTGTTTCGTCATTGAAACCATTGACACTTGTCTTCAGCGACTGCTTCCGCGATAGAGCATTTGCACATTTTTTTCACTCATACATCTATATTGCTGTCAAAATGTGCATTTGACAATTAAATTTTCAGCTAAAAGCTCTATTTTTATGACACAGGTGCACTCACACAACCAATCGACATCAGTTGTCAAAAAATCAGGAGTACCAACTTGACCACTATCTCCTTGTCGCAGAGTTTGGCGCTGAGTGCTTGGAGCGGAAACCCAAAGGTGGGAATAAAATTTTGGGGCTTATGCGCAATATGCTTCAGTATAATCACATTAGTCTTAAATAAAATAAGGTTTTAAATAGAATTTGAATTAGAATACAAAATAACCCACTCCAAAGAACCCACTCCACGATGAATTCCTTTGCAAGTGGTACAAATGCTAGGGTATTGCCTTATCGTCAATGGTAAACGGGAAAACGGCGATTTATCACAGACTGCTTCTTCTGTGACTATAATTCTAATGGTCGCAAAGCAGATATTTGACCTTTAGAAAACGAATTCAGGATTGCGTACATAATGTAATAAAAATTCCGCGGAAAAAAAAATCAATATTTCGTTTCGTTTCGAAAAAATTCGAATTAAATGGACGTCGATTTCGTGTCGTTTCGAAGTCTCGAAAGTAAATATATACTTCGTTTCGTCTCGTTTCGAATCAACACAAACATTTGAAATTTCGTTTCGTTAGGAAAAAATGTCTTATCGCATACCCTTAATTTTGATACGTTGCCCGTTCGACAGTTTAACACTCCGCTCGTCTCTGGTTATACGGTTGCTAGTCTCTACGAGCTCCAAAACTCCTATGAAATTTTAAACTTTAAAGAGAACTTGCATTACACTCTTCTTCCATAATTTGTCAAAATCAGCGCTCTGCTGGTCGGAAGAAGTCCATAAGCATGTGGCGCATGCTAAATAATCCAGTCCAAATCTGTCTCATTTACGAAGCAAAAATAGTGAATTAGTGAACATACTAAATATTGGCTCCTATACAGAATAACTTGGTTAACGCTTTCTCCAAAATTGGACGTAAGGTTAACCGTATGGCCACAAATCCAACTTTGTTTATGATATAAAGGGTGCCTAACGTCGCGTACCCACAAATATGCTTAACAGGAAGTATAGATTTTGTTATATTTAGCTAATTAACGTCAAGTAAACGGAATAGGCTGAATAAAAAAATATCGTTAATAAGCATATGCGGTATTTCGAAAAATTTCGTTTTAGGGCATTCGAAACGAAATTCCGCGGAATTTGAGTATGGCGAAATCTGATTTTCTAATTTCGTTTCGTATCGTTAAATTTTAAAAATTTCGACGGAAAAATCATTCCTTTAACGAAATTTAATGGAATTTCGCGGAATTTCGAAATTAATTTTTAATAATTCCAATTTCCATACCATAAAAAAAATTCGGCTGCGCCGCTTAATAAGGCCATTCAAACTCTATTCAATATTTTATACATATAAATTCTTTCACTAAATCTTACTACGTAATACAATTCTGTATCTTTAACAGAAACGCATTTAGCTTGCGACTTGAAAATTTCTTCGATGTTTTGTTAAAAGTGTTCAAGTATAAAACGTAATGCATATTTGTTAATTTAAATAATATTGTTCAGTGACGTAAACATAATTTGTAGATCTCATCGTTTTGGTATGCTATATTTTTATTTAAGTTTAACTGAGTTGTGTTTGTGTATGTAACATGTAATGTATTATGAGGCGTTTGTTCGATTTATGCTCTTCTAGTTGTGGAAACTCTTCGATAAGCGAAATAATCCTCCCTGGACTACTGAATATTGTCCGTTTTCCGTTGTCTTTGAACGTCTCATTTTGAACAACCATTGTTTGAATGCAATGAAATGGAGATGATGCCGTTTCAGAAGTTTTCCTCATTTATTAGATTGTTAGATCTTTGCAGATTAAATTGATTTGAGGCATTCTCTGATATCTTATTTATTTCGGATTCTGGAACTGATTCATATCTTTCCGATTGAGATCATTGTCATGACCTAAACTTCTACCTTCAGATTTTTTTGATTCCGTATATCATGGAAATCTAAAATTTTCTCACATTTTCTGGATCCTTCAGATCCAGATTATTTAAATGCTTCAAAATCGTACCGATTGTCTGTCATAATCGTGCCGGTGCACACTGGGGCAGCCCTGGTTCAAACATGGAATAAACCTCTCAGTCATTGAAATGATGAAATTGACCATAGGTATCTTCAGCGAAGTTTCAATATACATCAATGCCGACATTTTGGTCAATATTTATCATTTTTAGCGATAATCGCATAAAAGTCCCAAACGCCAATTTGGCCAAACAGTGTTTTTAAAGTGTGGTTTCTTCACAGAAGTTGCTTATCACTTAATTTCGATGTACCTTGCTAAAAATTTCAAATTTCCGTAGCCTACTGTAATGATTTATTTGCTTATTTTGAAAAGAAATATCAAATAATAAAATTGTAATTGTACTTTTTCAACAATTTTTTAATTAATACACGTAAAATACACGGTTGTTCCAGTTAGAAAAAAATATTTTTGGCGATTAATCGTGTAAAATAAGGCAAATTTATGGTATGGTATACGCATTTATGGTATTTATGGTACATATGCCAATTATGCGATGGGGCAGAGATGGGCAGCAGCATCGGCAATGGACAGAAAAATTCATGCACTTTCATACAAACACTTTCTCAAAGACATGATATTTGAAGATTTTTTTTTAAAAATTAATTTTACTGAATGCCAGTACTGATGCTATAAAAAATACCTCCTAATGATTTTCAATTAGCTAGGAGGGTAAATAATTGCAGTGCGTTTTCCGCAATGCAGTTTGTTGTTAGTTTGCACGTGCTGCTGCTTTTAACAGTTAATATTTAGCAATAATCATAAATGTCTGCGTTCGAGTTGTTGGCATAGAATGAGTAATGGCCAAAATACTATTTGTTGTACAAAAACGCGTAAATAATCCCGCCATTTTTTGCACGTATTCTCAACCATTCTTGCATTCAAATGGAAATCCTGTCTTATCATTTCATATTGAAAATTGACTGGATCGGACCTTGAACTTAAAAGTTATGGCAAAAATGGATTATTCAGGGTTTTTTTTTTCTGAAAAATAGACTACACAACTGCAAGTAAAATAAAACAGATTTTTCAATTGCAGATTAAATTTTTTTATGGTGATTCGATTACCCGGAGGATTTGATTATCCGGAGTGAAAATAAAATCGATACTCCGGATAATCGAGTCCGACCTGTATATGGAAGATTCTGTACCAAATTAATTTAGTTACACTGGCATAACGATCACCTCTTTAGAGCTACCGACTGAATAGTAACAAGGCAGTCTCGATTGAATTATTATATCATGTCCTAGCTCTCATTTTATTTCTCAAATCAGTAAATAACCGTATTTTTTACGGAAATTTGTTCTTCATTTTGCTGAGCTGCACAAATAACGGTTTCACAGATTCATCATATGGAATTCGGAACGATTTCCGGGGCACCAAGAAATGCGACGCAAGTAGACTGTTCCACATAATCCAGGACGGGTTATGCCTAGGGAGCGGGTCATTTGGCATAAAGTCATTTGGCATAAAGTCATTTGGCATAACGCCATTTGGCATAAAGTCATTTGGCATAAAACCATTTGGCATAACGGTCATTTGGCATAATTGACTACAGCGACAAAAGTGAGGGTCATTTGGCATAACGGACATATGGCATAATTTTTGTTTGTTCATAAAATAAATTACAAGTCTCAGTGGTGCTATAAAAAAACCTGGAATAGTGCATATAAGGTGATTATAGAATGAAGCCAGAAATCGGCCATTTTGTAAACCACGTGCTTTTCCAATATGTTTTTCAAAGCACGAGATGGAAGATGCATAACGCGTATGGGGCTGAAATAATGGTAGATCGTTTGCTTAGTTATGCTGAACAATCATAATTTGAGTTTCGGCACTGTACGAAAACTATTACGCCAGATTTGGGCTTTTGGAAATGTATGTAGATAAACGTGTGGTGAATTTGAAATTCACCACGGGCTTCATTCTATAATCACCATAACATAATAAAATACACAATCCTTTCGAAGAAAGTATGCATTGGCCGAGTATGGAGCGCTTGCTTGGATTAAGGAAATGGTGGATGCAATCTCTTTTTTAAAAGTAGGCGTTTGCTCAGATTAAGGCAATGGTGGATATTACCCTTTCTTAAAAATGAGTTGCTCGTCCAGACTTACACAGAAAAAATGCTGAAAACTAATAAGCGCGTAAAAAATATAGACGCAGAAAATTACACTATTTCGGGCGGACATGGATCTTTTCCAACAAGTGCGCCTTAAATGTATGCAATTTCTATAGCATTATGTCAATTCCTACAGCATAAATCAAATAAAAACTGACATAATGCAATGGAAATCGTATACATTCAGGCGATAATATCGTTTAAATTTACGCTCTTTTTGGCGTTCCCTTTATGTGCATTACTTTCGTGTAAATTTCAACAACTTTTTCTATCTGTGTAGGCAATTGTGGATGTGATCCCTTCTTGAAAAGTAGGCGCCTGCTCGGATTACGACAATTGTGGATGTGATCTCTTCTTAAAGTTAGGGCGTTCGCTCGGCATAAGGAAATGGTGGATGCGAGCTTTTCATTAAAACTAGGCGCTTGCTCGGATTAAGGCAAGGGTGGATGTGATCACTTCTTGAAAAGTAGACACTTGCCCGGCCTTCTTAAAAAGTAGTTGCACGCCCAGATTTAGACAATAGTGGATGTGATTCCTTATCTTTAAAAGTAGACGTTTGTCCGGATTAAGGCAATGGTGGATGTGATCCCGTCTTTAAAAGTGAGCGTTTGGCCGGATTATGACAATGGTGGATGCAATCTCTTTTTTAAAATTAGGCGTTTGCTCGAAATGGTGGATATTACCCCTTCTTGACAAGTAGTTGCTCGCCCAGATTTAGGCAATGGTGGATGTGATCCTTTCTTTAAAAGTAGGCGCTTGCCGGGTTAAGTCAGTTGTGTATACGATCCCTTCTTTAAAAGTAGGCGTTTGTCCGGATTAAGGCAGTGGTGGAAATGATCACTTCTCGAAAAGTAGGCATTTGCTTGGATTAGGCCAATGGTGGATGTGATTCCTTATCTTTAAAAGTAGGCGTTTGTCTGGATTATGTCAATGATGGAAGTGATCCCTTCTTTTAAAGTGGGCGTTTGCCCGCAAGAATGCAATGGGGGATTTGATCTCTTCTTCAAAATTAAAAATGATTGTTTTTAGAATACGGCAAGGTATATGTGATTTGTCCTTTGGAATTGGCGTTTTCTTGGAATATGGTGGTAAATATAATTGCGGGCGTTGAACCGGGGTAAGGCAATGGTGGATGTAATTCCCTCTTTGAAAGTGGGCTTTTGCCAGGATTGAAACAATATTGAATTTGATCTCGTGCGATGCCCGAGTAAGGTAATGGTGGATGTGATTCCTTCTGTGAAAGTAGGCTTTTACCCGGATTGAGACAATCTTGGAATTGATCCATTCTCCAAATTTAGGTGTTTGTCAAAATCAAGTAAGGGGATTTAAAATTATTATTTAATGTAAGCATTTTCCTGGAATAAGTCAATGACAGATGTGATCCTTTTCTCGGAAGTAACCATTTCGTATTTCCATCCTTCCAAAAAATGTCTATCATCAGTCTAAATCTATCAGAACATATCCACGATCTAATCTAACTATGTCAAAAAGTGCATCACAAAACCCATTCCCTTTAAGGCAGCGGTTCTCAGCCTGGGGTACATGTACCCCTAGGGGTACCTTCGTTAACCCCAGGGGGTACCTCGGATAAAAATGCGTAATGGCGGATGTGTACAGTTCCAAAAAAATCATTGATACAGTTTTGATTGCTGCATATTTTGTATTCTAAAACATTGTTTTGTATTCTAAAACTTTGCTACCGATGACCATGATCGGTAAATCAAAGACGTTTGAATTCTGCCCATCCCATCCAGCACAGTGTTTAAAGGTCTGTTGGAACAGGACATTGAATAGACAAATTTTGAAAATCTTTTTGTAATCTATCTGTTTGAGACAAAATAATGAATAAGATGCTTAAAATATGCTTTTGAACAAAAATCTAGAACCTAAAATTTCGGAAGCCTCAATTTCAGAAGACCCTTGAGGACCCTTTTTTCGAATTAACACATTAACACATTAACTTCTCTGTAAGAGGCTTGGAAGTCTCCTTCGCGAAAGCTTGCTTCCATGCTGCTCAAAAGTTCCAAGAGGCTCCGAAGTCGCATTTCAAAAGGCTCTGAAGCTACCTTTCAAGAGCCTCCAAAGCCGCTTTGCAAGATGCTCTACATCTCTCTTTCAAGAGGCTCGCATACCTCCTTCTAAGTATCTCGAAAGCCTACTTCCATGCAGCTTGAAAGCCCCAAGAGCCTTCAAAGTCTCCTTTCAAAAGAATCCGAAGCCTTCTTACAAGAGGCTCAAAAACCTTCTTTCAAGAGGCTCTGATGCCTCCTTTCAAGAGACTAAGAAGCTTCTTTTCAAGAGACTCAGAAGCTTCCTTTCAAAAGGCTCAAAAAGCTTCTGGCAAGAGGCTCGGAAGCCTCCTTTCAAGAGGCTCGGAAGCCTCCTTTCAAGAGGCTCGGAAGCCTCCTTTCAAGAGGCTCGGAAGCCTCCTTTCAAGAGGCTCGGAAGCCTCCTTTCAAGAGGCTCGGAAGCCTCCTTTCAAGAGGCTCGGAAGCCTCCTTTCAAGAGGCTCAGAAGCCTCCTTTCAAGAGGCTCAGGCCTCCTTTCAAGAGGCTCAGAAGCCTCCTTTCAAGAGGCTCAGAAGCCTCCTTTCAAGAGCTCAGAAGCCTCCTTTCAAGAGGCTCAGGCCTCCTTTCAAGAGCTCAGAAGCCTCCTTTCAAGAGGCTCAAAGCCTCCTTTCAAGAGGCTCAGAAGCCTCCTTTCAAGAGGCTCAAAGCCTCCTTTCAAGAGGCTCAGAAGCCTCCTTTCAAGAGGCTCAGAAGCCTCCTTTCAAGAGGCTCAGAAGCCTCCTTTCAAGAGGCTCAGAAGCCTCCTTTCAAGAGGCTCAGAGCCTCCTTTCAAGAGGCTCAGAGCCTCCTTTCAAGAGGCTCAGAAGCCTCCTTTCAAGAGGCTCAGAAGCCTCCTTTCAAGAGGCTCCAGAAGCCTCCTTTCAAGAGGCTCAGAAGCCTCCTTTCAAGAGGCTCAGAAGCCTCCTTTCAAGAGCTCAGAGCCTCCTTTCAAGAGGCTCAGAAGCCTCCTTTCAAGAGGCTCAGAAGCCTCCTTTCAAGAGGCTCAGAAGCCTCCTTTCAAGAGCTCAGAGCCTTCTTTCAAGAGGCTCGGAAGCCTCCTTTCAAGAGGCTCAGAAGCCTCCTTTCAAGAGGCTCAGAAGCCTCCTTTCAAGAGCTCAGAAGCCTCCTTTCAAGAGCTCAGAGCCTCCTTTCAAGAGGCTCAGAAGCCTCCTTTCAAGAGGCTCAGAAGCCTCCTTTCAAGAGGCTCAGAAGCCTCCTTTCAAGAGGCTCAGGAAGCCTCCTTTCAAGAGGCTCAAGCCTCCTTTCAAGAGGCTCAGAAGCCTCCTTTCAAGAGGCTCAGAAGCCTCCTTTCAAGAGGCTCGGAAGCCTCCTTTCAAGAGGCTCAGAAGCCTCCTTTCAAGAGGCTCAGAAGCCTCCTTTCAAGAGGCTCAGAAGCCTCCTTTCAAGAGGCTCAGAAGCCTCCTTTCAAGAGGCTCAAGCCTCCTTTCAAGAGGCTCAGAAGCCTCCTTTCAAGAGGCTCAGAAGCCTCCTTTCAAGAGGCTCAGAAGCCTCCTTTCAAGAGGCTCAGAAGCCTCCTTTCAAGAGGCTCAGAAGCCTCCTTTCAAGAGGCTCAGAAGCCTCCTTTCAAGAGCTCGAAGCCTCCTTTCAAGAGGCTCAGAAGCCTCCTTTCAAGAGGCTCAGAAGCCTTCTTTCAAGAGGCTCAGAGTCTCCTTTCAAGAGGCTCAGAAGCCTCCTTTCAAGAGGCTCAGGAAGCTTCCTTTCAAGAGGCTCAGGCCTCCTTTCAATAGGCTCAAGCCTCCTTTCAAGAGGCTCAGAAGCCTCCTTTCAAGAGGCTCAGAAGCCTCCTTTCAAGAGGCTCGAAGCCTCCTTTCAAGAGGCTCAGGCCTCCTTTGAAGAGGCTCAGAAGCCTCCTTTCAAGAGGCTCAGAAGCCTCCTTTCAAGAGGCTCAGAAGCCTCCTTTCAAGAGGCTCAGAGCCTCCTTTCAAGAGGCTCAAGCCTCCTTTCAAGAGGCTCGGAAGCCTCCTTTCAAGAGGCTCAAGCCTCCTTTCAAGAGGCTCGGAAGCCTCCTTTCAAGAGGCTCAGAAGCCTCCTTTCAAGAGGCTCAGAAGCCTCCTTTCAAGAGGCTCAGGCCTCCTTTCAAGAGGCTCAGAAGCCTCCTTTCAAGAGGCTCAGAAGCCTCCTTTCAAGAGGCTCAGAAGCCTCCTTTCAAGAGGCTCAGAGCCTCCTTTCAAGAGGCTCAAGCCTCCTTTCAAGAGGCTCGGATGCCTCCTTTCAAGAGGCTCAGAAGCCTCCTTTCAAGAGGCTCAGGAAGCCTCCTTTCAAGAGGCTCAGAAGCCTCCTTTCAAGAGGCTCAGAAGCCTCCTTTCAAGAGGCTCAGAAGCCTCCTTTCAAGAGGCTCAAAGCCTCCTTTCAAGAGGCTCAGGAAGCCTCCTTTCAAGAGGCTCAGAGCCTCCTTTCAAGAGGCTCAGAAGCCTCCTTTCAAGAGCTCAGAGCCTCCTTTCAAGAGGCTCAGAAGCCTCCTTTCAAGAGGCTCAGAAGCCTCCTTTCAAGAGGCTCAGGAAGCCTCCTTTCAAGAGCTCAGAAGCCTCCTTTCAAGAGGCTCAGAGCCTCCTTTCAAGAGGCTCGAAGCCTCCTTTCAAGAGGCTCAGAAGCCTCCTTTCAAGAGGCTCAAGCCTCCTTTCAAGAGGCTCAGAAGCCTCCTTTCAAGAGGCTCAGAAGCCTCCTTTCAAGAGGCTCAGGCCTCCTTTCAAGAGGCTCAGAAGCCTCCTTTCAAGAGGCTCAGAAGCCTCCTTTCAAGAGGCTCAGAGCCTCCTTTCAAGAGGCTCAGAAGCCTCCTTTCAAGAGGCTCAGAAGCCTCCTTTCAAGAGGCTCAGAAGCCTCCTTTCAAGAGGCTCAGGCCTCCTTTCAAGAGGCTCAGAAGCCTCCTTTCAAGAGGCTCAGGCCTCCTTCAAGAGGCTCAGGAAGCCTCCTTTCAAGAGGCTCAGAAGCCTCCTTTCAAGAGGCTCAGAGCCTCCTTTCAAGAGGCTCAGAAGCCTCCTTTCAAGAGGCTCAGAAGCCTCCTTTCCAAGAGGCTCGAAGCCTCCTTTCAAGAGCTCAGAGCCTCCTTTCAAGAGGCTCAGAAGCCTCCTTTCAAGAGGCTCAGAAGCCTCCTTTCAAGAGGCTCAGAAGCCTCCTTTCAAGAGGCTCAAAGCCTCCTTTCAAGGCTCAGGCCTCCTTTCAAGAGGCTCAGGAAGCCTCCTTTCAAGAGGCTCGGAAGCCTCCTTTCAAGAGGCTCAGAGCCTCCTTTCCAAGAGGCTCGGAAGCCTCCTTTCAAGAGGCTCAGAGCCTCCTTTCAAGAGGCTCAGAGCCTCCTTTCAAGAGGCTCAGAAGCCTCCTTTCAAGAGCTCAGAAGCCTCCTTTCAAGAGGCTCAGAAGCCTCCTTTCAAGAGGCTCAGGAAGCCTCCTTTCAAGAGGCTCAGAGCCTCCTTTCAAGAGGCTCAGAAGCCTCCTTTCAAGAGCTCAGAAGCCTCCTTTCAAGAGGCTCAGAAGCCTCCTTTCAAGAGGCTCAGGAAGCCTCCTTTCAAGAGGCTCAGAGCCTCCTTTCAGAGGCTCAGGCCTCCTTTCAAGAGGGCTCAAGCCTCCTTTCAAGAGGCTGGAAGCCTCCTTTCAAGAGGCTCAGAAGCCTCCTTTCAAGAGCTCAGAAGCCTCCTTTCAAGAGGCTCTGAAGCCTCCTTTCAAGAGGCTCAGGAAGCCTCCTTTCAAGAGCTCAAAGCCTCCTTTCAAGAGGCTCAAGCCTCCTTTCAAGAGGCTCAGAGCCTCCTTTCAAGAGCTCAGGAAGCCTCCTTTCAAGAGGCTCAGAAGCCTCCTTTCAAGAGGCTCAGGAAGCCTCCTTTCAAGAGGCTCGGAAGCCTCCTTTCAAGAGGCTCAGGAAGCCTCCTTTCAAGAGGCTCAGAAGCCTCCTTTCAAGAGGCTCAGAAGCCTCCTTTCAAGAGGCTCGGAAGCCTCCTTTCAAGAGGCTCGGAAGCCTCCTTTCAAGAGGCTCGGAAGCCTCCTTTCAAGAGGCTCTGAAGCCTCCTTTCAAGAGGTTCTGAAGCCTTCTTTCAAGAGGCTCTGAAGCCTCCTTTCAAGAGGCTCTGAAGCCTCCTTTCAAGAGGCTCTGAAGCCTCCTTTCAAAAGGATCGCAAAACCTCCTTTCAGGTCCGCTTTTCACATATGTTTATATGAGGGGGTACTTCAATGAGCGCAAAAGTTCTAAGGGGTACCTCTCAAGGAAAAGGTTGAGAACCGCTGCTTTAAGGTCACTCCTGACGGAATCCAATTTTCAAAGTACTCGCGTTTTCAAGGGCACACCATTCGATACGGAAGCAACGCACAACTGTCATTTTTATTTGTTAACGCATGCTGCGACGCAGCAAAGCTGAAAAAATAAAAATGACAGTTGTGCGTTGCTTCCGTATCGAATGGTGTGCCCTAGAAAACGCGAGTACTTTGAAAATTGGATTCCGTCAGGAGTTACCTTAAGGACAAGCGTCACAGAATCCAAAACAAAACTAAAAACGCGAGTGAATTTTGTTTTGGATTTCGAGATGCTTGTCCTGAACAGTTCCAAATTATGCCAAATGAGCCACCAAAGAATTTGCGAAAAAGTGATGAAACGAAAAAAGGTTTGCATCTAGCAGTCACGATTTTCGTTTATCTTCCAAGGCTAACTCAAACAAAAAAAAGTGATAAATGAAAAATGTTCCTCACCATGAAAAACTCATAACGTAAAAAAAGTCGAGTTTTGTATAGCAATCAACAGCTTTCATACTGCTTAGATCTGCTGGAAAGACCATTTTGGAAAGTTTTACAGATTCAATAAATCTTCATGAATTTGGTCTAAAATTTACCTGGAGACTTTATTCAAGATGTTAATTGAAATGGAGGACTGGCACTTTGAATCTGTAATACTTTTCAAAATGGTGAACAGATCTAATCAATATGATATCTGTTGGAAATATTAAGCGATATTACGCGATCAATATTTTCACGTTGTCATGTTGCATACTTTTGAAAATGGTGAATAGATCCAAAATAACCTGTTACTTACATATGTCCTTTTGTAAAATTAAGCTAGATTCTCCCTATGGCATTTGGGTCACAATTATGTAGAATTAAATCAGTAGTGATTCAGTTTCATTTCAAATTTTCAACCACTATTCTAGTTTGAATCTGGAGCAAAATAGAACGAACTCGCTGGTTTCCCCAAAACTTGTTTTTAAAATTTTCAAATAAATGAAATCATTATGTTGCTGCCAAGAAAGGCACCGCCATTGCAAAGTGTATTTATCCGTAGAAAAAATGACGCATTCATACACCAAAATATTTGAAACTCGTGATTCATTCGTGGTTCAAATCTGCAGAAAATAGAACTGAGCGTTATGGCAGTTTTAAGAACAGCTGCTGGGCAAATAAATGTTGCAGATTCATATCCAAAATGAGGATTGCTGATTTTGCTCTTAAGCCGTTACATTTAATAAAAGTTATGTCCTACTGATGCCGGAAAGGTCAAGGGGGAGGGGGTTATACAAGAAAAATATTAAAATGAAAAAAAAAATCTGAAGGCTCCTCGGATTTGTTTAAGAATGACCTTATAATTTTCCTCATAATTTTCCGATTTTTTGTTGTTTTGTACAAAATAAAATACAACTTAGAGAAAAAAAATTCTAGGTGGCGCAATTTTTTTTTATATATTTGTATCAACCTTATTTGACTCTAAAAATGTTAAACAAAATTATTTCCTCCGCGGATTTTTTTATTCCTTTTTTGCATTATCTATATAATGCTAAAAAAACTTTTAATAAAAATTCCGCGGAAAAAAATTAAATTTCGTTTCGTTTCGTAAAATTTCGAATCAAATGTACCCGGATTTCGTTTCGTTTCGAAGTTTCGGAATAAAATTTGAATTTCGTTTCGTTTCGTTCCGATCCAACAGTACCATTTCTAATTTCATTTAGTTTCGTTTCGTCAGGAAAAATTGTGTTATCGCATACCCTTAATCGTTAAGCATATTTGAAATAAATCCTAACATTAGTTTTTTTTGCAACTTTAATACCTACAACGTTCGCCATTACGGATTTTTGTCTCAGGTACCCCCTGGTGGTACATGTACTCCAAGTTGAGAGCCACTGTTTTAGAGCATGATCATTATGGCACTTCGTTGGTACTTCGCGATTGACTAGAACAGCGATTCTCAACCTTTTCCTTGAGAGGTACCCCTTCGAACTTTTGCGCTCATTGAGGTACCCCCTCATATAAAGATATATGAAAAGCGGACCTGAAAGGAGGCTTGCGAGCCTCTAAAAAGGAGGCTTCCGAGCCTCTTGAAAGGAGGCTTCCGAGCCTCTTGAAAGGAGGCTTCCGAGCCTCTTGAAAGGAGGCTTCCGAGCCTCTTGAAAGGAGGCTTCCGAGCCTCTTGAAAGGAGGCTTCCGAGCCTCTTGAAAGGAGGCTTCCGAGCCTCTTGAAAGGAGGCTTCCAGGCCTCTTGAAAGGGCTTCCGGAGCCTCTTGAAGGAGGCTTGAGGCCTCTTGAAAGGAGGCTTGAGGCCTCTTGAAAGGAGGCTTCTGAGCCTCTTGAAAGGAGGCTTGAGCCTCTTGAAAGGAGGCTTCTGAGCCTCTTGAAAGGAGGCTTCTGAGCCTCTTGAAGGAGGCTGGGCCTCTTGAAGGAGGCTTCCAGGCCTCTTGAAAGGGAGGCTTCCGGAGCCTCTTGAAGGAGGCTGAGGCCTCTTGAAAGGAGGCTCTGAGCTCTTGAAAGGAGGCTTCTGAGCCTCTTGAAAGGAGGCCTGAGCCTCTTGAAAGGAGGCTTCTGAGCCTCTTGAAAGGAGGCTGGAGCCTCTTGAGGGAGGCACGGGCCTCTTGAAGGAGGCTTCCTGAGCCTCTTGAAAGGAGGCTGGGGCCTCTTGAAGGAGGCCTGGGCCTCTTGAAAGGAGGCTTCTGAGCCTCTTGAAAGGAGGCCTGAGCCTCTTGAAAGGAGGCCTGAGCCTCTTGAAGGAGGCCTGAGCCTCTTGAAGGAGGCTTCTGAGGGCCTCTTGAAAGGAGGCCTGAGCCTCTTGAAAGGAGGCTTCTGAGGCCTCTTGAAAGGAGGCTTCTGAGGCCTCTTGAAAGGAGGCTGAGCCTCTTGAAAGGAGGCTGAGCCTCTTGAAAGGAGGCTCTGAGCCTCTTGAAAGGAGGCTCTGAGCCTCTTGAAAGGAGGCTGAGCCTCTTGAAAGGAGGCTTCCGAGCCTCTTGAAAGGAGGCTCTGAGCCTCTTGAAAGGAGGCTCTGAGCCTCTTGAAGGAGGCCTGAGCCTCTTGAAAGGAGGCTGAGCCTCTTGAAAGGAGGCTTCTGAGCCTCTTGAAAGGAGGCTCTGAGGCCTCTTGAAAGGAGGCTTCTGAGCCTCTTGAAAGGAGGCTTCTGAGCCTCTTGAAAGGAGGCTGAGCCTCTTGAAAGGAGGCTTCTGGGCCTCTTGAAAGGAGGCTTCTGAGCCTCTTGAAAGGAGGCTTCTGGAGCCTCTTGAAAGGAGGCCTGAGCCTCTTGAAAGGAGGCTCTGAGCCTCTTGAAGGAGGCTTCTGAGGCCTCTTGAAAGGAGGCTGAGGCCTCTTGAAAGGAGGCTCTGAGCCTCTTGAAAGGAGGCTTCTGAGCCTCTTGAAAGGAGGCTTGAGCCTCTTGAAGGAGGCTGAGCCTCTTGAAAGGAGGCTTCTGAGCCTCTTGAAGGAGGCTTCTGAGCCTCTTGAAAGGAGGCTGAGCCTCTTGAAAGGAGGCTGAGCCTCTTGAAGGAGGCTTCTGAGGCCTCTTGAAAGGAGGCTCTGAGGCCTCTTGAAAGGAGGCTTGAGCCTCTTGAAAGGAGGCTTGAGGCCTCTTGAAGGAGGCTTCCAGGCCTCTTGAAGGAGGCTTCCGAGGCCTCTTAAAGGAGGCTTCCGGGCCTCTTGAAAGGAGGCTTCCTGAGCCTCTTGAAAGGAGGCTCTGAGCCTCTTGAAAGGAGGCTGAGCTCTTGAAAGGAGTTTGAGCCTCTGAAAGGAGGCTTCTGAGCCTCTTGAAAGGAGGCTGAGCCTCTTGAAAGGAGGCTTGAGCCTCTTGAAAGGAGGCTTCTGAGGCCTCTTGAAAGGAGGCTCTGAGCCTCTTGAAAGGAGGCTTCTGAGGCCTCTTGAAAGGAGGCCTGAGGCCTCTTGAAAGGAGGCTCTGAGCCTCTTGAAAGGAGGCTTCCTGAGGCCTCTTGAAAGGAGGCTGAGGCCTCTTGAAAGGAGGCTTCTGAGCCTCTTGAAAGGGAGGCTTCTGAGCCTCTTGAAAGGAGGCTGAGCCTCTTGAAAGGAGGCTTCTGAGGCCTCTTGAAAGGAGGCTTCTGAGCCTCTTGAAAGGAGGCTTCTGAGCCTCTTGAAGGAGGCCTGAGCCTCTTGAAAGGAGGCTTCGAGCCTCTTGAAAGGAAGCTTCTGAGCCTCTTGAAAGGAGGCTTCTGAGCCTCTTGAAAGGAGGCTCTGAGCCTCTTGAAAGGGAGGCTCTGAGCCTCTTGAAAGGAGGCTTCTGAGCCTCTTGAAAGGAGGCTTCTGAGCCTCTTGAAAGGAGGCTCTGAGCCTCTTGAAAGGAGGCTCTGAGGCCTCTTGAAAGGAGGCTCTGAGCCTCTTGAAAGGAGGCTTCTGAGCCTCTTGAAAGGAGGCCTGAGCCTCTTGAAGGAGGCTGCTGAGCCTCTTGAAAGGAGGCTTCTGAGCCTCTTGAAAGGAGGCTCTGAGCCTCTTGAAAGGAGGCCTGAGCCTCTTGAAAGGAGGCTGAGCCTCTTGAAAGGAGACTTGAGCCTCTTGAAAGGAGGCCTGAGCCTCTTGAAAGGAGGCTTCTGAGCCTCTTGAAAGGAGGCTTCTGAGGCTCTTGAAAGGAGGCTCTGAGCCTCTTGAAAGGAGGCTTCTGAGCCTCTTGAAGGAGGCTTCTGAGCCTCTTGAAAGGAGGCTTCTGAGCCTCTTGAAAGGAGGCCTGAGCCTCTTGAAGGAGGCTCTGAGCCTCTTGAAAGGAGGCTTCTGAGCCTCTTGAAAGGAGGCTTCTGAGGCCTCTTGAAAGGAGGCCTGAGCCTCTTGAAGGAGGCTTCCGAGCCTCTTGAAGGGAGGCTCTGAGCCTCTTGAAAGGAGGCTTCCAGGCCTCTTGAAAGGAGGCTTCCTGAGCCTCTTGAAAGGAGGCTTCCAGGCCTCTTGAGGGAGGCTTCCCAGCCTCTTGAAGGGAGGCTTCCAGGCCTTTGAAAGGAGGCTTCTGAGCCTCTTGAAGGAGGCTTCCAGGCCTCTCGAAAGGAGGCTTCCTGAGCCTCTTGCCAGAAGCTTTTTGGGCCTTTTGAAAGGAAGCTTTTGAGTCTCTTGAAAAGAAGCTTCTTAGTCTCTTGAAAGGAGGCATCAGAGCCGTTTGGTTTTTGAGCCTCTTGAAAGAAGGCTTCGAATTCTTTTGAAATGAGACTTCGAAGCCTCTTGGGATTTCGAGCTGCATGGAAGTAGGCTTTGGAGATACTTTGAAGGAGGTATGCGAGCTTCTTGAAAGAGAGATTTGGAGCATCTTGCTAAGCGGCTTTGGAGGCTCTTGAAAGGTAGCTTCAGAGCCTTTTGAAAGGCGACTTCGGAGCCTCTTGGAACTTTTGAGCAGCACGGAAGCAAGCTTTCGCGAAGGAGACTTCCAAGTCTCTTACAGAGAAGTTAATGTGTTAATGTGTTAATTCAAAAAAAGGGTCCTCAAGGGTCTTCTGAAATTGAGGCTTCCGAAATTTTAGGTTCTAGATTTTTGTTCAAAAGCATATTTTAAGCATCTTATTCATTATTTTGTCTCAAACAGATAGATTACAAAAAGATTTTCAAAATTTGTCTATTCAATGTCCTGTTCCAACAGACCTTTAAACACTGTGCTGGATGGGATGGGCAGAATTCAAACGTCTTTGATTTACCGATCATGGTCATCGGTAGCAAAGTTTTAGAATACAAAACAATGTTTTAGAATACAAAATATGCAGCAATCAAAACTGTATCAATGATTTTTTTGGAACTGTACACATCCGCCATTACGCATTTTTATCCGAGGTACCCCCTGGGGTTAACGAAGGTACCCCTAGGGGTACATGTACCCCAGGTTGAGAACCGCTGGACTAGAACTTTAGAAATTGAACAGAGAACCAAATGAATGGGGCTTGAGATTAGCTACTCATTATCAAAGTACACGTTTTGGAAGCTCAAATATGTTCAGTTAATAACGGTGCCGGTCACGTGCCGGGAAGGGAAGGATTACTAGTCCGACTCTTGTTGCTACTAGAGCCCGAGTGTGCCCCTGCATCTCCACGATTTTCTTGTGATAGGACATTGTGTTAGGTACAAAGGATATTTTATCTGGATTTACTTCGGTAAGCGATGCGATCGGATGGGATATAATTATGCCCATTTAATTCACCTCACTTTCAATTCTATCGAACCGGCGTGCTAACCCCACGTATGGTCAAACACACATACACCAAACGCGCATAATTACCGACATGCATTATTTTATGAGGCCAAGTAGCATTCGGGCAAATTGCTTTACGCCAAATGACTTTCAGCAAATTTTGTTTTTAGCTTACATTATTTTACTGAATTTTTAAAATGCACGGGCTTGGTAGTCATATGGCTACCGCTTCTGCCTCATACACAGGAGGTCGTGGGTTCAATCCGAGGCCCGTCCCATTCCTCCTACTTTGTATCTTTTTGTATATTTCTCATGTTTCAGCAATCGCTAGAACTTGAAATGGGCTTTCATACCGTTTCCATCTCATATCCCTATACCTACAACTTGATTAGTTCTAGCAGATAACTGTTAGAATTCGAAATGAGCAAAAAAGCTCGTTTCAGCATCCAATTAGAATATAAACCACCTTTTCATTACTATCACATTGACAACCCGTTAACCAAGACGAACCTCTGCCTATAAAACTTAACCCCCAGATTTAAAAAAAAAATGCCGCAGGAACTCGTTGCGAGTGCAGAGGTGTTCTCGGCTTCTCGTGAGAACGTGGCCAGCGCTGTTATCGACCATCCAAAATTCTAGAGCTCTCGGCTGTGCACATTGAGGTTGGAGATCAAATCCCATGCTTCCATCCCATGGTTCCCTGTGCAATTGCTATTGTTCTGGTTGACAACGGAGTAGCAACTACGAAATGCACGGTCATCATGCTCATGCTCATACGTTTTAATGAATTGTTAAAAGATTTTCATGTTTATCGCTATTTTGGTCAAACGAGCGGAAGACACAATTCAGAAACTTGTCTAGCCGAACAAGTAATTTGCCCGAGCCTACCATAAGGCCGAAACCCATTTCGATGAAAATATCATTTGGCCGAAAATGCATTTTGGCCATAATGGACGTTTGATAGAAATAGCCATTTGGACGATAATATCATTTGGCCGGAAATATCGATCCGCTGAACTGATCATTTGACCAAAATGGTGATTTGGGGTCGACATTTTCGGCCATATTTCCCATTCTGCAAATCAACTGATTCTTACCACCTTTATTACTAATTTCACGACTATCTTTGGCGGTACATGTTTGTGTATTTTTATAAATTAGTAATCTTCACTAACTTATCAGTTGTCAAAAATCTATTTAACACAAATCCCTATGAAACATTGCTTTTCGTTCCTGCTATTGGTCGTTGATTTGGAGGGTAAAAAACCATGCGTTTCCATCATACACTTACGACGCCGAACGAAATGCAAAGCACTCATTTTCTTCAACCCAACTTCCAAACTAACTTGTCTAAACAACAACTTTTCCCAGTGAACCATAATGCCATTTGAACTTCAAAAGAACTCGTTTACAGTTTCAGAACAAGTGTCGGCTAATGAGAGAAAAACTTTTAAGAAGTATCAACATCCCAACTATGATGGTACCATTGAGTATACCCCATCATTGTCGACGATCCATGCTGTGGTGAATTCGCTAAACAAAGTGCCAAACGATGTAAATGGTACTTTAGAAGATCCAACTAATTACATATTGCAATTCGGAATGTATAATGAGAATGGTTTGATGGTACAAACGCTGTACCACTAATTCGAGAAGAAATGGCGTGTTAAAGTACGTTCGTAGAACATTAAACCAACATAAAAGGAAACAAAGAACAACCCGACAATTAATTAACGTTATTGATCAGATGGAACCCTAGAATTCTTTTATTTTCCCAGCAAAAATAATGAATAAAAACAAGTCAAACACAGCGTGGAATATTTTAACGATTGTATCTTCTCGTGAACGACGAGCAAACTGGCGAAACTGTTTGTCTCGGTTTACGGTGTGTTTGCTCTGCGAAGCTTATCTGAAATGGATTCGACAAATAGCGCTGTAGGTATTTGCCAGTCTTTCGAATTCGACTGAATTCGACGAATCAGGACGACGAAGAAAAAAAAAACATCCAGAACAAAAGTGTCTTTTTTCGCCACTCGTAACGAATCAAAGTAAGCCTTTTTTCGCCTCGTTGCGCTCTCATAGCGTGTAGAGCGGCGGCTCGTCCGCACATGAGTGCCCTTTTCTACACGTAGTCAGCGACGGGAAATGAGTTTTCACACCAGTTAGAATTCCATTGGCGTGGTGCGCGCCTTTTTTCTGAACGGGGTTTTGTGGTTTCATTTGCTTATACCATGGGTATTATTCATCCACTGAACTTTTTGTTCTCCGACGAATAGAATAACAACCGCAGACTTATTGCTGCAGACAGCTCGCCGCTTGTTGCTTCAGATTCGTAGAATAGGTACTGACGGCAACGACCAACATCGTTGCCAGCTATTTTTAGATTTACCTTTTAAAACATGAAAATTCGTTTAGCTTTGTTTCTGGCGTTAACTGAATGGTCGTGATTGCAGAGAACAGATAAGACGAAGCGTCTCACACTCGCAGCTAATGGGACTCTGGCTGCCTAACTTGAACCATCCAGGAAAATGTTTTAGTGCTACACAAAAAATGTAGAACCAAATTAGTTATTGTATCACAGTAAGTGGAGGATAAAAGTCCAAGATTATGTTGACTGAAATTATTATGAAAGAGGACTGTTGGTGCTTTTGCTCATTTTTGCAACAAAGTCCCATATAAATATCCGTAAATCAGTTTTTGATAAAATAGCACGGAAAAACGATATAATGTCGAATCAAAAGAACCATTTCGGGCGAACCCACGTACGCCCATAAAATAAGATCAACAATCAACAGTAATGTCGCTGTGTCGCCGCCTTTTCTCCGAAGCCCGGTTTGACTTGTGTGTCGGTGTTCCAATTTGCACAATATTCTGTCTCGCTGGATGGCTTCCAAAGAAACCCCATTATGGGAAAAAAGGTAAAAGGTACTCACCTCCCCGTCCACGCCCCGATCCGTTGGCTTTGGCTGACTGACTGTCCGTGTCCCGCTGGAATCACCCCCCGACGGATGTTTCGGTTTTCAGTTTCACATTTTCACCTCGTTCGATTTAGGTACGTAGCTGCACTCAGGGCGATATTATTTTTCGATTTGTCGATTCGATTCGTTTAGTCGTTGAGATGGTGATTACGGAAGGATACGGCAGTTGGACACTAAGAATAATGGGTGACGGGTGGAGGGCGATCTACGTTAGCGACGAAGGGAGGAACCACGCTGCCGCCGATCGCCGATGGTAGAGCAGCAGCAGGGCCACGATGCCGCACTGCAGGGCCAACAGGTTCCGACAGAGCCCGGAACTCGTCTGGAAGTTGGACGTCTGCACGGCGTCGGATTTGGCGTGCGCCAGCGATCCGGTCGATGGCTCCGGCGACGTCAGGTCGTTTTGTTCGATGTCGACTGAAAAGTGAAATGACAATAAGAGAAACCGTTGAAATGCTTGTGCTTAAATTTACGTTAATTGAAATCGATTTCGCCTCTTTTATCAATCAACCATCAATGTGAATGAAAATACATAAATTTCATTGAGTATCCCCTTCAAGTGAAATATTGCCCATTATGCTCTTCCCCGTTCCCCAAGTAGTGTTCTCCTCCTTATGCTGACATGTAAACTTGACTAATTAGGTTCGATATTTCTCGTTTATTTCCCTCGCCCCACCGGGCACGCTTGTTTTCGTCAAGTGACCGAGTAATTGAAAATTTAACATAATTTTCTCTTAACGAAGCGTCGAAAATATTGAACAGCGCACTCCATCAATGTTGCAACCATCATCGCGCATCGATCGCTGCAGAGCCCCGGCCTCATTCATCGTCGACGTGACGGTGGATGCCCGGAACGGGGATGGGAGGACATTCACTCAAATGATTAACGGCCCGAAGCTTTGCGAAGGCGTGATGAGGTTTGTTTGTGGGTGATTTCTCAAGTGGAGCAGAGGGGGAGAGCGATGGGCCACGTAAATGAGTGATGAAGTTGATGGTGGTTTTTAATTTTTCAGAGGTCAAAAACAATGGCAGAGCCGAATATTCGATGGACCGTTGAATAAACATGGCCCGAAGAACCGGTCCTGCGAAAAGTTGGCGATTCATTTTATTTCGAGTTTGCCGGAAAATTGTGGCATTCTGCTGTGAAACTTTTGTGACGATTGCTGACGCAACAGAATGTTGTTTTTATTGGTTTATGGGTGGAAGTTTCCGGATAGATGATAACTAGGGCAAGCAAATTGTATCTGTCATGCAAGACGAATAATGTATTATTCAATTTATTTCCCGCAGCCGCAGAGGGTTACGGCAAGGTGATGGTCTTTCGTGTATGCTATTCAACAACGCTTTGGAAGGTGTAATACGAAGAGCAGAGATTAACACGAGTGGTACAATTTTCAATAAGTCCGTCCAGCTATTTGGTTTCGCCGACGACATAGATATTATGGCACGTAGCTTTGAGAAGATGGAGGAAGCCTACATCAGACTGAAGAGGGAAGCTAAGCGGATCGGACTAGTCATCAACACGTCGAAGACGAAGTACATGATAGGAAGAGGTTCAAGAGAAGACAATGTGAGCCACCCACCGCGAGTTTGCATCGGTGGTGACGAAATCGAGGTGGTAGAAGAATTTGTGTACTTGGGCTCACTGGTGACTGCCGAAAATGACACCAGCAGAGAAATTCGGAGACGCATAGTGGCTGGAAATCGTACGTACTTTGGACTCCGCAAGACGCTCCGATCGAATAGAGTTCGCCGCCGTACCAAACTGTCAATCTACAAAACGCTTATAAGACCGGTAGTTCTCTACGGACACGAGACCTGGACGATGCTCGTGGAGGACCAACGCGCACTGGGAGTTTTCGAAAGGAAAGTGTTGCGTACCATCTATGGTGGGGTGCAGATGGCGGACGGTACGTGGAGGAGGCGAATGAACCACGAATTGCACCAGCTGTTGGGAGAACCATCCATCGTTCACACCGCGAAAATCGGACGACTGCGATGGGCCGGGCACGTAGCCAGAATGTCGGACAGTAACCCGGTGAAAATGGTTCTCGACAACGATCCGACGGGCACAAGAAGGCGAGGTGCGCAGCGGGCAAGGTGGATCGATCAGGTGGAAGATGACTTGCGGACCCTCCGTAGACTGCGTGGTTGGCGACGTGTAGCCATGGACCGAGCCGAATGGAGAAAACTCTTATATACCGCACAGGCCACTTCGGCCTTAGTCTGAATAAATAAAAAAAAAAATAATCAATTTATTTCTACATTTACTTCATCCTGTACTTTTCCCAACTTATCAGTCATGTTTATGTCAACTTATCAATATCAAAAACCGAGTTTCGACTATCCTTATTTGAAACATATAAAAATCTTTTCATTAGAGTTCAAACCCTAAAAATCTGTAACTCATTTTTTTTACTGTCTCCATACTTTCAGCCCGTGGCTGGCTCGTCTCCCAGCATAATCCAAATTATTGTTTAAAGTTCTCTCCGAAAATATTGAATGCTGACTTTTGATCCAAATCACTAATTCAAACACGCAATATGTATCATAAATTTGAATTAATTTAAGTATTTAGTATAATCTCCATAGTAAACTGCAAACTCATTCGTCGATCCATGTGTTTAGCTGATCATATCTGGATGAGAAAAAAAAATCGCTTGAAAGCGCTTCGGAATTCTGGGAGGATTCCCTTCGGAGTTCTGGGAGAGTTCCCTTCGTAATTCTGGGAGTTCCCTTCGGAATTTTTGGAGAATTGCCTTCGGAATTCTTGAAGAATTACCTTCTGAACTCTTGAAGAATTCCCTTCAGAATTCTTGGAGAATTCCCTCTGGATATCTTGGAGAATTCCCTTCGGAATTCTTGGAGAATTCCCTTCGGAATTCTTGAAGAATTCCCTTCGGAATTCTTGAAGAATTCCCTTCGGAATTCTTGGAGAATTCCCTTCGGAATTCTTGGAGAATTCCCTTCGGAATTCTTGGAGAATTCCCTTCGGAATTCTTGGAGAATTCCCTTCGGAATTCTTGGAGAATTCCTTCGGATTCTTGGAGAATTCCCTTCGAATTCTTGGAAAATTCCTTCGAATTCTTGGAAAATTCCTTCGGAATTCTTGGAGAGTTCCCTTCGAATTCTTGGAGAATTCCTTCGAATTCTTGGAGAATTCCTTCAGGTCTTGGAGAATTCCTTCGAATTCTTGGAGAATTCCTTCGAATTCTTGGAGAATTCCTTCGAATTCTTGGAGAATTCCCTTCGAATTCTTGGAGAATTCCTTCGAATTCTTGGAGAATTCCTTCGAATTCTTGGAGAATTCCTTCGAATTCTTGGAGAATTCCTTCGAATTCTTGGAGAATTCTCTTCGAATTCTTGGAGAATTCCTTCGGAATTCTCTGGGAATTCCCTTCGGAATTCTCTGGGGAATTCCCTTCGGAATTCTCTGGGGAATTCCCTTCGGAATTCTGGGAAAGTTCCCTTCGTAATTCTGGGAGTTCCCTTCGTAATTCTGGGAGTTCCCTTCGGAATTTTTGGAAAACTTCCTTCGGAATTCTTGGAGAATTTCCTTCGGAATTCTTGGAGAATTCCCTTCGGAATTCTTGGAGAATTCCCTTCGGAATTCTTGGAGAATTCCCTTCGGAATTCTTGGAGAATTCCCTTCGGAATTCTTGGAGAATTCCCTTCGGAATTCTTGGAGAATTCCCTTCGGAATTCTTGGAGAATTCCCTTCGGAATTCTTGGAGAATTCCCTTCGGAATTCTTGGAGAATTCCCTTCGGAATTCTTGGAGAATTCCCTTCGGAATTCTTGGAGAATTCCCTTCGGAATTCTTGGAGAATTCCCTTCGGAATTCTTGGAGAATTCCCTTCGGAATTCTTGGAGAATTCCCTTCGGAATTCTTGGAGAATTCCCTTCGGAATTCTTGGAGAATTCCCTTCGGAATTCTTGGAGAATTCCCTTCGGAATTCTTGGAGAATTCCCTTCGGAATTCTTGGAGAATTCCCTTCGGAATTCTTGGAGAATTCCCTTCGGAATTCTTGGAGAATTCCCTTCGGAATTCTTGGAGAATTCCCTTCGGAATTCTTGGAGAATTCCCTTCGGAATTCTTGGAGAATTCCTTCGAATTCTTGGAGAATTCCTTCGAATTCTTGGAGAATTCCTTCGAATTCTTGGAGAATTCCTTCGGAATTCTTGGAGAATTCCCTTCAGGTCTTGGAGAATTCCTTCGAATTCTTGGAGAATTCCTTCGGAATTCTTGGAGAATTCCTTCGAATTCTTGGAGAATTCCTTCGGAATTTTGGAGAATTCCTTCGGAATTCTTGGAGAATTCCTTCGAATTCTTGGAAAATTCCCTTCGGAATTCTTGGAGAATTCCCTTCGGAATTCTTGGAGAATTCCCTTCGGAATTCTTGGAGAATGCTGTAACAGGCCCCACGTTACAATTATTTTATAACAACATAAAGATTAACTACCAACATGTACAAATAACAAATTAAAATAATGCACGTTCCCTCCGGGTGCCCTGAGAGAGACGGCTTGGTGGTGCCCATTACGGGAAATGCCGAGGTTTCATATGAGATTTTGGTCCATCAGTCAAATCCCGCATGTATATTTTTATTTCGTATTGCACTTTTTGTCTACAGCAATTAGTTTGCTGTATTCATAGCTGAGCCTTTGTACAGGATTCTTATCCTATTTGGGCACCTCGAATCAATTAATGCCATTTAGCATCAACGATTCGATGTCTGTGTCTGAAACAAACTTGGGACAAATCACAACTAAATATTTTATTGCCTACTTTCAGGCTTTCCTCTTCAGTCCAGATACTGAATCAACAAATAAAACATACACAAAATAGCACAAATGATACAGACTTGATCGAATATTTTCAAGTGTACGAACAAAATAAAACCAACCGTAACAATTCCCTTCGGAATTCTTGGAGAATTCCCTTCGGAATTCTTGGAGAATTCCCTTCGGAATTCTTGGAGAATTCCCTTCGAAATTCTTGGAGAATTCCTTCGAATTCTTGGAGAATTCCTTCGAATTCTTGGAGAATTCCTTCGAATTCTTGGAGAATTCCCTTCGAATTCTTGGAAAATTCCTTCGAATTCTTGGAGAATTCCTTCGAATTCTTGGAGAATTCTCTTCGGAATTCTTGGAGAATCCCTTCGAATTCTTGGAGAATTCCTTCAGGTCTTGGAGAATTCCTTCGAATTCTTGGAGAATTCCTTCGAATTCTTGGAGAATTCCTTCGAATTCTTGGAGAATTCCTTCGGAATTCTTGGAGAATTCCCTTCTGAATACTTGGAGAATTCCTTCGAATTCTTGGAGAATTCCTTCGAATTCTTGGAGAATTCCTTCGGAATTCTTGAAGAATTCCTTCGAATTCTTGAAGAATTCCTTCGAATTCTTGGAGAATTCCCTTCGAATTCTTGGAGAATTCCTTCGAATTCTTGGAGAATTCCTTCGAATTCTTTGAGAATTCCTTCGAATTCTTGGAGAATTCCTTCGAATTCTTGGAGAATTCCCTTCGGAATTCTTGGAGAATTCCCTTCGGAATTCTTGGAGAATTCCCTTCGGAATTATTGGAGAATTCCCTTCGGAATGCTTGGAGAATTCCCTTCGGAATGCTTGGAGAATTCCCTTCGAAATGCTTGGAGAATTCCCTTCGGAATTGTTGGAGAATTCCCTTCGGAATTCTTGGAGAATTCCCTTCGGAATTCTTGGAGAATTCCCTTCCGAATTCTTGGAGTATTTTCTTCGGAATTTTTTGAGAATTCCCTTCGGAATTCTTGGAGAATTCCCTTCGGAATTCTTGGAGAATTCCCTTCGGAATTCTTGGAGAATTCCCTTCGGAATTCTTGGAGAATTCCCTTCGGAATTCTTGGAGAATTCCCTTCGGAATTCTTGTAGAATTCCCTTCGGAATTCTTGTAGAATTCCCTTCGGAATTCTTGTAGAATTCCCTTCGGAATTCTTGTAGAATTCCCTTCGGAATTCTTGTAGAATTCCCTTCGGAATTCTTGTAGAATTCCCTTCGGAATTCTTGTAGAATTCCCTTCGGAATTCTTGTAGAATTCCCTTCGGAATTCTTGTAGAATTCCCTTCGGAATTCTATAAGAATTTCCTTCGGAATTCTAGTAGAATTTCCTTCGGAATTCTAGTAGAATTCCCTTCGGAATTCCAGTAGAATTCCCTTCGGAATTGTAGTAAAATTCCCTTCGGAATTCTAGTAGAATTCCCTTCGGAATTCTTGTAGAATTCCCTTCGGAGTTTTTTTAGAATTCCCTTCGGAATTCTTGTAGAATTCCCTCCGAAGTTTTTTTTTAATTTATTCGGTTTCTTGATTTTTACCCTCTGGAGCTCTTGTAGTATTCCTTGTAGAATTCCTTTGCCGAATTTTCATCGCTTCTTCATTCATCTGGAGGCTTCGACTAAGTCAAAATCAAATCACACCAATGGCAATCATTTTGAAAATCTTTAGCAGCGAATAAAATCACCCAAGCGAAAGTATCCTACTCCGTTACGCTTGCTCCAGTGCTATTAAGTGCATTTTTCCAACAATCAAACAATCAGATGTCAACGTAGATCAAGGCCCCAACCAACAGTTTGCAGTGCGTTCATATCTTCCGTTCCACCATCATCCATTGCACTGGATGTTAACCGGTTTGATGAACAACCAGCTGGCGACAAACTCCCAGCTCATTGCTCGCAGAGTCACCAACAACGGTAGTCTCGCCTGGTGATGGTTGCACTTTTTTAATAAATTCATTTCACCGTCAGCCACCAAGCCACAAACAGCAGTGTCGGGTGGAAAGCTGTCGTTAAGTGACAGAATTATGGTTACAAATGGAATACGAAACTGGGGAAATTGGACTAAAATACAGTAATGAGGGAGCAACGCTGGAAACGATGCTTTAAAACGCTTTAGTGCAACCATCGTAGCGCATAAAAACTTTAACTTGTAGTAAATCTCAAGTTTATACGTTGGGGTGTTTACCAATGAAAATATTTTTTTTTGCAAAATATATTAGGAAAGCTTTATTGAACTTTTCTCTCTTATGAAAGCGTCGCAGTGACTATTGGAGAGGACGCCATCCGAAGCGTACGAACAATGGCAGCAGCAGCACAAGAAGCAACCACCGCTGCGGAACAGATGAAAAAATGTGTCACATAAAAGTCCCGAGCAGGAAGGGTAAACAATTCCGAGAGGGGCACGCCGACAGAAGTGAACCCTCGGATGCAACTGGCAGCGCCACCTACCACCATCGCACGGACAATGAATGGTGGGTGGTAGTTCTCGGCAGTCAAAGTAAAACAAAAACAGAAGAAAATTCCTTCAGCGCAAAGCACTGACAGAATGGTTGATGAGGGGCATCATACCTAAACGTGGCTATAGGTGCTGCAGTTGTTCGATGTAACGCTCTCTAAAGTGACGTATCTTGCGTGCGCTGTGAACCGCCAGAAATGATGGTCTACGGTGGTGGACCTTAATTGCTTTTGGCGTAATGAGAAAGACATTTTGTTCTAAAGTTGCTTTTTGCTACGTCTGTGTTATTCTTATTATTTCAGTCGCCCTCAATGGAGGTAAATTGCGAAGAAAATTAGGGTTCCTTTTTCTCCCAATGTATGGCCTCTTGAAAAGCACGAACTTGTGATGAATGATGATTGCGCGCATGAGGCATGGACGAAGAAGAAAGCGTAAAGCTGACGAGGCGTAATTGAGAAGCGTTTTTGTTGACTTCTCAAGTTATCGGGAAACAAGGCAAACAGGGAAGCTCGACGGTTTGCAAGGCAGTAAGCGAACAATCAATAATTCCATTCGGATGAGGGTATGCGGTATGTAGTTTTTGTGTTATATTCATTCGTTTGCACTGCGGACGGGCGTGCATGGTGTGATTTTGACGTTGGATTACGTCCTTCGAGAATTTGAGACCGTCACGAAAAGTGGTCAGGAAGAACTATCAGCTAATATCTATCTTAGCTAATATATCAATTTCGAAGGTTTTGGTAACAATCGATCGACGAAGTATTGAAGATTTGGCCCAATTAATAAAAACAATGGGTTAAAAGTGCTAATCTACTGCAAAATTGAATTTTGTCAGGAACTGTTGAAAATCGGTGAACCAATCAAATCCTGTATGTGCATCACAAGCACAGACATCAAAATCATGCAAACTAACTGGGTTCTAATCCTCAGCTCATATGTGCGACTCTCGTGTTCGCTCTCAGATTCCTCGGAGAGCAAACACGAGGGCCGCACAATACAGTAGCAACGATGACAAAGTGCAAATTATAATCGCGACGGCGCACAGTGGCTAAAATCGTGTTTTGAGCGCGTTTAATTAATAGTCTCTTTATTATGCAATTTAGCGTAATGGTGTCTTCGAGACATTTTATCAGTAAGTTTATCCGATTATTTAGAGGCATTCAGTTTACTGATCAATCCCCCTAAAAGTGAGGTGAAAAATTTATTTTTTCCACTTCACAACATATAAGGTTTGATTCTTCATAAAAGTTGTAGCAAAAGTTCTACTGAAAAACTTTGCCGAAGACACCAAGTTCGTAATTCCGTTACTTTTGGAGACTTTTTACGTTTTATGCGGACAAGCCCTTAGAATTAGAGGTGTGCGCCGCCGCGCCACGCCGCCGCCGCCGGCAGATTTTGGCACGCCGCCGCCGCCGACATTTTTGCATCGGCGCGCCGCCGTTTAAAATCTTCCACGCCGATTGAAATTTTCAGTGGAAACTCCTAAGATTCATTGGATTTTCCGTATAATTCCGTATAAGCTCAACATTACGTTGAAACTTCAGAGAATTTTTCGTGAGGATACCAATTATTTCCATGAAAATTCCATACAATACCTTGTTAAAACTTTGAAGAGCTCTCCGTAAAAACCAACCGTGTGAAAATTGCAAAAAAAAAAAAAAAAAAAATCTAATTTAAATTGAATTTTTGAATAGAAAAGAGTTGTTCGGCAGAAAGTCACAAGACTGAAAGTTGTTAGGCCGAATCGTTTAACCGAAAAGATTAATTTGTAGAAACCTACACCAGCAAAGCTTAAGAGCAAATCGATAACTAAATTTGATATTGGTTTCCGATAGCAAAATAAGTACATGTTTGATGTCATATCATTCAATTTAGTAATCTACAGCAACATGAGATCAAATTATATAATCAATCATGATGATTTATACATATTTGAAAACAAATTGTGAATCATTTTGTTGTCAAAATCAAAATATTCTATATGCTCTCATTCTGTTTTCAGACTTTGATAGGATATGTAGACTACAAATATTTGGCCGAGAATCTTATTTAGTCAAACAGTTCCTTTGGCTAAAAAATCGTGAACTTGTCCTTCGGCTGAAATAGTCGTTTGGTAGAAAGGGCAATTTGGTCAAAATGGACATTCGGTCGAAAGTGTCGTTCGACTGAATTGGTCATTTAGGATATTTTCACGACAATAACAGGAGAATCTTTTGAATTTCGAGTCAAAAAATTGTTGAACTTCCCCAGAAATTCTTCTTTTTCCAGAATATTCATTTGTATATTATTTTCAGATTTCCCACGGGAACTACTTTCACGTTTCGAGAACTCTTTGTAATTACCAAGGGAAATTGTTTGCGATTTACATGAGAATCTCTACAGAGTTTTTACGGGAAGTTGTTCCAAATTTCTACAGGAAAATATTCGGAATATTCACGGAAAGTTCCTATTGAGTCTCTGTTGAGTATTCTTTAAAATTCACACAGAAAATTTTGACTAGTGAAAGAGATGCTTTAACCACAGACGTAACAGATTGATCATTTTTCTGAAAAATCCATCGCTCAACTCCTCTACCACCATCTTGCGATCATGTTACACGAAACGATGTTTCGTATGACATCGTCACCAGAAGGCGCTGGAGTGAAATGTCAAACCCAAAGGATTACGACACTAGCGCCTCTCGTTGTGAATTGCGCAATCAATCACATTCAAATTGATCGTTGGAGTCATGTTCGATGGAAATTTCACTAGTGTTACGTCTGTTTGTCTGTGCTTTAACGTTGACTTTCCAAATCTAAATTAATCAAGCCGGTTAGTTTTTTATCCTTTATTAGAGTGATTTTTTTTTCGCTAGTGAACATTAAACGGCTAGTTTGGCATAGCCAACTTTAAAACATCGGAGTTTTTGAAGATTGTTTCTGGTTTCTTCAGAAAATTCTTTCTACTTTCGATTAAAAATTCTTGGTAAGGTTCATTCTATTCCAATAAGACTGAAAGTGACAGACGGCCGAGCTGGTAATTTGGCCGAAAAAGCCGTTTGCCCTAACAGGTTGTCTGGCCGAAACCATCGTTGCCCGAAAATGCCATTTAGCAGAAATAGTTTTTGACAGAATGGGTCATTTTGGCCAAACGGCCAAATTTCAATGACTGAACCTCATACTGAACGGGTAATATGGTCAGAAATGGTCACTTATTTGGCGAAATGGTCTTTTTGACAATTGACCATTGAACCAAATTTCGTGGTCTCTCTATTTTAGGTCAATACTAGACTTTAGGTCAAAAGACATCTAGCCAGGTACCATTTAGCAAAACGGAAACTGTTATCAGATCAAAACTGGTTTGACCGAAAATGTAGTTTGACCGAAAGCGATGTACAGCCAAAAGTAAAATTTGGACGGACTTGTAAAAAGTTGTTTACCCTAACAGCTAAATGGAAAATGCCGTTCGGGTGAAAAAGTCGTTTGACCGAATATACATCATTTGACCAAAAATGCCATTTGGTAAAAAATGGTATTTGGCAGAAAGAGTCATTTGGCCCTTAAATGTCCTTTCTGCAACCTTCTTTGAAAAGTGTCGTTCGGCTGAATTGGTCATTTTGCCAAAGAAGACGCTTATCCAAATTGGTCATTTGACAGAAAAGGTTGTTTTGCAGAAAGGGCATTTTCTGGCCAAATTACCATTCCTACCAAACACCATTTTCGGTCAAATGATCTATTTGGTAAAAAGATTTTTTCGGCCAAATTACCAGTTCGGCTGAATGCCCATTTCGGCTGTATGTCGTTTTCGGTAAAAATACATTTTTGGTCGGGCCATTTTTGACCTGATAACAGTTTCGGATAAACGTTCAATTCTGCTTAATTTGGTTTGGTTAGATGGCTTTTGACTTAAATGTTAGTATCGACTTAAAAGTAGAGAGGTTACGAAATTTCGTTCAACAGTCTTTTCAACGTAAATGTCATTAGGCCAAACTGATATTTTTGGACAAGTGACCTATTCTGGCAAATGATCATATCGGCCAATCGGCATTTTTTGGGTTGATGACCTATTCGGCAAAACGACCTGTTAGGTAAAACGACTTTTTCGGCCAAATTACCAGTTCGGACATACGGCTTTCGGCCAATGGAATTTCCCAAGAATTTCTTACGGACAATACACTAGTCGTTCGATAACTGTAACATGACGAATTCTAGACGTCAAACAATTGTCAGACGTCGTCAAAATAGAAGTGCATCTGATTGTTCACCGCTATGCAGTGATCATCGACTTTGAAATAGTTTTGAAGCTCAGCTGTTCGATAACTGCAAAACTGATGTATTGCGCATAAGCCCCAAAATTTTATTCCCACCTTTGGGTTTCCGCGCCGAGCACTCGGCGACAAGGAGATAGTGGTCAAGTTGGTACTCCTGATTTTTTGACAACTGATGTCGATTGGTTGTGTGAGTGCACCGGTGTCAAAACATAGAGCTTTTGGCTGAAAATTTAGTTGTCAAATGCACATTTTGGCAGCAATATACACTACTAAAAATCCACACATATTTATTGGCAAAATTCCATAGATTAAACTTATGATGTATATCAGCGCACACATAACCATTCCCCACGCGAACTACTAATAAAATACATATTCAAATAAACTTTATGTGTGGTCTCGAATTAGCAATTGTTTAATTTATGTGTGGTTCTATATAGATTATATTAGGGTGGAGCTATTGCAAAAATTTATAACGGCGACACATATATCTTATACAGATAGTTTTGGCAGTGTAGATGTATGAGTGAATGAAATGTGCAAATGCACTATCGCGGAAGCAGTCGCTGAAGTGTCAATGGTTTCAGTGACGAAACGAAAAGTTTCAATGCAAAAAGCAATAACATTCGAAATGCAGTTAAAAGCATTGTAGTTAAATGACTTGCAGTTATCGAACGTCTACTGTACAAAGAATTTTCCGTAGAATTCCAAGAATTTCGAACAATTTTTCGTTGAATCGTTTTGAACACTCCTCCGCGGAAATTACTTTGGATTTATTCATAATTCTATCGTCAACAGGTACACATTTCAACCCTACAGACATGAGTTAAACAAACACTGATGCTAACATGTTAAAAATCTTAAAATATGTTTTCTTATAGTCGTCCTAGACAGGCTAAAGTCAAATGCACAAAAACAATTATTAAATAGACGACACATACTAATTAGTGGCGCGTTATATCCGTAGTTGGTCCTGGTTACTGGAACATGTAGAAATGTGTTGGTGCGAAGATTACGGCTTCTGATGCGGATGTTCAGCAGTCTAAGTATTCCAGGACAGTCAATGTGGAAGGTAAGAAGATCGGCGATAAATGTTGCCTTGGAAGCATCACGACGAATTCTCAAGAGATCCAGTTCAATCAGTCTGCACCTATCTTCATATCTAGGAAGATTTAGAGGATCATTCCAAGGCAGATGCCTCAAAGCAAACCGAACGAACTTTTTCTGCACTGCCTCTATTCGTTGAATTCCATTCTGGTAGAAAGGGGCCTAATTCTAAAGAAGTTTCCGTTGAACTTACGGAGAATGCATTAAGGATCTTGCTTTCTCAGTCTATGGGCCAGATCCTTAATGCAACAATTTTTCTAGTCGTTAATTAATAACACTTACGTAGAATTTCTCCTGAACATTCCAGATAATTTTTCTCGAAAACTCCTTAGAGTCTCCCGCGAAAATTCTTAAGAATTGACTGTTTTATCGTTGGCCATGCCGAACAAGCCGTCTTTATTATTCTAGATTGAGAAAGCCAACGGAAAAACACCCATTCAACCAGCCGCACTTTACTACAATTATCAATAATGTTCTGTAAAAAATTTGGAAGAATACTCAATAGAAACTCAACAAGACCTTTTCATAAATTTCCGAGGTTTTTCCTGTAGAACATTTTTTTTGTAAAAATTCTAAAGTTTCTAAAATATAAAAAATGCGACAAATTTTCTGCTGAAATTCCAAATAGTTTTATTTGGGAATTCAAAAGAGCTTCTCTTGGTAATTCCAAAGATTTCTCGAAACTTCAAACAATTCGAAAATTATTTCCAAATTTTGGTTTTCCTCCAGATTTTTCTGGAAATTTTTCATGCGAAAATAAAAAAAAACTTTTTTTAATGTCTTGAAAATATGCCGAAAAAATGCAAAAAAAAATCTTAGATAAACGTAATGAAAAAAACCGCCACGCCGATTCACGCCGCCGCCGCCGCCGGGTAAAATGGCTTTCGGCGTGACGCCGAAAACGCCGCCGCCGCCGGCCAAAATTCTGACAAACGCCGCCGCCGACGAATATCGGACCGGCGCACACCTCTGCTTAGAATGTGTTTTTCATCATATCTTTTTCACTTTAATTTATACATTTTGTGCATGTTCTAGAAAGTTTTAGATAATAATAAAATACGCCGTTTGGTGACTATTGCAACTTGAAAACTTCAAAAATAAAAAGCTATAACAGTTTTATTGGATTTTTTAGTCATATTTAATATAACTGCAATTTGACAAGGGGCAAATTGTGGCAGTCAATCTCATACGCATAACAAAGTACAAGTAATGAACTTTAAATTATTACCTGAACTGTAGAGTTGTAAGCGAATGTAAGGAATGTTTCATCAAAAACCATTTCCTACTATGCAAGGTAGTAATCAATCACCCTTCAAGGAGTTGATGAACTAATGCACCATGCGTCTCCATGTGCTTGGTTGCTTATACATCGAACATGCTCAAAACTTGTTGGCATAAAAATCAATAAATCTCCAAAAGTAAAGAAATTACGAACTCGGTGTTTTCGACAAAGTTTTTCAGGAGAACTTTTGCTACAACTTTTATGAAGAATCAGACTTTATATGTTGTGAAGTGCAAAAAATAAATTTTTCATCTCACTTTTAGGGGGATTGTTCATAAGGATGAATACCTCCAAAGAAGCGCATCAACTTACTGATAAAATGTCTCGAAGACACCATCACGCTAAATCACATTATAAAGATACTTGTAACATGGTTACAAAGATCATATAAAAAAAGTATTCCCAAAAAAATGATCCAAAAAAATATTATATAAAAAAACAATATATATATAAAAAAAAGATGGATTCAAAATTCAGCCTCTACTTTAAAATAAGGAATCGGAGTCCCTGATTAAACTACCGGGATGAAGAAACCTCTAACAGAGTTTGATATTCATGAAGCGATCTAATTTCGAAACTCAACCCCGACGATAGCCGAACGAAATAACTCGGGCTCAATACGTTTTGGCATGAAGAATATTGAAATTGAGTTCAAGCTCCTCTTTCATTTCAACCAGCATCGGGTGAAGAAGTTAGTTCATGGTGCAACGATAGTTGATAAAATCGAGTCTAGTTGAAAGAGTTATAACGGCATTTATGAGAACTGATAGAGAAGTAATATGACGTGAAACAAAACTCAAAATTGTATGCTAATTTAATTTCATAGAGTTTCAGAAGTTTTTAGCTACAATTTAGCTTAATCCATCAGTGAGTTAGGTGAAACTAAAAAAAAAACACGTGAGTGGAATGTAAATTTGTAACGAATAATAGATCATGATAGTGTGTTTTCTCTCACTGTAAGGCAGTAGCCATCTTGAATAATAGCCAATAGCGTCCGCAAATACCAATAGCTTCCGTAGAGCACCCAATACGGAATACGCAGGTAAATTATGTGAAAAACCATATTGCACATTATTTTAATGTTAAAACCCGTTTGAACAGCCCTTCAAACGAGGGTGCCACCCTAGGGCCCCGTACCGTTGACCCGTCCTAGTGACACGCGGCGTGATTCTGGCCTATGCAACATCTTTTCGCGGTACCGGGTTTATCGTGCAACCGAATAGTAGCATAAACGTGTACCCAATTATGGTAGCATCCCCTGGTGACGTCATCGACCAACAACACAGTGAAATTTCACCACGCAAGATAGTCGAGACACCCACCTGCTAGTTGCGGGTAAAACTTGCAAAAGGCGACCGGCCGGCGCAACAAATTGTGTGCAAGCTGTATGACGTCATGCACCACAGGCCGACGTTCGCGTATGAAACACCATCACGTGGCGGTTGAAATTCCGCGCTGTAAGTGCACTTACCATCGTTGGACTCCGAGGGATATTTTCAACGGCTTCCGGAAGTGAATTACAAGTAAGATCGACCTATGTACACATTACTAACCCAACAAAATCATGCAAATGAAGTTTGTAAAAAAGCACCTAAAGAACGAATTATTACTGTTGCATTAAGAGAGAGAGAGGTAGACGATAGACGGTTATTAGATTAAATAAACCTACAATACGCCCCGATTGGAAATTGTGTTGGGTGATAAGTGGTCGATAAGTCTGGTTGCCGTGCAAGAGGAAATTTAACTTGATCGGTTTTTTTATAACTTCGTGGATTAGTATAGGCTCTGAGAAGGAAATCCAAATGGTAACCGACTCACCCTAATATTGTACATATTTTGCAAATAGTTAGTCTTTCGGTTTGGTTTTTTGGTAGCGTCAAGGTTTCGAGTGAGGGTTGTAGATTGGAGAAAGGACTCGCCCTGAGGATCTTGGCCGGGACCGGGACTTAAACAGAGATTAGAACACGCACCTTCGCGGCAGTTTTTCTGCCTGGCGCTTTAAGTGGAGGTTGTTCCTTCCGAACCTTATCTTCCTCTTCCCCTGTCCCATTACAATTGGCGCCCAACCAACGGTTTATTTGTAGATTTCTGTAAATAATAATTTTGAAATTAGTATCTTAGTTGAATTTGATTTAGTGCTTAGTTAATTATAAGTTTGGTAAGACAAATCAGTGAAATTTCGGAATTTGTTGAAAAATTTTCGTTTAGGTAAATAAGCATTTTTTATTTCTATTATTATCTTTTTTCCCATTTATCTTTCATTCATTTATCATTTGCTTTTCTTTTTTTTCTCTTATAATATTTTTGAACTCGATATACGGCATTATTTTATTTGGTGTGGATTTTCTGAAAATAGACAAATAACAATAACTAATTAGAATGCAGTCACAAGGTGATAGACTAGACTACTATATAAACCCAAATGATTTATTGAACGATGAAATTGACTATGAGCTCAAGTTGAGATGTTTGTCAATAGAAGGATCATTAGAAGTTAAACGCCACAGACTGAAGCAAGCTCAACTGGAAGAAGTCCGGAAGCCAAAAATACTACGAGTGAAAATATCAATAGTACATGAATATGAAGCAATTAAGGGCAAGGTTCAAGACATAAAACATGCCATTCAATTCTATCCAGAAGCAAAATTTATTTCACGCCTCAGACATTGTAGACTGAGGGTGATTCGGGCAAATGCCATAACCAGAGAACAAAGTAGGTTGAAAAATGAGTTTCTTGCGGAAATTGAAAATCTTTTGGACCGCTATGGCAATCCAATAGATCGGAGAGGTAGTCAATTGCCTCCAAATATACATTCGAACATTTCAGCAATTCCTGATCAGAATGTAGACCGCGCTTCAAATGAAAATTCAAGACTTAACTTTTCTGAAATACCTGGAATTGCACACACTGCTAAGGTAGCTTGTCAAAATTCCGGAAATTCTAATAGAAATGAACCAAACGAGGAAGGGTTATTAGATGAGGCGGCGGGTGGACAGGAGTCTCGTGGAAGTTTAGATGACGAAATAGATTTACTTTTCGCTGATTTTCGTCATAATTCTCAAATGCAAGATGACAGGTTTCAAGAACCACTGTTACCCTTTAGAAGGGAACCCAGTGCTCCAGCGAAACGAGTGGAATCAGTTGGAGAAAACTTGAAGGAAGAAATTACTTCGTACATACAGCAAGCATTATCGGAACAAATGGCAGCTCTGATGGAGAAACTAACTCCGTTACTAGCCAACCAAAGAGCATCGACGCCTGCTCCACCACCTTCGCCACCACTTCCACCACCACCTCCGCTAACTCCGCCTCCGGTTATACAGTCAGTACAACCCCTTCATCCTTTATCGTATCAGGAAGCTTTTGCAGCACCTAGATCACGAGGGCAACACAATGATCAACAACATTTTCAAAGAAATCGTAACTACCCTAATTCAATAGCGTCACATGTTTCGATGGTCGGAGACTTTGAACCAGAACAAATTAGTAGGCCTAGTTTTGATTCTCGTAATCGCTGGCAAGTGCCTGTGAGTAAATGGCGCATAAATTTTAGCGGGATTCTAGAGGTCCGACTGTTACCCAGTTTCTCAATAGGGTAGAAATCTTAGCCAGGAACAACAAAATCTCAGACCACGAACTACTCAGTCAAGCAAATTTCTTTTTCAAAGAGAATTCAGAAGCTGAGGAGTGGTATTTCACGTTTTGCAATAAGTTTACTTCCTGGGCTGGTTTCAAACACCAATTAAGATTACGTTTCGAGCAGCCTAACAAGGATAAGGTGATTGAACGCCAAATCCTTGATAGACGTCAGCAGCCGAACGAAACATTCAATGCTTTCCTTTCAGCGATCGAAAAACTGGCTCAACAGTTTACAAAGCCTTTATCAGAGGAAAGAAAACTTGACATATTAACGGAAAACATGAGAGATTGTTACAAGCCCTTTTTGACCATTTATCGAATTGAACGAATTGACGAGCTGACGACTATCTGTCATGGCTTAGACAAATCGATGTATCGAAGCTACAGCAACTATCCTAGGAACAGACTATCGCAAATAAATAACGTGGAAGAGACAGAGCAAATTTGGGAACAGGTTACAGATCAGGAAGAAGAATTGAATGCCATTGGTCAAACAATACGCAGGAATAAAATAACAGAAAGGAAGGAACCTTCGACGGTTTCAACTCCCCAAAATGGATCAGACAGCGAAAATAATATTCTTTGTTGGAATTGCCGTCAATATGGTCATTTTTGGCGCAATTGCGACAAACCAAAGAAAATATTTTGTCATTTTTGTGGACAAATGAATTGTGTCACCTCGAATTGTCCCAACAACCACCGCTTTCCAAACAGCGAGCAGGGAAACGGGAATCAGGAAAGATTGTAGGGAGGAATCTTTCCATCTTACCTAACAACTCCCCAGAAAAAAATGAACAGGTATCCTTTGACCAGAATGAAACTTACTCGAAATACGCAACAACTTTCCATATAAACACAAGACCCAACAGATGTCCATATATCAGTGTTGAGGTCCTGGGAAGCCAATAGTAGCCTTGTTAGACTCAGGAGCTAGCGTGAGCATTCTAAGCTCCTGAGATCTAATTGATAAGCACGGTTTCAGAATTCATCCAATAAACTTGGTGATAAAACAGCAGATGAGACAACTCATAACTGCGAAGGAGTTCTCCAGATACCTTACACATTCAATGGCATAACTAAAGTCGTTCCGACTCTGCTTGTCCCTCAAATTTCAAAAAAACTTATATTAGGGATGGACTTTTGGAATGCATTCCAGATCGCTCCAGCCTTTATAGAAGGAAGAGAAGTTCTACCAATCGAGAATGTAGAATGCATTCAGGTAGTGGAAAACTTTTTTGCAGAAGATGAACAGCCAATCGTCTTCACGGTAGAACCGAAAAATACGCACGTCGTTGTAGAAGATACGTTTGAAGACACAACCCTAGATTTACCGTTCATCGAAGAACCTGACAATAAGAAGGTTCAGAACGTCTGCACAGAACACGAGTTATCTTTTGAGGATCGGAAAGAACTGAACAGTATTTTAGAAATATTTAAAACAACTAATAACGGTGAGCTAGGAAGAACAAATTTGATCCATCATAAAATTGATCTGATAGAGGGTGCACGACCAAAAAAACCACCTCAATATCGTTGTTCTCCACATATTCAAAAAGAAGTCGACAAAGAGGTCGCTAGAATGCTAGAATTGGATGTAATAGAGGAATCGACTTCCGATTGGTGCAATCCACTATTGCCCGTAAAAAAGTCGTCAGGAGAATGGCGAATATGCCTGGACTGTCGAAGAATAAATGACATTACCAAAAATGAAGCATACCCTTATCCAGACATGCTGGGCATCCTTGGTAGAATCGAAAGGTCAAAGTACTTTACGGTAATTGACCTCTCGAAAGCATATTGGCAGATTCCTCTTGACGAAGCCAGTAGGGACTATACGTCATTCAGGGCGGGAAAGCAGTTGTTTAGATTTAAAGTAATGCCGTTTGGTCTTAAAGGAGCTCCGACTACTCAAACCAAACTTATGAATAAAGTTTTGGGAATCGATTTAGAACCATTCGTCTACGTATATTTAGACGATATAATTATAACGTCAAATAACCTAAAAGAACATTTTCGGTTACTAAGATTAGTCGCGGAACGATTAAAAAGAGCTAATTTAACAATTAGTTTGGAAAAATCGAAATTCTGTCAGAAAAAGATCAGTTATTTAGGCTACACTTTGTCAGAACAAGGGTTAGCTGTGGACAGCGTAAAAATTCAACCAATCCTGGACTACACGGTCCCGAAGACCCCGAAAGATGTAAGGCGATTCGTGGGTATGGTTAGTTTTTACAAACAATTTATCGAACACTTCAGCGATTTAACTGCACCCATTACAGATTTGTTGAAGGGCACAAAAGGGAAAATCTGCTGGACAAAAGAAGCAGACGAAGCTTTTTTAAAAATTAAATCGGTTCTAACATCACCACATGTTTTAGCGAACCCTGACTTCAAGCTTCCATTCATAATTGAATCGGATGCTTCGGATGTCGCAGTAGGGGCAGTATTGGTTCAAGTTATTGAGGGGATAAAAAGACCTATAGCATTTTTCTCCAAGAAGCTGTCCGCAACTCAACGGAAGTATGCTCCAACGGAGAAAGAATGTCTTGGAGTGATATTGGCCATTCAAAAATTCCGCCACTATGTTGAGGGCTCGCGGTTCACAGTAGTGACCGATGCACAAAGTTTAATTTGGCTCCGAAAGATTAGTGCCGAAGGGGGATCTGCAAAATTAATTCGGTGGGCATTAAAGCTCCAACAGTACGACTTTGAGCTACTATACCGGAAGGGAGCATTAAATATTACTGCTGATGCCTTATCCCGCGCAGTTCTTGTTGTCGATGTCATAGACCCCGATTATGAGGAATTGAAAGAGAAAATTAAGTCGAATAACACCAAGTTCAAAGACTTTAGGTTGGTTGATGAGAAAATTTATAAAATAGTGCCATCCAATTTGACTGATCCTCGATTCGAATGGAAATATGTTCCTTCAAATCGGGAGAGAATTAAATTAACTCAAGAAACACACGATGCGATGCATTTTGGTCGTAGTAAAACATTAAAAAAACTACAGGAGCGATATTATTGGCCATTGATGGCAAACGACGTCAGGAAATACTGTCAAGGGTGCGAGACTTGTAAGAGGACGAAATATCCGAATACTAATCGAACCCCTTGATGGGCAGGCAAAAGTAGCTGATATGCCGTGGCAAACGATTTCGGTCGATTTTGTAGGACCGTTCCCGAGGTCAAAATCTGGGAATTCGGTCTTGTTGGTAGTTACAGATTTGTTCTCCAAATTTGTAATTATTCAACCTCTAAGAGAGGCTAAAACAAAAGCCCTGATATCGTTCTTGGACAACATGGTGTTCCTTCTATTTGGTGTGCCGGAAATTTTGATTTCTGATAACGGAGTCCAATTTAAGTCAAAGGAATTCGAGAAATTTCTAAATAATTACCATGTCACACACTGGAAGAATGCTAATTACCATCCGGAAAACAACCCAACAGAAAGGGTGAACCGTGTGATTGGAGCTGCGATTCGCACATATGTGAAAGATGATCACAAAGAATGGGATCGTGACATCCAAAAAGTGGCCATGGCCATTAGAACGGCGGTCCATGAATCAACCCTTTTCACACCATACTTCATAAACTATGGTCGAAACTTTATAAGTTCAGGAGCAGAATATAGACAAATTAGGGAAACAGGGAATTATATAAACTATGCTCCCACGGATTTAAACGACAACCTTAAAACAATATTCGCGGCAGTTAAAACTAACTTGAAAAAGGCCTACGAACGATACTCTAAGCATTATAATTTACGCTCGAACAAAGCACTTTCGTCATTCGAAATTGGTGAAATAGTACTCAAAAGAATTTCTTCCAATCGAACAAAAGCAAACAGTTCTGTGCGAAACTAGCAAATCCTTTCTCTATGGCAAAAATCATTGGCAAAATAGGCTCATGTTGTTACGATCTAGAAGATCTACAAGGCAAACGAATTGGTATTTTTCATGCTTCTCATTTACAAAAGAAATAATCAATTTCATCGTCATCGAGCTATGTCTGTCGCATAATTGCACAGTTACTATGAGAATTCGTTCCAAAAAAACACAAACTTACAGTTTGGTAGCTTCGAGCTCCGCGGGGAGGGGGGATTGACTTCAAAAACATCTCGAAACTACAAGCAATCCCTTCGTCGCGCCTCGGAATCTCTCGTTCAGGCTACACAAATACCCTAGAAGAAAAAAATATAGATTATTGCTGATAAATCATTCGCACAGCAAGAAGGCGAAAAGTAAACAATAATTGTTGTTCGTCTGCTGATCTGTGATAACTTATTGAATTCCGCGCTGATAGCAAAATGAATATTGTGTTTACAAGGCAGTACAAGCACTACACTAATCAAAAAATTAGCAAGCACTGTAAATAAGATAGGCATAAATAGCTACGCTATTTTTAGAACCACTTTTAATGATTGCACACCATAAGTTTGCTGACGTGCTGAATAGATTACGTAGGTGAAGCACACATTCACTTTGGTTAAAGGTATTATCCTTAACAGAATCGGTAATACTCACAAAATTTCAGCAATCAGCATTCAGCAGTTTGATAGTTATCGCACAGTAAAATCATCCACTTAGATTTAAATTCCAATAAGATCATCATATGTCATAGGCAGCTTTCGACTCACAGAGAATTATTGTCATACGTCTTCTGATCAAATTAACACTACCGATTCTTACCTTATTTGCTACAGCATGCATAACTCCACCCGCACATCTAGGAATATTTGAGTAAATTGAGAATCTGAATAATCATCGTCAGCTCATTGCAGTCTATTTCACCGTCCGTAAAGCAATTTCACTATTCAGAATAACAAGCAGAATCAAAACAGAACAGATAAACGTCAAATACAAGCTTATCGTGTAGTAATCACCATACAGTGGAGGCTTTGGAAGTAGGGATACCATGAAGTTCATGTCATTTGGAACTGTGCTGTTCCAGTATATTTGAATTATGTTTTGGTTACTGATTATCAGTAGATCTTACGTTCGGATGAATCTGAGCGGTAAAATTTGTTTTATTTGGAATGTTATCGTCGAGATTGTTCTTGACAGCTCCATAGCGGAGATATTGGCGAGGCGCATACTCGCAGGTTTTGGTTCTATAAGCCTTAGAACTGGTCTGATAAGACAGTGGTAAATACGATGCTTGTTCATTGTACATAATGTGAAAAAATGGTATCCCGAAAAAAACGCCAATAGTACATAATAATAAATAATGATTAATAAATTATCTTTTCATTGATTTGTCTTACAATAAGAAGCATAATATACTGGTTCAATTCGAAGAACTATATCGTCCAATAGAGCAACAAAACTAATTCAACTAGTAAATAATAATTATTATTATAATATAGCACTGTTTTATTTTTGAAAAAAAAAATAAATTCAGTCACCTTCATTTATTTTTTTTACCGTTGGTAGGGAGTAATGTAACATGGTTACAAAGATCATATAAAAAAAGTATTCCCAAAAAAATGATCCAAAAAAATATTATATAAAAAAACAATATATATATAAAAAAAAGATGGATTCAAAATTCAGCCTCTACTTTAAAATAAGGAATCGCGTTCTAAGTCCCTGATTAAACTACCGGGATGAAGAAACCTCTAACAGAGTTTGATATTCATGAAGCGATCTAATTTCGAAACTCAACCCCGACGATAGCCGAACGAACTAACTCGGGCTCAATACGTTTTGGCATGAAGAATATTGAAATTGAGTTCAAGCTCCTCTTTCATTTCAACCAGCATCGGGTGAAGAAGTTAGTTCATGGTGCAACGATAGTTGATAAAATCGAGTCTAGTTGAAAGAGTTATAACGGCATTTATGAGAACTGATAGAGAAGTAATATGACGTGAAACAAAACTCAAAATTGTATGCTAATTTAATTTCATAGAGTTTCAGAAGTTTTTAGCTACAATTTAGCTTAATCCATCAGTGAGTTAGGTGAAACAAAAAAAAAACACGTGAGTGGAATGTAAATTTGTAACGAATAATAGATCATGATAGTGTGTTTTCTCTCACTGTAAGGCAGTAGCCATCTTGAATAATAGCCAATAGCGTCCGCAAATACCAATAGCTTCCGTAGAGCACCCAATACGGAATACGCAGGTAAATTATGTGAAAAACCATATTGCACATTATTTTAATGTTAAAACCCGTTTGAACAGCCCTTCAAACGAGGGTGCCACCCTAGGGCCCCGTACCGTTGACCCGTCCTAGTGACACGCGGCGTGATTCTGGCCTATGCAACATCTTTTCGCGGTACCGGGTTTATCGTGCAACCGAATAGTAGCATAAACGTGTACCCAATTATGGTAGCATCCTGGTGACGTCATCGACCAACAACACAGTGAAATTTCACCACGCAAGATAGTCGAGACACCCACCTGCTAGTTGCGGGTAAAACTTGCAAAAGGCGACCGGCCGGCGCAACAAATTGTGTGCGAGCTGTATGACGTCATGCACCACAGGCCGACGTTCGCGTATCGGTTGGCGGTTGAAATTCCGCGCTGTAAGTGCACTTACTATCGTTGGACTCCGAGGGATATTTTCAACGGCTTCCGAGAGTGAATTACAAGTAAGAACGACCTATGTACACATTACTAACCCAACAAAATCATGCAAATGAAGTTTGTAAAAAGCACCTAAAGAACGAATTATTACTGTTGCATTAAGAGAGAGAGGTAGACGATAGAAGGTTATTAGATTAAATAAACCTACAATACGCCCTGATTGGAAATTGAGTTGGGTGATAAGTGGTCGATAAGTCTGGTTGCCGTGCAAGAGGGAATTTAACTTGATCGGTTTTTTTATAACTTCGTGGATTAGTATAGGCTCTGAGAAGGAAATCCAAATGGTAACCGACTCACCCTAATATTGTACATATTTTGCAAATTGTTAGTCTTTCGGTTTGGTTTTTGGTAGCGTCAAGGTTTCGAGTGAGGGTTGTAGATTGGAGAAAGGACTCGCCCTGAGGATCTTGGCCGGGACCGGGACTTAAACAGAGATTAGAACACGCACCTTCGCGGCAGTTTTTCTGCCTGGCGCTTTAAGTGGAGGTTGTTCCTTCCGAACCTTATCTTCCTCTTCCCCTGTCCCATTACATACTATTAAATAAACGCGCTAAAAACACGATTTTAGCCACTGTGCGGCGACGCAAATTATAATCGCGACAATCGCGACGTAAATTGCATCTGTTATTACATTTGTGTTGTGCAACAAAAAGTGACGTAATTAGCGTTTTGTCGCTAAAATGAAAACTATGTAAGACGTAAGATGTTCGACGTAATGACAAAAACCGACGTAATAACCAGCCAGCAGAAACCTCGCTTACGGCAGCTGGGTTAGGGGTGTTCGGGAATTTTCTTTTATGCTTCCAAAACAGTGGGTCTTCAGTAGCCAAAGGCGTAGGATTGCCCATCCGGAGATGGCGACTTCAATTCTCGGTCAGGTCTAGCATGTTTTCGGGTTGGAAACATTCTCGACACCCTGCGCATAGTGTATCCATTGTACTTGTCACACAAGATACACAGTCATACAATGGCGGGCATAGAAAAGTTTTCAATTAATAACTGAAGGAATGCTAATAGAATACTAAGTTGAAAAGCAGACCAAATTCCAGTTGGAATGTAGAGCCATATAAGAAGAAGAAGAAGTTATCGAAATTTTCAGCTTTTCAGGTTTAAAGTTGAGGATTTGTATTCTTAGATTTTTTTAAATGTTTGGTGGAACTGTGCACCGTTAAAAATATTATCGCCATGGCACGATAGATCATTCCCAGTCGACGACGATGGCGTGGACCTATTTTATACATTAAACTTTTTTATGTTAATTTACTGCACTTTATGGAGAAAACTTCTGGAATTCCTTGAAGATTTTCTCCTAAAATTCCTCCAAAAACCCTTTTGGAAATTCTATCGCAAACTTCTCCAGGAGTTCCTTTAAAAATTCCTCCAGGAGTTACTCCGCAATTGCTTTAGCAGTTCCTCCTGAAATTCAAAAGCTCCTTCGAATATTCCTTCAGAAGATCTTTCGAAAATTATCCGAAAATTCCTCCAAGAAGGAAGAAGTAAATTTCCAAGAGTTCTTCCGAAAACTACTCGACGAGTTCCTTCAAGAGTTGATATGGAAAGTCCACCTGGAGTTGTTTAAGAAATTTCTCACGAAATTCTTTTGTGAGTTGGAAATTCTGCCGGCATTTCTTCCGAAAATTCTTTAAAGAACCTCTACAAGAATTCTTCCAGGGGTTCCATCGAAAATTCATTCAGGAATTTATCCGAAAACATCTCCAATAGTTCCTACGGAAAGTGTAGCAGGAGTGCCTTCAGAAATTCCTCCGCGACTTCGTCCAGGTATTTCTCCACGAGTTCATTCGGAAATTATTCCAGGAATTCCTCCGGAACTTCCTCCAGGAGCTCCTTCAGAAATCCCTCCGGGAGTTGCTTCAGTAGTTCCTCCCGAAATTCCTCAGGAGATCCTTAGAAGGCCCTTTAGTAGTTCTTACGGAAATTACTCTAAAACTTATTCGGAAATTCTTAGGGGAGCTCTTGCACCACTTCTCAACGAGTTCTTCAGAAATTCCTCCAAAAATACCTCTACAAGTGTGTATGGATATCCAAGATAATACTTAGGATATTACTTTAAAAAATGCCTCAAACATACCTCCGAATGAGTTTTTTTATGAAATTCTTTCAGGAGTTCTCCAAAAGCTCCTTCGGATTTTTTAAACTGTTCCATGCCTCCAGAAATTTCTCAACGAGTTCCTACAAAAAGTCCACCAGGGGCTCTTACAGAAACATCTCACGAAGTTCCTCCAGGAGTTCCTTCGGAAATTCATCTAGGAATTCATTTGAAAATTACTCCAAGATTTCCTACTGGTAGTCTGACAGAACTTACTTACTTATTACTTACTTACTTACTACTCCGGTGGTGCAAAAGGCCGACTTCAAAGATCTCCATCCTGAGCGATGTCCAGCTATCGCTTCAACCTGTTGCCAGATTAGATTTCGGTCGACTTCTTTTATTTCTTTACTGAGGCTTTGCCGCCATGAGCCTCTAGGTCTGCCTCAGCTGCGATGTCCCGCTGGGTTCCTGCTAATGCTTGTTAACAGATTTCGTTTCCTCCCCTAAGTAGAGTGTGGCCGACCCAGCTCCGCTTCCGATCCCGAATCTCGTCCACATGTCCACATGAATATATGCCGCCAGACATTCTAAATACTAACGCTCCTCTAATGTGTACTATACACATGTGGAAGTATTGGCTTGAGAAATGGATTGCGAGTGATTTGACTATGCGTCCAATTTGGGAATCTCGAGCTAGTTCAGTAGCCGCTAGGTTGCGAAGGCCGACGGTGGTCTTCGTAGCTTAGTTGGTTAAAGCACCAGTCTAGCGTACTGTAGGGTCATGGGTTCGAGTCCCATCGAAGGGAAAGTGGTTACCTCCAATACATTTTCCAAATCAATATCTTCCACATAACGTACATATTCAGATATGAGTTTTCATAACAATGTAAATTAATAATTGAAGTTACTGAATAAAAGTTTAAATTATTTGAATGGAATTTAAATGTGCCTCGATACAGTCGAAGATTTTCTCAGGAGCTGCCGAAAGATTTTTCGTAGCTAATGAATACCAAGTAAAGTTCCTTCAGAAGTTCATCCAGTAGTTTCTCCGAAAATTTCTCCAAAAATCCTATAGAAAGTCTATCAGGAGTTGTTCCTCCAGAAATTTCTCCAAGAGTACCTCCAGAAATTACTCAAAAAATTTTATCTGAAACTCCGCCAGGAATTCTTCTACGAGTCTTCGGAAACTCCTCCAGGAGTTCCTCCAAAAATTACTCCACGAGTTCTTCCGGAACTCTTCCAGGAGTTCCTCCGGAAATTTCTCAAGGAATTCGTACCGAAAATCCTGCAGCAGTTTCTCTGTAAAGACTTGGCTCAGGAAATTCCTACAAAATTTCCTTCAGAATTTCGGAAGGAATTGCTTCCGGAGGTAATTCCTTCAGAATTCCGGAGGGGATTCCTTCAGTATTCCGGAGGGAATTCCTTCAGAACTCCGGAGGGAATTCCTTCAGAATTCCGGAGGGAATTCCTTCAGAATTCCGGAGGGAATTCCTTCAGAATTCCGAAGGGAATTCCTTCAGAATTCCGAAGGGAATTCCTTCAGAATTCCGAAGGGAATTCCTTCAGAATTCCGAAGGGAATTCCTTCAGAATTCCGAAGGGAATTCATTCGAAATTCCGGAGGGAATTCCTTCAGAATTCCGGATGGAGTTTCTTCAGAATTCCGGAGGGAATTTCTTAAGAATTCCGGAGGAAATTCCTTCAGAACTCCGGAGGGAATTCCTTCAAAATTCCGGAGGTAATTCCTTCAAAATTCCGGAGGTAATTCCTTCAGAATTCCGGAGGGAATTCTTTCAGAATTCCGGAGGGAGTTACTTCAGAACTTCGGAGGGAAGTCCTTCAGAATTCCGGAAAGAATTCCTTCAGAATTCTTGTGTGAATTCCTTCTGGATTCCGGAAATAATTCGTTCAGAGCTCCGGAGGGAATTTCCTCAGAACTCCGGAGGGAATTCCTTCAGAATTCAAGAGGGAGCTACTTTAGAATTCAAGAGGAAATTCCGGAGGGAATTCTTTCAGAATTCCGGAGGGAATTCTTTCAGAATTCCGAAGGGAATTCTTTCAGAATTACGGAGGGAATTCTTTCAGAATTCTGGAGGGAATTCTTTCAGAATTCTGGAGGGAATTCTTTCAGAATTCTGGAGGGAATTCTTTCAGAATTCCGGAGCGAATTCTTCCAGAATTCCGGAGGTAATTCCGGAGAGAACTCCTGACGGAATTCCTTCAAAGTTCCGGAGAAAATTCCTTAAGAATTCCGGAGGGAATTCCTCCAGAATTCCGGAGGGAATTCCTCCAGAATTCCGGAGGGAATTCCTCCAGAATTCCGGAGGGAATTCCTCCAGAATTCCGGAAGGAATTCCTCCAGAATTCCGGAGGGAATTCCTCCAGAATTCCGGAGGGAATTCCTCCAGAATTCCGGAGGAATTCCTTCAGATTCGGAGGAATTCCTTCAGATTCGGAGGAATTCCTTCAGATTCGGAGGAATTCCTTCAGAATTCCGGAGGAATTCCTTCAGAATTCCGGAGGAAATCCTTCAGATTCCGGAGGAATTCCTTCAGAATTCCGGAGGAATTCCTTCAGAATTCGGAGGAATTCCTTCAAATTCGGAGGAATTCCTTCAGAATTCGGAGGAAATCCTTCAGAATTCGGAGGAATTCCTTCAGAATTCGGAGGAATTCCTTCAGAATTCGGAGGAATTCCTTCAGAATTCGGAGGAATTCCTTCAGAATCTGGAGGAAACCTTCAGAATTCGGAGGAATTCCTTCAGAATTCGGAGGAATTCCTTCAGATTCCGGAGGAATTCCTTCCAAATTCGGAGGAATTCCTTCCAGACCTGGAGGAATTCCTTCAGAATTCCGGAGGAATTCCTTCAGAATTCCGGAGGAATTCCTTCAGAATTCGGAGGAATTCCTTCAGAATTCGGAGGAATTCCTTCAGAATTCGGAGGAGTTCTTTCAGAATTCCGGAGGGAATTCCTTCAGAATTCCGGAGGAAATTCCTTCAGAATTCCGGAGGAAATTCCTTCAGAATTCCGGAGGAAATTCCTTCAGAATTCCGGAGGAAATTCCTTCAGAATTCCGGAGGAAATTCCTTCAGAATTCCGGAGGAAATTCCTTCAGAATTCCGGAGGGAATTCCTTCAGAACTCCGGAGGGAATTCCTTCAGAATTCCGGAGGAAATTCCTTCAGAATTCAAGAGGGAGCTACTTTAGAATTCAAGAGGAAATTCCGAAGGGAATTCTTTCAGAATTCCGAAGGGAATTCTTTCAGAACTCCAGAGGAATTCTTTCAGAATTCCGGAGGGAAATCTTTCAGAATTCTGGAGGAAATTCTTTCAGAATTTTGGAGGGAATTCTTCCAGAATTCTGGAGGGAATTCTTGCGGAATTCCGGAGAGAACTCTCACAGAATTCCGGAGGAATTCGGAGAGAACTCCTGACGGAATTCCTTCAAAGTTCCGGAGAAAATTCCTTAAGAATTCCGGAGGAGTTCCTCTAAATTCCTGAGGGAATTCCTTCAGAATTCGGAGGAATTCCTTCAGATTCCGGAGGAATTCTTTCAAATTCGAAAGGAATTCCTTCAGATTCGGAGGAATTCCTCCAGAATTCGGAGGAATTCCTTCAAATTCGGAGGAATTCCTTCAGAATTCGGAGGAATTCCTTCAGATTCGGAGGAATTCCTTCAGAATTCCGGAGGAATTCCTTCAGACCTGGAGGAATTCCTTCAGAATTCGGAGGAATTCCTTCAGAATTCGGAGGAATTCCTTCAGATTCGGAGGAATTCCTTCAGATTCGGAGGAATTCCTTCAGAATTCGGAGGAATTCCTTCAGAATTCCGGAGGAAATCCTTCAGAATTCCGGAGGAATTCCTTCAGATTCGGAGGAATTCCTTCAGACCTGGAGGAATTCCTTCAGACCGGAGGAATTCCTTCCAGAATTCCGGAGGAATTCCTTCAGAATCTGGAGGAAATCCTTCAGAATTCGGAGGAATTCCTTCAGAATTCGGAGGAATTCCTTCAGATTCGGAGGAATTCCTTCAGAATTCCGGAGGAAATCCTTCAGAATTCGGAGGAATACCTTCAGAATTCCGGAGGAATTCCTTCAGAACTCCGGAGGGAATTCCTTCTCAAGTTCGGAGGGAATTCTTTAAGAATTCCAGAGGGAACTCCTTTAGAATTCAAGAGGAATTCCGGAGGAATTCTTTCAGAATTCCGGAGAGAATTCTTTCAGAACTCAGAGGAATTCTTTCAGAATTCCGGAGGAAAATCTTTCAGAATTCTGGAGGAAATTCTTCAGAATTCTGGAGGAATTCTTTCAGAATTCTGGAGGAATTCTTGTGGAATTCCAGAGAGAACTCTTTCAGAATTCCGGAGGGAATTCCGGAGAGAACTCCTGACGGAATTCCTTCAAAGTTCCGGAGGGAATTCCTTAAGAATTTCGGAGGGAGTTCCTCTAGAATTCCTGAGGGAATTCCTTCAGAATTCCGGAGGAATTCTCACAGATTCCGGAGGAATTCCTTCAAATTCGGAGGAATTCCTTCAAATTCCGGAGGAATTCCTTCAGAATTCCGGAGGAAATCCTTCAGAATGGAGGAATTCCTTCAAATTCGGAGGAATTCCTTCAGAATTCGGAGGAATTCCATCAAATTCCGGAGGAATTCCTTCAGAATTCGGAGGAATTCCTTCAAATTCCGGAGGAATTCCTTCAAATTCGGAGGAATTCCTTCAGAATTCGGAGGAATTCCTTCAGAATTCCGGAGGGAATTCCTTCATAATTTCGGTGGGAGATCCTTCAGAATTCCGGAGGCAATTCCTTCAGAACTCTGGAGGAAATTCCTTCAGAATTCCAGAGGGAATACATCCAGAATTCCGGAGGGAATCCATCCAGTATTCCGGTGGGAATTCTTTCAGAATTCTGCAGGGAATTCCTTCAGAACTCTAGAGGGAATTCTTCCAGAATTCCGGAGGGAATTCCTCCAGAATTGCGGAGGGAATTCCTTCAGAATCCCGGAGGGAATTCCTTCAGAATTCCGGAGAGAATTCCTTCAGAATTCCGGAGGGAATTCCTTCAGAATTCCGGAGGGAATTCCTTCAGAATTCCGGAGGGAATTCCTTCAGAATTTCGGAGGGAATTCTTTCAGAATAACGGAGGGAATTCTTTCAGAATTCCGCAGGGAATTCTTTCAGAATTCTGGAGGGAATTCTTTCAGAATTCCGGAGGGAATTCTTTCAGAATTCCGCAGAATTCTTTCAGAATTCCGCAAGGATGTCTTCCAGAATTCCGCAATGAATTCTTTCATAATTCTGGAGGGAATTCTTTCAGAATTCCGGAGCGATTTTTTTCAGTATTCCGGAGGGAATTCTTTCAGAATTCCAGTGCGAATTCTTTCAGAATTCCGGAGCGAATTCTTTCAGAATTCCGGAGCGAATTCTTTCAGGATTCCGGAGCAAATTCTTTCAGAATTCCGGAGGGAATTCCTTCAGAATTCCGGAGGGAATTCCTTCAGAATTCCGGAGGGAATTCCTTCAGAATTCCGGAGGGAATTTTTTCAGAATTCCGGAGGGAATTTCTTCAGAATTCCGGAGGGAATTTCTTCAGAATTCCGGAGGGAATTCCTTCAGAATTCCGGAAGGAATTCCTTCAGAATTCCGGAGGGAGTTCCTTCAGAATTCCGGAGGGAATTCCTTCAGAATTCCGGAGGGAATTCCTTCAGAATTCCGGAGGGAATTCCTTCAGAATTCCGGAGGGAATTCCTTCAGAATTCCGGAGGGAATTCCTTCAGAACTCCGGAGGGAATTCCTTCAGAATTCCGGAGGGAATTCCTTCAGAATTCCGGAGGGAATTCCTTCAGAATTCGGAGGGAATTCCTTCAGAATTCGGAGGAATTCCTTCAAATTCGGAGGAATTCCTTCAGATTCGGAGGAATTCCTTCAGAATTCCGGAGGAATTCCTTCAGAATTCGGAGGAATTCCTTCAGAATTCGGAGGAGTTCCTTCAGAACTCCAGAGGGAATTCCTTCAGAATTCCGGAGGTAAGTCCTTCAAAATTCCGGAGGGAGTTTCTTCAGAATTTCGGAGGGAAGTCCTTCAGAATTCCGGAAAGAATTCCATCAGAATTCCGGAGGGAATTCCTTCAGAATTCCGGAGGGAATTCCTTCATAATTCCGGAGGGAATTCCTTCAGAATTCCGGAGGGAATTCCTTCAGAATTCCGGAGGGAATTCCTTCAGAATTCCGGAGGGAATTCCTTCAGAATTCGAAGGAATTCCTTCAGAATTCGGATGGAATTCCTTCAGAATTCGGAGGAATTCCTTCAGAATTCGGAGGAATTCCTTCAAATTCGGAGGAATTCCTTCAGATTCCGGAGGAATTCCTTCAGAATTCCGGAGGAATTCCTTCAAATTCGGAGGAATTCCTTCAGAATTCGGAGGAATTCCTTCAGAATTCGGAGGAATTCCTTCAGAATTCTGGAGGAAATCCTTCAGAATTCGGAGGAATTCCTTCAAATTCGGAGGAATTCCTTCAAATTCGGAGGAATTCCTTCAGAATTCGGAGGAATTCCTTCAGAATTCGGAGGAATTCCTTCAGAATTCGGAGGGAATTCCTTCAGAATTCCGGAGGAAATCCTTCAGAATTCGGAGGAATTCCTTCAAATTCGGAGGAATTCCTTCAGATTCGGAGGAATTCCTTCAGAATTCGGAGGAATCCTTTAGAATTCCGGAGGGAATTCCTTCAGAATTCGGAGGAGTTCCTTCAGAATTCGGAGGAATTCCTTCAAATTCGGAGGAATTCCTTCAGAATTCGGAGGAATTCCTTCAGAATTCCGGAGGAGTTCCTTCAGAATTCGGAGGAATTCCTTCAGAATTCGGAGGAATTCCTTCAGAATTCCGGAGGAAATTCCTTCAGACCTGGAGGAATTCCTCCAAATTCGGAGGAATTCCTTCAATATTCCGGAGGGAATTCCTTCAGAATTCCGGAGGGAATACCTTCAGAATTCCGGAGGGAATACCTTCAGAATTCCGGAGGGAATTCCTTCAGAATTCCGGAGGGAATTCCTTCAGAATTCCGGAGGGAATTCCTTCAGAATTCCAGAGGGAACTCCTTTAGAATTCAAGAGGAAATTCCGGAGGAAATTCTTTCAGAATTCCGGAGGAAATTCTTTCAGAATTCCGGAGGAAATTCTTTCAGAATTCCGGAGGAAATTCTTTCAGAATTCCGGAGGAAATTCTTTCAGAATTCCGGAGGAAATTCTTTCAGAATTCCGGAGGGAATTCTTGTGGAATTCCGGAGAGAACTCTCACAGAATTCCGGAGGGAATTCCGGAGAGAACTCCTGACGGAATTCCTTCCAACTTCCGGAGGAAATTCCTTCAGAATTCCGGAGGGAGTTCCTCTAGAATTCCGGAGGGAATTCCTTCAGAATTCCGGAGGGAATTCCTTCAGAATTCCGGAGGGAATTCCGGAGGGAATTCCTTCAGAATTCCGGAGGGAATTCCTTCAGAATTCCGGAGGGAATTCCTTCAGAATTCCGGAGGGAATTCCTTCAGAATTCGGAGGAAATCCTTCAGATCCGGAGGAATTCCTTCAGAATTCGGAGGAATTCCTTCAGAATTCCGGAGGAATTCCATCAAATTCGGAGGAATTCCTTCAAATTCGGAGGAATTCCTTCAGAATTCGGAGGAATTCCTTCAGAATTCGGAGGAATTCCTTCAAATTCGGAGGAATTCCTTCAGAATTCGGAGGAATTCCTTCAGAATTCGGAGGAAATCCTTCAGAATTCGGAGGAATTCCTTCAGAATTCGGAGGAATTCCTTTAGAATTCGGAGGAATTCCTTCAGAATTCGGAGGAATTCCTCCAGAATTCCGGAGGAATTCCTTCAGAATTTTGGAGGAATTCCTTCAGAACTCTAGAGGAATTCTTTCAGAATTCCGAGAGGAATTCTTTCAGAATTCCGAGAGGAATTCTTTCAGAATTCCGAGAGGAATTCCTTCAGAATTCCGGAGGGAATTCCTTCAGAATTCCGGAGGGAATTCTTTCAGAATTCCGAAGGGAATTCTTTCAGAATTCCGAAGGGAATTCTTTCAGAATTCCGAAGGGAATTCTTTCAGAATTCCGAAGGGAATTCTTTCAGAATTCCGAAGGGAATTCTTTCAGAATTCCGAAGGGAATTCTTTCAGAATTCCGAAGGGAATTCTTTCAGAATTCCGAGAGGAATTCTTTCAGAATTCCGGATGGAATTCTTTCAGAATTCCGGAGGGAATTCTTTCAGAATTCCGGAGGGAATTCTTTCAGAATTCCGGAGGGAATTCTTTCAGAATTCCGGAGGGAATTCTTTCAGAATTCCGGAGGGAATTCTTTCAGAATTCCGGAGGGAATTCTTTCAGAATTCCGGAGGGAATTCTTTCAGAATTCCGGAGGGAATTCTTTCAGAATTCCGGAGGGAATTCCTTCAGAATTCCGGAGGGAATTCCTTCAGAATTCCGGAGGGAATTCCTTCAGAATTCCGGAGGGAATTCCTTCAGAATTCCGGAGGAAATTCCTTCAGAATTCCGGAGGGAATTGTTTCAGAATTCCGGAGGGAATTCCTTCAGAATTCCGGAGGGAATTCCTTCAGAATTGCGGAGGGAATTCCTTCAGAATTGCGGAGGGAATTCCTTCAGAATTCCGGAGGGAATTCCTTCAGAATTCCGGAGGGAATTCCTTCAGAATTCCGGAGGGAATTCCTTCAGAATTCCGGAGGGAATTCCTTCAGAATTCCGGAGGGAATTCCTTCAGAATTCCGGAGGGAATTCCTTCAGAATTCCGGAGGGAATTCCTTCAGAATTCCGGAGGGAATTCCTTCAGAATTCCGGAGGGAATTCCTTCAGAATTCCGGAGGGAATTCCTTCACAATTCCAAAGGGAATTCCTTCAGAATTCCGGAGGGAATTCCTTCAGAATTCCGGAGGGAATTCCTTCAGAATTCCGGAAAGAATTCCTTCAGAATTCCGGAGGGAATTCCTTCAGAATTCCGGAGGGAATTCCTTCAGAATTCCGGAGGGAATTCCTTCAGAATTCCGGAGGGAATTCCTTCAGAATTCCGGAGGGAATTCCTTCAGACCTGGAGGAATTCCTTCAGACCTGGAGGAATTCCTTCAGTCTGGAGGAATTCCTTCAAAATTCCGAAAGGAAATCCTTCAGAATTACGGAGGGAATTCCTTCAGAATTCAGCAAGGAATTCCTTCAGAATTCGGAGGAATTCCTTCAAATTCCGGAGGAATTCCTTCAGAATTCGGAGGAATTTCTTCAGAATTCCGGAGGAAATTCCTTCAGAACTCCGCAGGGAATTCCTTCAGAACTCCGGAGGGAATTCCTTCAGAATTCCGGAGGAATTCCTTCAAATTCGGAGGAATTCCTTCAAATCCGGAGGGAATTCCTTCAGAATTCCGAAGGGAATTCCTTCAGAATTCCGGAGGGAATTCCTTCAGAATTCCGGAGGGAATTCCTTCAGAATTCCGGAGGGAATTCCTTCAGAATTCCGGAGGGAATTCCTTCAGAATTCCTTCAGAATTCCTTGAGAGCTCCGGAGGTAATTCCTTGAGAATTCCGGAGGGAATTCCTTCAGAATTCCGGAGGAAATTCTTTCAGAATTCCGGAGGGAATTCCTCCAGTGTTCCGGAGGGAATTTCTTCAGAATTCCGGAGGGAATTCCTTCAGAATTCCGGAGGGATTTCCTCCAGTGTTCCGGAGGGAATTCCTTCAGAATTCCGAAGGGAATTCTTTCAGAACTCCGAAGGGAATTCTTTCAGATCTCCGAAGGGAATTCTTTCGGAATTCCGAAGGAAATTCTTTCGGAATTCTGAAGGGAATTCTTTCGGAATTCCGAGGGGAATTCTTTCAAGAATTCCAAAGGGAATTCTTTCGGAATTCCGAAGGAAATTCTTTCGGAATCCCGAAGGGAATTCTTCCGGAATTCCGAAGGGCATTCTTTCGGAATTCCGAAGGGAATTCTTCCAGAATTCCGGAGGGAAATCTTGTGGGAATTCCTAAGAAAATCCTTCCAAAATTAAGTATCCCCACTGACAATCTCTTTGGAATTTATCAAGGAATGTTCCTAGAAAATTTCGTGGACCTACTATTTTCCAAATTTGAATTAAATTCTAAATACTGAACTACAACTGCATCTCAGTACACGTCTCCAATGATTTGAAGGAACCGAATTTTGAAAAACCCAACTGACAAAAATTTTGAAATGTTCCAACGACCATTTAAATGTAAGGGGGGTCCCGTAGCGTAGTTGGCTACACGTTCGCATTATAAGCGAATGGTCATGGGTTCGATTCCCAGCTCCTCCAGCATATACTTTGCATCGCATAAAATTTTGAGGAAAAGTCTTTTTACTTCAACCAAGTTTTCCAAATTCCATACAAAACTTACCATTTAGGGAGAGCAGCAAACAGCATATTTTCTTGTAGCGCACCGCAAGGAAGGAGCGGTGAGAGCGATCAATTTTGTATCTAGCGTGATACTAGAGAATAGCGCATTTGCAAATACAAGAACTCACCAGATATTCCCATATAAATTGAAATCAAGTATGGGAAAGGGACGAGAAAAATTAGACGAATCCTCCAATCCTCCAATCCAATATACCTCCAAGAATTCTTTCGGACATTCCTCCAGGAATTCCCCCGGGTATTCCACCAGAAGTTGCTTCAAATATTCCTGCAGGAATTCGATTGGATATTCACACAGAAATTCTTCCGAATTTTCCTCCAGGAATTACTCCAGGAATTCCTCCATGAATTCTTTCGGATATTCCTCAAGGAGTTTGTCCAGATATTACTCAAGGAATTTCTTGGGATGTTTCTTCAGAAATTCCTCCGGATATTCCACCAGGAGTTGCTTCAAATATTTCTCCAGGAATTCGAGCGGATATTCATCCAGGAATGTTTTCGGATATTCCACCAGAAATTCATCCGGATATACCTCCAAGAATTCCTCTAGATATTCCTCCAGGGATTCCTCCGGATATTCCACCAGGAATTCGTACGGGAATTCTTCCAGGAATTCGTCCAGATATTCCTCCCGGAATTCGTCCAGATATTCCTTCGGATATTCCTCCCGGAGTTTGTCCAGATATTACTCCAGGAATTTCTCCAAAAATTTCTCCAGGAACTCCTCCAGGAGTTGCTCCGGATACTCCTCCAGGAATTCCACCAGGAATTCCTCCAGGAGTTCGTCCAGATATTCCTCCCGGAATTCGTCCAGATATTCCTCCAGGAATTTGTCCAGATGTTCCTCCGAGAATTTTTCTTGATGTTTATAATCAATTATAATTAATTGCTCCGGATATTCTTCCAGGAGTTCCTAAGAATATTCCTTCAGGATTTTTTCCGGAAATTCCTTAAGGAATTCGTCCGGATATTCCTTCGGGAATTTCTCCGGATTTTTCACCTGAAATTCCTCTGGAAGTTCCTCCAGAATTTTTTTTTTCGGTATTCCACCAGGGATTCCTACGAAAGTTTATCAAGGAATTCCCCCGGATATTTCTTCAGGGTATTCTTCTAGAAATGCTTCCGGAAGAATTCTTAAAGAAATAGCCAAAGGAATTCCTGAGAGAATATCGGGAGGAAGAATATCCGAAGGAATTCTTGAACAAATTTCCGGACGAATTCAAGAAGGGATATCCGGAGAAATATTTGGAGGAATATTCGGAGGAATATCCGGACGAATTCCTCGAAGAAAACTCAGTGGAATTTCTGGAGGAATATGTGCAAGAATTCGTGGAAGAATATCCGAAGAAATTCTTTGAAGAATATTCTTAGGACGAATCTTATGACGAAATCCTGGAAGAATATCCGAAGAAATATTTGAAGGAATATCAGGAGGATTTCTTGGGGGAATATACGAAGGAAATCCTATGTTTTCCGTGATGCTTCAACTGGTGGTAAATAGCGAAACTGGTGTGTGATGTGGCTGCATCCTTTCCGGTAGGTGATGCTTAACACATATTCAAACTTATTCTTGGATATTCATACACACATAAACGAAATGGACACGCGAAAATGCCACACATCTCGAAAGGAATCACACTATTTGTTACATGCCAGTGCTCCCAAGCAAAATCAGGATCAAGGCATTTTCTTTAAAGTGCAAATCATAATCGCTTGGCATCGGCAGCAGTGCAAGTGCTCGTCGGAGGAAGACGCTGAGAAAATGTATTTGCATGGATGGATTTTTTCTATCGCGTTTCAGCAGTAAATCAGCTATTGTCGTCAGTGGAAAGCTTTTTTTTTAAGATTCTATTGTTTGTTTGTTTCGGTTTGTGATTGGAAAGGTTATTTTGATAATCTTCATTTAACACAAGAGAAGTTTAACCGATACAAATTTTATTCAAAGTGAAAATCTTAATTGCTTGATGACGGCAGAAAGCTGCCGCTCATCGGAGAGACGTTTCAAAAATTGATTCGCATGGATGGTGTCTGCCGCATTTCTCATGCATGGGGTCTAACGGCGTCAGAAAACATATTCAGAATTTCAAAATTTAATATCTTACACTTTACGTAATCCTAAGTCAGTTTGGTGATCGTATCTCGGATACAACCTTCCATTCGTTTTCTCGTCGAGGGAAACGGAAGGTAATTAGTTATTGTTTGGAGAATCGTGTGTTAGTGTTGCGCGTCGTTTCGGTTCTTAAACACTTCATACTTGTGCTTCGCGGTCGGAAAAAAGTAAAAAGTAATACGCGAGGAGAAGTGGATGAACGCTGTCATCGTCATCAGAGGAAAAGTAGAATCACTGAAATTTAACACGGCAAGGTCTAGCCAATGGAATTAAAAATAATTTAAAAAAATTACAAACAGAGATTTTTTGAAAATGATTTATTAGGCGGGATTGGAAATTCAATAAACATTAAAAGTACTACCATCTCCGGAATCATTTCAAGAAAAAACTTCATTGTCATTAACAATCATATTAATATATGTATAATGAAGATAATCAAATTTCTAACCTCATGCTATAAATTATTTGTAAATAAATATCATTTTAAAATTTTGAAAATTATTTTGAGAGCTGCATCCCATAGCTTGCTGTGATTTTTTTTTCATGATTCTACTTTTTCTTTTGATGACAGAATTCATTCTTCTCTTAGCGTATTGGTGCGCGTTTGATCGTGTTTCTGCTAGTTGCGCAGGTATAAAGTTCATTCTGCTTGATGCGGCCGAAAAAAATTTGACACGGTCACATCGCTTATCAGAGTGAATCCAGATACAACGATGTCTACCGACTAACTGATAATATTTCTTGTGGTTTTTGTGGAGACGCATTGGTAAACACGGTCTTCAAATAGAAAAAAAACTCTTACTAATAATCATTGAAAAAAACTCCTCCACGATTATTTTTCTAGGAGACTCGAAAGAATTTCTATTGAAAGTGATTTCGGTTTTTAAAAGGAGACTCTATCGATTCACCAAGGTAATTTTTTCCAATTTTCATGATTTTCCAAGAAAAAAATTCCGAATTTCCATGAGAATCTTTCCGAAGAAAGACCATTGAAGAAGAATATGGTAGACTCCAATAAACAATTATTCAGAATTGCGTTTGTCAACATGCTCCAACCGGATAAAATATTAAAACAAAAATGTTCCCATTGAAATTTCCACGACAGCCACAACTTCTCCAATTTCTAGCATTTCGGACTGCATTCTCTCGACAACTTTTGCACCCCGTCTGCTGCTGCGGTATTATTTCATTTCTTAAAAGTTTCAACCTCTTTTGTTTTTTTTTGTTCCCGCGCTCACTTCCTGAGCTAACAAAAACAACTAGCGAAACGACTCATGCAACAAGAAAATCACTGTGCGGCGTCGGCAATCCTTTTGCGAGGGGAAAACCACTTTTGGTGAAGCGTAAAAGAATGAAAGAAAATTATTAAACATATAGAAAGAGGGGCACCGGCCTGGCCGCCCACTTTGCTGGCCGGTCGTCCCCCGCCGGAAAGGAAACTACAGCATTTTTCTTTGCATTTTTTTTGTTGTGTACCAGAGCTACTGGTTGGATCAACTGTAAAGCAGTCGGAGGCTGCGAGCGCGCGCCCATTCCAGTGGTGGTCGGGGAAAGTAAACGAGCCAGAAAAGAATATTTCATAGAAGGATGATGATGATGCAATGCTCTTTCCCCATCGCGGTGGTTTCCTGTCCAGGAAGTGGCGCGGAGGCCAAGACGGTGGGATTGAAATAAAAGATATTTTCCTTTAGAAAAATGTGCCTTTCCACTGCCGATGCCGGCAGTGTCCCGCTTACAAGGATTTTTTTTCTGTCTTCTATCGTTAGAAAAGAGGCCGCTAACTGGTATCAAGATGATGATGATGACCATGATGTTGGGACAAAAGGGGCACTCCAAACAGAAAGGAACGAAAACGATGGCCATAATAACGATAATAATGATGATGATGCTTCCACTGTTGCGCTGGTGAAAATTATGGCAACCGGAGATTCTTATCGAAGACGCACGCAGCAGGCGGCGACTTCACTTTAGTCAGATTGATTTTTTCTTTCGAGGCTACTAAGATTGTGTATGCTTTTTTTTGGTACTTACGTTTGATGAGCGACGTCTTGTAGTCGGCGTATTGTTCGCCGGGTTCGACGCGGGCTGGGATCGTCGCCAGACAGGTTATCTCTATCCGGCCGACGTTGTTGGTGAGAGCCTCGGTAATTCGGATCGCCAGCTGACTGTAGCTGGCCGCCACTCGGTGCATCTTCCGTTGCTCCGCGGTTGCGTCGTTCACGTGCCTTCGATTTTTGTGCTCGTATGCGTTGCTGTGTGTGTGTGGGAGGGAGTAGAAATGTGTCGAAATGCCAATTAGAGAGACATCGTACGAGAGAATAGCAGATAAGGGTGTGGAATGAAGGTTCAGAAGTTTTAATCGAATTAGGTCAATCAAGGGTCGGGCATACGTGAGCGATTGAGTTTCGTAAGGCAGAGTTGAGACGTCCGTTGCCACTTTGTTGGAAGCAATCAAGTTCCTCCCACTCGATTCATGAATAAGAAAAGTTTCGAGAATTCCTACATTGTTGTAAGGTGGCAGCAACGGCTTCCTAATCTACGCCAGGGAACACAATCTTTATTCATTTCACGTTAATTCTAAAAAGGTTAATGAATTAAATATTCAAATCAGATTTTGTTGTCAATAAACAAAGCAAAAGGGTTCTCAACAAAAACAAACCTATTTAAATTTGAAATACGCAAATCAAAGGAAGTACAGCGCTGCCACAAAAATCCAATATGTCACCAAATCGCAGTGTGCCGTGCAGTGCCCTCCCCAAGCTGCCGGCAGAGTTCGGTGTTTGTTTCGCTTTTCCCATTCAGTGGAAAACTTTCAACTATTCGGAGTAACTTTCTTGCCCCAGAAAAAAATAAAACTAAAATAATTTCCGTGACTCTTGAGTCGAATTTTTGACAACATAAGAAGAGAAGTAAAAACTTTTCAAATGATCGTTTTGTGTCGAGATCCCTAACGAAGCACACACATAGCACTCTGTCGTCGGTCGACCGCCTTCATCGTTCGGTCGGTCGACGCCAGTTGCCAGGGCAGGGGATAAAAGTTGGTTATTTGTTTTCGACAAAATCGATGGAAGAAAAATGGATTCCCTTCAGCTCGGAAAAGCTACCCACTTATTGGCACGGGAAAACTTATTTTCCACTTGTGTGTGTCACTTTGTGAGACTGCCGAAAGGATTACCCTTGGCACCGCTGCTGTGTGCTGCTGGCCTTCGGCACTCCATTCCCGGCTCCGATTCAGCGCCACACAGACCGGAATTTTGCCAGTCGATAAATAGCCGCCTGCTGTCGCTGGGAAAGCAAATATTTTCCCGTTCAAGCGATTTTACCTATCCTGTTACAGACGGGGATGCCAAGTTTTATTTTTTTGTCACATCCTTCAAATTTGACCAGTTCTAGGAGCTGGGATTATTTAACAATTGTGAAGTGTATCAAATGACTCTTAACAATCCGAACATGGATTGTTTAAAAATATGTCCCAAAAATTTTCAGCGGAAGCTATGTTTTGGCTAACATTGTCTTCTCATTCCGTCGTATTTCTTCTTACTGAATACGTCTTATCGGGGAAGGGTCGTTTGGCCGAAAGTCATTCGGCCGAATGCCACTAGATCAAACAAACCATTAGGCCGAAATCCATCTGGCCGAAAGGGTCATTTGGCCGAAAGAGTCGTGTTCGATCGCACATCGCATCATCGTGGTTTGGAAAAGGAGAGAAGCGTGCGTGCAGTTGCCGTTCAATTGCGTAGTCTTTTTGTTCTATTGCTTCGCGCCAACTGCTTGCGGTATATACGTAGCGTTTGGCACGCTGCAAATCTAATTAGATTTAAAAATTTGAATGTTTTGCACATGTCCCCAAATTATTGTATTCTTTTTGCCGTTCTAAGAGTTGCCTATAGAAGGCGACTCTAGACTCAATGTTTGTACAGTGTTCATAACGAAACCTCTGAGTTGGCACGCTGCTTCTCGGAGGCAAACAAATCAGTAATCAAAGTCAAATCTGAAGCAGTCTTTCTACATTCGCCGTCTGTAGTCCACCGTAAAAAAATCACACAACGTAGGGTCGTCCCACCCTGGACAAAACGAGCCTTTCGGCCAAATGACCCTTTCAGCAAATGACCCATTCGGCCAAATGACTTTCGGCCTAATGATCTGTTTAGCCAAATGGTATGTTCGGCCGAACAACTTTCGGCCTAGTGGCATTCAGCCAAATGGGTTTCGGCCAAACGACCCTTTCCCGTTTGGCCGAATGGGTCATTGAGCCTAAAGGGTCATTTGACAGTAAGGGCATTAGGCCGAAAGGGTCATTTGGCCGAAAGGGTCGTTTGTCCGAAAGGGTCGTTTGGCTGAATGAGTCATTTGGCTGAAGGGATCATTTGACCGAATGGGTCATTTGGCCGAAAGAGTCATTAGCAGCATGAGCATGCACAAAACAAAACTAAATTTCGACGACCGGCCGATCGCTCTGCTTGCTGGAGAATCAGGGCTGGACAAGTAACTAATTTTCACTTTCTCACAAACAAGTAATTTATGCAGTTGTGTACACTTAGTCACAACCCTGAAATACATATTATGATATAATCACTTCTATGCAAAGTAAGATTGGTAAATAATTATATAAAATATGATTAAAAAACACGAGGTGTAGCTATTTAGTCAATTTCAATCTGAGTTCATACGCAGTAAGTACAAACAAAGCATCCTGAAAAATAATTGGATTAGTTAGGAGGCGCCAAAACGCCATAAACGGCAAAGCGTGCCTGGCCAATCATTTAAATAAATATTAAAATGAGAATATCAAAATGAGCAAGAATATAAAAATATTTAAAAATATATTAGAGGTAAGTGATAATGGGGCATTCCCTAGCCGAACGGTAAGACGCACGGCCACAAAGCAAAACCATGCTTAGGGCGGCTGGGCTCAAATCCCGGTCCGATCCAGAAATATTTCGGCTTGGAAACCCTCTCGACTTCCTTGCCAGCCTCACGTATGAAAAAATGGCAACTTGGCCTAGAAACCTCTCAGTGAACACTAAGCTGCGACGCGGCAATGAAACATTTTGGGAATATTTCCTATTACAGTGTAGGTTTAAAAAAAAATGAGAATTTATATACGAAAAATCAAAAAAATATATGATTATATGAGTACCAGTAAATATATGGGTCTATAAGTAGGCCCGCGAGCAAAATCGCAGATCTACCAATCTGCAGATGGTCCACAGGCCACCCGCCCAGAGCAACACAAAAAAGTCGCTCGATGCATATAGTAATTAGGAAAATTAGAATGATCTCACCTGATAAGCAATATAACTCATACTGTGCTCCCATAGTCCTCCTGTGTGGCATTATACTCCTAACGTGCACCGCTGTTCGGCCCTACCGGCCTTACCAGGGAAGTCAGCTATCGTTCATAATGCCGCTAGGGAATCACCATTTAACCGCCTTTGTTGCACGTCGTTTATTTTCTCAGTAAAGCAACTGAATCCGTTCGTCCACTTTTCTTCGGAAAATCTTCGGGTCATTTGGCCGAAAGAGTCATTAGGCTGAAAAAGTCATATGGCCGAAAGGGTCGTTTGCCCGAAAGAGTTCATTTCATTTATTTAGTCTACATCTAAACAGATAACACTGAATCAACAATTTGACGCCACAATACACGGTTCGAGGCCGCATCTCTCCATGCTCGATTACGCCCCACGCTCGCCAAGTCGTTCTGCACCTGGTCTGCCCATCTCGCTCGCTGCGCTCCACGTCGTCTCGTACCTGCCGGATCGGAAGCGAACACCATCTTTGCAGGGTTGCTGTCCGGCATTCTTGCAACATGCCCTGGCCATCGTACCCCTCTGGCTTTAGCCTTTAACTACCTTCTGGATACTGGGTTCACCGTAGAGCTGGGTGAGCTCATGGTTCATTATTCGCCGCCACACACCGTCTTCTTGCACACCGCCAAAGATGGTCCTAAGCACCCTTCTCTCGAATACTCCGAGTGCTTGCAAGTCCTTCTCAAGCATTGTTCATGTTTCATGTCCGTAGAAGACAACCGGTCGTATTAGCGTCTTGTACATGACACATTTGGTGCGGTGGCAAATCTTTTTCGACCGCAGTTTCTTCTGAAGCCCGTAGTAGACCCGACTTCCACAGATGATGCGCCTTCCACAGATGATGATGGTCTGGCATGCTCATGGCGCAGGTAGGTAAAACTAGTTAGATAATTGGAAATGTGATTAAAAATCGATAGGTTTTCTGAAACCCTAATTTTTTGAATCCAAGGGTCATATGTGACCCAGGACGTAATTCAGCTGTCAAAAATTGGTTTTAAGAGATAGAGCCTAGTTTTCTTCAGCAAAAAATGTTCAAAATTGGTTGTTCCATCCAGGAAAAATATTGAACTGGTTAGGATATGGGAACCAGGATGATCTAGAGCAGCGGTTCTCAACCTTTTTCTTGAGTGGTACCCCTTCGAACTTTTGCATTAATTAAGGTACCCTCTCATGAAAAAAGGCTTCTGCGTTTCTTGATAAAAGGATGTTGAGCCTCTTGTAGAAAGGCTTTTGAGCCTCTTGAATGGCGACTTTCGAGCCACTTAGAAGAGGGTTTCCTTTGCAACTTGAAAAGACGCTTCTGAGATTCTTGAAAAAAAGCTTACAAGCATCTTGAAAGAAGAATTCCGAGCTTCTTGAAGCGATGCTTTCTAACCAGTTGAAAGGAACCTTCCGAGCCTCTTGAAAGGAGCTTTCCGAGCCTTATGAAAGGAACCTTCCGAGCCTCTTGAAAAGAGCCTTCCGAGCTTTTTGAAAGAAGGCTTCAACCCTTTGAAAAGAAGCTCTGATCCTCTTAAAAGTAGGCAGCTGGGCCTCTTGAAAGGAGGCTTCGAACCTCTTGTAAGGAGGCTTACGAGCCTCTTGAAAGGAGGCTTCAAGCCTCTTGAAAGGAGGCTTCAAGCCTCTTGAAAAGAGGCTGAGCATCTTGAAAGAGACTTCTGAGCCTCTTGAAAGGAGGCATCTGAGCCTCTTGAAAGGAGACTTGAGCCTCTTGAAAGGACGCTTTCAGGCCTCTTGAAAGGAAACTCTGAGCCTCTTGAAAGGAGGCTTCCATGTCACTTGAAAGGAGGCTTCTGGAGCCTCTTGAAGGAGGCTTGAGGCCTCTTGAAAGGAGGCTTCTGAGCCTCTTGAAAGGAGGCTTCTGAGCCTCTTGAAAGGAGGCTTCTGAGCCTCTTGAAAGGAGGCTTCTGAGCCTCTTGAAAGGAGGCTTCCAGGCCTCTTGAAAGGAGGCTTCTGAGCCTCTTGAAAGGAGGCTTGAGCCTCTTGAAAGGAGGCCTGAGCCTCTTGAAAGGAGGCCTGAGCCTCTTGAAAGGAGGCTTCCCAGCCTCTTGAAAGAAGGCTTCTGAGCATCTTGAAAGGAGGCTTGAGCCACTTGAAAGGACGCTTCCAGGCCTCTTGAAAGGAGGCTTCCAGAGCCTCTTGAAAGGAGGGCTGAGCCTCTTGAAAGGAGGCTTCTGAGCCTCTTGAAAGGAGGCTTCTGAGCCTCTTGAAAGGAGGCTCTGAGCCTCTTGAAAGGAGGCTTCCAGGCCTCTTGAAAGGAGGCTTCTGAGCCTCTTGAAAGGAGGCTCTGAGCCTCTTGAAAGGAGGCTTCCAGGCCTCTTAAAGGGAGGCTTCCGAGCCTCTTGAAAGGAGGCTTCTGAGCCTCTTGAAAGGACGCTTCCGAGCCTCTTGAAAGGAGGCTTCCGAGCCTCTTGAAAGGAGGCTTCCGAGCCTCTTGAAAGGAGGCTTCCGAGCCTCTTGAAAGGAGGCTTCCGAGCCTCTTGAAAGGAGGCTTCCCGACTAGAAGGTCATATCAAAATTATATCAACCTATGTTATTATGTTATACTAAATTTTTATAACAAAATTTGTTAGAAACATGGTGCAGGATGTTGTTAAAATAACTAAATTTCTATCAAAAACTGCACTACTGGAAACAAAAAACTATCAAATTTTGTTACAATTTTATCATAAAAATAACATATTCTGTTAGAAATTTATAACAGAATCAGATACAAAATATATTGTTTCTGTGCAGTTGGAATTTTTACAGGTCGTGATAGGTCTCCAGATTGTGATCAACAATCATAATTTTTGTTTTGTTTTTGTCTTAACAAAAATATTTTTCGAGAACATGAAATTAACAACATAACAAATAAGGCAACCTTCTCAAATTATATCAGCGTTGTGATACCTATATGGCTGGGAGACTTTGCTACATCTATTTTAATTGCCTACTATTGGGCAATTCGGTGTTAAGCATTTTTCAAATCATATTATGATATAATCCTGTTACAACATTTGAAAGATAATGGCTACTGAGAACAAAATTGTATCAAAATAAGTTATAAATATCACAATATGTTAAAATTGTGTTCAATTTTTGTTATGCTCTTCTAGTCGGGTTCCAAGCCTCTTGAAAGGAGGCTTCCGAGCCTCTTGAAAAGAGCCTTCCGAGCCTCTTGAAAGGAGGCTCGAGCCTCTTGAAAGGAGGCTTCTGAGCCTCTTGAAAGGAGGCTTCTGAGCCTCTTGAAAGGAGGCTTCGAGCCTCTTGAAAGGAGGCTTCAGAGCCTCTTGAAAGGAGGCTGAGGCCTCTTGAAAGGAGGCTTGAGCCTCTTGAAAGGAGGCTTCTGAGGCCTCTTGAAAGGAGGCTTCTGAGCCTCTTGAAAGGAGGCTTCCAGGCCTCTTGAAAGGAGGCTTCGAACCTCTTGAAAGGAGGCTTTCAGGCCTCTTGAAAGGAGGCTTCTGAGCCTCTTGAAAGGAGGCTTCTGAGCCTCTTGAAAGGAGGCTTCCAGGCCTCTTGAAAGGAGGCTTGAGAGCCTCTTGAAAGGAGGCTTCTGAGCCTATTGAAAGGAGGCCTCTGAGCCACTTGAAAGGACGATACTGAGACTCTTGAAAGGAGGCTTCCAGCCACTTGAAAGGACGCTTCCAGGCCTCTTGAAAGGAGGCTTCTGAGCCTCTTGAAAGAAGGCTTCCAAGCCTCTTGAAAGGAGGCTTCTGAGCCTCTTGAAAGGAAGCCTGAGCCACTTGAAAGGACGCTTCTGAGCCTCTTGAAAGGAGGTGTCCGGGCCACTTGAAAGTACGCTTACGGGCCTCTTGAAAGAAGGCTTCCAAGCCTCTTGAAAGGAGGCTTCCAAGCCTCTTGAAAGGAGGCTTCCGAGCCTCTTGAAAGGAAGCCTGAGCCTCTTGAAAGGAGGCTTGAGCCTCTTGAAAGGAGGCTTCCAAGCCTCTTGAAAGGAGGCTTCAAGCCTCTTGAAAGGAGGCTTCCAAGCCTCTTGAAAGGAGGCTTCCAAGCCTCTTGAAAGGAGGCTTCCAAGCCTCTTGAAAGGAAGCCTGAGCCTCTTGAAAGGAAGCTTCCAGGCCTCTTGAAAGGAGGCTTCCAGGCCTCTTGAAAGGAGGCCTGGGCCTCTTGAAAGGAGGCTGTGAGCCTCTTGAAAGGAGGCTTCAGGCCTCTTGAAAGGAGGCTGAGCCTCTTGAAGGAGGCTGAGCCTCTTGAAAGGAGGCTTCCGAGCCTCTTGAAGGAGGCTTCCGAGCCTCTTGAAAGAAGGCTTCCGTGTCTCTTGAAAGGAGGCTTCCGAGCCTCTTGAAAGGAGGCTTCCGAGTGTCGTAGATGTTCAACGAATTCTGTAGTATGTCGACAAAAGTATAACGAAGTCCTGTCGAGCTATTCCAACTCATAAAAATAGGAAGGACATCGTAGATCTTTCCGTTGATCGATGTGGATATTTAAAAATAAACTCAGTTTGGAGTGTCTTAGATGTTCAACTAATTCTGTAATGTGCCTATAAAAGTGTAATGAAGTCTCGTGGAGTTTTGTGGATTAACTTTTATGTGAGTGACGAGGTACCCGGGTACCCATTCTGATATTGAAAGTTCAATAGCTGTTTGTAGATAAGTTCAAATACTATGAAATTTTCTGACATCTCGTAGAATGTTGAGACGAAGCGATGGGCAAAGTTTGAGGTCCAGGTTGCGATTAGAGCGCTTATTAGGGGTCGAAAACTATTTATACCCCTTAAACGGGTGACGGGGTACCCGGGTACCCAATCATATAACAGAGGGCCTGTATATTTATATGAGTATTTGATTATATGAATCTTTGCGTATGTCACTGGGACAAAGGCTGCTCAAGTGCATGTACATATTTTTTGAGGTGTGTGTGTTTTAGAGGCCACCGGGTGGCTACCTGGAATATGCGAAACATCCGTAAAAATGGAATTACGAATGTTCCGGATCTTCCAGGGGACCACCCAGTGGACACAATGGTCCGTATGTAGGTCGAAGCATCAATTCCATACTCAGGGTTCGGCAGAAAATGGTTCTAAAAAATCCCGTCGCTGTACGATGGAATTTACGAATTGACCATTTTTACGGATGTTCCGGATCTTCCAGGGGACCACCCAGTGGACACAATGGTCCGTATGTAGGTCAAAGCATCGATTCCATACTCAGGGTTCGGCAGAAAATGGTTCTAAAAAAATCCCGTCGCTTTACGATGGAATTTACGAATTGACCATTTTTACGGATGTTCCGGATCTTCCAGGGGACCACCCAGTGGACACAATGGTCCGTATGTAGGTCGAAGCATCAATTCCATACTCAGGGTTCAGCAAAAAAAAACTTTTAAAAAAGTCCCGTCGCTGCACGATGGAATTTACGAATTGACCATTTTCACGGACGTTCCGGATCTTCCAGGGGACCACCCAGTGGACACAATGGTCCGTATGTATGTCAAAGCATCAATTCCATACTCAGGGTTCAGCAAAAAAACCTTCTAAAAAAGTCCCGTCGCTGAACGATGGAATTTACGAATTGACCATTTTTACGGATGTTCCGGATCTTCCAGGGGACCACCCAGTGGACACAATGGTCCGTATGTAGGTCAAAGCATCGATTCCATACTCAGGGTTCGGCAGAAAATGGTTCTAAAAAAATCCCGTCGCTTTACGATGGAATTTACGAATTGACAATTTTTACGGGTGTTCCGGAACTTCCAGGGGACCACCCGGTGGCCTCTGAATTCACACAGTTCTCTGAAACCACACTCACACACAAGCACATACATAGACACAGCGATATACACCAACATACACACATACAAACACCCACAGACACATAAATGCCCATTGTAAGGCGGTTGGGTACCGGGGTACCCCGTCACCCGTTTACGGTGGGAAAATCGTCACTCACATAAGGGTTAAAAAACACACAAATAAAGTTGAAAAAACTCAATTCACCGAGTAGTGATACTGCCTTTCTCGCATTTAGCCACGACACCAACCTTATATGGTGCTAATATGGGTCGATGTACCATTTTCTTTATAACTTTTAAGTGCAACGGTCGATCGTTATGAAATTCAATAGTGATCAACTAGAGTTTGTCGCCCGTCGAATGCAACTTGTTGAGAGGAAATCGGGTAAAGATTACTATACGAAAAGTTGGCTAATGTTTTTCGGTTCTCGTGTGCACACACACATACATACACACGGACAGACAGACATTTGTTTAGCTTGATGAGCTGAGTCGATTGGTATATAACACTATGGGTCTACGAGGCTTCTATAAAAAGTTCGTTTGATAGCCTTTCGGTACAACTTTGTTGTACGACATAGGCAAAAAAGTACCTTGGAGCTATTTTAACTCATAATAGTAGTTTGTGCAACAAGTTGCAAAAAGATGATTTTTTCAGCACGAGTTGTACGTTTATCCAACGAGGCTTGCCGAGTTGGATAAATACTACGAGTGCAGAAAAAATCGAGTTTTGCAACGAGTTGCACACGCTATTTTTTGCAATGACGAAAAATGAACTTTAATTTGATGAATCTGTACCAAAATTGTACAGTCTAATTTACTCCACATGATTATTCTTGCCAATAAAATATGTTGCTGCGGAGAAAAATCAGATTCCATGTTACCGTGCCACATTGCATAGTTCGATAAGCCGTGAAGCGATAGATGTACTTTCCTTTGGAAATTTTTGATGTGATGTCCACTAAACTATTTAATTTCTTACAGGGTGCATAGACTACACTATTTGAGCACTTACCCAAGCTAATTCAGCGTAATGTAGTCATGTAACTTCTGTTCTGATGTTGGTTTTTCATTATAGCACCCAAATGCGTGTTATAATGAATATTATGCAACCCATTTGAGTTGCATAATGTTCATTAAAGCACCCATTTCGTTGGTATGGAAAAGTAGGCTGTTTTATCACTCAAAGACGAACTATAAACCAGATATTATGATCAGGAATTGCAAAAAAATAGTTTGGATATCGTAGATCTTCTTGTTGATCAATTGGAATATTAAGATCTGTTATTAAGCACAGTTTGGAGTATCGTGGATGTTGCTTCAACTGTGCTTAATAACAGATCTTAATATTCAAATTGATCAACAAGAAGATCTACGATATCCAAACTATTTTTATGAGTTAGAATAGCTCCACGGGACTTTTTTTTACTTTATTTGTGTGTTTTTTAATCCACAACACTCCACGAGACTTCATTACACTTTTATAGGCACATTACAGAATTAGTTGAACATCTACGACACTCCAAACTGAGTTTATTTTTAAATATCCACATCGATCAACGAAAAGACCTACGATGTCCTTCCTATTTTTATGAGTTGGAATAGCTCAACAGGACTTCGTTATACCTTTATCGACATATTACAGAGTTCATTGAACATCTACGACACTCCAAATTGTCCTTGAGTTCAGATCTTATTATTTTAATCGATCAACAATAAGATCTACGATGATCTAACATGATTTTACCTCCACAAAAATTTGTATGTTGCAAAAACATCTAGGGAAGATTCATAAAGTATTATTCTTCTTCTCCTATGACTCTAAATTCTCACTGAAACTTGGCCTACTTTTCATCTTATCAATTAGCATTTCCTTAGTTATTAATTGAAAGGTTTTCTTTGCCTGCTATTGCATGATTATTTATCTTGGCGGACTGTCATGGAATCCATTGGTGCTTCAAGTACTTAAAGAAATGGTAGACATATCGTAAATCGTAATTGATCATATAGCACCCCATGCTCAAAACTCAATTGCAGTTCTTTTTGAGAATACTGTAATATGTATAAGATTTATAATATGTATAATACGTATAAAGCAAGTAAGTATGAGAGTGCCAACGCAACGTGATCATTATAACACGTTTTGCGTAGGTACGTCCTGTGTATTGATGTCCATTGTAGCTATTCCAACTAACAAGCAAATTTGGGAACCTGCGCATCACTCTTTTGCTCTTGTAGAGCTTTAAGATCCAGACTCAAGAATATTCTGGAGTTCCGTAATTGTTCTGGGAATACTGTGATTTTTATATAATGATGTAATGATGTTCCATGATGCTTCTCCAACTAACAAACAATATCTGAACTCAAGAACCCGAGCAGCACAAGTCAGACGAAAATTGTTGCAGCAACCTGATTGTGACTAAATCCGGTCACATATGAGTAGCAGTAACCTATGTGGAATATGTGTGCTGCTAGGGAATGGTTTGGGGCACCGTTGATGTTCTGGTAACACTGCGATTTAACAAAAATAGTTCAACTATGACTCAAGTAGCATTTCCAACTTCAAATTAGGATTGTGACCCCATATAACGCTTTGTTCTCTATGTAGATACTCAAGATCTCAACTCAATGATGGTTTGGAAGGATGGAAAAAAAATTTCCCCCATATTTCTCCTTTTTCATGGTTTGCATCCGTTTTTGAAGCAGTATGTCCAAAATTTATGTTGAAATAAAGTGAAACATTCGTATCGAATCGTTTAATAGCAATGCATACGGGTGTCCCACCTTGCAGTAATGTTATCATTTTGATCCACAATAACACAAATCTTCTTATGCGTGCCGCCACCATAGAGGAAAAAACTTTAGTACTCAAATCGTTGCTGTAACATGCGGGTACCCCATGATGCAGAATTGTGATTTATTTTGATTCACAATAACACAATTCTTCGTACGGACGTTCCACAAACGCAGAGGAAGAAACTCTTGAACGCGATTCAGTAGCAATGCATTCCGGCGTCTCACCATGCAGTAATGTTCCTTCCGAGCCTCAATCGTCGGCATAGTATCTCAAAGGTCATTCTGCAGAAATTCAAAATTCAAATTCTTCAGAAAATCGACAAAAATTCTCGGAAAATAAAGGCCATGAACTTTCAAAGACAGACCAAATATCCGCTTCATGATCAACTCGTCTATCAACTTTGATTTCATTTTATTTGCAATAGTTTAATTACTGATAACTAGCGCTATATATCACGAGCTGTCCGACCAGCTGAATTATGGTAACCTACCGAAAAAACGGGTTCGTATCAAACGATTGGACAAATACTGCTTAGTCACGGCATTTTTCAATCGTGCATCAATCGTGATGTATGAAAAAATATCATCGTCTCAGGAGAATACGCGAAACGACTAAAGTGTTGCGAAGGAAGGATTTACAGCATGATAACGTTTGATCAACAGGCCGACCGACATTCATTTTTGTTGAAAACATCTGGTCAAGCCGCAAATGTGAAGTATTACGACACACCTAGTTTCGATACGATCTGGATCCACTTGAACTGGCGCAGCATCCGTGTGCCTAAGTCAGTTGGATCAACTGCAACAACTAGAGCGAGCTCGTGTTGGTCTAGAGCGACAACGAGGTGATTTGGATGGGGAGGCAGAAGATCAGTGACAAGGCACTTGGCAAGAAAATGGAGAAACATCGCGGCAGTAGTTCATCTGAAGGAGCGAAATGAAACGATTATGTCTACGTCAAACAACCGCACACTTAACGGCGCAGCAGGAAAACTTCGGTAGATTGGGCACGGGTAGAGTTAGTACCTGCAGCACTTATCCGAGGTTTCATTTCAGTAACGCGTTGTTTATTCAAGGGAGTGAACTCTTCGGCTATGAACAACGTGAAAGCTAATTGATTTGTAAATGATTTAACTCCGTTGAAACCTCTATCCATACCGCGGGTAGAACTGCAATGATCGGAGCAAGGTTCATGGAATCGAACAAGAAACAAAGTTGATAGTGTTCTAGCAGTGGACTGTCTGACCACCTACTAACAATACCATGGATATAAGGCGTTTCGTCGTCCAACAAGGAATCCTGAAATCCTTCTACAGCGACTACGGGACCAAAATATTACCCAGTCAACGCAAGATCGTATATGATGTCTCATAAGATGCTAAAGTGGAGGCCATATATGTACATACAATATGTATGTATATCGCCTCCACTTTAGCATCTTATGTTGCATCATATACGATTTTGTGTTGACTGGGTAGGAGTAAGTAATTTGCTGATGAAATGGGTTCGGGGGTTTCATGAAGACTGCACGGCGGCGTTCACCAACGCAGTAACCAATTGGGAATACAATCACGTTCGGTGCCGGATGCAGATCATGATATCGCTTGGTGCGATTCCTTATGACAGCTATGGCATCAATTGCAGATCATCCTCATCAACTGAAGCAAACTGGTTTCCGTAGAGCAAAAGGCGCCCAGTCATGTTCTGATTTATATTAAGAGCGGAGTGCATCTTATAACTTTGATGGAAACGACCGGCGGAAGTTGAAGGGGCAGTTGGTGCCCTTCGCAGTTCTTGGTGGGTTTTTTTTTCGACTATAGCAAGTCACAGTATGTGGTTGGAGTTGGTCCAGCCTTAAGAACTTGTAAACCTTATGTTAGCCGTCGAATAGGAGAAGCGGTTGGCTCAGAGGTCGGTTTATGGACGTGACCAAGACGGTAGACTAAGCGGCAGACAGATAAGTTTGGTTCGGATTGTGAGGGTGAGATATATTAGAAAATGGGTAATCTACTTCCAGCGTGCATTGATGACAGATATGCAAATATCATCCGTATAACGGTTCAGTTGCCAACATTGGCTACTGAATAGCAGGCCATGACTTTGCCTCTTTCCTTGTCGGGCAACGAACGGAGTTGCACGTTTGATAAGACAGCACACTAGTGATCACACCAACGGATAGCTCGTTCGGCGGAATTGAGCCACACATTTGGTGATCCTGCCAGGTTGTTCCTGATTGGAAATTATTGTTTTGTATGTATCCTGTGGGCGTGATTGGGACATTTTTTCTTCGGTTTCGACTTGTTATGTCGAGCGTGAGGGAAAAGCGCCGGAATAAATGATTCGTTTTCGACTAGTAATGTCGCAGACGCTCTGGAAGATCGTTGGATTAAATGATTTGGTCATCGCTTCCGACTAGTAATGTCAAACATGCTCTGGAAAAGCGTCGGATTGAATGATTTTCTCATCGGTTTCGACTTGTGATGTCGAATACGCTCTATGAAATCGTCGGAATAAATGATTTTCTCATCGGCTTAGACTTGTAGTGTCGAAGACGCTCTGTAAGAGCGTCGGATTGAATGATTTTTCTATCGTTTTCGACACGTGATGTCGAAAACGCTCTGATGGGCGTCGTATTTGATGATGTGCTCATCGGTTTCGACTTGGGATGTTGAAAACGCTCTGGAAAAGTGTCGGATTGAATGATTTGTGTTCTCATCGGATTCGACTACTAATGTCGAAAACGCTTTGGGGCCGTCCACAAAGTACGTCACGCCTCTAGGGGGACGGGGGGTTCAGAGCAGCGTGACGATCCATACAAAAAGTTTAGAGGTTTATTACAAAAAGTGTGACGAAGGGGGGAGGGTGGGTCGAAAATCGCCGATTTTTGCGTGACGTACTTTATGGATCTTCCCTTTGAAGAGCGTCGGATTGAATGATTTGGTCATCGGTTTCGACTTGTGATGTCTTAGGGCCAATTTCTTTACCTCCGCTTAACTCTTAAGCGGTGCTTACCCATACGCTCGAACCGGGTTTAAGCACTAAGCGGAGATGAAAAAATCGGCCCTTAGACGCTCTCGAAGACCGTCGGAATGAATGATTTGCTCATCGGTTTCGACTTGTAGTGTCGAAGAAGCTCTTCAAGATCGTCGGATTGAATGATGTTTCCATCGGTTTCGACATGTGATGTCGAGAACGCTCTGAAGGGCGTCGGCTTGAATGATTTGCTCATCGGTTTTGGTTTGTGATGAAGATGAAGATTTGGTGGAGACCTTGGAAAAGTGGCTCTCTGGAATAACGCCAGCATAAATGATTTTTTTTTCTCATCGGTTTCGATATGTGATCTCGAAGCTGCTGTGGTAGAGCGATGGATTGAATGATTCGCCCATCAGTTTTGGCTTGTGACGTCGAAGACGCTCTGAAAGAGCGCCGAAGCAAATGATTTGTTTTCTCCTCGGTTTGCACTTGTAATGTCGAAGGTACCAGATTGAATGATTTGTTATTTTATCCTATTTATTGAACGGCTACTCAGTCTTACAATTTTCACAACGAGTTTATTATTTACCCGACGTTTCGATACGGGAAAAGGAACGTCGGGTAAATAATAAACTCGTCGTGAAAATTGTAAGACTGAGTAGTCGTTCAATAAATAGAATTAAACATACAGTCGATCCATCACCGGTAAGTTATTTTTATCTGTTTCGAGTTAACATGATTTGTTTTCGGAATAAATGATTTCTCGCTTAACTTTTCAAAAGGACCTAAGTAACATTTTTTTCATGAATTAATTTGAGTGCTGCAATCAAAAACTTTCATGCTGTTCTGTTGATTGCTCTATTCAAATTAATTCATGAAAAAAATGTTACTTATGTCCTTTTGAAAAATTAAGCGAGATTTGTTTTCTCATCGGTTTTCTGCTTGTGTTGTCAAAGGTGCTCTTGAAGAGAATCGGATTGTTGCAGCTTTCGATGGTAAAGGTTGTGTACAAGAGGGGCGGATTGTTCGCGTCAAAGGAACGTTAATGCGGTGGTCCAGCAGAACGCAACGATTCAAATTTGAATTAGGATGTATTTGAAAATGGGAATTGAGTACGGATATTGGATACTGGATTGTAAAATTAGACTTGCATGTAGTTTAAAAAAATTAGATGTAAATATTTGTTTATGAAAATCTCAAATCAATGTTTTTTTTTCACTTTTTTAGTGGAGAAGAAGGGAATGCGATGATGACTTTTCCTCTTCCTCGTCGGGAAACGAACGGAGTTGCATGTTCGATAAGACAGCACACTAGTGATCACACCAACGGATCGGCGGAATTGGGCCACACACGAACGTTGAACGGACTGGCGAGCTGCGGTGAAGTTAGCACCCCTGAATCTTTGGATATCTGGTCAGTTCGGTACTACCCGGGCGGAAGATTGTTGCGGGACCGTCACGTCAGTTACCGGTATGATTATTAGACAATGCATAAACGTCTATCAGCGAGCATAGACGTCAGGAAAACAGCGTGGTCAACATGCAGCAAAGATGTGTGACTCTGAAGAAAAGCAAATTCGTTTGTAACTGTATGGCCAATAGTACTCAGTAAGCGGTAATCCATAGTTATGCATTTTATGTAAATATAAAGAAACTGAATATAGAACAATTTCTAAGTTCCTATGTTTTAAGTTTTCTGCCATTCTTTGGTGAATTGGAATCCATGTTTTATTTAGTCGCTGTGAACACAGTGTGGAAGACATTCATTATGACGAAAATATTCACTGGCCAATATTTCGATGGCTTCCCTTCATATGTAGTGATCCTGTGAATCTGTAATTAAGGAACCTTATACTATCGGTCATCGTTCTGATCTTGGTTTTAGCTTTTCCTTAAAATACCGGAATATGCTTTAGTGCCAGCATGAGTGTAATTGACAATGGATATACCTCACTGTGATTAAAAATATCACCAGTATCGTAACCCGAAGCCAAGAAAGTACCGCCGAAATGTTCTGTTCCGCAAACTTGTTTAGCAATGCAAATATGGCAACACCATCCACAAAACGTCTTATTTTCTCTCCGAGCGACCACATTGTCGAACGAAGAAGTTATGCCAACACACGCGAGTTGATCAACACGTAATTTGTGGAAATTTATTGCGAAAAAACATTGCCCCACTTCGTACACATAGGCCCACACTCCGGTGAGGGTCAAGCCTAAACGGTGAACACATTCCGCACTATGTGTGATCATCCACCTGAGAGGCGAACAGTGAGGGGGAAAGGCCAGTTTTATTGCTCCATTTTGAAACGAGCCGGTCCCCGGAAGGACGAAGACGGCGCTAGCCGAACGTCGAACACAGGAATGCCGCTTATCGGGAACTGTGTGCCTCAGCGCCCGCCAGCACGGTGAATAATGGCCCCTTTCAAGTGGGGCAAAAGGGAATTAGGCGGTAAATAAATTGCGAAATAACTTGGGATGGTTTGGGCAATTGTGTGGAAAGAGTGAACGGAATTCGGGGAGATGACAGACTTCGCAGCGGATTCTTCATCGTTGGAATGTGTGAGGTGCGTTTTGAAAAACACTTGACAGGATATTTCTAGTACGAATTGATAAAGCTATGGTAAAGATGTTGAAGAGGTTTTCAGTCCTCACCTAGTTTACCTCTAGCTAAAAAGAAAAAAAGAATAAAACAAATACTTTTCAATGACTGTCGGATTCTGTCGAATTCCAGTGTAAAATATTGAGAGCCAGAAGGGAGTTGCTGGTCCATTGTTTGGTACAAATAATAGAAATCGAACACAAGAAAGGCAAACATCAGAATGCAATATCAAACAGTGACTCATATTTTTCTATAAATTTTTCATCGCAATGTGTCCATGCAAAAAAAAATCGAGTGTAAATAAGATGAAAGGTCATGGTTGGAATCCGTTGGTTAATTTCCCCTGATTTTTTAGGATATTACCGGATATATATGCAAGAATATTCGGGAAAAATCTACCAAATTTCTCTAAATTCCAAAATCTTCTAAACTTTCCAGGATATTTCTTTCGATGGAACTTTGATTTTTTTTTGTGAAATCATTCAATGATAATGATAATTCGTCAGTTCTTTTTTCTAGGGTAATCTCTAGTTTTTTTGCTTTACAATACCTAGTGATGATATTTTTCATCTTGAATTTTTTTTTTTCGATTATAGCTGCTAAGCGAAATTGTTAACCAAAAAGCAACCACAGTACTGTCAAAATTGTTGCTTCTAGTATTAATTTTGCATGTTACGGTAACGTCTATCTACTTACGGGAATGAACAAAACCGCTCTACAACACCAAATCGTTAGTACTTTTCCATCATCGTCCTCGTTCATCTCATAGCAACGTTTTATGCGCATTGCCGATTGCTACGATTGTCATTCATTACCACAATAATACGCGTGCTATTACACGAGGGACTTTCTCCCCATGGGATTTTATTACAAAAACGTTTAACATCAATCTAATTGTCGTTCGATCGCAGTAAGCGTGGCTCCGATTACCACCAGCAACCACGCTCACGACCTGTTCTACTTCGATGGAGACGAAGGGTACTTGTGAGGGTGGTCTTTAACTTTCTCTGCATCATTCATACATCTAAAACACTTGAACGGAATTCAGGACGTTCTCCAATTTAGATTAAAACCTTAAAACTGACATTGTGCTAGTCCTTCGCCCAACATCGCCATTTCGAACCTCCCTGATGGTGCTCATCGATCTCGCATGTAATTCCATTATCTACTCGTTAAAACAAAACAAGTCCCTTTTTCCTGCGCCTTCGCCGTTCGCCGCAACTACCCGTTCTCCAAATCAATTGCAAACTATAACTGAGGCTATAATGCGACTGTCGTGCAGTATGTATGTCATCATCGCCCTGTCATTCGGGATGACATTATTGAATCCCGTTGTGTGTTGGTGTCTCTGGATGCGTCATCCGGTGCAACGAAAGTTACTCCTCCTGGAGCGGATATCTGCAGATTCTCGCACACGTATGAATGCCGGGCAGAGGCGGTCCGCTCCATATAGGTTACAAGCAGCAGCAGAAGCAGTAAGCTTGTTATCCGTTTTCTCAGCTGCTGCAGTCGAATTCCCCAGCGCGTCCATAGGATGCAAGTTCTACATTGTTGGTGTGTGCAGCGTGTGCCAGAAGAGCATTGTCCGTGGCTGGACCAACTAACAACGGAGCACATAAATACACATCTTCTTGTTCATGACAGGACGTGCCGTTGTTGAACAGTCGTCGTCGTCGTCGTCGACCACGACGTAGGTGCGAAGGACCTAGTTGGGCGGGACAGGTCCCTGACGACACGCTTGTTTCCGCCATCTCCATTATGTGTGAAGATGATGGCGACGCTGACGGTTGCGTCTTCGCTGGATTACGTGCGATTGTATCACTAAGGGAAATAACCTGCAGAAGATTATCGGTTTGAATCCGATTTAAATTCGCAGGTATCCAGCCGTGAGGATATTATGTTATTATCGGCATCGAATGTTCAGTTCATACTCCCTACATAACTTGATAGTGAGGAGATTTGACATTGTATAGAAACTCTGCCATCTAAAATCTGAATAATGCTCATCTTTGAGTTACGGGTTTAATTTGTTCGTTTTGTTGTATAGAATGAACATTTATCAAAATAACTGGTTTCCGTCTGATTCAAGCTGTAATTCTATATGAACAAATCGGATTGAGATTTGAGTATTACGTCTTCTAAAATTAACACGAAATAATAGAATGAAAACAATATCAATAGCGATATTTGGTAAAGTTTCAGTACATAACCCTAGTTATTTCCCAATATATAAATATATATATATATATATATATATATATATATATATATATATATATATATATATATTTATATATATATATATATATATATATATATATATATATATATATATATATATATATATATATATATATATATATATATATATATATATATATATATATATACATATATATATATATCCAGTATTTTGCGCTCGGTAATGGCGGCCAAGTGAGTGCCTTTTGACATTCAAGAGGTAGAAAATATTTACATATTTTAATCAATGTAGGCGTTGAATTCTAGAAAAATATTGGCACTCATCAGCTTGTTCTGGAACGTCAAAATATGCTCTATTGATTTTTCTTTTCGTTACAAATATTTATGTATAACCATAACTTCTGATTTCAGCCGCGAAGATTTCCTGGGAATACACATAAGGTGATTGATTCGCTTTTAGGACGACCTGGCGAATACTCAGACGGATTAGATGGATGGTCGCGGACTCCGGACTCCAGGACGTCAGGATGAGTTTGACGGACATTAAATTTGATTTCAATTGATCGGGTTTTATTTCATTTGAACGGGCTTGTACGGATTCAATGATTGCAGATTCTTTTCCAAAACTCATTATTGAGTTGGCAGAGAACAATTGAAAAGCTGTATGTATACTTACAACTAAGAAAACTCGTCCGCCCAAAAATAATTGCCATATGCTCTGATAGTACAGTAGTATGTCAAAGCCCATAAGTTCACCTGTGTCTGCGTTTAACAAGTCCGTTGAAAGCAACTTTTCGAATTCATATCAATATTAGTCAAGCTTGCCAAAAGATTATAATGTCCGGTCCGTTTGACTATCTGCCAAGCTGAGTTTTTGTAATAGTAATGAGTTTGTGTAATACATCGTGCCATGGCGAGCAACTGTTACTGTTCAATATATTTTAGCCTTGGCCTTATACAAAAAAAATGGTAATGTGCTTTGGTTAATTTACTACACATATAATTATGTCACTATAGAATAATAAACATACATATAAAAACTACAATGAAAAAAATATTTTTGATAGAGAGAGCATTAACAACAAAACATGCGAATTGGATTCTGGACTACACAGAAAAAGTTTGTCCAACCATATCTACAGACACAATTAGTTTATTTTTAGGTTTTTTATAGTGAGCTCATATAAAACTCTTCGTATCTTAAATCAGAAGTACGAATCACAATCAAACTTCTTTTCAGAAACACGAATTCCAACGATTCATACAAAGTAGATTAGATGTGATTGCGTCTAGCAGGTTTAACATTGCAAAGTGGTGTGTTGTGATTTTCATATTCTTCAGCCAAAAATTAAAGATGAATATTTGAAATTAGGATTAAATTGCAGCGAAAGAAAAGATTAAACAAATAACTTTTTTTTTGACGTTTGTTGGTTCAAAGCAGAGCTGATGAGTGCCAATATTTTTTCATAAAATCGTACCCTACATTGATTATAAAACGTAAATATTTTCTACCTTCTGAATGTCACTAGGCAATCACTTGGCCGCCATTATCGTGCGCAAAATACTGGATATATATATATATATATATATATATATATATATATTTTGTATTCCCGAAATAAAATGTTAAAATCGGGGTATCGAAAGTTGTGAAACATTTTGAGATATTCCTATGAAATGCAAGTTATTTCAAGGTTCGATGATCTCACGTTCTAAGCTCTTAGATGTTGACTAATTATATGATAGTATATAATAAGAGATTATTTATATTTTCGAGATTTAATTTGGCCGTATTTCGCTTGGGAAACTCCCAGCCAGGGATGGGAAAAACCAATTTTTCGAAAAATCGGGAAAGATCAAACTCACCCTGTTGACTGTTGACAATTAGCTGATATTAGTAAAGAATAATGATTGAATGAAAATTCTGTGTTTATTATCGTATGAGTACAAAATTTGAAAAGTTGTCGCCGGCGACAACTCGCCTACTGTTTTCACGTGAAAAGTTTTCACATGAAAATTGCAATCATTATCGTCTGATAATGATTCAGCACAACACTGCTCCCAGCAAACCAGTAGTCGTATAAGGATGTAAGATTGAAATTATCTAAATACTAGCAGACTCGACGAACTTTGTTTCATCTAAAATTCATTTATTCTCCGATTAGTTCTCGAGTTATGCAAAAATGTGTGCTTAATTTGTATGGGAGCCCCCCTTTCTAGAAGGGGGAAGGGGTTTTGAACCACCGCAGAAACATATTATTCCTTCCAAAACCGCCACTTTCCAAATTTGGTTCCATTTGCTAGATTAATTCTCGAGATATGAAGAAATTGGTGTTTCATTTGTATGGGAGCCCCTTTTTCCATATGAGGGAGGGGTTTCGAACCATCTTAAGAACCTTTCCCGGCCTCAAAAACCTCTGCATACAAATTTTCACGCCAACCTGTTCGGTAGTTTCCGAGTCTATAAGGTTCAGACAGACAGTAATTCATTTTTATGTATATAGATTCAGAAGAAGTTGAAATCGTACAGAGTGCAATATGAAATCAATAAAATTGTATAAGATACCAAGTTGGGATTTTATTATGATCTTTATGAAGAACTTATACATGAGTTCATTTCTTAACATAAATAAAGTTATAAATAAGGGTATCCAGCTTTCCACGTTTGCCATAATGGCGGATGCTATAAAATTTTTGACGTAAACTGTTTCCCGACACTGAACTGAAATGTTTGTCTCAGTAAGCGTTGATGTCTTTCGTTACCTATGACATCCCAAAGTTTGTTATTTTCTGTCAACAAGAAAACTTGTTTAGGAAACCGTATCTTTGAAAAATGCTTCTGGTCGCCAAATATTTTCTAACATGTGTTTTATTTCAGATATAATTGAATTGTAATTGCAATAGATGCTTAGATAAAACCTGTCTCTTAAGGGCTGTGATGAGCCTCGGACTTTACTGGACCGCGATGTGGCCAAACACTGAATCTACTCATGACTGGCACATGTATATATCAACAAGATCTGTTCTGATACAGATTATACTGCAGCTCCGTAGATGCAGCAGTAACAACTCCATCCATAAGATCATCGGCTTCGTTTCATATTCTTTTTTTGTTAAAGGCAACATTCGAATATGCGTGTCAATAAAGTCGATGAAAAACTAAGGTGCCTGTGGTGTTTCATCAAGGGGAGTTTTCTGATTCACATTTAAATGCTCGTTGATACGGAATTAGATCGTTAACGTCAACGGTGAACGTCCGATCTAGAAATTATAACTCCAGCCATTTTTTGCTTGACAATAAGGAATTTTTGAATGTTAGAATAATTAAAAATATTCAAGGCTGGTAACCGAACCGTATGTAAACATCCGCAATCGTCGATTCAAATATTTTAAACATTTAAAACGCAAATGACAATAGTTTGAAGATGGTGCAACAATCGTTATGTATTTAAAAAGCAGTTCAAATATAACTACGAAACAGATTAGTTGAGTTTGTCTTTTGTTAAATCAGTTGCTGTAAACGAAAATAACCAAATACTTTTATTTCGAGAAATACGAAAGTGTTTAGTTTCAGATGTTTTTCCAAATCTATGAATTTGCAGTCCATTTGAAAAAGAATGGCAGGAAAGTCGATAGTATATTGATGAATCATCACTATGCAGTGGAATGCGATGTGATGATTTCGAAGCATCATGAAGAGGGAACCACATTCTTATTTCAGATGAATTCTCTATTTTACCATATACTAATCCTTGGTACTTTTTTCTTCATGCTCACATACCGAGCAACAGTACTTGAAACTTTGGTGTTACTGCACTTCACCATAGAATAGTTTATCGGTATAACTGGTTGTTGACTTTCGCAACATATAAAAAACATCAGAGAGCTTACAAACTTTATTATAATGACACTCCTTTTCTGAAAAGAAATAACTCATTAATTAAAATATAATCATTTTTTATTTTGAATGATAAAAATGAACCGCTTTGATCATGCGCAGACTTCTTGTTGACAGAAAATACCAAACTTTGGGCTGTCATTAGTAACGGAAGACATCATCGCTTACTGAGACGAAAATTTCAGTTCAGTGTCGGGAAACAGTTTACGTCAAAAATTTTATAGTATCCGCCATTGTGGGAATCCCAGATATCCGGTTCAAGCTTTAGTTAGCAGCGGTAGCTCTGCTCGACTTTCTACTCCCTGAGTAGTTAGTACGAATAAGGGCGTCCTTGTGAAGTCTTGTTATACCTAGGGATCCTATATTAAGAGATGGGCGAATACTTTTCCAGACGATTTAGCAACGCTGTTAATTTCGTAAACAAACGCTACCAACACTTGCCGTAGCGCAAAATGTTGTAGCTTGTATATGACTTTGCAATTGATGACACTTCTCGATTACGTTGTCCGTCCTCCAACCGCGCATTATCGCTAAAATAAAATTGCAGTACGAAAGAACAAACCGCAATGCATAAACTACACACTTAACTCATTTCACAGTATTCGGTAAATTTTACCGAAATCTCAACAGCAGAACTGTTCGGTAATTTTTTTTACAGATTTTTTGTAATTTTTTCCATTGCTCAACTGTCAAAATCACCGAAAATCAGTAAAATTATTTACCGAACAGTTCTGCTGTTGAGATTTCGGTAAAATTTTACCGAATTCGGTGATTTATTTTAAGTGTGTAGACTACTTTTACTTGCGAAGAAAAAACAAATTGTTTATTCGAAAAACTTTTTGTAAAATTTTTTTTCATTACAATCGTAATACCTCTCAATCTGCAACAATAACAATACGCATTTGGCTTAGAATTTGACATTTCTTAATGCTCAATTGGCTGAAGATGGCCGCTTTCGAAAATCTCTGAATGTAGGATCCCTAGTTCTACCTGTTATGATCAACTAGTACATCCCATTCCCTACACTTCAGAAGAAACCTTCCTTGCTTCAGAAGTGATTCCTTTTTGTAGTACTAGTCTTCATAACAAAAAGGGCACCATTATGGAGCATGAGATCTGATCAAATTATTCGTAGTACTACTTGATCAACACCCCCGGCTGGGTGAGGGATAGAGGATGAAACACACACACATTTACAAAAAAATGATCCGATTATTTTACAGATATAAATTCCCAAAAATGTCCATTACTATACAGCAAAACCATAATTGAAAAAATGAGCCGTTGATTTCAACTTAAAACTTTCGTAAACATTAGTACAGATACTTATAGTTAAACAAGAATGCAAAACTTGTTATACCTTTCGCACAGATTTCAAAAGTTTACCATGAAACGCGCTTCATAAAGTCATATTACAAGCCGCAGATAATAACTCGTAAGTATCTTTCAGAGTTGAATTTAATGTACGACAACACAGAAGCCAAATCTTTTATTACCGCTCCGTCGATATCAGAAGTTTCGGCAATAGACGCGAATACAAAACATGCTTACTACTTATCCAAGGAATTATTCGGCTCGAAGCAAGAAATATTGATTACAAATTCGAAATCATTTATACTTGTATTCCGCGCGCGAGACTCAACCTTTTGAGGACAACACAAAAAAAGTCATAAGACGAGTTTATACAATCCCATTGAATTCCACCACTTGGTGGTGGAATTCAATGGGATTGTATAAACTCGTCTTATGACAGGTGAAAACATTCCACTAGAAAGCTCAAAATAATTTTCTTAACAAAAAAAAGGTTCAAACTAACATTAATAAAATAAAATCCATCATCATCATCGAGACGAAAAAAATTGTCATGTATGTTAGCAACCCTATAACCAGAGACCGGTGGAGTTAAAAACTGTCGAATTGGCAACGTATGAAAATGCATGAAATCGCGAAAATAATATTGGCAGCACTTGAACTTTTGCTTGCTTCTTATGGATGCAAAAAGTAAACAAGTCGAATTGGATCCGCTTTTGACGGTTCGATTGGAAATAAGATGGCGTCTCCGTCTATCTCTTATTCTAGTATTTCTAATGTATGTATATAAAAGACTTATGCAACGCACAATTAAAAGTGCGGAGTTGTAACACGCTAAATGCCTATAGCGAGAAGAAAGTCTTAAAAAACTACATAAATATTCGAATCAAATTGCATAAAGGTTATAATGAATCATGTGTGAAGCAGTATAAAAACATTATAAATGAAGTCATATGGAATCAGATTAAGTTACAAACCATATTTTATAATGCATATACAGTTTCTCGTTCACAATGTATATGTTCTTGTGGCTTTTAAAATTGTTGAAGGACTAGCATCTCAGAGATCTTCGAATCGAAACTTGGTATGTCCGTAATTTCTAAATTTGTAAATGAAGAATAATTAGAAGAGAACTAAAAAAACGTTATAAGAATTTATCAAGGACCAGCAAAAGATATTATAGTTTCAAGATAAAGATTGTCGTTTCGGTTCCCTTTGTTCTGCTGCCCGAAACATGGTGGGTACCTAACTGTTAAATCGTATGTATTTTTCCTTCATTGACATTTAGCACTCTATCCTCGTGTCTTTTGTGACACCCACCTGGTCTTAACTGCCTGCAAAGATTCTGAAGTACAAGATAGTCCACTCTTCAATTGTCCATTCATGTCACTGGCAAACAACATTTTGTGAGAGCAGCGTCAGCTTATGGCGAAAAGTTGGACTATTACAGTAAAAAAGGTCAAGTCATCCATGACATTTTAATGTTATTGATCTGTCTGTCACTGATTAGAGTGCCCTTCGCTTTTCTATGCGGTTGGATATTTTTATTTACTCTAATCTTATTCGAATAAATATGAAACATGTCTGAAGTATTTGTTTGTTCATGTAACATTTACAGTGTACTAGTCGTTGCTATATGGATATCGCTAAATAGTATCATCGATAAAATGCCTGTCAAGGTACAATTAAGTGGTGGAATTTAATGGGATTGTACAAACTCGTCTTATGACAAGTGACGTTGAGTATGTTTTTATGTGTGTGAATCAAGTTACGGGAAATCAATGAGGCACAGGATATGCAATCGAACCATACATTTATTTTGGAGATTGAAATTGAGACGAAGGATGCTCTGCTCATGCAGTTCCTTTGATCTTTATTATTTTAATTGACTATATGAGTTATCGCAGAAACATCGCTCTCAATCCTATAATATTGTTCAACCAGCGATCGCTTTTTGTGTTAGTGTTATGCTGACTCATAGGATTCGTCTTTAAGGCTAGTACGCTGCTGATACGGAATGGGTTTACGGAAAATTTGATCAAATTACCAAAGTAAATTTGACAGCTGATCAAGCATGGGAGAAATGTCACCTTTTACGGAATAATGGTATGGAATATTTTTCCGTAAGGAAAAGTGACAGCTACATTTACTTTACCCAGCAGGAGCTATTAGCGTTAAGTTTATCTATTTTTTAGCTCCGTACTGCTTACGGAATTTCTGTTGTGGAATCGTTTCGTACCATTTCGTGTCTTATCTTTTTGCACAGTACTTTTCAGCAGCTTTATCGCTGACGCACCAATTACTAATGACCGGTGTTTAGCTGCAGAAACAATGTTGAAAAGATCGAGTCTAGCAGATTATTAAGAAAACGGGTTAGGGACAGAAGGTCGAAAGACAAAAGGTTGAAAGGACAAAAGGTCGGAAAACAAAACGTCGAAAGACAAATGGTCGAAGGGACAAATGGTCGAAAAGGACAAAAGGTCGAACGGGCAAAAGGTCGAGTGGACAGAACGTCGAACGGGATAAAAGGTTGAAAGGACAAAACGTGGAACGGGACAGAGGGTCGAAAGGGACATAAGTTTGAAATTGACAAGAAAGTGAAACGGAGAGAATCAAGTACCAGATGGATGTTTGAGTTTTCTAAATGTCACTTCGATCAAATACACTGGCGTGTATTATAAGCCGGTGTATTTTCAATGCGTGCGCCTGCGTGGCTGCGACGTGTACTATTTTGACAGATCGAAGTGACATTCAGAAAACCTAGATATTCATGTGTTATTGGCACTCATTGGATGAATTTTATTTAATTGTTAAAAATAGTGAAAAATAAAAGAGCATTTTTTGCCAATTGTATAGAACAACTCTGTCTCACGAAATACAAGCTTTATTCAATTCTTATGACCAATCTTTTTTATCTCTTTCAGAACTATCTAGATATTCATAATATTGTCTTACAGTAATTACTCCTCATTCTTCAACTTTGATTGATTAGATGAGTGCGTTATTTGTGCTTGAAGTTAAATGCATTTCATAAATTCTTTTGGAATACACCCAACTTGTTATCAACTTGTTTTTAATATTTTTTTTGTCCCTTTCGACCTTTTGTCCTTTTCGACCTTTTGTCCCTTTCGACCTTTTGCCCCGTTTGACCTTTTGTGCCTTTCGACATTTTCTCCATTCGATCTTCTGTCCCTTTCGACGTTTTGTCTTTTAGACCTTTTGTCATTTCGACCTTTCATCTTTTCGACCTTTGTCTTTCGACCTTTTGTCATAGATTCTAAGAAATAAAACACCGAATCCAGCATGTAAGACGTTTGATATCTACTACGATTTGTTCAGATTGTTATGGAAGCGACGATGCACCGCCACGCAATTCTACGATGTCATGGAACAGCGAAACAACTCACTTTATGGTTCATTTCACTCAAAGCCGCCATCGCGTGGAAGGAGCCAAAAATAAGTAATATTGCAAGAAAAATCCGGTGAGTATTTTGCCTTTACTGCCGTGTTAAATTTTAAACCACCACTAAGTTTCACCAACTCAAATTTATGTTATTTTTTCTCACCCGGGACTGTGATAGGAAACAACTCAAATTTGGCTTCTTCCACGGAAGAGCACACGTTGGGTCGATGAAGCTCCCTTTGTTTTTAATATCATTCATGAGTGAGAGTGAGAAAACTTCCTACTAGTGAGTTTAAAATTTGAACTTCGAACTCAAAGTTGAGTTTCTTAAACTTTTTTAGGTTCTTTATTTTTTCTGTGTAATTAAAACAACGGGTTGCTTTGATGAAATAGTTCGACCGCCATACGTTGGAGCGTTGAGGTTGCGTTCACCTGTTTTTGACAAGAGTCTATATTGTTAATATATTATATTTGCTGCCTGTAACAGTTGATAAAATTATGGGAATCAGGAAACTGTCACACTAGTAGCACATCCGTGAAGGAGATAGCTCGTGAAACGTTCTTCTATCAAACCACTGGATGTGTTGTCATGCTGTCGAAAAGAGATTACCTCATAAGGCAGCTTAGATAATCACTGCAGAAACAGATTTCTGGGCTTGGCTTGCAGAGATGTTTTCAATAGAATTCGGAACTAAAGATTCCGCAGACGGATTTGTGGGAGTTCAGTGGGTGCTACAACCAGACAGATTTCGATACGAATATCCACACTGTAGTAATGACACCATTTCCACTAAATACAAGACTGAAGCCGCCAATTTATTTGATTCATTAGAAACGGCTATGGAATGGGTCCGTAGTCGTCATAGCTAAGATTTTTCATCAAGATCTATGGGAGCAGAATTGCGGACGAGTTGATTCGTTACCAGACAGAATGCAGGTATTTTAGCATGAGTATAGACTGCATTTTACTAGACTGGACTAGATGAGTATAGCCTGGGCTACGAAACGGTGCGTTGACATCTGGGCAGGGACGGCAGACATGGCCCTGGTCCTCACAAGTTCCAATTCTCACGCTTCCACGGGTCTGCGCATGTAAATAGACCGCCAGTTAATGGTTGCGCACTTAGCCTGGTAGTGTAGCCTGGGCACTGTTGACCTTCTAACATCCCTAGTAACATTTTGGTTTTATGCTGGTTTTATAACACTCTTAAAGAGTAAATTATGGTCTTCAAGAGCGTTATAAAACTTTAAATGTTACTTGGGATCAGCTGGTGTTAGGAAGTGCGACCTGGAGACCTGTCTAGGATGTGATTCGCAGCCCTGGCAAGGCGCCATACCAAAAAAACAACAATCTATCCCAAACATGTATTTGAAAATACAGGACTGAACAATCGGCAAAGGACACAGCAATGTCAGAAATGGAAGCGGAAACTGGTTGGAAACTCGGTACTTGGAACGTTAGAACCCTGTTGGAACTTGCACTAATTGACGCCTTCCTTGCTCAAGAGCTGCAAAATGTGAAAGTGGAGGCTGCAGCACTCCAGGAGGTCTGATGGCGAGGAACAGGAGAATGGGAATTACGCGCCGCTGACGCTTACCTCATTTAAGTACCACATCTACTACTACAGTGGTGGCGTGAAGGCGGAGCATGGAATTGGTTTCGTAGCGCGTAGTAAGCAGCAGCGTCGAAGCAATAGATGGAGGCCGGTAAGTGATCGCGTCTGTGTGTTGAGATTTAGAGGTAAACTCCTCAACTACAGCTTGATCAATGCATACGCACCAACCAACGACAAACTCGATGATGTGAAGGACGAGTTTTACGGAGAATGCCCAAAACAAGACGTGAAATTCATCATCAGTGACGCAAACGCACAGGTCGGAAAGGAAGAGTTCTTTCGCCCAGTCATTGGAAAAGAGAGCCTCCATGCAACAGCAGCCTGAGACTAAAAAAACAATTTTGTCACAGCCAAAGGAATGGCTATCTGTAGCACCTATTTTGCACCCAAGAATATTCGAAAGGAGACAGCCAAATGCAATACGTGTTCTCAAATCTATCTTGTTTTCGTGGACGGTCGGCATTTCTCAGATCTCATAGAACATAGAACATAGAACTGCAGAAAATTTGAACCCATTGTGGCACGAGGCGGTCAATTCAACAGCCACAGAGGTACTTGGTACCACATAACTGAACTGAACAACTGAAAGGCTGGTTTGACGTGGAGCGCCCAAGAGCGACAGATGAGAAAAACCAGGCCAGGAGCAGCATGGTAGTGGCGGCTACACGCCAAAATAGTGAACCACGCAAAAATTAACCTCGAATCGATGACAGTGCGTGTGCCAAAAACCTTAAAGAGTATCAATTCCTCGCTTCGAGCTTCCATCAGCCTTGCTACTGCGGCATATTCTTTGCGAATCATGTCTGTGGAATTGTGCACGTTACAAAAGGTTTGTCTTGTAATCACGTCTATACAACACGTTTTGTTGGGGAAAGCGAAGTTATTTAAACACGTTCCAGATACCTGCTCTACTGGGCAACTTCATAGCTGCAATTATATTTTAAATAATACTTTAGGGATATACGGATGATTAATTTTACTCACAATCTATAATAAATTTTAATTCGAGCTCACATACTTTCATATAAAGTGGATTTTACGTACTAGATCCCCAAGTCAGTTGATAACCACTGCCAGCTTTACTGACATGCCGATCAATACACCGTCTAGATAAAACAAAAGAAAACATTTGGTACACAGTTTAATACATTATTTCTAATAACGGTTCACCCTACAGGTTCTAATTCAATCGCTGATTCTACAGTGTTGTGTTATTACAATTTTTTCAAAAATATTATAGAATAATTACGACGACTACTAGCTCAAACTCGCTTAAATTGATTTCCGTTCACTCTGCTCTATAGTCATCAACGAAAACGAACTACTCTGACGGCTCTTGTTATATATCTTCCCAAACAATCTTGCATTGTGCTTCTTGCCCCTCGGCCGTAGGTCATCAATAGATACGCGAGCGAGTGACCAGTTGTTTCACCACACTATCCGACTGATCGTTTCGCACAGTGGGTGCGACAACACGTTTGCTTCGCACGCCTGCCATTGGTACTACCAAAGGTTGAATCAAATTTTCAATATTTAACACAACTTTCGAACAATTTCATCGTACTATGAAAAAGCCTGCTTAGGCCCTACATCAGTATCAGGAACCCTACATCAATACACTGCTCTTGCAGACTCAGATCTTCTTATAATCGAACGTTCTTATAATCATCCCAACGATAAGAGAACCCTTTCAAAGGTGAGGAGGAGGCGACAGCAAAGAGTGCGGCAGGTGGAACGGTGCGAACCACTGCTAAGAAGGGTAGAACCCAGGAGAAGACGGCGCACCCGTCCAATGGCAGTGGCAAGCCCAAAGACAGAGGCGAGGCGATTATCGTCAAGACTGATGATAAAAGCTACGCTGAAGTCTTGAAGGCCATGAGAGTTAATGATAAACTCTCTGGCCTAGGAGGGGATGTCAACTCGGGGGGATTCTCGTCTTGAAGTGAGATACTGCTCAGAAAAGTTCTGAGTACAAAAAGTTGACGGAGGAGGTCCAGGGTGATATGGTTCAAGTAAGAGCCTTATGTCCAGTCTGAAGGCCATCAAGCTCGCACCTGTCAGGCTGCACCAAGGCGTCTGATCTGTACTCCGGGTACAGAAAACAGATACACTACCGGTGTCCTGGCCTGTCCGGTCTCTTGAAGGATCCATACACGCAGGTAACACAGCTAAACCTAAACCACTGCGAGGTGGCTCAACTGCTGCTACAACAGTCGGTTATCGAGTGTAAAGTTGATGTAGCCTTGCTATCCGATCCATACCGCATCCCTGCTGGAAACGACAGTTGGATTGCGGACAAGTCTCAGATGCTGGCCGTCTGAACTTGCGGGCGATATCTCATCCAGGAGATATTATCATCACCTGATGATGAGGGTTTCGTAATAGCAAAGGTAAACGGTGCTTACTTTTGTAGCTGCTACTGTCATCCCAGTGCAGTTTACTAGGGTAGGGGAAGGGGGGGGCAATATGCCCTAGCTAAGCAAACACTGCTCTATTGTCTTACTTGTAACGCTATTCATGGGTATTTTTACATTATGCATCAGTTGAACAAGATAGCTAGTTGATGCCATTCAAAAATCTCAATCATATTGATAATATTCACATTTCAAAAAAGTGGTGATATTCTGTTGCCGGAAAACTCATGAGGCAAAACGCCTTTTAGCTGGCAGCTCCTAGGGAACAAAGTACCACGCGTCGGCGAAACAGCATTCTAGTATGGATAGCCCGTGGAGACGCAAGTACTTTGTAGGTTATTGCCACTAGGGCGTTTTGCCTCGCCAAAATGTTAGATGTTTCTTCAAAATGTGGAAATTTTCGGTTTTTCCGACCTTCCCATGCACTATTTTGAAACTTTCTTCGCCTATCCTACATAATTTTAGATCTAGTTTTGTTACAGGCATCCTAATGACGGTAAATATGAGGGAAACCACAAAAGGCGTTTTGCATCGGGGGGGCGTTTTAGGGCCTCTTCCCTAATCGTTATTCTTGCAGCGATACTAACTGGCTTAAAACCAATAGTTGTAGCAGGCGACTTCAATGCGAGGGCAGTAGACTGGGGATCCCGGTTCACCAACGCTAGAGGTCATACTCTGTTAGAGTCGCTAGCGGTATTTAACGTAATCCTGCTGAACGATGGCCAAGTGCCAACGTTCAGGGGCCCGAGCGGTGATTCATGTTGTGGGGTTTGAGTAAGTTACCATCAGCGTGTGATTATACATTAACATCTCAGCGTGTCGATCAGTGCGCAGCAAGCCATGACTCGGCGTCTTCTGGTCAGACCTCCGTGGCGATGGCGTGTACACGCACCCACGGAGAGCTGCTGTCATAACAATTCGCTCAAGCCATTTGGGGCCACACACATGTATCGATGTGATCTTCTGCAGCGCGGGAATGACGGTGGAGCCAAAATGGAAGGTTCAATAGGGGCATACCTCCAGCGATCATCAGGAAATTCGTTTTATGGTCCGGTATACCCGTCACATCCACAAGGCAGATCGGCAAAACCGATCTTGGATGGCGCACCTCGCATATCAACCCAGAACTCTCGGAGGAATCACTACGATGGGAGAGACGAACAACGGGATTAAGTGGCGACGAGTTAATCGATGTACTAATTCGTGTATGCGATGTGACGATGCCTAGGAGGACCAAACCTCCCGGAGATCGACAACCAGCATACTGGCGGATAGACACAATTGCAGACCTTCGTAGAACCTGTCTTCGAGCTAAGAGAAGGTTGTGACGTGCCAGAACAGACGCTCAAAAGGTCGATAGACGCCGGGTGTTCCAGGCAGCTCAATAAGGCACCAGGCCCGGATAATGTTCCAAACTTGGTCCTTAGACATGCTATTCTTGCTGATCCAGGAGCTGCCGCCAAAGATGCATGGACGAAGGAAACTTCCCTGATCGTTTGGAAACGGCAGAAATTGGTTCTATTACCGGAGCCCGGCAAACAGCCGGGATACCCTACGGCATATAGACCAATTTGCCTAATCGACACAGCTGGGAAGATGCTAGAGATGATTATCCTGAATAGTATGGTGTCCGCAAAGGCCGTTCTACCATCGAAGCAATTCGGTCGGTAACGGATACGGCAAAGGTAGCATGTGGTTAGAATACGCGAGGTATTAGGTACTGCGCATTGATTAAACTTGATGTAAAAAAATGCGTTTAATAACGCTAGCTGGGCAGCTATTGATGACTCCCTGCACCGATTGAGAGTTCCGGATTACCTGTTCAAGATACTGAAAAGTTATTTTCAGAATAGGGTGCTGATATACGACACGGATGCTGGTCAAAAGTCGATCGAAGTGTCAGCGGGTGTTCCACAGGGATCGATCCTCGGACCGGTTCTGTGGAATATTATGCACGACGGAGTATTATGCTGAAGTCTCCCGGTCGGTGTACAAATAAAAGGCTTCGCGGATGACGTAATGCTACACTCTCGTTGAAGTCGAACTGAAGGCTTCATATGCGATTGGCAGAATCGAGGAATGGCTCAACTTGAGGAGGTTATCCCTTGCACATCACAAGACAGAAGTTGCACATCACAAACCGCCAAGAGTTGCAGCAAGCGAGGATAAGAGTAGGGACTTGCACAGTTAACTCCGTGAGGTCTCTTAAGCTCAATTTCACGAGCCACGTCGATTATGCATGCCAGCGGGCATCATTGGCGATAAAATCTTTATCGTGAATGATGTTCAACAGATCAGCAATGTATAGTCAGGTGCGAAGGTTGATAGTGGGGGTAGCATTGTCTATCATCCGCTAAGGCGTACTAGCATGTACCGTAGCACTAAATGGCGAGTACAACGTGAAGAAGCAGTACACACTGCTGCGTTTATTGCAAACAGCTTTCCTGCATGAGCTATTTAATAATAAGCTGTATATAATAATAATAACACCGTATAAAATGTAACTAGGAAACCTGAAGTCTGAAAACTTCGCGTGTTCGGATCTTATTGTCACATTCCGAAAGAACGTCGAAGAAAACTTGATGGGACAATTTGGAAAGGCATGTTTGTGGGCTCATTAATGCCTTCTTTGAACAAACATAAAAATTCTGCCTCGATGAAAACATCTTTAAATTTCCCACGGAAAAATTACTTGAAAGGGAAGGGCCATTTGGCCGAACACCGTTTGGGTGAATGCCATTTGGTCATTTGGTCGAAAAGAACATTTGCCCGAATATGACATTTGGCCGAATAGGTCATTTGGTCGAATAATTCATTTGACCGAGCAGGATATTTTGCCGAATATGTCATTTGAAAATTAAAAAAATGAGGTGTGGAAAATTAGACGCCTCACTTCTATCTTCGCACTACTCACTTTTCACAATGAGAAGTGGAAAATAAGTAGTGAGAAGTGAGAAATGAGACACCTCACTTTCCACACCTCATATCTCACTTCTCACTATAAAAAGTACGTAGTGCGAAGTGGGTAGTGAGACGTCCTACACACTTAAGATTCTTAGTTTACCGATTGCCGAGAATCCAACAGCCGAGATATTGATAATAATATCGACGAATTTTCGTCAACATTTTGCAGAAATTCGGCAAAGTTGATTTTTTGCCGAGATCTCGCTAACGATTACCGGCGATGACTCGGTTAGAATCTCGGCAAAAAAAATTGCCGAAGTCTACAAAATAATTTAAGTGTGTACTACTTACTTTACGCTTATAACTTTTCAAAGTGAGAAGCGATGACCCAGTTCGACAGTTCGACCAAATGAGTTTCGGCCAGATGGATTTAGGCATAATGGTTTGTTCGGTCTAGTGGCATTCGGCCAAATGGCTTTCGACCGAATGAGTTTCGGCCAAGCGACCCTTTCCCAGACAATTACTTGGAAATTATCTTTGGGAGTATGTGCGGAACGCTAATCTCACAGTTTAACATTTGAAATCATCAGGAATGATCCACACATATGAAAATACAGTCAAACCTCCATAAATCGATGTTCAATTATATTGACTCATGGAAGCAAATTATGCCATATTAAAAAATATTTTCTGGAATACTGTTATGGTCCCTTTACACAGCTTTCCAAAGATCTTCTATTCCACATATCGATATTTCCATGATCCGATGATCCCTTCAATATCGACTCATGGAGGTTTGACTGCATTCAAAGCTATTATCTCTCACAATTCAAACTTGTTCACCATATCAAGCATTCCCTGAGGACTAACAGGTGAGATCTCGCTTCGATCGTTAATTAATTATAATCCCAGCATACCGTATTACGCACACAATTCTCTCCGATATTTATTTAATCAATTAGCCAAAACCACCGCCCACAAACACCTTCGGAAGCCATAATTATCGGCGTACACAATTCTCGGGGCGAAATTCCCTCGGTGCACATGTGCGTACGTATCTCACCTCCGGCGCCTTTCCTGCACGGGTGTCACTCGCCGTTTCACCTTGGCTCACCACTCGGCGACGGAACTTCCAGTCTCTAGTTAGACATTGGACTGACAGGCAACCCAGCCAGTGCGGGAAGCCACAGTGAAGCACATTCATATATGGATGGGACGCGTTCTGGTTGTGTCATTTGATAATAAATAATAGGAAATGTAATAGTTCTTCGCGTTGCCTTTCCTCTCGCTCGCAGCGCATCGAACCGGAACTCGACGACTTTGCTGGCTGTGACGACGCCATTTCTATCCATCCAAGCAACCAACGAACGAGTGAACGAACGAACGAGTGAACGACGACGAACGGTGCGTACTTTTGCACTAACCGACAGATCGGAGCAACCCATGCAGAGAAAGAAACGTCACTTTTCATCCGTTGCTGTTGTGGGGGTTGGTCTTCTGACATAGCGTGTCATGGAATGCAATTGATTCCTTTGCCATGGTGAGCACGTGGCGAGGTTGGGCGGAACGGTCGGTCGTGGGGAAAGTGTCTTCAGGGGGCCTTGAAAAGGCGTATGATTGATACTTATTGTTGTTAGCTGCTATCTGCAGATGCATACTACACAAAAGACGTTCTACCACTGGTTGCTTCTTGTGGTGCTCTACTGCTGGCTGCTGGTGTTATAAGTTGGATGATGACGCTGTAATGCCATGCGAAGGACTTGAGGCTTGGGAAAGGGTCAAACGAGATGTACGGTTGCACAAGAAATTAGAGACACTGTAACTGACCAAGATGGATGCCATGACGTTGTCCACCGGATGCCATTGTTCGATCCAGATCGTTCTGTTGCGGCTGCTTCAGAATATTTGTACAGTATGTAACACTTCATGCACTTGTATTCCTCGCATCGACCAACGTCAGAGATTGTAGCAAGTAGCAACGGTTTGACCTTAACTAATAGGATGTGAATCTGTGCGTCCAATGAGCAAATCAAGCAATCTAAAATAGACCTTCAGGGGCCTTTGAGAAACTTACTAATACTAATTAAGAAAATCAATTTCCTCAGATTGATGATGAGCTGCATTAGGGGGCATAACCATCCCATATCCCATCCATAATGTATTATTATGCACATATTTGAAGGATGAAAAGCTTTAGCTTATAAAAACAACTCGCTTAAAAATGGCAAAACGATTGCAACCTCGGTACGTGAGAAACTCATTTTTTTAAATTAAAAAATCACGCAAACCAACGGAAAACCTTGGCGGTGCAGTGAGCATAAAATAATTGCTCAAAATGTTAACTCATGCGAAAATCGTTCGTTCGCAAAAACTTAACTTGAAAAGAATCACAACATTCCCCGAAAACTATTATGCAGGTACGGCACCGCCAGTAACAATAGCAAGAAAGAAGCGCGAGAAGTGGATTCTTTCGAAAATATTGAACTCCAGTGGGAACCATGGCTTCTGTTACTATGCATTGTGCGGTTTGAAGATGCCCTTTTTCTAGCTTGCTTCCTTTTCAGAGTTAGGAAGACGATGATGTTCCACTTTTGGGAAGAGCCCTCCACAACTTTGCCGTTCCAAAAATGGTTGAGATTATGCAACAGAATAAGCGATGGGGAAGCATCCATTAGCTCGTTGCGGCAACAGCTCGTTATTGAAAAGCTAGAAGTTGGATTTGGCATAAAACAATAACCTTTTCAAGGACTATGCAGATTATTAAATATAAATCTAAATTGTATTTAAGATTGAAATTTGATTTCATAAGACATTTGATTAAGATTAGAAATCCTATTAATATGATTTAAATTAAATATTAATTGAAGGCTGAATTTTGAATAATTTGTTGCATCATTTGAATTAGATTTGAACGGATTTGGATTGGATTTGGATTGGATTTGGATTGGATTTGGATTGGATTTGGATTGGATTTGGATTGGATTTGGATTGGATTTGGATTGGATTTGGATTGGATTTGGATTGGATTTGGATTGGATTTGGATTGGATTTGGATTGGATTTGGATTGATTTGGATTGAGATTTGATTTGTATTGGGATTGGATAGGATTTGGATTGGTTTTGGATTGATTTGACTGGATTTGGATTGACCTGACTGACTTGACTGGATCTGGACTGATCTGACTGGATCTGGACTGACCTGACTGACTGATCTGGATTGATTTGACTGATCTGGACTGACCTGACTGATCTGACTGGACTGACTGGATCTGACTGACCTGACTTGACTGATTGACTGACTGACCTGGACTGATCTGGACTGACCTGGACTGATCTGACCGACTTGGACTGGATCTGGACTGACCTGGACTGGATCTGGACTGGACTTGACTGACCTGACTGACCTGGACTGGATCTGGACTGGATCTGACTGGACTGATCTGACTGGATCTGGACTGACCTGACCGATCTGACCTGACTGGATCTGACCTGGACTGATCTGGACTGACCTGGACTGACCTGACTGGATCTGGACTGATCTGGACTGGATCTTGGACTGATCTGGACTGGATCTGGATCGACCTGACTGACCTGGACTGGATCTGACTGGATCTGGACTGGATCTGGACTGACCTGACTGATCTGGACTGACCTGACTGGATCTGGACTGATCTGGACTGATCTGGACTGACCTGACTGGATCTGACTGGATCTGGACTGGATTGACTGGACTGACCGATCTGGACTGACCTGGACTGACCTGACTGATCTGGACTGATCTGACTGGATCTGGACTGACCTGACTGACCTGGACTGGATCTGGACTGACTTGGACTGATCTGGACTGACTGGAATTGACTGACTGATCTGGACTGATTTGACTGACCTGACTGATCTGGACTGGATCTGGACTGACCTGGACTGGACTGACCGATCTGGACTGACCTGGATCGATCTGACTGGATCTGGACTGATCTGACTGACCTGACTGATCTGGACTGGATCTGGACTGGATCTGACTGGATCTGGACTGATCTGGACTGACCTGACTGATCTGACTGGATCTGGATCGATCTGGACTGACCTGACTGGATCTGGACTGATCTGACCGACCTGGACTGGATCTGGACTTGACTGACTGGACTGGATCTGACTGGATCTGACTGGATCTGGACCGACCTGACCGATCTGGACTGACCTGACTGGATCTGGACTGACCTGGACTGGATCTGGACTGATCTGACTGACCTGGACTGGATCTGGACTGGATCTGGACCGACTTGACTGGATCTGGACTGACCTGGACCGATCTGACTGATCTGACTGGATCTGGACTGGATCTGGACTGGATCTGGACTGACCTGATCTGACCTGGACTGACCTGACTGGATCTGGATCTGGACTGACTGGATCTGACTGATCTGACCGACTGATCTGACTGGATCTGACTGACTGATCTGACTTGACCGATCTGACCGACTGGACTGGATCTGACCTGACTGACTGACCTGGATCTGACTGGATCTGGACTGATCTGGACTGGATCTGACTGGATCTGACTGGATCTGACTGATCTGGACTGACCTGACTGGACTGACCGACTGGATCTGGACTGGATCTGACTGACCTGGACTGGATCTTGACTGATCTGGACTGGATCTGACTGACCTGGACTGATCTGACTGGATCTGGACTGGATCTGACTGGATCTGGACTGATCTGGACTGACCTGACTGACCTGACTGATCTGACTGGATCTGGATCGACCTGGACTGGATCTGGACTGGATCTGGACTGACCTGGACTGGATCTGACTGACCTGACTGATCTGGACTGGATCTGGACTGGATCTGGACTGACCTGGACTGACCTGACTGGATCTGGACTGGATCTGGACTGACCTGACTGGATCTGGACCGATCTGGACTGACCTGGACTGACCTGGACTGGATCTGACTGATCTGACTGACTTGACTGGATCTGACTGACCTGGACTGATCTGGACTGGATCTGACTGACCTGGACTGGATCTGACTGATCTGGACTGATCTGGACTGGATCTGACTGGATCTGGACTGATCTGACTGACCTGGACTGATCTGGACTGGATCTGGACTGACCTGGACTGGATCTGGACTGACCTGACCGACTGGACCTGGACTGGATCTGACTGATCTGACCGATCTGGACTGACCTGACTGGATCTGACTGGATCTGGACTGGATCTGACTGGATCTGGACTGATCTGGACTGACCTGACTGACCTGGACCGATCTGGACTGGATCTGGACTGACCTGGACTGGATCTGACTGACCTGGACTGACTTGACTGATCTGACTGGATCTGGACTGATCTGGACTGGATCTGGACTGGATCTGGACTGATCTGGACTGGATCTGACTGACCTGACCGACCTGACCGACTTGACTGACCTGGACTGGATCTGGACTGGATCGGACTGGATCTGGACTGATCTGGACTGGATCTGACTGACCTGGACTGATCTGGACTGGATCTGGACTGACTGGACTGATCTGACTGATCTGGATCGACTGACTGGATCTGACTGACCTGGACCGGATCTGGACTGATCTGGACTGACCTGACCGGATCTGACTGGATCTGACTGACCTGGATCGACTGACTGGACTGGACTGGATCTGGACTGACCTGACTGGATCTGGACCGATCTGGACTGGATCTGGACTCGATCTGGACTGATCTGGACTGGATCTGGACTGGACCTGACTGGATCCTGACTGACCTGACTGGATCCTGACTGGATCTGGACCGATCTGGACTGGATCTGGACTGACCTGGACTGGATCTGGACTGACCTGGACTGACCTGACCGATCTGGACTGGATCTGGACCGACTGGATCTGACTGACCTGACTGGATCTGACCGATCTGGACTGGATCTGGACTGACCTGGACCGACTGACCTGACTTGGACTGATCTGGACTGGATCGACTGACCTGACTGGACTGACTGGATCTGACTGGATCTGGACTGACCTGGACTGACTGGACTGGATCTGACTGATCTGGACTGACTGGACTGGATCTGGACTGACCTGACTGACCTGGACTGACCTGGACTGGACTGGACTGGATCTGACTGGATCTGACTGGACTGACCGATCTGGACTGACCGACCTGGACTGGATCTGGACTGACCTGACTGGATCTGACTGGATCTGACTGACTGACTGACTGGATCTGACTGATCTGACTGGATCGGACTGGATCTGGACTGACCTGGACTGGATCTGGACTGACCTGACTGGATCGACTGACCTGGACTGGATCTGACTGGATCTGACTGGATCTGGACTGACTGACTGATCTGGACTGGATCTGACTGACTGACTTGACTGACTGGATTGACTGACTGGATCTGACTGACCTGACTGGATCTGACTGGATCCTGACTGGATCTGACTGACCTGACTGGATCTGACTGATCTGGACTGATCTGGACTGACCTGACTGACTGACTGACCTGACTGGATCTGGACTGGATCTGACTGATCTGGACTGGATTTGACTGACTGGACTGGATCGACTGGATCTGGACTGACTCTGGACTGGATCTGACTGATCTGACTGGATCTGGACTGACCTGACTGGATCTGGACTGGATCTTGGACTGACTGGACTGACCTGACTGACTTGACTGGATCTGGACCGGATTTGACTGATCGACTGGACTGACGATCTGACTGGATTTGACTGGACTGACTGACCTGGACTGGATCTGGACTGACCTGGACTGATCCTGACTGACCTGGACTGGATCTGGACTGACCTGACTGGATTTGACTGATTTGGATTGGATTTGACTGATTTGGACTTGGATTTGGATTGATTTGACTGGATTTGACTGGATTTGACTGATTTGACTGGATTTGATTGATTTGACTGATTTGACTTGATTTGGATTGATTTGGACTTGATTTGATTGGATTTGATTGATTTGATTGATTTGGATTGATTTGGATTGATTTGATTGGATTTGGATTGATTTGGATTGATTTGATTGGATTTGGATTGGATTTGATTGATTTGGATTGGATTTGGATTGATTTGGATTGATTTGGATTGATTGGATTGATTTGGATTGATTTGATTGGATTTGATTGATTTGGATTGATTTGGATTGGATCTGGATTGGATTTGGATTGGATTTGGATTGGATTTGGATTTGATTCGGATTGGATCTGGATTGGATTTGAATGGAATTGGGAAGGAATTGGAAAGGAATTGGAATGGAATTGGAATGGGATTGGAATGGAATTGGAATGGAATTGGAATGGAATTGGAATGGAATTGGAATGGAATTGGAATGGAATTGGAATGGAATTGGAATGGAATTGGAATGGAATTGGAATGGAATTGGATGGAATTGGAATGGAATTGGAATGGAATTGAATGGAATTGGAATGGAATTGGAATGGAATTGGAATGGAATTGGAATGGAATTGGAATGGAATTGGAATGGAATTGGAATGGAATTGAATGGAATTGGAATGGAATTGGAATGGAATTGGAATGGAATTGGAATGGAATTGGAATGGAATTGGAATGGAATTGGAATGGAATTGGAATGGAATTGGAATGGAATTGGAATGGAATTGGAATGGAATTGGAATGGAATTGAATGGAATGTGAATGGAATTGGAATGGAATTGGAATGGAATTGGAATGGAATTGGAATGGAATTGGAATGGAATTGAATGGAATTGGAATGGAATTGGAATGGAATTGAATGGAATTGGAATGGAATTGGAATGGAATTGGAATGGAATTGGAATGGAATTGAATGGAATTGGAATGGAATTGGAATGGAATTGGAATGGAATTGGAATGGAATTGGAATGGAATTGGAATGGAATTGGAATGAATTGGAATGAATTGGAATGGAATTGGAATGGAATTGGAATGGAATTGGAATGGAATTGGAATGGAATTGGAATGGAATTGGAATGGAATTGAATGGAATTGGGAAAGGATTGGGATGGAATTGGGATGGAATTGGAATGGAATTGGAATGGAATTGGAATGGAATTGGAATGGAATTGGAATGGAATGGGAATGGAATTGGAATGGAATTGGAATGGAATTGAATGGAATTGGAATGGAATTGGAATGGAATTGGAATGGAATTGGAATGGAATTGGAATGGAATTGAATGGAATTGGAATTGAATTGGGATGGAATTGGAATGGAATTGGAATGGAATTGGAATGGAATTGGAATGGAATTGGAATGGAATTGGAATGGAATTGAATGGAATTGGAATGGAATTGGAATGGAATTGGAATGGAATTGAATGGAATTGAATGGAATTGGAATGGAATTGGAATGGAATTGGAATGGAATTGGAATGGAATTGAATGGAATTGGAATGGAATTGGAATGGAATTGAATGGAATTGGAATGGAATTGGAATGGAATTGAATGGAATTGGAATGGAATTGAATGGAATTGGAATGGAATTGGAATGGAATTGGAATGGAATTGGAATGGAATGGGAATGGAATTGGAATGGAATTGGAATGGAATTGAATGGAATTGAATGGAATTGGATTGGAATTGGAATGGAATTGGAATGGAATTGGAATGAAATTGGAATGGAATTGGAATGGAATTAGAATGGAATTGGGATGGAATTGGAATGGGATTGGAATGGAATTGGAATGGAATTGGAATGGAATTGGAATGGAATTGGAATGGAATTGGAATGGAATTGGAATGGAATTGGAATGGAATTGGAATGGAATTGAATGGAATTGGAATGGAATTGGAATGGAATTTGAATGAAATTGAATGGAATTGGAATGGAATTGAAAGGGATGGAATTGAATTGGAATGGAATTGGAATGGAATTGGAATGGAATTGGAATGGAATTGGAATGGAATTGGAATGGAATTGGAATGAAATTGGAATGGAATTGGATGGAATTGGAATGGAATTGGAATGGAATTGGAATGGAATTGGAATGGAATTGGAATGGAATTGGAATGGAATTGGAATGGAATTGGAATGGAATTGGAATGGAATTGGAATGGAATTGGAATGGAATTGGAATGGAATTGGAATGGAATTGGAATGGAATTGGAATGGAATTGGAATGGAATTGGAATGGAATTGGAATGGAATTGGAATGGAATTGGAATGGAATTGGAATGGAAGTGGAATGAAATTGGAATGGAATTGGAATGGAATGGGAATTGAATTGGAATGGAAATGGAATGGAATTGGAATAGAATTGGAATGGAAATGGAATGGAATTGGAATGGAAATGGAATGGAAATGGAATGGAATTGGAATGGAATTTGAATGGAATCGGAATGGAAATGCAATCGAATTGGAATGGAATTAGAAAGTAATCGGATTAGATTGGAGATTTTTATTAAAGCTGAATAAGATTGGAAACGAAATGCACCTGAAATGGAATAAGATTGATAAGATTTAGTTTTCATTCGAATTCGTTTTGAATTCTAGTTAAATTAGAATTCTTACCAAATCAAATAAATGCTGCGTTGGACTTAGTTAGAAATTGAATTTGAAATTGGTTCGAAAACGAAAATTAAATTGCATTTGAATGATGTTCGATCGGCATTCAATTGAATATTTGTTGGAACTACATTGAAATTAAGATTGTATTTGAAATGGGTTTGGTTGGATTGTTATTTAGTTCAAATTCCTTTGCAAGTGTAGATTCAATAAAAATATTTTTAGCTGAAGATAATTTTGCCTATGGCACAAAATTTTAGCAAGCTATAGACTATACAAACGAGATTCCTCATAGTTATGAGCAGATGAAATGTGCAACACAGGCAACAACAAATCTCGTCAAGTATTTTCTTGATTGGATGGAGCACTCTCGACATAGTGCCCTGTATGATGAAATAAATTCTTGTCAAACTCGAACGATGTAACCATTTATGTATGCCTGCCCTTCTAAACTTAATGCACTTACCGATGTTTTCTATAGCTGCTATCGTAGTGCTGTTGCTGCTGCTGCTGTTGCTGTTGCTGCTTATTGTCGTAATACATATTTGTATGATAGTCGCCCTTAAGCCAGGAAGTCTTTTTATCACTCTCCTCGTCCTCGTTCGCCTCGTCGCCCATCCGGTGCCCTTCGATGTTGAACACTCCGATGCCCCCACTGCGCTCCCGCTCCCGATGGTGCATCCTGATCCCATTGTAGAAGCCATCCAAACTGTTGTACCCGGTGTTGGGCTGAATCTGGAAGCTGCCACCCCCAAAGCCGCCATTGTCTTTATATGTTGAGTAGCCATTAAAACCATTTGCTAGCGATGCTTTCCGCTCGACTTCTGCGAAATAAAAAGTCAACAGGAAGAAGGAAAGAACAACAATCAGAGTAGGCTTTATGAGAGGAAGAAACAGAATTCCACGCAGGGATGCCGGATGCTTGCACATATTTTCATTTATGTGATTGTTATTATTGTCTTTATTACGCTATGAGATTTTCAGCTCCAAACTAGATTCTTCTCAACTCGAGGATGTTTGACTCGTAATGAAACGATTTGGAAAAAGCAGTTACTTGTATGGAGCCCTTGTTATTTTACGGTTGTGAATTTGATTACAGCATGTCATTGTTTACAGAATAAATTTTAAAAAATTGAAAAAATTCTAAAGCGATAAGATGTGTGTATTGCAAATCGATGTACATAAAAAGTAAATTTGGCATCCATGTGTCCCATGACAGACAAGATTTATCTGCCACCTCTCATGACCCCTAGGAAAAAAGAAAAGTAGGCGACGACAATGGATGACGCCTACTAAATCCAATGACAGCCCATAAGCCCATAAACTTCCATGTTTATTGCTGAAAATTTCCATCGAAAAAGCTCTCAGCAGAGCCATCAAAATTAAAATTTATGTGTCTTCCACTCACTCCGGTTGGTTTACTTTTTTTTCTTGTATTCACGAATCACGAGATACGATATCGAAATAAAACGATTCAGTTCCCTCCAGTCTTTTAAATCCTGAAAGCGGAAGCTCAGTCGCAAATGAAGAGACAGCCCCGTGAGCCTAATTTAACGACTTCATCACACGTTAATTCAGTGCACAGCAATGATGGGGGTTGGCTTTCTTTCCTTTTTTTCCTCATCGTCGCAGGTTGTCGTGCCTCGTCCCAATTGCATAAAAACACACACACATGGCTTCGTGGCTCCGTGCATTCCGGTGACTTCCGTTCCGGCTCACTAGGCCCGAAGGCAGGAAGCAGTGTGTAATCACTGTGTCGAGTTTCGTTGCTTCTTTGCATTTTGGCTTTTGTGATAGTCGAAGGTGTAATGAAAGGGCGCATACTCGATCCAAAAACAAGAACTTTGATGTTGGATCCGGAATGTCAGATGTTCTATGGACGGATGGATGAACGACTGTAGTGGACGACTTTCTGTTTCTTCGTGTTCGTTCGGGTTATGGCGATATATCTTAATATTAGTGTTAATACAGAAGATTTGAAGGTTTGTGTCGGTCTAATATGGTCAGTAGAAAGGTTTGTCGCAAAATTGCTCTGAGGTGGCGACTTTTTTTTGCGTCACGTCGAAAACAACTTTAGGGATATGCGGAAATTTGTTTAATTTCCTCACAGTTCCAAATTTTAATGAGAAAATATATTGGAATGCTTTAAATACAATTACTTTTTCTTCATTGTATTTCAACGAAACATTTTTTGAATTTCCACGGAACATTTTGAGTTAAAAAAAAAACAAAAATCTAAAATGTAAAAGTTTTTGCCTATTTCTGAATTCCTACAAAGACAGTCCATGGTTTCTTGATCCGTGCGCCTTTGTCGTTTGGCCTATTTGGCTACCAAGATATTGAAAACTTTCAACATTCTGCACTGATTGCCTGGCTACTGTGAAACTGGAAGGGGTCGCCGTTTTTACATCCAACGATTTGGTTTTGTTGACATTATTGATGACTAAACCCATCGAAGAGAAACGCTCGGCAGAGTCGTTGAGGTTACTCTGCATTACAGAGGGCTCCGTTGAGCGAGTACTGCTCCCTGCATTAGAAAATGTCAACATTTTGCGATGCTTTCGTCAAAAAACTTCGACTGAAGATGGTGCGAAAATACAACTATATGCGTTTGTCGATGCCAGCAAATGCCTATGAAGCAATAGATCAGGATAAGCTAACGAAAGAGGTCACTGATTCCAAAATAGCGTGGCGCTTCAACCCACTACCGTCACCACACATGGGGGGTAGTTGGGAGCGCTTAGTCTAGACGGTCAAGAGTAATCGGAGATCGGCGAAAGCCGACGGCCGAATGACGAGTAATTGCGGAATACATTGATAGAGATCGAAGGGGTGTTGAATACGCGTCCTCTTACGCAAATACCAATACCATTTTTTTACTTGAGTCATCTGATGGGTCGAAACCACTAACATTATGCAACGGCAGCGCGAGCATTGTGCGACACGGGTGGCAGCTATCCCAAGTAATGGCGAACCGATTTTTGGCAACGATGGCTACACGATTATCAATCTGAGATTACCAGGCGAAGTAAGTGGCACCAGAAAGTCAAGCCAATCGAGATTGGTGACATAGTGGTAATAGTGGACTCAGATCATCCCAGGAACTGTTGGCCCAAGGGGCAAATTATCGGAGTAGTGAACCATGACCGACAGATGCGCAAAGAGACTGTTCAAAATGCGAAAGGAATCTAAGGAACGGCCAGCCGTGAAGTTGTCAGTTTTGGACATCAAGAGCGTAGATGAGTAAGCTGCACCTATAATAGTGCAGCATACTAGGAGGAAGTGTCACGTCATTGTGACCACGCTCCTCTAGTTCCCAACATCACGGCATCTACAGACGAGCCGAAGGTGGCTCGCTTATCACATGTCAAACGATGAGACGTCATAACAAACCATCTAACGTCGCGGTAGATCTTCACGGCATACAGAATTTTAAGAAATTGGTGTATGAATTTCTATAATTGTAAGGTAGGAATTGTTTAGAATTATATTTGCTACCTAACACAGATTACATCTGATTATGTCTAGCTTAAAAGCTATAGCTAAATTAGGGCTACTTGTTTATAGTATGACTTTCACTTATTCTAACTAAGTATTTGCAGTGTGAGAAAGCAGAGCTAAACTGTTTACTGAAAGCCCTAACGAGGACAAAAGGGCATTAAAACGTACGTCTTAAACCATAAACAAATCGAACGCCAGTCTCTCGTTGGGAAAACAACAGCCATCAAGAATGCCTTTATCGAAACAAGCGATAACAGCCTGGGCGAGCTGCGCACTCAGCATGGATTAAAAATGCAACCTGGCAGAAAATCGAGGAGCGTAGAGGAGCAAAGACCGCGATAGAGCGGGCAAGAACCAGAGCAGTCAAATACGAGTCACGTCAACGGTATTCGGATCTAGAGAAGGAAGTTTAACGCTGCTGCAGACGGGACAAGTGAGCGTCGCTGGTGTGCCTGGGTGACGGAGGGTAGAAAGCAGCAACAACTGGCGATATTTACCTTCTCTACGATGTGTCACGACACCTGAGTGGAGCGAGGATGATTCCGAGGTCAGTTACTTACCAACCCAACCGATCAGTTGAAACGTTGGTTCGAGCACTTCGAACAACTTCTTCAAGTTTCGACGCCCGACCAATTATCAACATCTCGGCATGAGCTGCCAAGATTGCGAGGCATTTCCCTCGTCATCTCCGAAGCTCCATCATTGCAGGAGATTGAAGCAGCCATCCAAAGCATGAAACCCAACAAAGCTCCCGGAGTCGATCACATTTCAGCAGCGATGCTCAAAACTGAGCCCATGCTATCTGCGCAAATGTTGCATCAACTATTCTGCAATATCTGGGAAACCGAAAGTCCCAAAAAAGGGGAACGTCTGTGTGCGATAATTGGTGAGGCATCATGTGCATTGTTCTCAAAGTTCTGTGCAAAGTTATCCTAAATCGGATACAGGAGAAAATAGATTCGACTATCCAACGGCAGCAGGCAGGATTCCGCCCAGGAAGATCATGTGTGGACCATATTGTCAAGCTCTGAATCATTCTGGAGTAAGTCAACGAATTCCAAGAGTCCCTCTACCTGGTATTTATTGAATATTAAAAATTATTCGATCGTTTGAGCCACGAAAGTCTGTGGGGTGCCCTTAGACGCAAGGGAGTTCCGGATAAAATCGTCGGCCTTATCGAAGCGTAGTACGAAGCTTTTACGTGCAGAATCCTGCATAATGGAGCTTTGTCTGACCCAATCCAGATAGTCGCTGGAGTGAGGCAAGGATGTATTCTATCTCCGCTGTACAGGAATACCTCATCGTAATCGACGAGTTCATGGTGGGTGCGATTGACCGTGTACCAAGCCGTGGGCTGCACTGGAAGCCTATTACTATGGACCATCTAAACGACCTCGATTTGGCTGATGATATTGCTCTACTAGCACAACGCAACGGTGGCGCTCTGATATGCAGAGCAAGGTAAACGACCGGGCCGAACGCTTCTCAACGGCGGGTCTCGTCATCAACGTAAACAAGACCAAATCGTTGGACGTAAACACAAACAACCCCTCCAACTTTACGGTAGCTGGGCAAATAGTGGAGAAGGTCGAAAACTTTCAATATCTTGGCAGCCAGTTAGCGTTGGACGGTGGAACCAAGATCGACATAGGAGCACGAGATCCAATCAGATTAGTCAACGCACCAAGTTTCGAATATTCAACTCAAACGTAAAATCTGTGTTGTTATACGCCAGTGAGACTTGGTGTGCATCAGCAGAGGTTATGCAGAAACTGCAAGTATTTATCAACCTACGTTTTATAATTCGGGCCTGGTGGCCTCATAATTGGATCTCGAATGCTGAGCTCCATCGACGATGCCATCAAAAACCGATATCGACAAAAATTCGAGAGCGTATTGGAGGTGGGTCGGCCACACATTACGAAAGAGCGGAGACGAAATCTGCAAGCAAGTGCTGGACTGGAATCCAGCAAGACATCGCAGCAGAAGCAGACCCAGGGGCTCATGGCGGCGTAGCCTCAACAAGGAAATAAAGAAAGTCAACAGGAATCTGACCTGGGCCCAGGTCAAGGCTAAAGCCAGCAGCTGCCCATTCTACGCAGAACACACAAGGCACCGAACGAGTTATCAACACTATTGCCGATACGAAGCATTTTGTTCAAACTTACGCCTTACTTCAATCAACGAGGCCTCCTAAGGATGTTTGGGAGAACGCGGGTGAGCGAACATGCTACAAAGGACTCCAAAAACCCCATAATTCTACCACGTGACCACCACATAACCACTCTCGTCATTGCACACTTTCATGAAAAATACCATCATCAAAGCCACGAGACCGTAATCAATGAATTGCAATTGCACATTGCATGCTACGGTAGAATAAGGAAGAGAAGTCAAAGATGCAAAAATGGCAACGCTATGTCACGCTCTCCTTTTATGGCTGATCTTCTCCGAGCCGAGCTTGCAGCATTATCGTGCCCCTTTACACACGTCGGGATCGACTACTTCGGGCCCATCAAGGTTTCTGTTGGGCGAAGAGTCGAAATGCTCGCAACTTGTTTGATGGTTCGTGCAATTCACATAGAAACAGTTCACTCTCTCAGCACAGACTGGTTCGAACGACGAAGAACAATCTGATGGCGACTTGCCCATCTAGCATCCCGAAAGATGGAGATCTCTGGAACTTCTAAACCGAGATCGAAAATATCATAAACTCTCGGCCTCTTATCCACGTACCGATCGATGTCGAAACCCCGAAACATTTTCTTCTTGGCTCTTCCAGCGGCATGAAACCCCTCACACTGATCGATGACATTGGCATCGTACTGAAGAAATCCTACACCACGTCACAAATTCTAGCGAACCAGTACTGGAAGCGTTGGGTGACTCGAGCAGCACACATGTTGTACATAGATCACAATAGCTTATATGTGACCCGATTTAGTCACAATTAGGTTGCTGTAACCGGGTCCGCGACGTTAGGCATAAGGACGTTAGGCATAATCTACGTTAGGCATAATGGACGTTTGGCATAATTCTGCCTTCTTTATGTCATGGGCTGTTCTTTGGGTCATTTTATGCCTAACGTCCGTTATGCCTAACGTCCATTATGCTTAACGTTCTTATGCCTAACGTCTTTAAGCCTAACGTACTTATGCCTAACTGGGTATACCCGCTGTAACCAGTTTCATTAGACTTGAACTACTTGGGGACTAAATATCTTCCAGAGATCACCAGAAGAATGAATGGTTCAAGCGATCATTGTCGATCCTCAATTACCAAGTAACTGTTGGTCTAAGGGTAAGGTAATAGAAACGAAAACAGTTAAAGATGGGCAAGTACGATCTGCAACGGTCTGAACTGCAAGTGGAGTTTTTGGATGACCTGCGACGAAGTTGTTCGTTCTGGACGTAAGGCGCGACGGTGAGATGTTGTCGTACCTGGGGGACTGTTAGCTGAACTCAACGGACAGCACGCACCCTTTCAAAATCTTCAGAGATGTCAATCTGATAGCACCTGAGCTGTTTTTGGTCTAAGCAAGGAGATCGGTGAGAATGAAGAAAAAAAGATAAGTAGTTAGACTGATACAACATTGTAACCTAATTTAACATACAAGGCCCACCAGTTATCGGATACAGTGGTACCGCCACGACAACGAACACCGTTGGAGAAATCGGTTTGGGAGAAAAGAAAAAAGGTCTGATGAGAGGTAACTATTTCTCCCTCATTACCAGTGCCGCGAAAAATTGATTTGCTCGTTTTTTCACTCCTTTCTTTCTTTTCGTGCCATCACCAATTGCAAAAAGAGTAGCCTTTATGGAACAAACAACCTAAATCTTACATGCAGTCGGTGTGGTAGTATTTGTATAGTAACCGCATTCTATCGACATTTTTTGTTGACGTTCTAGGTTCGATTCCCGTTGCGTTCATAAAATTTTTGTTATTGCCTACCGAAAGTTTTCACGAGAAGTGAGTGAGGCGTAAAAGTGGTGAAACGAAAAACGAAATTCATCATATAGGCACGATTTTCGCTTATCTTCCAGGTTCGCTCTAGGGCAGCGGTTCTCAACCTGGGGTACATGTACCCCTGGGGGTACCTTCGCTGGTCCCAGGGGGTACCTCGGACAAAAATATTAATGGCGGACGTATTACAATTCCAATCAAAACTCACTTATGAAGCTTTGAGACTTCTGTTTTCATAACTTTGTCCTAAACTTGTAAATAATAAGCATGGCGATCAATAAATCAAAGTCAATTGAATCCTGCCTTCAACAAATAACACAGTCTATGAATGGCTGCGAAACAAAAGATCAAAAGGACAAAACTTCGAATTACCAAATTAATAAAAAACTCTTCAATGCAATCTACCTGATCGAACCAAAATGTTGAATAATATGTTAAGAATATATATGTTTTTGAGCTAAAATCTACAGTCTAAAGGTGCGATGCGAAAGTCTCCGTTTAAAAGGCATGAAAGCTTTTTCTCGGAAGCTTTCTTCCAAGTAGCCCAGAAGCAGTCACAGATAAAAATATGTTGTGGTTTTTAATGTTTTTTTTTGCACATTTTTGGAGCATGCAAATAAGCGTAACAATCAATCTCTCTCACTGATCTTTAAAATCGAAAAAAAAAATCATTCTTGCTTGTAAAATCCAGTCAAACTTGATTGAATATCCAATGCAATTTTACACGTCGTTGAATTTTCAAAACAATTTGCTGTGATCCTCCTTCCAAGAGGCTCGGAAGCCTCCTTTCAAGAGGCTCGGAAGCCTCCTTTCAAGAGGCTCGGAAGCCTCCTTTCAAGAGGCTCGGAAGCCTCCTTTCAAGAGGCTCGGAAGCCTCCTTTCAAGAGGCTCGGAAGCCTCCTTTCAAGAGGCTTTGAAGCCTCCTTTCAAGAGGCTCGGAAGCCTTCAAGAGGCTCGGAAGCCTCCTTTCAAGAGGCTTTGAAGGCTCCTTTCAAGAGGCTCGGAAGCCTCCTTTCAAGAGGCTCGGAAGCCTCCTTTCAAGAGGCTTTGAAGCCTCCTTTCAAGAGGCTCGGAAGCCTCCTTTCAAGAGGCTCGGAAGCCTCCTTTCAAGAGGCTCGGAAGCCTCCTTTCAAGAGGCTCGGAAGCCTCCTTTCAAGAGGCTCGGAAGCCTCCTTTCAAGATGCTCGGAAGCCTCCTTCCAAGATGCTCGGAAGCCTATTTTCAAGAGGCCCGGAAGCCTCCTTTCAAGAGGCCCGGAAGGCTCCTTTCAAGTGACCCGGAAATCTCCTTTCAATAGGCCTGGAGGCCTCCATTCAAGAGCCTCGGAAGCCTCCCTTCAAAACGCTCAGAGGCCTTTTAACAAGATGCGCGGAAGTCTACTTTCAAGAGATTTGGAAACTCCTTTCAAGAAGTTCGGAAGCCCCCTTTCAAAGACTCGGAAACCTACTTTCAAATGGCTCGGAATTATTCTTTCAAGAGGCTTAAAAATGCTACTTTAAAAAAGCTCAGAGGCATCCTTTCAAGATGATCAGAAAGTCTCCTTTTAAGTAGCCGAAAAGCCGCCGTTAAAGGGGCTCAGAACTCTCACTTCAAGAGGTTTAGAAACCTCCCTTCAAGAGGATTGGAAGTCTACTTTCAAGATATTAAGAAGCTTGATGTATAAACGTAATTTGAATTTGGAAGTTTTACGGAATAATGCACGGCAGGCGATTCACGGCAGCATCCCGTTAGTTTTCGGGTCAATTTTTCATGCATCTCGTGAGTTACGATTATTTTCTTTTACAGCAAAAAATAGGGGGTACCTCAATTAATGCAACACTTCGGAGGGGTACCTCTCAACAAAAAGGTTGAGAACCGCTGCTCTAGATCCTAGGGCTTGGACTTGCTGAAACACTTGGATAACATAAAGTATGTCGGATAATAATTTTAACCTCAAAATAAATTCAACGTTTCAAAATTACTCTGCGTTGAAGTTTTGAAAGCAATCTCAGGGTTTGCTCGGGATTCGTATGAGGGCCCGCCACTGTGCGGCGTGAGAAACTATGAATCAGCCCCTAGTTTTGAATAGCGGCGTGCTAGTGCACTCTTATGAATTCATTCAGTTATTTAATTCAAGACTATGCCACATATTTCAGGAAAATTTATTTAAAAAATAAATGTCTTCAATTTATTTCATTCTAAGTGCAACATAAAGTCTATATAACGTTTTCAATATGGACGAGCAGCCCGCTTGTCATATTCAAGTGTGTAAAACCTATGAACGACCACATATGTATATATGTAAGTCATTGATAAGTTTCTGTAACAAAATGAGTGTGAATTGTGCTACTCGGAAAAAGCATCTCTATGAAGGTATAAAATACATTTTTTGGGCAATTTATTCATAATCATAACATTTAAAAATGTATTTTAAGACATTTTAAATAATTCATTACTAAAATCATATGAGCTTCAGCCATTAGAGTGTCATTGATTCTAAAACAATTATCGTTCAGCTCGGAAATAAAGTAATCAACAAGAAAATTCACCACTAGGTGTATAAGTCTTTAGTTTTTTTTTTCTTCGCTACAGCACCGCCATCGAGCAAAAAGAATCGCGTTCCCCACCTACCACCTGTACGATGTAAATGAGATGTAAATAAATGCAAAAATGTGTACCCTTTCCGAGTTGGTCTCTGCTTAGTTGGTCGTTGTCGATGGAACCGGTGGCGGTTGCTTAAAGCTCACTAGCGAGCAACTGGTAGGTAAATGTGGCCGCTGATAGTAAGAGCGGGTTCTGCTTTTTTTTTGTGGCGAGATACTTACTTTTAATTCTCGTTTTACTTCCAGGGAGGTGGTTTCTCGGTGGCGATGCATCGCTCGTCGATTAACGTGCTTTTAGTTTATCGTTTAAATCAAGTCTTCATAATTGGTTAATTTGACATCCATTCGTACAGGAACTTAAATTACCAGTTTTTAAGGCTGGACTCAAGTCTATCAGCACTTTCAGCAAGTTTTTTTTTATCACAGCTATCCATTTATTACCGCAATCGACGGGACATCATTTGTTGAGGGTTTCTTGACGTCTAACAAAACGATGAGCTGCCATTATGGCCTATCATATGAAGCACTTAAAACTTATTTTCAGTCCTTGTTTGCTTTTCAACTCAAACACGCTCTGATATGCAAAGCAAGCTATATGGCGACAGCTTTTTTCAGTATCATCATTCTTGTCAGTCAAATTTTGTTTGAAACGTAATGTATACCAGGAATTGTTTATTTCTAGGAAAATCTTTACAAGCTACAAGTGATGCAATGATGTGTGCTCAAAATTTGTTCGCATCGAGGAGACGCATGGTTGTTCAAATTGCTCGTTATTGCACCATATGGTGCGGGTTCAGCGCAACGAAGCAAAACGCCTAAAATGCCAACAAATTATGGGCGTAAAACGCTCGTATAAAACCACAATTTTCATTACTTTCATCTGCGCGTCGCATTCAATAGTAGGAGGAATGGCACACAGCTACCTACGTTCCACACTTTGTTACGCGTGTCGCACACCAAAGAAAGTGCTTCTTGAGTGAAAATTTTACAAACCACTCAACCGAACATGATACCTACCCTTCTGACACACAACAGACACATTCACTAACTTTCTCCCCAAACTCCCACGCAAAACTACCACCCACGTGCAATGCATCCTACATTCTGACTGGAATATCATCTAAATGTTTTAATTACCCTTTGCCACCGCCTTCAGCTCCTTCAGGGTGTGCGAGGCCGTCCCGGACGAGGACCCGCTGCTGTCGGACGTCCCGGCAATCACCTTGCCGTGGTAGAGCGAACTCTGCGACGTGACGAAGGACGGCGGCGTGAGCTGCTGTTTGTCGAGCTGTTGCGACGGCGACTGTTGCTGCTGCTGTTTCGAGCGATGGCCACTCTTCGGCGTGTGGTGGAGCTGCCGGACGTATTTGTCTTCCACCTGTGGGTGCGAAAAGCCATTAATGCGGAGTGGAATTGAGTGGTATGCAGAACGGAACGGAATGGAACGGGGGAGGCACAGTCATTAACATTTGAGTAACGCGAAGGCTAACGACGAGACAGAAAAACCGAAGGAGAAACTACTTGAAATGTGGCTTGCGTATGGCGGCCATTCGTAAACCACAATGACCGAGTAAGGATTATTTTCGACAATAAAAAAGTAATATGCGTTAAAGTTACGTTTAGTTACAGGAATGGCTTGTTACTGACGTCGCCGTCAAATTTAAAAATTTGAAAAATCTACGTGACATACGAATGACCCCCTAATGTCTGAGCTAATAGTTTACTAAAGGTGGTACACATCCGTGAACGTTGATGTGAAGCTTCCCTACTTTCTACAGTTTATCAAATGATAGACAAGGAATCAATAGCATTTCGTGACTAAATGGCAGGGAATCTCCGCGGCACTGAAAGGTCATCGGCGTGAAACTTCCACTGGCGGTACGTGAGCAGAGGAAACCGAACTAAAGCAAATAAACCGAAAACTACCTATCGGAAGATTATGTTTGACATGATAGCGCATACCGACCTGTTTTCCATTAATTAGCCAGGTTATGTGCGGGGCGGGTTTGGCGCGCGAGGTGGTACAGTTGGCCACCAGCATGTCGCCGTAGTAGAGCTGCTTCTTGGCGAACTCGATCGATGGCGGTCCCTTCTGGGGCACTGTGGACGGAAAGGGGGGAAATTGGTTCCGGATGAGTTGACAGTTTTATGATAATGGAAGGCAAATATACTTACGCATAACGTGCAACGGTTCCTCGTTGGACGCCTTCGTGAAGATTGGGGTGTCGGTGGATACCTCACAGTAGTAGGAACCGGAGGCTTCGTAGTCGATATTTTTCAACGTTAACGTCGAAGGGTTCACCTTTTTCCACTAGAAAAGCCGGAAAAGATTATCATATATGGAAATGATTTCGAAAACAATGAGTGGGTGCTTGCTTGAAGATATGTCAATTTTATCACAGTTAAAAGAAACCGTTCGCCTTACGCCAAAAATTCTCAGACCGATTTTTTAAATTTTGGAATTTCCATTAAATCCATGCATTTTGGAATTTTTCTGAGCGCAAAGTGGATTATCCGCTGTTTCATCAACACTGTTGCTCAGAAAACTTGCCGAAAACCTTATGCGGGATAATATATCATAGGGTTTTTTTTCACTCATAATGATGGAAACTGCTGCAAAGCTGTTCATGATAACAAGTGTATTAGGAGCTAGGATAATAAGTTTTCCTGTGCTTAGTTAGTCACTTCCTGGATATTCAGAGAGTGAAGATTCAGGAACGCCTGTTCTTCTTACTATTTTGGTAATACATTCATCATAGAGAGTCGTCAAACTTCTTTTATTCTTCGTAATGTAAATCTGACAACAGAATTTACAATTTTAAGCAAAATCAAACTCGGGGAGCCCACCAAACAAAGACTGGAGCACACTTTTGGCTCTATGGAAGTGAAGAAACATCTGAAGGTGAGCAGCAGTTACCCGGTTCAGCAGCAGTCGTGTTTTATCTTCAACGACGGGCAACATTGACCCTATCAAGGTAAGAGGTTCAAAGGAATGCGAGTCGACGAACGAAGAAACGTTGTGAAGAATAGTGATTTGTGCTTCAATTGTCTTTCTCGTGGTCATGCTGCCAAGTTTTGCTCGCGAGGTACGTGTCGTGTTTGTGGACAGCGACATCATTTATTGTTGCACCTGAACAGCAAGCTCCGCAACCGAACAAGCGCTTCCAACAAATTTCGCAGAACCCACATTCAAATCAGATGACATCAACCTCACAACAGACAAAGCCAACTCAATCTAATCCTCATCAATCCACCAACCAATCTCCCAAATCTCCCATTCCTATTGCCAATCCAAGCATGCTATGTCAATCGTCACCCACACAAGACACTCCCAATATTGTACTAGCCGCTCAAGAAACCAAGGTGTCACGATCAATTCTTCTCGCAACGGCGATCGTGATCCTTGAGGATCAATTTGAAAACACCATACAAGCTAGAACACTACTTGACAGTGGCTCTCAGCTCTGCTTCATATCAGAACGAGCGTCGCAGTGCCTGAAGTTCGATCTCGCGAGGCACTTTCTATTAGTGGTATCGGCCAAGCCGCTAAGAAGTGTATCCCAACCAGAGTCTGCTAGATTTTAATACAATACTGCCTTATTCATATGCAGTGACTGTATAAGAAATGGGCATATGCGAAAATTGCATATGTTCGAACTGCGGCACGTTGTATAAGGAAGAGATTTGTGTTTTGGAGACATTTTGCATGTATTAGTCACACAAGACTACATGTGTGTTCGTGACAAAAAATAAATCTAATGTTTGTATGTGTTGGTGCTGATTAAGAAACTGTGTATATATGTGTGATAACTCCTTTCGCATGAACGTTACATGTAGTGGTGAGACAGACGGACAAAACAAAACAAACTGAAGTGACAGTTCGTGCATTAAAAAAAACTAGACCCGCTGCAGATTTTTAATCATCCAATCTGAAACCGCTGGTGGTGTACATCGAATAGCCATAGCCTACAAGTCGACCCAGTACTAGTGTTGAGATTTTGCATCCGGCATACCGTGCTATGGATGGAATAAGCTGGCGTTTGGAATGCCGCCCCCGGACGATCAGGGTCAGTATAAATAAGTGTGTAACAACAGTGTGGAACAGATCAGCACTCCAGCAAATTTGGCCTTCAACACTTCATCGAATCTCGTCTGATCAAAGTGGTGTGCCGAATGGGGTGGCCACCTTTCGGTGCGGTGTCAGTTAAACCGCCCGTCCCCCGAAAATCGAACGTCAATGCTCGACACTGGCTATGGCGTGCACTCAAAGTTGACCGCGCTGCCAGTCACTACCAGACAAACAAGACGAACCGATTGTCATACGTTTCACTGACACGGCGCGGCGGAAAAATAGTTATACACTTCTGAAATAAAGCAGCTATGTGGCTCACTACCACAATAACAAAGTGTATATTGCACACGGCAGATTTTTCGTAAGACACGTAATTATATTGTAAGAGTGTGGGTTCGAAACCAGCATGGAGAGATTCTTGCATGTTTCGCCTGTTCTTTATTTGTTGCTACATGAAGTGGAGAGTGCGGAAGATGAATGTGGTAGTTGAAATGAAGTATGAAACTTATTATACAAGACCCTGCAGATTTTTTTATGCATTTCTTGCATTATTCATATGCAGAAACTGTATAAAACGAATTATGCAGAGCATGACAGAAATTTTTGGTTTGGGTGTATGCAGTCAATCTATGCTCGGGTTCGTTCACGTCTTTCGTCGTTCACTGGGGAGGAGAATTTCTACGTTCTACCTCAAGTTACACTGAATCTTCCCATCCGGAGGATTGATTCCACCAAATTACAGCTTCCGGTAGACATCGCCCTCGCAGATCCGATGTTTACGGAGCCTGGTTGCGTGGATGTGATTATCGGAGCAAGTCTGTTCTTCGACCTGCTTCACAAGGAGAAAATCAAATTAGGAGATGACGGGCCTATCGTACAAAATACATCACTCGGCTGGATTGTATGCGGAAACCTTCTTGCCGAGATCACACATTGTCAACACGTGTACGGAGAAGCTCGACGATCTACTCACACGATTCTGGGAGCTGGAGTCGTGTAAAACGAACAGTGTGCTATCGCTGGAGGAATACGCCTGTGAGAAGCTGTTCGATCGCACAACAGTGCATGATGCAAGTGGCCGTTGCATTGTCGCGCTTCCAAAAAAGGAGTACCTAATCCGTCAGCTCGGAGATTCACGATCTACGGCGATGCGACGATTCCTCTCCCTGGAGCATCGTCTGGATACAAACCCGCAGCTGAAGCTGCAATTCAGTGAATTTATTCACGAATACCTCCACATGGGTCACATGGAGGAGGTAATTGAGGATGAAGTAGATGCTGCTTTACCACAGTACTTTATCCCACATAATTGCGTCATCAAACCCGATAGTACGACTACGAAACTTAGGGTGGTGCACGGAGCCCCCAGACGCGAATATTATCGCACTTTCATGAACCTCCGTGGTTTTCTCACGAAAATAAAGCTTAGAACACCAGGAAAAGGCTACGGGGTGTTTTAAAATATTTCATCGGTGAAATTTTAAATACGTCCTATTTTAAAATTGTGTGGGTTTTCCCATATATATACATGTTTGCTGCGGCCATCTGCGAGTTGTGGCGCCTGCCTAGGATGTGGTGGGGTTTGACAGTGGGCCCTGTTAAACCTCTATAAAAAGCTGCATGAATCCGCAAGTAGGCTCCGCCAAAGCGACCGTGTGCCGCTCAAAGCGCACAAGCCCAAGTCCTGGTGTTAGGTGGGACGCTAAACAGCCCAGACACGACGGCCCTCCGACGAGACAGGAGGTTTGCGCAGGCCCAATAAGCCGCCTTTAAAAACAACTATTACGAACGACATAGAAGATAATACGACTCGATGCAATCGGCAACGACCTAGGCGACGCATAAAGGATCATGATTGGAAGCTTGGAACATGGACTTGCAAGTCGCTAGGCTTCGCAGGTTGCGACAGGATAATCTACGATGAATTACATCCCCGCAACTTCGATGTCGTAGCGCTGCAGGAAATCTGCTGGACATGAGCATGAGCATGAGCATGAGCATGATGACCGTGCATTTCGTAGTTGCTACTCCGTGATCGACCAGAAAAATCGCAATTGCACAGGGAACCAATGTATGGAGGCATGGGATTTGCACTCCAACCTCAATGTGCACAGTCCGAGAGCTCTAGTATTTTTAGAAGGTCGATAACGGCGCTGGCCACGCAGGAAATCTGCTGGACAGGACAAAAAGTGTGGAAAAGCGGGCATCGAACGGCTACCTTCTACCAAAGCTGTGGCACCACCAATGAGCTGGGAATCGGCTTCATAGTGCTGAGAAAGATGCGCCAACGCGTGATTAGGTGGCACCCAACCAACGCAAGGATGTGCAAGCAGAGGATAAAAGGCCGTTTCTTCAACTATAGCATCATCAACGTGCACTGCCCACACGAAGGGAGATCCGACGATGAGAAAGAAGCGTTCTATGCGCAGCTGGAGCAGACATACGATGGATGCCCACTGCGGGACGTCAAAATCGTCATCGGTGACATGAACGCACAGATAGGAAGGGAGGAAATGTTTAGTCTGCATACCGTATCGAACGACAACGGTCAACGGTGCATAAACTTCGCACCCTCCCACGGAATGGTAGTCCGAAGCACTTTCTTCCCCCGCAAGAATATCCACAAGGCCACATGGAAATCACCTAATCAAGTAACGGAAAACCCAATCGACCTCCTTCTAATCGACGGTAACTTCTTCTCCGACATCACGAACGTACGCACTTACCGCAGTGCGAATATTGAATCCGACCACTACCTCGTTGCAGTATGCCTGCGCTCAAAACTCTCTGCGCTCTGCGCTCAAAACCGCTGCACTTGGCACGGTGCCCCCGGATCAGAGAAACGACTGGTAAGACGGCGAATGTGAGCAGTTAGTAGAAGAAAAGAATGCAGCATGGGCGAGATTGCTGCAACACCGCGAACGAGGCACGATACAAACGAGCGCGGAACAGACGAAACTCGATTTTCCGGAGCTAATGACACACGAAAGTTCTATGAAAAGTTAAACCGTTCACTTAAGGGCCACGTGCCACAGCCTGATATGTATAAGGACATAAACGGGAATCTTCTTACAAACGAGCGTGAGGTGATCGAAAGGTGGCAGCAGCATTACGAAGAGCACCTGGATAGCAATGTGGCAGACAATGGTGGTGGTATGGTAATGAAGCAAGAAGCACGCAAGCAGTACATACAAGTTCCGGCTCCGAATCTTCAGGAAATCCAGGAGGAGATCGGCCGGCTAAAAAACAACAAAGCCCCTGGAGTTGACCAACTACCAGGAGAGCTGTTTAAACACGTTGGTGAGGCACTGACCAGGCTGCACTGGGTAATTACCAAGGTTTGGGAAGATGAGTTTCTGCCGCAGGAGTGGATGGCCCATACAAAAAGGACGATAAGCTGGATTGTAGCAACTACCGCGCAATCACATTGTTGAACGCCGCCCACAAGGTACTCTTCCAAATTGTATGCCGTCGACTAACACCAATTTATGAGTGACCGCTCTACCACAAATCAGGTATTTTCCGTACGTCAGGTATTGCTGGAATGCCGCGAATACAACGTGCCCATACTTCACCTATTTATCGACTTCAAAGCCGCATATGATACAATCGATCGGGACCAGCTATGGCAGCTAATGCACAAAAACGGATTTCCGGATGAACTGACACGATTGATCAAGGCGACGATGGATCGAGTGATGTGCGTAGTTCGAGTTTCAGCAACAGTCTCGAGTCCCTTCAAAACGCGCAGAAGTTTTCGGAGAGGTGATGGTCTTCCGTGTCTGCTATTCAACATCGCTTTGGAAGGGGTATTACGAAGAGCAGGGATAGCTTGGCCGACGACATAGATATTATGGCACGAAACTTTGAGAAGCTGACTGAATAGGAAAGCTAAGCGGATCGTATAAGTCATCAACACGTTGAAGACCAAGTACATGATAGGGAGAGGTTCAAGAGAAGACAATGTGAGCCACTCACCACGAGTTTGCATCGGTGGTGACGAAATCGAGGTAGTAGAAGAATTTGTGTACTTGGGCTCACTGGTGACTGCCGAAAATGATACCAGCAGAGAAATTCATAGACGCATAGTGGCTGGAAATCGTACGTACTTTGGACTCCGCAAGACGCTCCGATCGAATAGAGTTCGCCGCCGTACCAAACTGACAATCTACAAAACGCTCATTAGACCGGTAGTCCTCTACGGACACGAGACCTGGACGATGCTGGTGGAGGACCAACGTGCAGATGGCGGACGATACGTGGAGGAGGTGAATGAACCACGAGTTGCATCAGCTGTTAGGAGAACCATCCATCGTTCACACCGCAAAAATTGGAAGACTGCGGTGGGCCGGACACGTAGCCAGAATGTCGGACATTAACCCGGTGAAAATGGTTCTCGACAACGATCCGACGGGCTCAAAAAGGCGAGGTGCGCAGCGGGAAAGGTGGATCAATCAGGTGGAAAATTACTTGGGGACCCTCCGTAGACTGCGTGGTTGGTGACGTGTAGCCATGGACCAAGCCGAATGGAGAAGACTTTTATATACCGCACAGGCCACTTCGGCCTTAGTCTGAATAAATAATAAATAATAATAGGTGCTCTTTCCAGCAAATTGGTCTCAAATTCCAGAAAATTCCGAACAATTTTCCATGAACATTAAAAAAAATATCCGCGCAAATTTTGAACAATTTCTTATAGAAAGACTGAAGAATTCCCTTAGGAAATTTTATTAAAACTTCTGTGGAAATTCTCAAGGATTTCCCATCAAGACCCAAAGAATTTCACTTTGAAGTCAAAGTTTTTAAGGGAGAGGGCCGTTTGGTCGAAAGCCATGAAGCCCAAAGCTGCTCGGACATGTCATTGCCGAACAAATCATTAGACCGAAACTCGTCTGATCGAAAATCATTTAGGAGATATAGCTATATGGCCAATAATGTCGTTTGGCAGAACAGGTCATTTGGCCGAAAAAGTAGTCTGGTGTAATAGGTCATCTAGCACAAAATGATGTTTTGGACGAAATGGTCGTTTGGCAAAAAGGGCCATCCGCCCGAAAATGTTGTTTGACCACAATGTTCAAAAGGCCGAAAGTGTTGTTTGGCTGAACTAGTCATATTGCCGAAAAATTCGTTTGTAGCACACGCAACATCTTCCTAAAAGTACCTTGTTTCTATTCAGTTTCATTAAGGGTATTGGAAAAACATCAAAGCACGAAAAAGTGACATCAAGATGCCAAAAACGTTAGAATTCTGGCCAATGTTTCATTAAAATTGCAAAGCAGTACGTGTTTGACATTTGGAACCAAACAACCAATAAATAATGCACTACATGTTGCAAATACGAAACAGAATCTTTAAGTTGCATATTTTTTACCATGTAATTGCAATGCGTCTTTCAAAATTTAATTGTTTGTTTAAATTAATTGAGTATGTCTTCATGTTTAATTTAGCATCGTTCAACGTTTTGACAATTCCCATTTTTTCCTGTGATGATGCAATCAAGTAACAGGAAACCCGAGTAAAAAACTTCATAATCGTATGGTTTTTATTGTGAAGTGTTTATTCGAAGTGCTGAATGATGCTGCGGTAGAGTGAAGGACTATCAATCACAAGATCCATGAATTGATTCCAGTTTTATATTTTTATTTTATTTTTTTTTCCGCTGCAGTATTTTGCAACATTATTGCAATTTTACTGCAAACAAAGGATGTTTCCGTAGGCTCCACCTCTTGCGCTTTTCAGATTGCAAGAGAGTTATATTTGATGGCACATACGCAAAGATTGTTTCTTTTCGAATAGTTGCAACACAGTGAAATGTCCAGTAGTGAAACAAGTTGTGCTGCTTAGGATGCTCATTTATCAGAAATGGCCATTTAGCCGAATGAGGTTATATTTCTGTTCATATGACGAAATGGCAAATGACATTGTTCGTATGACCACTTCGCCCGTATGTCGCTTTCAGCCAAATGACTTTTTCGGCCAAACCGTTTTCGACCTTATAACCGTTTCGCTTAAATGGAAATTGGCTAGATAACTCTTACCTTAACATGTTATTCTGTCAAGTGGCAAGTGAGTGGCAAGGATTTTAATCGAATGACTTTCTTCAATCAACGAGAAGGATCGAAAGGGCACAAACCCTCCTGGTCGACATTTTTAGCCGTGTTTACTTGTTCAACAAGTGACATATTCTGTGGAAATTCAAAAGAATATCTGAACCATTTCCCTTAAAAATTAGAAACAATTTCCCGTAAAAATTAAAAATAATCCATTACAAATACCAATTTTTATGTGGAAATTCTATAAAATTTGCTTTGAAAAAAATACTCTAGTTTCCCGTGAAAAAATCAAAGAAATCTCCGTGGAAACTTCAGAGTATTTCCCGTCAAAATCCGAAAAGCTTGGAATAATTTCCTAGGGATTTGATTTTTCTGGCGTAATTAAAAAATATTCTGAAAAATCTTTAGGTAACAAACTCAATAGAAAAAATCGACACAACGCTTCACACCACCGGTGGCTAAATGGTATTCGGCTTGACGACAAAAAAGCCGCCGACCAAAATTATTACAAATGCTGCCGCCGACGATTTGCGGATCGGCGCACATCTCTAACGGTGATAAAAACCGTCAGAACCCATGCACGAGCCAATGGGATATTTTCTAAGCTTTTATTTTACTGGAATAAAGATTATTTGAACAAAAGTTATACTTTCAGCAACATTATCCGGAATGAATTTTTTTTCAACACTCCGGATAATTTAGTCCGCCCTGTAACAAAAATCAAAAACAAATCACTCCCCAGCAAACGCGAAGTTTCGTGTGCCATTTGTTGCGAGTTGCCCTTAATTGCACCAAAAGTGACTTGTTCCAATTGCAAAACGTAATGTAAAAAGTAAGATCAGTGGAATAAAAACCAAAGGGATCATATCTCAAGGTGCGCATTGAACTATTTTCAGTAGTAGTTTAGTCGATCGATCTTCTTAAATTATATAATTAGACAAACAATAAGTAATCCAATGATTCAAAATCCGTCCGGATTTAGTTTCCGATGGATTTAGTTTCAGAAGGTGTTGATTCAATTCATTATTTTATAATGTTTTTCTTAGTTTTTGATGCGTAAATGAGGAATTCTTCCTCTTCCTCTCGTGACCCTGTGTAAGCGACGAACGTTTTATTACTGTTCGGTTCGTATTTTCTAAAGACTTTTCCATATATTAAAGTGCTTATGTATACTAGACCTCTTCATGTTTTCAAAAAGAATCAAAAAATCAACCAGTCAGCTCAAGATCACAATTCTTATGTTAAAATAAGCCTCCTGTCAAATTTTCAGCTAATTCGGATAAAACTTGTTTGAAGAAATCCTAGCGTGCAAATTTATGACGAATGTTCAGTATCTGATTTTTAAGAATTAAACGTTAAATCTCACATTGGAAATTATATTACTCAAATGTCCAGGAAAAAAAGAGGAATAATAATATAATAAATAAGCAATGATTTGTCATAAATTAAAGAATTTTGTAGAACAACGACTTTTATGGGAAACAGTGTTTTTATGCACCTAAAAGCCCGAAAATCACTTTTACATGGTCAAAACGTGAAGAGAACGAATCGCAATGTTCACAAGACATACATACAGTACATCAAAAGCTTTAGTATAGAGGTTGTTGCGATAGTTTTCGGTGTTTATATCTCTTGTTAGATTTTTTTCAAAATTAAAAATAGCCCAAAAATACTAAATCGACTTGAGCCACCTCGAAATTTTATTCGAATTAGCTGAAAATTTGACAGGAGGCTTATTTCAACATAAGAATTGTGATCCTGAGCTGACTGGTTGATTTTTTGATTCTTTTTGAAAACATGAAGAAGTCTAATGTATACGGATTTCGATGCCCCTCTTATTCTCTCTGTTTACATCCCGTTTTACAGAACATACTCGATGGGCTAGTACTGCACAATTCGAAGTTTTGTACTGCTAATCGATGAAGACGAACGAAAATATATAATGCCGTCGTTTTTGTGGATCGACAACAAAAACTTACGATTTGAGATGCGCACTGCCACCCCAGGTCATTTGGCCGACCAAGTAATTTGGCCGTACAAGTTATTCGGCCGAATATGTTATTTAGTATTAAGATCCATACAAAATTTTCAGATGCTTCATACAAAAAGTGTGATATAGGGGGAGAGGGGGTTGAAAATGCCCAATTTTTGCGTTACGTAATTAATGGATCTTCCCTTACTGTGAAAAGTGAGTAGACACCTCGCTTTTTACTTTCACAGTGTCGGTCTTTCACCGTCATTAGTCGTCTGAGTACACGCGACCGCTTACGTAAAGGCAATCAAACTCATCAAATGCTTTAGCCAAGCAAGCCTTTGGCACAGCAGAGTGCGATTGAATTCGCATTCTATACCGTCCAGCCCAGCCCGTTACTGCGGGGCATGGAGTGCGATCCTCTCGTTTAATAAACAATGTGTACTCGCTTGACTATGGATATACAATAGTAAAGCACATGTGGAGATTGGGCAAATCAAGCATCCGAAAGATATTCAATTTGCAAAAAAGAGAGCTAACCGCGGTGGAGGTTGGTACTCGGATTCTGATGGCTTTACCGCAAACGTGACCTATAAGTGGTCTTGTTGTGTAGGGGTTATCACGCCTATCCTATCTAGAGAGTAGGAGGTTGAGGGTTCGAGTCCCTCCAGGACACGTGGATTCTTTTTCGCAAATTTCATATCACTTTGTCCATTTCGAAACATATGCTGTGCATATGCACAGCCAAGATATTTAACATAAAAAAAAAAATTCTAGGTTTTTTAACCCCCCATCCCCCCATGTAAGATTTTTCCCATATACATAATTTTTTATTCATATGAAGCTTAAGAAAATGGCAGACCCCCCTCCCCCCATAAGTGCTTACGTAATTAGTGTTCAACCTCTAATGAGAAGTTAGATGTGACACATCTCATTTCTCACTTCTCACCAATCATTTCTCACTTCTTACTGTGGAAAGTGAGTAGTGCGAAGTGAGAAATGAGAAATGATCTGTGAGAAGTGAGACGTCACACTCCCCACTTCTCACTCCTCATTAGTCACTTATCACTTGAGAAATGAGGAGTGAGAAGTGAAACATCTCATTTTTCACTTCTCATTCCTTATTACTCACATATTACTTCTCACTGTGAAAAGTTGGAAGTGTACTATACACGCATTCGCGAACGATGGCTTCGGTGCAGCAAGCGTAAGCAGTTTGCATCACGGCACTCAAAGTGCGCCACATGTTCTGCTGACTACACTTTTACTCGTTGGTGGTCGTCCGTTTGGACGATGCGCAAAGGCTCATGTTTCAACCCAAATATGTTACTGCCGAAATATTGTCACCGCTGCCCCAGGCGTCTATATCTATCTTTGTTACATTTATTGATACAATGTCATAACAATCGATTTGAAAACCAAATAAAAGGGATGTAGATCCCAGCACCAGCTCAGTCTAGTTCTAACTCAAAAGCTATGTTTTTCAATGTACCCTGTACATACCGAAACATCCTCTAGCACCCTGGTCTCAAGGTACTGCTTCCTTCGAGGATAGTAGAAGTCTAGAACTACGTCTAGAATCATAGTCTCCGGATAGACTATGTTAGAAGAGCGAAACGTAAGAAGAAAGACGTCTCTCTTCGCAGAGAGAAGTGAAAAATAATGATTGAGAAGTGAAAAGTGAGACGTTAAATTAAGAGGTGTGCGCCGGTCCGAAATTAGGCGGCGGCGGCGTCGGCGTTTTCGGCGCCATGGTGAAAGCCATTTTAGCCGGCGGTGGCGTGAATCGGCGTGGCGATTTTTTTATTACGTTTCTTTAAGATTTTCTTTGCTTATTTTCGCCTGAAAAATCTGATGAACTCTTGGATGCACTTCTCTTAAAAATTCTTTAAATTTTTTGCAAAATATTCACTTGGACATTCATTTGGAAATTATTTATTGACTTTTTGGACTGAACTTTTAGATTTTTGGAACTATACTCTGATGTTTCGGGAATTCTTTGGAATTACCAACAGAAGCTCTTTGGAATTCCCAATAGAAAATTATTCGGAATTTGAGCAGGAAATTCGTCAGAATTAACATGAGAATTGCTCCAAATTCCTACAGAGCAACCCGAGTAGCACAATTCACACTGATTTTGTTGCAGCAACTCAAATGGGACCAAATTTGATTGCATATGATTAACGTTAACTCATCTACAACATGTGTGCTGCTTGGGAATGTTCGGGATATTCCGAATGTTCATGTTGAGTATTTTTCGAAATTTACAAAGAAAATTCTTAATAATTGTGGAAGATTGTGTTGTGGTGTTTTAATGTTGGCTTGCTGAGTCTAGAGTCTAATTAGGACGCCTAGTTTGGCATAGACAACGTTAAAACAGAAAATTCTTCAGAATATCCGCGGCTGAGATGTTTTCAAGGGAACTTTCTGTAATTTTCACGAGAAGTTCACTGGTATTCCAACGGAAAATTATTTCGAATTTCCTCGGAAGATTGTTCAAATTGAAGATTTCAACTAAAAACCCAGATTAATACATCTAGCGGCGATAGAGCCTTTCTCGTGAGTTATAGAAATAGTATTTTGGCCATAACTTTTGAGCCCATAGTCCGATATGGCCAATTTTCAATACGAAACAATGGGACAGGATTTTGCGTCGAATGCAACTTGCGAGCAAATCGGTTAAGGATAAGTGCCTAGAAAATGAGTGAGAAATTTTGCGCACACACATACACACACACAGACATCACCTCAATCCGTCGAGCTGAGTCGATCGGTATTAAACACTATGGGTCTCCGGGCCTCCTATAGAAAGTTCGTTTTTGGAGCGAACATATAGCCTTTACGTATACTTCGTATACGAGAAAGGCAAAACCCTTTGGATTTCAACGGAAAATCGCTAGGATTTTCAAAGGAATTTCTTTGGATTCCTACGAGAAGTTCTTGATATAGTAGACGTTCGATAATTGAGAGTAATTCAATTGCAATTCGATTACACTTCTACTGCCTTTGTCGTCGACTGACAACCGTTTGACGTCTAGAAAACGTTGCAGTTATCGAACGGTATTCGCTAACTGAAGCGTGAACATGTTGCAATTATCTAACGACTAGTGTATTGTATATAAGAAATTCTTCGAAATTGCATTGGCTGAAAACAAAATACGGCCGAACTTCTAATTTGGCCGAAAAATTCGTTTTCCCTGACAGGTCGTTTGACCGAATGGGCCATTAGCTCGAAAATGCCGTTTGACCATAATGATCGTTTGACAGAATGGGTCAAGTGGCCGAGAATGTCGTTTGCCCAACGGGTCTTACGGCCAAATATCAATTACTGAACGGATAATATGGTGAAAATATGCACCAGCTAGGCCAAATGACATTTACGGCGAGATAGGCTTTTTGTTAAATTGAACGAAATTTCGTAACCTCTCTACATTTTAAGTCGATGTCCGAAAATGTAGTTTGGCCGTAAGCGTCATTAGGCCGAACTGGTTATATGGCCGAAAAAGTCGTTTTCCCTAACAGATCGTTTGGCCTAATGGGTCATCAGCTCGAGAATGCCGTTTAGCCGAAAAGGTCGTTCGACAGAATTGGCCAATTGGTCGAAAATGTCGTTTGGCCCAACGGGTCATACGGCCAAATGCTTTCGCATATTCGAAACTGTTGTCAGGTCGAAAATGGTTTGTCCGAATATGTAGTTTTGCCAAAGCGAAATACAGCCAAAAGTGACGTTCGGCCGAACTGGTAATTAGGCCGTTAAAAATCGTTAGACCGAATAGGTCATTTGACAGAAAATGCCGTTTAGTAGGAATGGCCATTTGGCAAAAAAGAACGATTTGGCACGAAAATGTCCTTTCTGCAAAACAACCCTTTTGGCCAAACGGCATTTTCTGTCAAATGATCTAATCGGCTAAACGACTTTTTGGCCAAATGATCAATTCAGCCGAACGACACTTTTCGCAGAAAATGCCATTTGGCTGAAATGGTTGTTTTTCAGAAAGGACATTTTTGGGCCAAATGGCTCTTTCAACCAAATGACTGCCAAAAGACATTTTGCACGGCTTGCAAATACCTTCAAGATCTCCGATACGGCTGATGATGAATGTGAATGAAAGCTGATAAACCGAAAACAACGATCGAAGCTACTACCTTCAAAGATGAAGTTTCGCCCGGACACTCCAATTGATCTTGTTAGATGAGAACACGTATTGGAGATAGGGATACTCCCTATGGACCTTACAACGTTTTCCTGGCACAGCAAGATATCTCAAATGCTGAATCAACCCCTCCCCTTGGAATATAACGGACTGGTCAACATTTTGGAACTGACCTCGAAAATTCAAATCATAGTCGAACAAACGTTCGAGGGAAGATCCGATGACGTATTTCAGGAGGACTTGGTGATGGTATACATGCACGGAAAGGGTACTGTGTTTCCGGAAGTAAGGTCAGAAATATTTTTCCTAGTTTTTTTATACTATCTTTTAGTAATTTTTACTGATGTGCTAACTACTATACATACTTATGCTACACATATGTATATATTTAATAACGAGGGCTTCGAATAACGGCTGACACTAAAAATATTGATTCGTCCTTAAGAAAGGCATAGACCACGATTGATTCATCTTGCCTTATCTCAACTCAGATTGATTTTTTTTCCTGTTCTCACTCGATTTTAATATTTTTTTATAGAAAATTGTAATGAATTTCCATGAACAATTGTGAGGAATTTTCACGAGAAATTCGAAGAAATTTTTGTAAATAATTTTCAATTCAAACTGTTGGAAAGTCCCATGAGAAATTATTAGAAATTTCCTTTGGAAGTTGAAAGTACTTTCGACATGAAATTGTAAGCAATTTCCATGAAAAGCTATAAAAACTGTAAGGAATTAAAATGGAAAATTGTAAGGGACTTCCAAGGGAGTCCTGGACTTCCTGTAAGGAAACTGCAAGAATTTTCTTGGGAAAATTGTGTGCAATTTACATGACAAATTGTAAATATGAATTTCCATGAGAAATTCGTAGGATTCGGAAGATATTCCAGAGGAATTCTCTAAATAGATTCTGGAAGAATTCCTGAAGGAACTTCCGAAGAAATTATCGGTGGAGTTGTTGGACAAACTTTCGGATAAGCAATAAACAATATCCAGCTTTTTTACGCCAGCCATAAATCAACTATGGCAATTCAAATTTGACACATGCTGTGTACAGATTTTATAGGGCAGTCATAGTAGCCTTAGAGGCTTGCTAAAAAAGTAATACGTCAAAAAATGTTGTATTGTTTTGAAATTCAAACCGATTCAGTATAACCGTTTTTATTTTCGTTCAGATGTGTTGACAAATATTCCTAATATGTTTCTATTTTTAGGTGGTTAATAATTCGAAGTTTTTTCTGCAGCTAAGCAATGAATATTTGCTTTAACGAAGCCTATCCCCAGAATACGAATTATATTCGGAGAGGGAACCAACACTATGAAGAATGATTGTAGGCCTGAACTCAGAAATAACAGATATGACCGAAATAAAGCATAGATATTCAAAGTGACGCAAGCTTGGGGTCGTACACATTGTTCTGGTTAAGCATAATATATCAGTAAATCTTCTCACACAAAATTCCCGCTCACAGCTTTTCAATCGCTCCAGTACTTTATGCCGTATTATCAGTTGAAGGCCGTTCAGCTCGTATATTTTTATATTTCCTCTGTTGAATAACGTTTGCAATTTCTTCAAATTCTGAACACTTGCTGATTCTCGACAGGTTCTAAAAATCCCGTTCAAATTACACGGTACAATTGAGAAAAACTCAAACATAGGATCCGGCGTACTAAATTTTAACAAACTCGTACCAGATTCGTCCCCAAATATTTTATTTTTGGTGTGAAGCTGAGACTTAACTGAATTTATTACCAGGGCGCAGATAGTCCTGAAGATGCTTGCAAAAACATTATGAACCGATTATGATGTATAAAGATAATAATTTGTCCACATACAAACATTTTGGAAAACCTTTAACGTGGTTATTATATGCCCTCAACGAATTTCGGTTGAAGGTGCAATACGTCGTTCACATCGATATTCGGCATTACAGGGAAGTGTAGCTCGAGGTGTTGCTGGTATGAGCAAAAACAGACTCCTCGCCCAAAATAAATCCTAAAATTTTAAACTGCATAGTAAAACGCGTCGCTTCATGATTCCTGACACAAGATAGTGGCAGAAACAGATGCAAAGTCCGATTACATATATGTTCATGCTCAGTATTCAATTTACATATAAGAGGAATTAAAAATGATTCATCTGGATGATGATGATGATGATGATATTACCATCTATTGTAGCAAGGCACCTGCCGATAGCTCTGGTCATATCTGACAAACTATTTGATCCTGTTTATATTATTGAATGCATTTCATCAAAATCCTGTATGAAGAGCCAACAGTGTGTAGGGTGGTTCTATAAGCGAAGACACTTATGCAAAAACCACGGGATGAGTAGAGAATCTCCTTCCAGAAGAAAGTTCGTACAATCAATAATACAATTAAGCCCTCGTTCCCCAGATTGACCCAATAGATGGGGAGAAGAGCCCGCCCTTTATCCACGAAATGTTAACAATAGGAAGTTGGCAATTCCACTCTTCCTATCCAAATCGCTTCAATCGGGTGCCCTGATGGTTTATTTTTAATATATTCTCATATAGTTTCAATATACGTTGATAATAAATACAATGGAATTCTCTCACCAAGTTTCAAATCGTTTGTCCTGGATGGGCGATCCATTTGTAAACACCAGTTCGTTTTGCAATTAACTGTCTTCAGAAATGGGAAAATGAATTGTCCGTCGATGATCATCTTTGATAAAATCATCTTTGATAAAATCAGGAAATAGGTTTTGTTTCAATTGAAATGAGATTCTTGAATTCTGAAAAGATGAGGTAAGAAGACGAAAGACAGTATCGAACATAATAACATGAGTATGCTGATTAAAATTAATATGCACCCATTTTTTCATCATTACTTTAAAAATATTTTAATTAGCAGATAATCTATAAAACTGTAGTGGACCGGTTTTATAACCAGAAATGGACAATTAGTATTTAATGATTATTCTCTATACCATATACTATTATCAAAGTCTATCAGAATACCAAATAGAAAAATAACATATAAAATACTTTTGTCTTTACGCAGGAAAAGGTATATAGTATGAAATTTTTTGCATGTATTTATTTATCATTTTTCTTTCGTATTAAAGGTTTTCAAACTAAAATTTCTGATCTCCATTTTCCACATTATACCATCGGGAAGGCGTCTAAATTTATTTGAATGAATTTCGATGAAAGTGGATATTTTGGTAACACTTAAAAACTTAATGATTCCTCAAGAGGCAAAGATGTGAACCATAAAATATAGTTTCTCGGCGAATTAACACAAAATTTAATAAGTATATTGTTAATGATCAAAATAATGTAATTATGTATGTTCAATCACAATCTGTTTGCCATAGATGTTGAATGTTTCATAGAGCAGTATGCAGCCACTGTTTAATTTTGTGTTATATGCACAATGCACATCACTTGGGCGCGTATAAATTTCAAATTTCAATGCTTCGCACACGACGTTTTGAAAAATTATTTTGAGTCTTATTTCATATTTGATAAATTTTAAAAATATATACATTGGCGTTTTTTTTTATCTTAAAATTAAACGAAAAAGCACCCAAAGATTAAATTAGAAAAGAACAACATGTGCAGCTAGTACACGAGTATCATGAACAATAAAAATGATAAAAAAAACTGATAAATACGACTACACTTAATGACATATAGTTTTTAGGAACAAAAGGTGTTGCCTTGGGAGTGTTGCATAAACAGGTCTTCTCCCTATGGACATTTCATCCATTTTTAAAATTTCACGCCCTACTTCGTGCAAATAAATTGAAGACCCGACTGAACTACATATAAAAGTCCTCTGAAACGAACAGTCTCAGGAGGGTGATGCTGATCTCACTATTGTATATGTGATTTGGAAACAGTTGAAGTTAGGAAATATACAAAAAAAAACTGTAAATAGGTAAATTAGATTGGTCTCACCAGATATGCATTTGGTCCTTCAATGATGTCCTTATCTCGTTTTTTTTGTGTGGATTTTCAACACGGATCGTCATCATCAAGCGCTGCAATAGTTTCCTCCTCTTGGTTGAATAATTTGTCCTTCTTCGGAACAAATAATGATTCGACATCCACACTCTTATTGAAATATGCTTCATTCGATTTTCCTCGCTTAGATAAAGTCTTGAGATGTTCAGAAAGATGTATTTTGCAGCTTGGCATATGTGCGCCCCGTGGAAGAAGTACTGATCCATTTTAGAAGCTTCGGTCCCTCACTTTTTAACAGTTTATTAGAGGATGTGTTGATCGACTTCGGACGTCTAGCTACACTTTATCTACTGCTTTATTTTCGAACATTGAGCACTTGTTCTCGGCACCAACGTAAAAATATCGGTCTTAACACATTTCAACGGTTTTGCAACAGAAAAACGTTGCTGTTACGAAAAACATCAATTAAAAAAAAAAAAAAAAAAAATGATTCATCTGGAATGAAGGAAATTATTAAAATGCCTATACCCAAAATATTAAATCTAATCTCCTGTTTTGCATTTCCATCTAAAATATGAAAAAGTATTGAATACAAAATAAAATACCTTGAAGAAATAATAAATCGATAGGTAATTGGATGTCAAAACAATCCGAAAATTTTGACGTGTCAATTGTTCAGCCAGTCTCCTCAGGTTGCTAGGATTGCAAATACCATAAAATCTGTACACGGCATATGTCAAAATCAACTATGGTAATTATACCAACAATCAATATGAAACTGGTGATTTTTCGTGGTTCCTGTTTCGCATACTATGAACAATCCTCGGTACCCAGAAATGTCATCGCAGTATGCAGTATGTAATCTATGGGTGGCCCTTTAGAACAAGATTTAGCACTGCTGTCATAGCAACACTTCGTTGAGTTGTTTTGCAGCAAATAGAAACAATTTACGAAAATCTGTTTTTGGCTGTTTTTTAAGCAAATGATTTGAACATTCGTTTGGGCTTATAAATACTAATTCTGTTTGTTTTTTTCAGCTGAATGAAGACTGAGTGTGTAGCGTAGCAGAGGAAACCTGTGAACATTTATTTTTATACACTACGGCTATAGGATCCCTGCTAGGAACTTGACTGATATTGTCAGCTTGTGGTTTATATACCTTCGTATGGTCACATATTGAATCCTAGGGACACCGGGAGTTCTTGCGCAGTCCTGGATGGGAAACCGCATGTACTCCAATCTGCTGGTCTGAATAGGCAGCTTCCGGGATGGGCACGAGAGGCCTCTTTTCTCAAGGGGTCTTAGGGTAAAATTCCAATAAAAACAAGTATTGGCACTTAACCTTCATAATTTATTTCATGACCGTCCGGCGGTAATGATAGACTGCACGATGATTTATTTCGTCGACATCTATAAAAGTATATTATTATATCTATGATTATACGTTGCGTTGAGTTTTGTACCAACGGTCGAAATGTGCAGTGAGACGCCAGTAAAAAGTACTTTGGCTTTCCTTTTCCCGGAGAATGCCGCTCAACCATCTCTGGCGGATATGGCCCGCTTTATCAAAGCGTTTAAAGGTGATCATTCGAAAATGGAAACAGCGTATAAAATTTCAGACGAGAAGTCAGTATTTTTACGCTTCAAGACCGAAGCCGCTATGCAGTTTTCTTTGGAGAACAATCAGGAGTTGCTCCCATTCTTGTATGCAAACGGCAAACAAGTCATGGTCCGCATGTCAGTAGCGGGAAAATGTTCTCGTTATGTGAGAATCTACGATCTCCCACCGGAGATTTCTGACGAGGAACTATCTTCGGTGTTATCCAAGTTTGGAAAAGTCAAGCGAACCATACGTGAACGATTTCCACCTGAATTTCAACTGGATATGTTCACTGGAGTACGTGGAATCTACATGGATATCGAGGAGGATATTCCAGAAATATTATATTTCAACCATCGTAAAGGGAGGATCCACTACGATGGAATAAAGACAAAATGTTTCACATGTAAGTCGGATAGTCACCTGAAAAAGGCTTGTCCGTTGAAAAAAGAACGACGAAATACGAACAAAGCGGAACAGAAGACTGTAGCGAAGCAAGCGATCGATGTGCTGGGCGAAAACAAAAAAACAACAGCTCCCGGTGCTGATGATTCTGGTGGTGGTACTTTTGCACAGAAAGCCGAAAAAACGAAGTTGAAGCAACATCATCCATGTGATGTCGCTATAAAGAAGAGTGTAGCAAGTCCATCTACAAGCGAAAGAGCTGGCAACCTACTATCGGATTCACTCATCGTGAAGAGACGTTTTAGAATCCCGACGTATGAATGGATTGCAGATGAAAACGAAAGAAAACAGATCATTGAAGATGACAAGGCGAGGATAGCAGCAGCGTATTGTATTGCAGTTGAACAGATTGAAATTTTTCATGATTAGTTTGAATCAAGTTTGTATTAGATAATAAGATTATTTTTTGTAAACGAATACAAAAATTTGGTGATGGCTCCGCAAAGTGTTACACACGACTGAGCCTAGAAAATAAACAAATTATTGAAAAAAAAATAATTATACGTTGCCATAATAAAAAGCTGGATACTTCCGGAACAACTGCTAGAGGACCTTCCGGAGAAATTCTTGGAGAAACATCGGGAGAAAATTCCTATAGGCATTCCGAAAGAATTTCCGTAGAAACATGCGGAGGAATTGCTGGAGGAACTTCCGGAGGAGCTTTTGCAAGAGCTTCCGGAGAAAGTCCCAAAGAAACTTCCGGAGGACTTCAAAGAGGAACTTCCGGAAGAATTGCAAGGGGAACTTTCCAAGAAATGGTGGAATTTCGAAGGAACCCCTGTAGTCACTTTTGCGGGAATTCTCGTAGTAACTTTCGGGAGAATCTTTGGAGGAATTACTGGCAAAGCTTTTGGACAAATTTCTGGAGGAACTTCCGGAAGAATTTTCAGAGGAATTGCTTGGAGAACTTCCGGAATAATTCCTGGAGGAACCATCAAAAAAAATTCTGAAGGAATTTCCATAAGACTTTTTAGAGAACCTTGTGGTGAAGTTTTTGAAAGCACTTCCGGATGATTTCCTGTAGGACCTTATGGAACAATTTCTGGGAAAACTTCTAATGTAATTGCTGGAGGAACTTCTTGGAGGAACTTCAGGAGGAATTCCTTAAGGAACTTCTACAGAAATTCTTGGAACAATTTTCAGAGAACTTCTGAATGGATTCCTGGCTCAGAAAATGATTCAAAACTTCCCAACAATTACCAAACTAATATATTTTTGATTTAGTCTTCAAGATTATAGAGAATGATTATGGTTGGATCAAAAAGGTCAGGCACAAACGATGGATTGGAAAGTTTCAAATATGCTGAGTCCGTTCCATACTTAAAAATCTATATATAAAAACTGATTTCACTAAATACGGTCTGAGTTCAACGATGTATATTTATGATGTATCATGAATATAAATCTTGATCCCGGAAGTATAAATATATTGCATATATCCATTTGATATCTGAATGTATTTATGCGGGGCTTACTATTAGTGATAGTGACCTCGAAGTGGACATGAAATAAAAGGCACTCCGAAATGGGTCACTGGAGCTGCAATAGAGCTAGCACTTTCTATCTCCCGGATTAAATCTGACTGTTTTAACAGACAGCTTTCTTCCATAACATCACTGCCAGACAGTGGGGGTTAGTTTGTACACACACACAAATGGCTCTTTCTGCCAAATGACCATTCTAACCGAATTGCATTTTTGCTCAATTGATATATCTGGTCAAACCACTTTTACGGCCGAACGGCATTTTCAGTCAAAGAACCTATTAGCGCAAACTATTTTTTCGGTCAAATTACCAGTTCAGCCGAATGTTCCTTTTGGCTGTTTGTTGCTATCGGTAAAATAACATTTACGGACAAATCATTGTCGATTTGATAACAGCTTCGGATAAACGTTCAGTTCGGCTCGGCTATATGGAATTTGGTTAGATGACATTTTGGTTTCAAGGCCAGTATCGACTTAAAAAGTAAAGGTTACGGAATTTTGTTTAATGTTCATTTATCAAAAAAAGGCCATTTCGCCAAACGAGTGACCAGTTTTGACCATATGATTCGTTCAGTAATTGACATTTGGCCGTATGCCAAATGACATTTTCGGCCAAATGGCCAAACGGAATTTCTGGGCTAATGACTTCTTCGGCCAAAGGATCGATTCGGCCAGACGACATGTTAGGGCAAATGGCTTTTTCGGCCAAATTACCCAAGAATTTCTTATGGACAATACAAAGAATTTCCTGTAAGAAATCCAAAGAAATGCCTTAAAAACTCAAAGTATTTTTCCGTTAAAAGCCAAAGATTTGTTTTGTTGAAATCTACATTTTGAACAATCTTCCACTGAAAGGCTGAAACTTTGAAGAGTTTTCCGTGGAAATTCCGGAGAATTTTCAGTTTTAACGTTGGCTCTAGTCCAGTCGTTTTAATTAATCTAGAAAGAGAAAGTCAACGTTGAAGCACTCCTTGCTACCAGTCACAAGCTCCTTCAATTATGAGAGATTTATTGATTTATTGATTCAGAATGAGATTGTGTGGTAAAGCAAAATAGAAATACTTGTATATCTATAATCTTAAATATAACCTTCATGGTTTTGTACAGCGGCGCAGTATAGATTAAAATTTGTATCAAAATTCCGCAGAACTCTATTTTATTTCGTTGGAACCTTGTTCATTGTGACGAACTTTTCGTATTTAACGATAAGAAATCCAATGAAAAAAAAAAAATTTGGAAAGCCTAAATTCCAAAATTTGTTTCAAATCACCTGAAATAAATTTTGTCGGAAAAACCGCATATGCTCAGTAATATATGGAGACGCATGGTACGTAATAATACGCTTCTACGACTTGTTGGTCATAATTGGATACATATTTGAATACACTATTTTTTTTCATGTGGATCTAATAATAAACAATATAGAAATTTTTCTGAATATCCAAAAAGCATTGTACTAGAGCACGCCATTGAGGCTCTTCCAAACAATCTTACCGTGAAACCTAGAGTCAGGTCACGGTCATGGAAATCCTAAATCAAAGCAAAAACTTTAAAAACCAATTTCAAGGCCATCTGTGATTTTCAAGAGCTACCCAGCAGAGCATGACAACGACGACGACGACGAGTGCAAGTGCACTAATCACGTCATCAATTGCCTCATTCGAATGCAGAAAGGATAACCAGCGCGAACCGAGAGTCGTGTTCCCGTGCACGAAGCCCAACCCACTTATGGCTAAAAATAAACAACAAGCACCCACTCAGTGTGCATCGCTCCCGATGCCGGTGGGGAAACTCCGGAAGCCATACTCACATCTATCTCGGCGCCCGCGATCGAAAAGTTCCGGTACGGTGGACTCCGGCCCTTGATGTACTCGAATATTTTATTGCCACTTTTCAGGAACGTTACCTTCGTGCAGGACGCGGGTCAGGCGGTGTTTCGTCGTTCGTTGTTATTGTTGTTGAACCCGAAAACGGTTGGTCCGAAATCGTCGAACGTGAACGTGAGGGTGTGCACCGGGAAATGAATGAAAAAAAAACGAAACAAAAGGCAGAAAGAGAAAGTTTGATTTTATTACTCGCTGCTTCAAAGGATGGCGATTTCGACGAACTGTGGGAAGTCAAATATAAATGTGCCATAAAATGGCAGAAGTTTCTAACTGACAGTACTTTCGACTAACAGAAAGAAGAAAAAAACCCTGATTAATCCACCTAGCGGTGATGATGCCTTTCTCGTGCATTATAAAAATAGTATTTTGGCCATTACTTTTGAGCCCATAGTCCGATCTGGCCAATTTTCAATAGGAAACGATGGGAGAGTATTCTGCGTCGAGTGAAACATGTTGCGAGTAAATCGGTTAAGGATAAGTGCCTGAAAAATGAGTGACATTTTTTTACTCATTTTTTTAATAAAAAAAGTGGTATTTTGGCCATAACTTCCGAGCCCATAGTCCGATCAGACCAATTTTCAATAGGAAACAATGGTAGACTATCCTGCGTCGAATGCAACTTGTTGCGAGTAAATCGGTTAAGGATAAGTACCTGAAAAATGAGTGACATTTTTTTTGGGTGGGTGCGCACAGACACACACACACATACACACACACACACACACACATACACACAGACATCACCTCAATTCGTCGAGCTGAGTCGATCGGTATATAACACTATGGGTCTCCGGGCCTTCTATAAAAAGTTTGTTTTTGGAGCGATCATATAGCCTTTACCGTATACTTAGTATACGAGAAAGGCAAAAATGAAGTGCAGTAAAGTAATAGTATAGAATAAATATAGAATAATCTAAAAGAATAAAAATAATGAAAATTTTAATGAAAGTGACAAAAATTTATACTTTGGAAATTTCCTAAATCAAGATAAAAATTTGTTTTTTAAAATTTTCTTCTTTGATGATTTTCAACTTTCGAATTTTGACCTTTTTTTTTAGTTTTTTGTTTTCACTACGAATGTTTCCAATTTCAAGTAACATAATTTCCCACGCTTTTGCTAAATTGCCAACATTATTTAGAAAGTGTATCATGGGACGCACGTTGGGCTGTAACTTTTTTCATGACCGTACCTTGTAGAGGATGTCGGGAGCGGCGTCATTCTCGCAGTACAGTGCCACTTCTCTGCCTCGTTCGACGTATTTTTTCACCGACAGCTGCACGTTCACCACTGATTGTCCGTCTGTTTGGGGGGAGAAGAGAGAAAAAAGAACCAAATGTTATTGATTGATTTCAAGCTGGAAACGATTCGATTTCGTTGAAATGAAACATTTGGCTGAACGACCTACGTTCAAATAAATAATCAACGTCAACACAGTTCAGTCGAACACCAGAGCTGCACATCGAGGGTGTGCGATGTTTTGGACCAAGTTGAATCAGGTTGCAAATATTACATTCTATCAGAATCAGTAATCAAATTTTGGTTTTTACAAAAAACATGTGAACTGGGATAATTACAGCAGGAAAAGCATGATTCATCATCTATCTTTTTTTTTGCTGATTGATCTATCGAGGTTTTCAGCTCTTCTGCATTTGATCTTTTCGACGACTTGTGATTTGGTCAGATGACATTATTATTTTTACTTACGCCCAGATGACCAGAGTACGATTATTTAGGCAGTGTTCATAACATTACAAAAATATTAAATATCACATACCCTTACCAACCAACCTGATGGAATCGATCCGTAACTCTTGATGCGGTTCAGTGATTGCATTCCACCCAAGACGAGTCGCAGTAACGGCACATGGGGAGAAAGATGTCAGACCAGTAGCAACAACAAAATTACACGATGAGTCAATCATAACATCATCAATCATTTTGTCATCACCGGCAAGTCATCGAATCGATTCAGATTCTGTTTTTTTTCTTCCCCGCATTTGCATGAAACCCCTCATCAATTTGCTATTTTTGCCTTCTGCACGCACGCATGTCGCACACACGTTCTTCCAAGCGAGTATCAAAAATTTAATTTTAATGATCTCCTAATTCTATACTTCCTCGAAAGCGGGAGGCTTTCTTCCATTTTATCCGTCGCATTTTCTTCTAAAGGCACGTCCTTTTCCGGGAACGGTTTCCCGGTTTTCCTTCCGCGTAATGACGACTGACGCAGAAATTGGATTTCCAACGAGTGCCCTAATGCGGCCGAGCTCACCGTTTGATTAGAAGTGACACCTTGGCCGGCCGCACGTGAGCCATTTGGAAGCTAGGCATTTACCAATAAAATTCCGACGAGAAAGCATGCCGCTGATTGGAGGATAAAAACAAACCATGTTAATCTAGTTGGCACTGATCGCTATTAGCGTTTCGCCAATTCCGAAAGTGACAGGACAATAAATCTAATGACGTTAGTTCAATGAAAATGCAGAGGAAGCCGGACAATGGATGTTGAGCAGGTGGGTTGTTGAGGGTAACAAGTTTCGATGCAGTCAATTGCGAATGACAACCAGTCCCCTTCCGTACCGGTGAAATTGATTGATTTGATTGTGGTAAACTTTTGCGGCCGTTTTTCTAAACTTATTTATTCATAGATAAATCAGCTCTTGCAATTAAATATTCGTCGTCATCTACCACGTTCTTCCTTAATCTTAAAAAGGGACGTATGCGCCATTTTTTTAATGTTAACGAGTAGGAGTACTCTAGCTCTTTAACCGAAATATGAAAACAAAAACTCTATGTTCTATTTTAGTATGTGTCTTTTTGCCTTTCTCGTACACCAAGGAATAACGAGAGGGCAATATTTAATTACTTATTGGATCGTCTTCGATGGTATCGTACAGACTGAAATTAAACTACATTCTTAATCCTAGTTTTGAAACAATGCTTAGAAATTTTGAAATCAAACATATCACACACAACGTTGAAATTTCTCAAACAGGAACTTAAGATCACTCCTCACGGAATCCATGTTTCAAAGAGCTCGCGTTTTCGGGGGCACACCATTCGATACGGAAGCAACGCACAACTGTCATTTTTATTATTTCACGCATGCTGCGACGTAGCATAGCTAAATCAACAAAAATGACAGTTGTTCGCCGCCTCCGTATCGAGTGGTGTGCCCCCGAAAATGCGAGCACTTTGAAACTTGGATTCCGTGAGGAGTGACCTTAAAGGGCTGTTATACCCATAATTTGTCAAGTGCATTGGGACAGCGATGAGTGAGGCGTGCCGTAACCTACGACTAGGAGCGATGAGATGGGTCTCCGAGAGAAAATCCGAGCAATCTATGTATCCTTCGAGGATGTCGTGGACCAATAATCTTTTTAGTTTCAACCGTCTTCATGACAAAAGTTCAAGATCCACCAGCTGACAGTGAGCAGGATAGTCTGGTAAATTTGCAGGATCATTCCACTGTAAGTGACGAAGTGCAAAACGGATGAATGATTTTTGAATACGTTCAATACGAATGACTTGCGAAGTGTGGTAAGGATCCCAAACAGGGGCAGCATACTCAAGAATGCTACGCACGAGGGCGCAGTACAGTGACTTCAATGCATATATGTCCGTAAACTGCGATGCATTACGGCGAATGAATCCGAGAACTGCCCAAGCTTTAGCAGTAATTATACAAATTTGCTCAATGAAACGCAGTCTAGAATCCATTACGACTCCCAAGTCTCGGATTGAAGCGACACGGTCCAGTTTCATTCCATCGGTAGTATAGCCGAAGGTAGTTGAAGAAAGGCATCGGCAGAAAGTGATCACCTTGCTCTTCTTGATGTCAACGCACATCCCATTTTCATCGCACCAACGGAGAAGTTCATCAATGTCCGTTTGCAGAGCAACGCAGTCTAAATGATTTGATCACAAGATTTTGAGATAGTCGGCAAACAGTAGTTTTGCAGATGAGATTTAAGGGCCCTAGCACACTGCCTTACGGAACACCCGAAGGAATGTCGAAGGCCTCGGATCGGGAAAAGATTGTTTTAACGTAAGGATAAAGTCCAGTCCGCTACCCAGTCTGGAAAGCCCATGTGTTACAACTTATTGACGGCATGATGATGTGGTATGCAGTCGGACGCTTTCAAAAAGTCGAAGTAAATCGAATCCACCTGATTTCGCCGTTCGATTTCACGGAACAGCACGTTAGAGTAACATAACAGGTTGGTCGTAGTAGAGCGACGTGGAACGAAACCATGCTTATTTATTTATCATCAGACTAAGGCCAGAGTGGCCTGTGCTGCACATAAAAGACTTCTCCATTCAGCTCGGTTCATGGCTGCACTTCGCCAACCACGCAGTCTGCGGAGGGTCCGCAAGTCGTCCTCCACCTGATCGATCCACCTTGCCCGCTGTGCACCTCGCCTTCTTGTTCCCGTCGGATCGTTGTCGAGAACCATTTTCACCGGATTGCTGTCCGACATTCTGGATACGTGCCTGGACCACCACAGTCTTTTGATTTTCGCGGTGTGAACGATGGATGGTACTCCCAACAGCTGATGCAACTCATGGTTCATTCGGCTACTCTACGTACCGTCCGCAATCTGCACCCCACCATTGCTGGTACGTAACACTTTCCTTTCGAAAACTCCCAGTGCGCGTTGGTCCTCCATGAGCATCGTCCAGGTCTCGTGTCCGTAGAGAACTACCGGTCTTATAAGCGTTTTGTAGATAGTCAGTTTGGTACGGCGGCGAACTCTATTCGATCGGAGCGTCTTGCGGAATCCAAAGTACGTATGATTTCCAGCCACTATGCGTTACCGAATTTCTCTGCTGGTATCGTTATCGGCGGTCACCAGTGAGCCCAAGTACACGAATTCTTCAACCACCTCGATTTCGTCACCACCGATAGAAACTCGTGGTGGGTGGCTCACATTGACCTCTCTTGAGCCTCTTCCTATCATGTACTTCGTCTTCGACGTGTTGATGACTAGTCCAATCCGTTTAGCTTCGCTTTTCAGTCTGATGTAGGCTTCCTCCATCCTCTCAAAGTTACGTGCCATGATATTAATGTCGTCGGCGAAACCAAATAACTGGACGGACTTCGTGAAAATCGTACCACTCGTGTCAATCCCTGCCCTTCGTATTACTCCCTCCAAAGCGATGTTGAATAGCAGACACGAAAGACCATTACCTTGCCGTAACCCTCTACGGGTTTCGACTCGAGAATGCCCCTGAAACTCGAACTACGCACATCACCCGATCCATCGTCGCCTTGATCAACCGTATCAGTTTATCCGGAAACGAAACCATGCTGGTGTTCCGATATTACATGTTTAGTTACTGATAATATGACTTTGTGAATCATAGATTCAAAGAGTTTGCCAAGACAACATAGTATCGATATACGGCGGTAGTTTTCAACATTGCACCTACTTCCTGATTTGTGGACAGGGATCATTTTTGCAGTTTTCCATAATTGCGGGAACATATTGTCTTTTATCGATTGATTGAAAAGCAGTAGCAGTGAAGTCGCAAAAGATTCAGCACAGCTTTTCAAAAGATAGGGCGTTAAGCCGTCCACTCCTGCACCTTTCACGCAAAAAAAAGCGTTCATAAATTTGTGAACCAACAAGTTCACGGTGTATTTTTTCGTGAACAACAGCCACGGATTCGGGAACACAGTCACGTTTTCTGGAACGTTCACGAATTCGGGAACGATTTTTTTTTTTGCGTGTTGGACACGTCAAGCTCACAAAGAGCCTTTAGCATTTCACGATGGGAGAGGTGAAAGCGTGGAAGACGTATTTCATGGACAGGAAAGTTTTGGTAGCCTGCTGCGTGGGCTGGGGGCAGAGATGTTACATTGAATACGCTTTGGAAGAATGTCGGCAAAAGGTTCGCAACCTCGTTAGATGTAGTTACCGTAATTCACTGTCTTCGGAATTTGGTTACTTGTCTTCTGAGATTTCACAAACTTCCAAAACATGGAGGGGTCTGCAAGTTGTCCAGGTGTCTACGGTAGCAGGAGTCAAGAAGCTCGTTATAGGAAGATTCCACCAGTCGGAGTGCATGCCTGTTCTCGTTGGTTTTGTTAGCGAAGAATCTTTTGCGCGCTATTCTCAATTTATTTCGCTGGTTACGAAGTTCAGCATTCCACCAGGGCTTTCTGATAATACCGTGATTATTTACTTCGGCGACGAGGTACCATCAATTGAAAAACTTCATACAGTTTGTCTTAGAACAAGACAACATTATCATCGATAGAAGGCGCCTTGAGATATTGATTCCAGTTGATCGTAGAAAGCTCAGAATTGAGAGAGAGAGAGAGAGAGACAATCGCATCGCCGGAAGTCGAAATCTGTAGCATCTGGATCGCGTTCAATTTGTGCGGGTACGAAACTGCAAACATCCATTTCTTGCGCTTAGTTTCATAGGGGCGTAACTGTATTGATCGATTTCTCTTAATCGATTTTATATTTTGTTAATAACTCATTTGTTTCAAAAGCTACAACCGTGATTATTGATTCTGATGCAAGATACAATCATCCTTTATCACGTACTTCAAACCATCAAATCATCGACAAACTAGCGCTATTCGATACAATAATAATAAGAAAACTGTAAATATCAACCTATTACAAGGAATCACCCGACATGAGAATCTCAATTGTCAGAATGCTCTGCACTTTCTGTTGCCTCAGACGATGCGCTGCACTTCCTTACAGGATACCGACGCTGCCTCTAACGACTGCTCGTACTGATGTATTCACAGATGCATGCGTTTGAATCAACACGAACGATCTGTCATCATCGTCATCAACAACAATACGCAAGGGGAATGAATCTGACGGTATAATGATTGTATGCACCTCACAAAAACATCGACGAAGAGAAATCGATCAATACAGTTATGCCCCTATGAAACTAAGCGCGAGATTTGTATTAGCACTGGCGGGTGATGATCATCTGTTGGTAGGAGGGGCAAGGCTGGCTGAGAAACTTCTAAGATGTCCGACGAGCTCGTGAACACAAGATCAAGCACTCTACTATTACGATTCGAAATGGAGTTGATATGCACCAGACCGCTGGCGGAGATTGATTCGTTTAGAGAAATTTCTTGCTCGCTAGACGCATTTACGAGAAGCAAGCCGTTGATATCGTCGTCAAAACGCCACTGAAGGTAAGGGGATTACAACTCTAGCAGTAGAATGATATCGTTGTCCAAAGACATGTCTGAAACTCGTTGAACGGTGGAGAAATGGGCGGAGTATAGCGCTGGATCAGATTTTGGACGCATGTAAATTCCGAGGATATAAACGGATCGATTTGGAAGTTTCACGCACAATACTGCCGTTATACGCATAGCTGTCCCATGTATATAGAGAATCCCAGCAAACATGGGACAAGTATGCATATAACGGCAGAATACGACTTGCTCGAGTTCGATGCAGCCATCGAGGGTCACCTCGAAACAATTCAGTTCATGTTTCACAGCAATTAGCACACCCAACCTCTACAAAGGTTGCTGGTGGACTCACTACGATCACAACGAAATATCGTGTAGCCCGACGAGAGTTCTGAATTGCATATATCAGACCGTAGCCACGTTTCGGTTAAAACTACTATGTCGTCGTAATCACAAGCCGACAATCGTAGTTTCAAATCCGTAGTTTTCGTGCGTAGGGTCCTGACATTCTGGTAGTAGACGGACAAGAATTGCGCATCATTTCGAGCAATGACGTTGAAACAATTTTAAGCTGGATGAAGCGTTGCGGCATTTTGGCTGGAATCGGGATTTTTTACATGAGTTGAACTGGTCGAACTGGCCTTCACCTGGTTGAACTGGCCTTCACCTGTCTTAAACACAGGGCCGGGACGGCTGATGATCGCTGGCTGGAGTGGCTCGACTGTGTTGAGCGGATAAGGACCTTCCACAAGGCTAGAGGCAAGTGTGCGTCCCGGGATCCGATCGAAGTGATTTACAGCTGGATGAAGCATTGCTGCGGAATTCTTTTCAGGAATCTTTTCAGGAGAAGAACTGAACGAATTGAGCGCGTACTTGCCTGAGAATCGTTGTTGCAAGGTCCCTTCACCTATCTGAAACTTAGGGCCGGGACGGCTGATGGTCGCTGGTTGGAGTGGCTCGACTGTGAAGAGCGGATAAGGACTTTCCATAAGGCAAGAGGCAAGTGTGCGCCCAGCGCCCGATTAAGAATGTTTTCAGATGGGTGAATCCTTGCGACATGTTTGTTCGCCAGAATCAAATAGGTTCACATTAGAAGCAGATTCCTCTAATTGCTGTGTCGAAAAATCTATCCGTTGTCGCGCTGACTTCAGTCGTTTAGCAAAAATGGAACAGTCAATACTTCAAGAAGCGTGAGTGACATCAAGCAGCTGGTCGTAGGGCGTAGTCCGTTTTCTGTTCAAAACATGACAGTTATTGCGTTTTAAATATTCAGCAAGGCATTCATTGACCTGATGGTCACCAGCACACCTCGGAAAACAAGCAGGATTCTTGCAGGATGTAGCTTTGTGACCGTATTCTGAGCAGTTGTAACAGCACAACACATCCGTAGCCTCCACAACTCTGCACCTCTCCCACCCGATGTTCACTCGTTGACGATTAATCAGATAATCGAACCCTCGATCATCCGTTTCAACTATGGCTGACATTGTGTTGTTTTTCCGTGAGTCATGCTTGTACACTCGGACTACTTTAAGCTCCAGGGAATTCATTCCAGGGTTCTATTTTTTCAACTTGGGAATCAATTCAACTTCGCTGATATCGTTGGAAAATCCTATGATTCTTACTCTCGGTTTAAGGGGTTTCTGACTTACAACACAGTACTCCCAACAAACAACGACAAGCTACAAATAAGCATCTAGGTTGAATTATTGTTTATTTGTGATCTTTGTAGCTGAATAAAATGGATGCTGAATAATTTGCTACACAGATTTCATTTCAGTATTTAATCTAACTAATATTCGACATGGCCTATTTATTTGTTTACTACCTTTATTTGAAGTCGAACTTACGTTTTCGTTTTATCACATTTCAGCACATTGGGGAAGTTTAACAATGTACTGAACTAATGATTTTTAAAGTTCTCTGTTCGACTATGATGTGATGCTCTGAAAGGGTGGTCGAATTGAGTTTGGATAGTAAGTTAATAAGCAGGCATTAGACATCCTTCTTTACCTTTGTCCTTCTTGACCATTGGATTTCACGTTTATCTGATCTATCGCACAGTGGGAAAAAACATGCTTTTTCAGTTTGAGAGAAAATCTGGATTCTAGATCTTTTAATTTATAGAAAAATAATGATTTATTTTCAAGACATGCTTTTTATTTTCGTGATTTATTAAACTGTCGGAGATTATAACGAACGAAACTGCTGGAGCAATAAAAAAAATCATGCATTCATGCGAAACTAAATTTACTAAATGCCGGACATAACGCCGTTGAATAACATCGGAAAATTATTGAATCTTTGATGTGTGGAATCCCAATATTATCGCATGGATGTTGATCTTTATTGCTGCGAAATTGGAATAATCTTAGCATTTGACAATCATATCGCAACCGATTATCAAGAGATTCTGAGGAAGGCCGAATATACATTGATTTTATTTTCATAAATCCATAAATAGCATTAGGGACGGATTTTATTTTATCGTTTATCGACATTATTTTTACGTATTTTTCCTAGTGTGCGATGGTTATGACTGGCTGAACAATGGTTGAAATAAAAATCTTGTACAGTTATTAACAAACTGTAGTTTGACAGATCGACTTATTGAATAAGAGTCCAATTATGATTCATATTCAGCAATAAGATTATTTATGTTATGCACTGAGTGAGCCATATCTAACAAATCAAGGATGGCGCGGATGACAACGTTACCGGCGGATGATCAAATGATAGCAGTTCGAGACCCGATTTAGGAAAATTTTAAAATGATTACATATATGAAAAATAGCAATTGCTTCAAAATACGTTCATTGGAGATCTTACTGATGTTACCTTCTATGCGTTATTATTTTCGAAGAATTCACATGTAGCTGAATTGAGGCTTAGTAAAATGCTTATTAAAGGTTTAACGAATCAGTTAATAAAGTTGTTTTTCAAAATGAGATGTTGTAGTTGTATAACTTCGCCAAAATTGTGTGAACAAAGCTTGAACAGAAGTTGTGATAAGAAATAGTACAGACATTATTCAACACAGCGCTGAATTAAATCATCACACTGATGTTAGTTCAACTAGTGAATGTTTGTTGGGCTTCTCTTCAAAAATTACGGAGGCGGCTGTAGCTTATTTTATTGCGTGGTCGCTGGTTTCATACCTCATACTAACATCCCCGTTATCCTTTAATCGAACATCCTTCACGGAGAATTCCACGGGATCGAGCTTGGCGCAAATATCTGCCTTAGTTACCTCTGCGGATTGTTCGCGCTTAGGTTTAAAGAGGACAGTTTGTTCGATTTTAGTGACGGCACTGGACTTACACTTTGGTGAAACAGGAATTGGAATATTGATAGGTAGGGGGAGAACACTTGGAGAACTTTCTGGTTTGCTTGGCTTATCAATTCTGCGATGCTTCCCGGAGCGGAGCAATCTTCAGGAATAGCAGACGGAACTTTTGAATTTTGTGTGATCAGCGCACTACCGGAATGATTTGACACTTTTCGTTTACTCTGGTTGTTTTTCCCACTGCTGGAGCATTGTAGTACACTTGGATATGACGGTATACCCGGACTAGGGAACCGATGGTGGTTGTGGATCGTTCCGGATTTCGAGCAAATATAAGACACAACGTAGGGTGAGTGCCAACCAGTGGTGCGAATTCTCAGTCTCAGTGACTGAAATTTGTTGGATATTGATACCATTTCCTCTTCACACTCACTTCCTAGCAGTGAAAACTGAAAATGATTAGCAGCAACAATCAAAGATAAAGTAAACAAAAGACCTCTCTTCTCACTGCACACGCAGCCCGCAGTGACAGTTCATTCAGTTCACTCGCTGCTGCGTGAATGCGACGGCCCTATATAAATGCATGGGTGAATACTATCACTTGAAAGACAATGACAGGAAATTTGTGCCGAATGATCATCAGATTCAGCCCGCTGTTGGCAAACCGAGTTTGCTATGCTACTCCTGCTTTGCCTTGCTGACTGAAAGGCACCGTCATAGGCAAAGAGGAGCAGAGAAAAATACAAAACAAAAGAATCACACTCAGCAGGCATTGTTGATAAATTGCACCACTGGTGCCAACATAATTGGTTTAATATGTTTACTCCAGAGACGATTTTCTGATAGAAGGTCCAGAAACCCTAAGTGTTATATACCAATCGACTAAGTTCAACGAGTGATGCCTGTCTGTACGTGCGTATATACGTGTGTGTATGTATGTGCGTAAAATAAAACTAACTCATCTTTTATGGCACTCATGTAGAAATGTTTTCTTAAACAAGTTGCAATCGGCGGGGAATCCTATCCTATCTATTGAAAATTGGCCAGATCGGACTATGGGTTCAAAAGTTATGTTCATAATACGATTTTTATACAAAAGCACGCTGAGAAATGGACTGCACATTAGTGGCGGTAAGCACCAACAAGGATAATACTCGTTTTAATATGGGTTTTCAGTAGTTTGGTATCAAAGTTAATATTGAGTGCGGTAAGCACCAATTCCGTATTAAGTACGAAGTACCGTTTTACTGTGGTAACCAGTGTGTGAGAATGATGGAATCATCAATAATATGCATTCACTTTTGTTGTTTATTATGATTCATATTTCGCAAAGATTGTTTAAATTCGGAAGTTGTGGTTGAACTTTGTTTTTTTTTTTACCGGATATAATCTGTTCGTTATGGAAGTTTTCACATTATTGGCATGGATGCAGTAATTGTTATTCGAAGCTAGTAACTTTTCAGTGGCCCACAGAATATAAATTCATTAATTTAATCCTAGAATTAAAAAACACATTAATAAAGTTAAAAAAAAATCATTGCAGCAAGTTACTCACGTTGCATAATCTACCAGAAATTCCATCAAAACTTTGTCTAGAATTTCCACCCCGCTTTCATCCAGGAGTTCACAGTAATTTCTTAAATGATTACACAAGGAGCATTTCTCGAAGTTCAGCAAGGAATTCCTTCAGGAGTCCCACGAGAAACCCCGAAGTGTCCAAAAATTACTTCAGTCCGTGGAGGAGGCGGCCCTCCTTAGTCTAGCGATATGACTCGCGGCTCAGCAAGGCCATGCTGAGAGTGGCTGGGTTCGATTCCCAGTATCGGTCACGGCAGTTTTCGGATTGAAAATTGTCTCGATTTCCCTGGGCATAAAAGTATCATCGTGTTAGCCTCATATGATATACGAATGCAAAAATGGTACCTTGGCTTAGAAACCTCGCAGCTAATAACTGTGGAAGTACTGAATAAACACTAAGCTGCGATGCGGCAATGTCCCAATGGGGGAAAGTAATAACAATAAGAAGAATAAGAAGGAGGAGGCGACGTAAATCGGCGAATTCCCGAGAAATTTAATAATCATTAAGAAAATATCTTACTATGTCTGAAACTCGATTATGCATATGCACAACATGTGATAGATTTAGTTCGGAAAAGGTTACCCTGTCCCTTCGATGGGTTTTGATATCACGACTCCAGTACGCTAGACAGGTGCTTTCCCTACTAAGCTACGAAGGACCTCCGTCGTCCTCCGCAGCTTAGCGGGTGGCCCGGTGCTGGGAATTTTGTTTCATCAGTACCCAGTTGCACACGGATACGAAGTTGTTCGCTGGATCAACACTGGTTGGTTGGAAACACGATCGGAAACCACCCATCCGAAAACGGGGTTTTGCATTGTTGGAATTCCGTCTCCACCTGTTTCACGGCCCACGGCGAGTAGATTTAGGTAGTGCTCCGCACCGATGATCAGATCTATGGGCCCTCCTGGCTCATGGAACTGGGGATCTGCGCTCAACAACCGACAGTTTCAGGAACTTCAGACAAAGGAAAGCAGAGTGGAATCTTCTTCACCACAGGTTCGACAACTGGATGACTGCAGAGTTACTTACTGACGACCTCGATCGTCTGTCAGGTATCGGCGAAAGTTTTGGATTGACTGAGACGACGGATTCCAATACCGAACAATGGTCTCTCAGGAAGCGGATGAGATCGGCGAATTTTGGTACCTCCTTCGAGTTGTGGAGCGTTTTCTGAATCCGCAGCGTTGCTGTGTCCAGCCGTGTGCTCCAGAATAGTGCTTCATTCGTCCGTTTTTTCTCCCACCTTGCTCAACATCAGTAGGTGCTTATCGAAATCGCTAACCAGACGATTTAACGATTCGTAGCTTTCCTTCCTGACAGGCTCCACTACTAGGGCATCCAAATGCGCCTTAACGATCAGCTTCCGGTTCTCGTATCGTTTCACCGACAGTTCCAAAGAAACCCAGTAATTGGCATCGGACATTTCCACGGAATTAATTTCTTTCAAAGCTTCCCCGCTCAGCGATGACCGTAGGTACGAAAGCTTATCCATGTCCATTAGCTGCACGTTGCCATAAATCAAGCTTCGGAATGTGTCCCGAAACGTTACCCATTCCATTAGCGAGCCACTGAATGTCGGTAAGCGGATTTAGGAGAGCTTGACTCGCGAAAGACCGGTGTTTGCTACTTGAACAGGACCAGAACTTGGAAGGTTTACTGTTTGTACTAGAAGACTCATCAATGCCGCCTTGAGTTCGCAGTACTTCTCCTCAGCCTCAAACATTATCTCCGCATTTTCGGCATCCTTCTTCTCGAGCGCTTCAGCTTCAGCATCTTCGTCGGCAGCAACGTTATCGGTAGCCGGACATCAATTAGAACACCACAGACAATTAACAATTAAATTCGGGCGCGCGCTTGTTTGGCGTGCAAAGCATAGATGCAGCATTTGCGCGCGTAGCTGATGCTGTCTATCGAAGCAGCGATGATTCGATGAATGGCTAGAAAGCAATATTCTTTCGTATCTGCGCGCGCTGCAGCAGTCCCTCCTGGAATTCCTCCACGAGTTCCAAATAATTTCTCCAGGAGTTCTTCCAGCCGCTTCTCTAGGAATGTCTCCAGGAGTCCTTCTGGTGTACCTTCGTGAGATTCTTCAGAATTTTTTCCAAGAGTTTCTTTAGGAATCCTTTCAGGTATTTCTCCAAGAAATTCTTCTGGAGTTTCCCCAAGAATTCCTTCTGAAGCTCAGGGAACCCTCTTGAAGTTCTTCCAGAAATTTATCCTAGGGTTCCTCAATAAATTCCTCTAGGAATATCTCGATAAGTTCGTCCAGGTGATAATCCAGGAATTTCCCCTAGAGTTCCTCCAGAAATTTCCTCTGGAGTTCCTCAAGAGAATCCCCTCCAGGAATTCCACTTGAAATTTGCCCACCTGGAGTTTTACCTGGAGTTTCTCATGAAATTTATCTAGGAGTTCATCAAATAGATCACCCAAAAACTGGAATTCCTCCAGGTTTTGTCCTGAAATTTCTCCAGAAAGTTCTCATGGAATTCTTCCTGTTATTTCGGTTGGAGCTATACTAAGAATTTCTCTCCCCGCCATGATTTCTTGAAGGAACAACAAGAAATATTTCTGGGATTACTTCAGTAGAAATGCCCGGAGGAACTGCTCGAGGAGCTATTGGAAGAGCTCTCTTGAGAAATTCTTGGGAGAACTTCGAGGACGAACTCCTGGAGAAATTCCTGAAAAAACTACTGAGGGACTTTCAGAACTCCCCCTAGAGGAAGCCCAGTTGGTACGTCTGGAGGAACATTGCGATTCAATGCCATGTAACCAGGATTAAAACGAAAGCTTTCGCATTGCAGGGTTTTATCCATCGTAATGCATTGGAGTTCCGCGATGTGTACGCCTCGAAAAGATTGTACTGTTCGCTTATTCGCAGCCTTCTTGAATACGCCGTTCAAGTACGGGCCCCTTACCCGGAAAGCCATGCATCTCGAATCGAAAGAGTCCAATGTTCCTTTGTACGTTTCGCGTTACGGATGAGTGGGACGATCCGCTCTATTGCCCCCCCCCCTACGAAAATCGATGTCAGTTAGTAAAGCTTGAGTTTTTACGCCAACGTCGACCTTTCCTTCAAAGGATGTTCGACTTCGACATGAGGCGACTTCCACGTGAGGCGAACATATATGTTCCAGTACGCCATTCCCGTCAACGTCCCCTATTTTATACGGGGAACCCATTCGGCCGAAAGCCATTTAGCCGAATTCCACGAACAAACCATTATGCCGAAACCCATCTGACCGAAAGTCATTTGGACAAAAAGGGTTATTTTGAAGAAAGGGTCGTTTGGCCGAATAGGACATTGAACCGAATACCCATTCGGCCGAAAGCCATTTAGCCGAATTCCACGAACAAACCATTATGCCGAAACCCATCTGACCGAAAGTCATTTGGCCAAAAGGGTTATTTTGAAGAAAGGGTCGTTTGGCCGAATAGGACATTGAACCGAATACGTCATTTGAAAAGTGAGAGTGAGTAGTGAGACATTTCAATACCCACTTCGCACTACTCACTTTTTACAATGAAAAAGTGAGAAATTATGAATGAGAAGTGAGACATCTCACTTCTCACTAATCGCTGTCAAACGAGAAGCTCCTCATTTTTTACAGTGAAAAGTGAGAAATGAGGATTGAGAATTTTGAAGTCTCTTTTCTTACTCCCAATTTTTCACTTTACAAATGACCTATTCGGCCAAATGTCTTATTCGGCCAAATGACCCTTTCGGCCTAATGCCCCTTTCGGCCAAACGACCATTTCGGCCAAACGACCCTTTCGGCTAAATAATCCTTTCGGCCAAATGATGTCGGCCAAATCGGCATCGAACTGTGGAAAAAAACACGCGTTGGAAAAATGTTTTTTATGCTCAACTTTGTACCCACGTTTGATTTCAATATCAATAGAGACAGTTTTAAAAATAGCATAAGGTGATTACCATTGTCATAAGAATATCAGTCTGTGCAGCTTAAGCCGAAGCCGGTGAAAATAAAATAAAAAGAGGAATTCACGGAGAAATTTTTGTTGAAGTTTATGTTCCTCCTAGAAATCTTCAACTATTTTCTCTTGGAGAATTCCTGAAAAAAACTCCTAGACGAATTGCTGGAGAGATTCTTGAAGAGACTTCTCCTGAAGGTGCTCCTGGAGGAACACCGAGAGAACGCCTGGAAGAATTTCTGGTGTGAATTCAGCAGAAATTCCTGGAGAAACATCTAGAGCAAATCTTTTAGGAGCTCTAAAAGGAATTTCTGAGGAAACTCCAGAATGATTTTTTGAAGAACTACAGGAGGATTTCCCGTAGGAATGTCTCAAGTACTTCCTTCGGGAATTCCTCCAGAAGTTCCTCCTACAATTTCTTCAGAAGTTCGTCCAAGAATTTGTCCTGGATTCCCACCAGTATTTCCTATAGGCAGAGCCGTAGCGTGGATTCCCGGCGCCCTTGGCGAAATATTTTTGGGCGCCCCTCTCTTATTAAGGAAAAATGTGCAATATTTTGCATTCCAATAACATTGTGAATGTCACCTTGAAGTTTTCATCTTTGTTTGCGAGATTATTTGCCCCAAGTGGCTCATCTATGTCCCTGAAAAGTTTTAAAATTTTGGTGTATTTTTTTACTATTTGCAAAATATGATAAAATATGTAAGGAATTTTGCAGAGAAGTGGGCGTTTCTGGATCTTGATATTAAATCTGTAGAAACATCCAGGCTGGAAGATCATTAAAATTCGGATTTCGGATCTAGAAAAATCAAACATTAGAATGGGTCTGTCAGTGGTTTAGAGGTAATGTTTTACTTTGTTGGGTCAATCCAACTTTGAAGTAGTCGGAATCGCCATCTTAAGCACTACCACTTGGTAAAGTGAGGCTATTAATGCTTTGATAGCACATGCTGTTTGCATTGCGGTTAAATTTTTCTTATCTATGAGAGCCTTGAAAATGATTACAAACGAAGTCATTTTAGCAAGGTACATTATCACTGCCTATGGAAGGATGTTCAACAGTTTCGTATTTTTCTCCATTGAGCTCGTATTTATGAGTTTCTGGTTTGGTGTAATCGGGAATGCCGCCAGATCAAATGCGGCCATAATGATCATTTTTCGGATTAAATAATGTGTTTTTCTAGATGAAACGAGCAAATATATGTTGAATCTACGCCATCCTTACCCTTACCCATAAACCGATATATGTCATTGAAGCAAAAGGTCTTTAAAAATTTGATCAAATTTGACAGTAATTGTGTCCAAAAATGGGAACAATCGACAATTTTTGAATAACTCTTTAAATATGAGATTTTTAGACTTTTTCTCAGCTCCTTGCAACCGGCCGAAAGGCTTGGAGAAACCCAAATGGCGGTCAATACTAAGACCAAACCATTCGATACAATTATTCGAGACAGAAGAAAGATAAGATTACTTAAAAAACCTTTGACTTTGTAGTCGGTTTATTACTTTTTTACCATGTAACATAAAATTGTTCATTGTTTCATGCGTAATTCTTGATTTTGGCGCCCCCTAACGGCTGGCGCCCTTGGCGGGGGCCAAATCTGCCAACCGCACGCTGCCTACAGAGTTCCTTCAGGAGGAGTTCTGAGAATTCCTCTAGGAAATCATCCAGGAGATCCTCCGAAAATTACTCTTAGAATTCCTCCAAGACTTCTTTCTAGAGTTTCTCCGAAAATTTCTTCTGGATATCGTCCAGGAATTCGTTCAGGAGTTATTTCAGGAATTTCTCTAAAAATTCCTCTAGGAATTCTTCCATAAGTTCTTCTAGAATTGCTTCTGAAGTTCCTCCAGGAATTTTTCCTGGATTGTCACCAGTATTTCCTCCAGGAGTTTCTTCAGGAGATGTTTCGAGAATTCCTCCAGGAATTCTTCCAGGAAATCCACCCAAAATTACTCCTGGAATTCCTCCAGGATTTCTATCTGGAGTTTCTCCGGGTGTTCTTCCTGTAGTTTCTCCAGAAGTTTCTTCTGAGTACTGTCCAGGAGTTCCTGCATGAGTTCTTCCAGGAACTGCTCCAGACATGCCTCCTCCAGGAATTCCTCCAAGAATTGCTCCTGAAGTTATTCAAGAAATTTCTCTAGGAGTTCCTCAAGGATTTCCTTTAGTATGAGTTCCAAGATGATTACTCATGATTACTCTTATAAATTTTTTTGTTAAATAGCACACAGCACATGTTTCGAAATGGACAAATTGATATGAAATTTGCGAAAAAGAATCCACGTGTCTTGAAGGGACTCGAACCCTCAACCTCCTACTCTCTAGATAGGCGTGATAACCCATACACAACAAGACCACTTAAAGGTCACGTTTGCGGAAAAGCCATCAGAATCCGAGTACCAACCTCCACCGCGGCTGGCTTTCTTTTTTGCAAATTGAACATCTTTCGGATGCTTGATTTCCACCGTCATTAGTCGTCTGAGTACACGCGACCGCTTACGTAAGGCAATCAAACTCATCAAATGCTTTAGCCAAGCAAGCCTTTGGCACAGCAGAGTGCGATTGATTTGCATTCTATACCAGCCCGCGCAGCCTGTTGTTGGGGGGCATGGAGTGTGATCCTCTCGTTTAATAAACAATGTGCACTCGCTTGACTGTGGATATACAACAGTAAAGCACATGTGGAGATTGGACAAATCAAGCACCCGAAAGATATTCAATTTGCAAAAAAGAGAGCTAACCGCGGTGGAGGTTGGTACTCGGATTCTGATGGCTTTTCCGCAAACGTGACCTTTAAGTGGTCTTGTTGTGTAGGGGTTATCACGCCTATCTAGAGAGTAGGAGGTTGAGGGTTCGAGTCCCTCCAAGACACGTGGTTTCTTTTTCGCGTGCGTTCAATTATTTAAAAAAAAAATAATAATGTCGGCGGTTCCCATTTTTAACGCTTACTCATTCTTAAGATGAACTTGGTCGAAAAATCTCGGATTATGTTAATATTCCGAAATTGGGGTATTAGGAGAACATCCGGGATTAAATATGAATAATATGCGTTATTATTTACTCACATCAGGGAGAATTTCCGTTTTTGCATGAATGTAGAAAAAAAATACTTACGTTGAACTTTTTCAAATGTATCATTATCGCATTCTGAAGCATTTAGGATTCTAAGGATTGGCGAAATAGTGATAAAACCAGACTGTAAGACTCTGAAGTTCTTCAGGGTTTAAAAATTTGAATCAAGAAGACTAATCTTGGAGATTTGTAAAAAAAAGTAGAATTCGTTTGTCGAGGCTGGTTTAGTGAAATGTGATTCCTATACTGCATGTTTATTGTACCTACACATTCCTCATCTATTATCAGTGTCAGTTGAATTTAAAGTGACGAAACACATTAAAAATTGAAAAGGACCCCAAATTTTGCCGGGTGTTCAAGCAACGTAGAAATATTTTTCCCTTCCGCAGAGCTCATTCAACTTCCGCAAAAGTAATGAAAGATGACTGATTATGTCCCATTTTTACCGCACGTACGAGCCCATTTCGGAAATGCGTCAACTGTCTGTCAAACCTGTGAAAGCTGAACTCATGGGACGAATCAGTCAGTGGTTGGGAAGAGGCAGCATAGGGAATGTCACATATTAAAGGGAGAAATAATTTTAGAACGATTTCCAAGCTTTGTGTTTTGTTTTTCGAAGAATCTTCAGAAATATACGAATGAAGATTTTTTTATAAAACAATGAAAAAAATTCCCCTGGAACAGAATGGATTGTTGATTTTATTCTATTCAGCATAGTTTGCTTCAAAACCACGCGTCATATCGCTAAGCATTTCAAATCTTGTGGTGGTGATGACGGTTATTCACTTGAGAGGCTTTATTTCGATTCTTATTTTGAGTTATGTTTCGCCGGTAGCTCAGTTTATTACCACCACATCAGTTTCCAGTATCGATTTCATTTAATTTCCCATATGGCCATACGATGTTAAAATTATTCACCGCAACAAGCCCACTTCATAATGAGCCTCTTGGCTAGATTGGAAGCACCAATCTGTCTTGAGTGCTACGTTTCTTCAATGTTCATGATACTTTCTTCTTGCAATTCTGAGACATACACATCTACAAATAATAATCTTCGTTATCATTGCAGTATTAAGGACAAGCCTTCCGGAATCTAATACTAAACTCATTCGAGTTTTCAAGAGGACACTATTCACAAAAACAATTGAAAATCGTCCGTTTTTCGCCAAGGCTCGTAAATATTGTCCGAGATTTATTACAACTTTGATGGAAAATCTTTAATTTAAAATAATTGAAACGAAAATTTGGAATGTTCATGTCAGTTTCTTATTGAAACGAATATATTTCAGCCCAGGGCAGTCTCATTTCAACGACTCATTTCGTCTGCGCGTCGCATATATCAGCTTCATCAGCACCTTTTTATGACAAAGATTCAGGTATTTTCTCCCTATTTATATTTCACGTGCCGTCATTCGAGTGCTCTACTTGACGTGACAGCAACTCCCATACAGTCTTTTCTCCGAAAGGGAAATTGAACCTTTGTCCTCACTCCAAATAGGCAAACAGTTGACTTCAGCTATTTACATTGCTTATATTTCGTAACGTTCTTACCGACGTTGTTGCATTAAACGTTCATAAGAGCTGGCATCGTTCATCATAACTCACCGAAAGGCAGCGCAGAGCTTTTTGCTTCACCGGGAAGCAACAGTTTGCCCATCCGAAGAATGAAGCACCAGTAATCCATTCTCAACGAACCCCTCCCGTGTCATAGGCCATGAAAAATGTCATTCTATCGATTTGGCACCGATCCAAGTCGGGCCGAGAAGGACGTCTTCTGCCTATTACCCATATTGCGCTGTTAACCATCAGGAAATATGGCGGAGCGGTTTGAGTGGCTGGAAAATAGGAAAATTGCCCACCATGGTTAACCGAAAATCTTTGGTAATCCTATTTAGTAGCAGACATGTGAGGGTCGTGAAGGAACGATCCTAATGAAGGAAACGGTTTTCGGATTCATAACCCAAGTATCCCACCGTTGTTTGGGGTGATGTTTTCCTGTCCGCTTTCCGGTGCGCCCTACTGTGTTAGGTCGGTCATATGCGCGTTCATTTTACGAATGTGGGATTTCACCATCATGATTAGTATTCTCGTGGCACAGCGGCAAGGGTTAATCTTCCAAGAGTTAATCTTTATTGGCTTTTGAAGAGAGGGTTTGCTTCCAGATTAGGCTGTGTTTGGTTGATTAAAGGATTTCGTTCAGGTTTGCTCAGTAGCTTCCATTGGGTTTTATGAAGAAACAACTGAAGGTAAAAAAACAAACTGATCCTATTGAATTCTTAGTTTAAATATGAACACTGGCGGCGCCTGGTAATGTGTGGGGCACCAGCGTTTTTGGCGTAATTGTTTCATTTATATTTGGCGTCAGTAGCTAGAACTATAATCGGAGGCAATTATCAGTCAAATAAAAATTTCAGGATGTTCCAAATATTACTAAATTTTTATTGCATTTTGTTTTCTATGAAACACAATCCTCTTTGTCCATGAAATACAAACCAAAGGAATACTAACAGAAATTGTTTAAGGAATACCTTCGAACATTTCTTTCGGAGAAATCCTTCGTAAATTTCTGCACGAATTTCTTGGAAAATTGATTTTAAAATTTCTTCGAAATATGTTTTAGAAAATCCTTAAGAAATTCTTTTGAGAACTCCTCCCGGAATACACTCCAGGAGGTAATTAGACAATAACGCCAGGAATTACTTTTGACATTCGTTCAAGGGTCTCCTTCAGAAAATTCTCTGGAAATGCCTTTGAAACATCCCCCAGGGAATCTTTCGGAAATCATTTTAATAAAACCATATGAAATATTTTCTTGGAAGGAAAATCTTGGAGAAATGGAAGAAATCTTGGAAGTACTTTCCGAAGAAATTCTCATGACGCATATACTCTTTAAGGATTTTCGAAGGTTTTTCCTAAAGGATTTTTTGAAGAAATATCTTGATGCATTTCCAGAAAAAAATCTGGATCTATCCTCGAAGTAATTTCTTGAGAATTTGCCGAAAGGCAATCCCCGGAACTCCTCCCGGAATACACTCCTAGGAAAAATGCACAGAAAAAAAAATCGTGGATTCCTTCAGGAGTATCGGAAATTTCTTTAGGAATTTATTCGAAAACCCTTGAAAGAAATTCCTGCGGAATTGCTGGAGCCGAGGGTATGGAATTTCTGATGGAATACCTGGAATAATTTCTAAAAGTATTGCCAAAGGAATTCCTGAAGGAAATTCTGGAAGAGTTTCCAAAATAATTCTTAGACAAATTTTTGAATGTATTTTTAAATTCATTCGCAGAAGATTTTTGAAGGAATTCCTTGAGAAGAGAGAAGAAATTTACGATGGAATTCTCGGAGGAATCGGAGGAATTTTTGAATCTAAAAGACTAACCGAATTAATTCTTGAGAGTACGAACTTTTCAATAAATTTATGAAAAATCACCAGGATGAATACAGGAGAAATTTCCGAAGCAACTCCTGAAGTGGAAATTTTCAAGGAAATATTGAGAATATCCGAAAAGTATGATGATGGATCGACTGCAATCCTGGAATTTTTAGGTTTTATTGGCAAAGCCTTAATTCCAGCTTCAAAATAGAGTTTTGTTTTGTTACTGTCCGTATTTCCGAAGGAATTCCCGGAGAAATTCCTTGCAAAATTCCTTCAGATGTTTCTGAGTGAACTCAACAAAGGAATTGCACTAGAAATCTAGAAATTTATATGAAAATTTTAATAGGTATTTGTTTGGGAATTCCACTAGAAATTCTTTTGTGGATTCCTTCATCAATTCCTTCACAAATACGTTAAGATATTCTTGTTTAAAATCTATTTAGGTTGTTATTCGAAAATTTCTTCTGAAAAACATTTGGAAATTCCTCCTTGCACCAATACATCCTCCAGAAATTATTTTGGGAAGTCCTCTAGAAATAATTTAGAAAATTCTACCTTCAGTTTATTTGAATATTCCTCCAGGGATTCTTTCGTACAGCCTCCCTATAGGCTTTTATAAAATTCTATAGTAATTCCTTCAATAGAGCAATGTGAAATTTCTTCCCAAATTCCGGCAGTTTTTCCGGAAATTTTGTTGAAAAGTTCTTCCGAAAAAATATGGAAGAATGAAATAGAAGATCCTTAAAGAATTTTCGAAATATTTTCTAACGAAAATTTCAAATGATTTCCTGAAGGAAATTCGTGAGGATTTTTGAAATATTTGGTTATGGAATTCAGAAAATAATATTAGAATGAAATTTACGAAGGATTCCTAAAGGAGTCTCTAAAGAATTTTGTGAAGAAATTCTTGAAAGAATGCACAAATTAACTTCCGTGGGAATTTCAAAAGGAATCTTCACAGGTCTTAATGAATTACTGCAAGAATTGCTAAAAAAATCCAAAGGTATGACCAAAATAATTTTCTAAAGAACTTCTGGACAAAGTTCTGAAGAAATTTCTGAAGGGAAATATCGAAGGAATTTTCTTCCTAGATCTTCCAAAAGAGATTTGGTGAGAAAGTAAGAATTATTAAAATATATTCCGAAGAATTTCCTATATAAAATTTCCAAAAATCATTTCCGTAGGTGTTGCTGCTGAAGAAATTCCTAAAAGAATTCGTTAAGGAATTTTTGAATGGATTTTTGGTTTAATCTTATAATTCCTTCTTTGAATTTTGAAAGGAATATTATTTGGAATTTCCAATGGAATTTCTGGATTTACAACTCCGATGTAGTTTCCAGAGGATTTCCAGAAGAAAACCCAACAAAATGCGAAATAGTTCTTGGAGGACGAGGAATGTCCTAAGAAATTTTTGCAGAAATTTTAGAATGTAATTTGGAAATTCCGTTCGGAAATTCCTTTACAATTTCCTTTATTATTTTGGGAAATTCTTCAGAAAATTCGGAAACTGCTGTAGGAAATCCTCGGGAAGTCAAAATTATTTTCGATAATACCGTTCGAATTTTCTTTTTTCTTTTTTCGAAAATTGTTCTAAGGATTCCTCCAAAAAGTCCTTTGCAAATTGTTTTGTGGATTTCTTTGGAAATTCTTTCAGAAAATGCTTCGGAAAAACTTTCCGTACATTGCTTTAAGGATCGCTGCCGAAATTGAATTAGGAACTCCTTCAACTTTTTTTAAATAAATTACATCGGCAACTATTTCAAGATTTTCCAATTCCTTCCAGATTCTTCCAATTTCTAATAATAACTCTTACGAAAATCTGAAGAAAAATTTGTGGGATTCCCTGGCAAATTTCACTGGGGAATTCATCCAGTAATTCTTTGGAAAATTCCTTCAGAAATTCCTTCGAACATTCCTCTGGAAATATAATAAGAACTTCCTTAAGACCTTCGGATATGCCTTGAGAAATTCTTTCGGAAATCGCTTCAGAAATTCTTTTAGAAATCTTTCAAAAATTACTTCAAGAGTTTCTTCAGAAATTTCAACTGCAAATTCCTTTAACATTTATGTGAGAAACCCTTCAGACAATTCCTTGAAAATGTTCTATTTTGTTCTTTTATAAATTTCCTAAAGAAATCTTCCAACTAAATTTCCGGAATAATTCCTGCAAGAGGTTTTCGTGTGGTTTTACTAAAAGTAAAAGGAAGTACGGATAGAATTTCCGGATGAATACACAAAGGCCTTTTCAGTGGATTTTCTGAAGGGATCCCTGGATGAATATCAGGATTAATTACGTAGGGAAACCTGAGCATTTTACCCGATAAAAATAAATAAAATGCAAAAATTAATAAATAAAATGCAAAAATGCATATTACCCCAGTTTCCCCTAATTTTAATTTAGCAAAGGAATTTCAGAAGAAATTATTACCGGAATTTACGAAGTAATTTACAATAAAATTTTCGGATACCTAATAGAATTAGGCCTGCGCGACGATTGACGGCGGCGTGGCGGCGTTACGCCGTTGGTGATCGGTGACGTGGGTCGGCGTGGGCTAAATTTATGCACCAAAAATTCTCCGGATTTCTTCGTAAGCTTCCAGGAGCTTCCAGGAGGAATTCTTAAAGAGCTCCCCAGGAATTTCTCCGGAAGTTCCTCCAGGAACAAGAATTCTTCAAAAAAATCCTCCAGGAACAAGAATTCCTCCTGCAGTTCCTCCATTCCTCCTCCCAAATTTCCTCCGGAAGTTCCGCCCGGAACTCTCGCCCAGAATTCCTCAGGAAGTTGCTTGAAGTTGTTTCAAAATTTCCTCCCGGAAGTAGCTTCGGAAGTTCCTCCCGGAAGTTGCTTCGGAAGTTCCTCCCGGAAGTTGCTTCGGAAGTTCCTCCGGAAGTTCCTCCCGGAATTCCTCCGGAAGTTCCTCCCGGAAGTTCTTCCCGGAATTACCGGAATTTACGAAGTAATTTACAATAAAATTTTCGGATACCTAATAGAATTAGGCCTGCGCGCAGATTGACGGCGGCGTGGCGGCGTGGCGGCGTTACGCCGTTGGTGATCGGTGACGTGGGTCGGCGTGGGCTAGATTTATGCACCAAAAATTCTCCGGATTTCTTCGTAAGCTTCCAGGAGCTTCCAGAAGGAATTCTTAAGGAGCTCCCCAGGAATTTCTCCGGATGTTCCTCCAGGAACAAGAATTCTTCAAATAGTTCTCCTCCAGGAACAAGAATTCCTCCTGCAGTTCCTCCATTCCTCCTCCCGAATTTCCTCCGGAAGTTCCGCCCGGAACTCTCGCCCAGAATTCCTCAGGAAGTTGCTTGAAGTTGTTTCAAAATTTCCTCCCGGAAGTAGCTTCGGAAGTTCCTCCCGGAAGTTGCTTCGGAAGTTCCTCCCGGAAGTTGCTTCGGAAATCCTCCGGAAGTTCCTCCCGGAAGTTCTTCCCGGAATTCCTCGGAAGTTCTTCCCGGAATTCCTCCGGAAGTTCCTCCCGGAATTCCTCCCGGAAGTTCCTCCCGGAATTCCTCCCGGAAGTTCCTCCCGGAATTCCTCCCGGAAGTTCCTCCCGGAATTCCTCCCGGAAGTTCCTCCCGGAATTCCTCCCGGAAGTTCCTCCCGGAATTCCTCCCGGAAGTTCCTCCCGGAATTCCTCCCGGAAGTTCCTCCCGGAATTCCTCTCGGAAGTTCCTCCCAGAAGTTCCTCCCGGAATTCCTCTCGGAAGTTCCTCCCGGAATTCCTCCCGGAAGTTCCTCCCGGAAGTTCCTCCCGGAATTCCTCCCGGAAGTTCCTCCCGGAATTCCTCCCGGAAGTTCCTCCCGGAATTCCTCCCGGAAGTTCCTCCCGGAAGTTCCTCCCGGAATTCCTCCCGGAAGTTCCTCCCGGCATTCCTCCCGGAAGTTCCTCCCGGAAGTTCCTCCCGGAAGTTCCTCCCGGAAGTTCCTCCCGGGAGTTCCCCCTGGAATTCCTCCGGAAGTTCCCCCGGGAATTCCCCCGGAAGTTCCTCCTGAATTCCTCCCGGAAGTTCCTCCGGAATTCCTCCTGAATTTACCCCGGAAGTTCCTCCCAGAAGTCCTCCCTGAAGTTCCTCCCGGAATTCCTCCCGGAAGTTCCTCCCGGAATTCCTCCCGGAAGTTCCTCCTGAATTCCTCCCAGAGTCCTCCAGGAATTCCTCCCCGAAGGTCCTCCTGAATTCCTCCTGGAAGTTCCTCCCGGAAGTTCCTCCGGAAGTTCCTCCCGGAATTCCTCTCGGGAGCTCCTTCCGGAATTCCTCCCGGAAGTTCCTCCCGGAATTCCTCCCGGAAGTTCCTCCCGGAACTCCTCCCGGAAGTTCCTCCCGGAATTCCTCCTGGAAATTCCTCCCGGAATACCTCCCGGAATTCCTCCCGGAAGTTCCTCCAGAATTCCTCCCGGAAGTTCCTCCTGAATTCCTCCTGGAAGTTCCTCCTGAATTCCTCCGGAAGTTCCTCCAGAATTCCTCTCGGAAGTTCCTCCCAGAAGTTCCTCCAGAATTCCTCTCAGAGTTCCTCCCGGAATTCCTCCAGGAAGTTCCTCCTGAATTCCTCCCGGAAGTTCCTCCCAGGAAGTTCCTCCAGGAATTCCTCAGGAAGTTCCTCCTGGAATTCCTCCGGAAGTTCCTGGAATTCCTCCCGGAAGTTCCTCCTGGAATTCCTCCCGGAAGTTCCTCCAGCATTCCTCCCGGAAGTTCCTCCCGGAAGTTCCTCCTGAATTCCTCAGAAGTTCCTCCTGAATTCCTCCCGGAAGTTCCTCCTGAATTCCTCCTGAATTTACCCCAGAAGTTCCTCCCAGAATTCCTGCCGGAAGTTCCTCCCGGAATTCCTCCCGGAAGTTCCTCCCGGAATTCCTCCCGGAAGTTCCTCCCGGAATTCCTCCCGGAAGTTCCTCCCGGAATGCCTCCCGGAAGTTCCTCCCGGAATTCCTCCCGGAAGTCCTCCCGGAATTCCTCCCCGAAGGTCCTCCCGGAATTCCTCCCGGAAGTTCCTCCCGGAAGTTCCTCCCGGAAGTTCCTCGCGGAAGTTCGTCCCGGAAGTTCCCCCCGGAAGTTCCTCCGGGAAGTTCCCCCCGGAAGTTCCGCCGGGAAGTTCCTCCTGAATTCCTCTCGGGAGTTCCTCCCGGAATTCCTCCCGGAAGTTCCTCCCGGAATTCCTCCCGGAAGTTCCTCCCGGAACTCCTCCCGGAAGTTCCTCCCGAAATTCCTCCTGGAAATTCCTCCCGGAATACCTCCCGGAATACCTCCAGAATTCCTCCCGGAAGTTCCTCCTGAATTCCTCCTGAAGTTCCTCCCGGAAGTTCCTCCTGAATTCCTCCTGGAAGTTCCTCCCGGAATTCCTCCGAGGGTTCTCCCGGAATTCCTCCTGGAAGTTCCTCCTGAATTCCTCCGGAAGTTCCTCCCGGAATTCCCCTCCGAAGTTCCTCCCAGAAGTTCCTCCCGGAATTCCTCTCGGAAGTTCCTCCCGGAATTCCTCCCGGAAGTTCCTCCCGGAATTCCTCCCGGAAGTTCCTCCCGGAAGTTCCTCCCGGAATTCCTCCCGGAAGTTCCTCCCGGAATTCCTCCCGGAAGTTCCTCCCGGAATTCCTCCCGGAAGTTCCTCCCGGAAGTTCCTCCCGGCATTCCTCCCGGAAGTTCCTCCCGGAAGTTCCTCCCGGAAGTTCCTCCCGGAATTCCTCCGGAAGTTCCTCCCGGAATTCCTCCCGGAATTCCTCCCTGAATTTACCCCGGAAGTTCCTCCCAGAATTCCTGCCGGAAGTTCCTCCCGGAATTCCTCCCGGAAGTTCCTCCCGGAATTCCTCCCGGAAGTTCCTCCCGGAATTCCTCCCGGAAGTTCCTCCCGGAATTCCTCCCGGAAGTCCTCCCGGAATTCCTCCCCGAAGGTCCTCCCGGAATTCCTCCCGGAAGTTCCTCCGGAAGTTCCTCCCGGAAGTTCCTCCCGGAAGTTCCTCCCGGAAGTTCCTCCCGGAAGTTCCTCCCGGAAGTTCCTCCGGAAGTTCCTCCCGGAAGTTCCTCCCGGAAGTTCCTCCCGGAAGTTCCTCCCGGAAGTTCCTCCCGGAAGTTCCTCCCGGAATTCCTCTCGGGAGTTCCTCCCGGAATTCCTCCCGGAAGTTCCTCCCGGAATTCCTCCCGGAAGTTCCTCCCGGAACTCCTCCCGGAAGTTCCTCCCGAAATTCCTCCTGGAAATTCCTCCCGGAATACCTCCCGGAATACCTCCCGGAATTCCTCCCGGAAGTTCCTCCCGGAATTCCTCCCGGAAGTTCCTCCCGGAAGTTCCTCCCGGAATTCCTCCGGAAGTTCCTCCCGGAATTCCTCCGGAAGTTCCTTCCGGAATTCCTCCCGGAAGTTCCTCCTGAATTCCTCCCGGAAGTTCCTCCTGAATTCCTCCTGAAGCTCCTCCTGGAATTCCTCCCGGAAGTTCCACGGAATTCCTCCCGGAAGTTCCACCCGGAATTCCTCGGAAGTTCCACCTGAATTCCTCCTGGAAGTTCCTTCCGGAAGTTCCTCCTGAATTCCTCCAGAAGCTCCTCCTGGAATTCCTCCCGGAAGTTCCACCCAGAGTTCCTCCGGAATTTCTCCAGAAGTTCCTCCCGGAATTCCTGGAAGTTCCTTCCGAATTCCTCGGAAGTTCCTTCCGAATTCCTCCGAAGTTCCTTCCGGAATTCCTCCAAGTTCCTTCGGAATTCCTCCAGAAGTTCCTTCCGGAATTCCTCGGAAGTTCCTCCTGAATTCCTCCGGAAGTTCCTCCCGGAATTCCTCAGGAGTTCCTCCTGAATTCCTTCGGAGTTCCTCCCGGAATTCCTTCGGAGTTCCTCCCGGAATTCCTTCGGAGTTCCTCCCGGAATTCCTTCGGAGTTCCTCCTGAATTCCTCAGGAGTTCCTTCAGGACTTCCTCCAGGAGTTCCTCCCGAAATTCCTCAGGAGTTCCTCCCGGAATTCCTCGGAAGTTCCTTCCGGAATTCTTCCGAAGTTCCTCCTGAATTCCTCCGGAAGTTCCTCCCGGAATTCCTCCTGGAAGTTCCTCCTGAATTCCTCCCGGAAGTTCCTCCTGAATTCCTCCCGGAAGTTCCTCCCAGAAGTTCCTCCTGGAATTCCTCCGGAAGGTCCCCCCGGAATTCCTCCCGGAAGTTCCTCCCGGAAATCCTCCCGGAAGTTCCTCCCGGAAATCCTCCCGGAAGTTCCTCCCGGAATTTCTCCCGGAAGTTCCTCCCGGAATTTCTCCCGGAAGTTCCTCCCGGAATTTCTCCCGGAAGTTCCTCCCGAATTCCTCGAAGTTCCTCCTGGAATTCCTCCCGGAAGTCCTCCCGGAATTCCTCCCCGAAGGTCCTCCCGGAATTCCTCCCGGAAGTTCCTCCCGGAAGTTCCTCCCGGAAGTTCCTCCCGGAATTCCTCTCGGGAGCTCCTTCCGGAATTCCTCCCGGAAGTTCCTCCCGGAATTTCCTCCCGGAATTCCTCCCGGAATTCCTCCCGGAAGTTCCTCCTGAATTCCTCCGGAAGTTCCTCCAGAATTCCTCCTGAATTCCTCCCGGAAGTTCCTCCTGGAATTCCTCCTGAAGTTCCTCCCAGTTCCTCCCGGAAGTTCCTCCTGAATTCCTCCCGGAAGTTCCTCCCGGAATTCCTCCCGGAAGTTCCTCCCGGAATTCCTCCCGGAAGTCCCTCCCGGAATTCCTCCCGGAATTCCTCCCGGAAGTTCCTCCCGGAATTCCTCCCGGAAGTTCCTCCCGGATTTCCTCCCGGAAGTTCCTCCCGGAAGTTCCTCCTGAAATTCCTCCTGGAAGTTCCTCCCGGAATTCCTCCCGGAAGTTCCTCCCGGAATTCCTCCCGGAAGTTCCTCCCGGAAGTTCCTCCCGGAATTCCTCCCGGAAGTTCCTCCCGGAATTCCTCCCGGAAGTTCCTCCCGGAATTCCTCCCGGAAGTTCCTCCCGGAATTCCTCCCGGAAGTTCCTCCCGGAATTTCTCCCGGAAGTTCCTCCCGGAATTTCTCCCGGAAGTTCCTCCCGGAATTTCTCCCGGAAGTTCCTCCCGGAATTCCTCCCGGAAGTTCCTCCCGGAATTCCTCCCGGAAGTTCCTCCCGGAATTCCTCCCGGAAGTTCCTCCCGGAAGTTCCTCCCGGAAGTTCCTCCCGGAAGTTCCTCCCGGAAGTTCCTCCCGGAAGTTCCTCCCGGAAGTTCCTCCCGGAATTCCTCCCGGAAGTTCCTCCCGGAATTCCTCCCGGAAGTTCCTCCCGGAATTCCTCCCGGAATTCCTCCCGGAAGTTCCTCCCGGAATTCCTCCCGGAATTCCTCCCGGAAGTTCCTCCCGGAATTCCTCCCGGAAGTTCCTCCCGGAATTCCTCCCGGAAGTTCCTCCCGGAATTCCTCCCGGAAGTTCCTCCCGGAATTCCTCCCGGAAGTTCCTCCCGGAATTCCTCCCGGAAGTTCCTCCCGGAATTCCTCCCGGAAGTTCCTCCCGGAATTCCTCCCGGAAGTTCCTCCCGGAATTCCTCCCGGAAGTTCCTCCCGGAATTCCTCCTGGAAGTTCCTCCCGGAAGTTCCTCCCGAAATTCCTCCCAGAAGTTCCTCCCGGAATTCCTCCCGGAAGTTCCTCCCGGAAGTTCCTCCCGGAATTCCTCCCGGAAGTTCCTCCCGGAATTCCTCCGGAAGTTCCTCCCGGAATTCCTCCTGAAGTTCCTCCCTGAATTCCTCCCGCAGGTTCCTCCGGGAACTACCCCCGGAAGCTCCTCCCCGCACTTCCGCCCGAAGTTCCCCCCGGAATTCCTCCCGGAAGTTCCTCCCGGAAGTTCCACCCGGAATTCCTCCCGGAAGTTCCTCCCGGAATTCCTCCCGGAAGTTCCTCCCGGGATTCCTCCCGGAAGTTCCTCCCGGAAGTTTCTCCCGGAATTCCTCCCGGAAGTTCCTCCCGTAATTCCTCCCGGAAGTTCCTCCCGTAATTCCTCCCGGAAGTTCCTCCCGGAATTCCTCCCGGAAGTTCCTCCCGGAATTCCTCCCGGAAGTTCCTCCCGGAATTCCTCCCGGAAGTTCCTCCCGGAATTCCTCCCGGAAGTTCCTCCCGGAATTCCTCCCGGAAGTTCCTCCCGGAATTCCTCCCGGAAGTTCCTCCCGGAATTCCTCCCGGAAGTTCCTCCCGGAATTCCTCCGGAAGTTCCTTCCGGAATTCCTCCGGAAGTTCCTTCCGGAATTCCTCCGGAAGTTCCTCCCAGAATTCCTCCGGAAGTTTCTCCCGGAATTCCTCAGGAAGTTCCTCCCGGAATTCCTCCGGAAGTTCCTCCCGGAATTCCTCCGGAAGTTCCTCCCGGAATTCCTCCGGAAGTTCCTCCCGGAATTCCTCCGGAAGTTCCTCCCGGAATTCCTCCGGAAGTTCCTCCAGGAATTCCTCCGGAAGTTCCTCCAGAAATTCCTCCAGAAATTCCTCCTGAATTCCTCCGGAAGTTCCTCCCGGAATTCCTCCGGAAGTTCCTCCTGGAATTCCTCCTGAAGTTCCTCCTGAATTCCTCCCGGAAGTTCCTCCCGGAATTCCTCCCGGAAGTTCCTCCCGGAAGTTCCACGGAATTCCTCCCGGAAGTTCCTCCCGGAATTCCTCGGAAGTTCCTCCTGGATTCCTCCGGAAGTTCCTCCGGAAGTTTCTCCCGGAATTCCTCCGGAAGTTCCTCCGTAATTCCTCCCGGAAGTTCCTCCGTAATTCCTCCCGGAAGTTCCTCCCGGAATTCCTCCCGGAAGTTCCTCCGGAATTCCTCGGAAGTTCCTCCAGGAATTCCTCCCGGAAGTTCCTCCCGGAATTCCTCGGAAGTTCCTCCTGAATTCCTCGGAAGTTCCTCGGAATTCCTCGGAAGTTCCTCCTGAATTCCTCCGGAAGTTCCTCCTGAATTCCTCCGGAAGTTCCTCCCCGAATTCCTCCTGAGGTTCCTCCCGAAAGTTACTCTTGGAATTCGTCCGGAAGTTCCTTTCGGAATTCCTCCGGAAGTTCCTCCCAAAATTCCTGTGGAAGTTTTTCCCTGAATTCCTCAGGAAGTTCCTCCCGGAATTCCCCCGGAAGTTCCTCCCGGAATTCCCCCGGAAGTTCCTCCCGGAATTCCCCCGGAAGTTCCTCCCGGAAGTTCCTCCCGGAATTCCTCCGGAAGTTCCTCCCGGAATTCCTCCGGAAGTTCCTCCCGGAATTCCTCCGGAAGTTCCTCCCGGAATTCCTCCGGAAGTTCCTCCTGGAATTCCTCCGGAAGTTCCTCCCGGAATTCCTCCGGAAGTTCCTCCCGGAATTCCTCCGGAAGTTCCTCCCGGAATTCCTCCGGAAGTTCCTCCCGGAATTCCTCCGGAAGTTCCTCCGGAAGTTCCTCCCGGAATTCCTCCGGAAGTTCCTCCCGGAATTCCTCCGGAAGTTCCTCCCGGAATTCCTCTGGAAGTTCCTCCCGGAATTCTTCCGGAAGTTCCTCCCGGAATTTCTCCGGAGGTTCCTCCTGGAATTCCTTCGGAAGTTCCTCCGGAAGTTCCTCCCGGAATTCCTCCGGAAGTTCCTTTCGGAATTCCTCCGGAAGTTCCTTTCGGAATTCCTCCGGAAGTTCCTTTCGGAATTCCTCCGGAAGTTCCTTTCGGAATTCCTCCGGAAGTTCCTTTCGGAATTCCTCCGGAAGTTCCTTTCGGAATTCCTCCGGAAGTTCCTTTCGGAATTCCTCCAGAAGTTCCTTTCGGAATTCCTCCGGAAGTTCCTTTCGGAATTCCTCCGGAAGCTCCTCCGCGAATTCCCTCGGAAGTTCCTTTCGGAATTCCTCCGGAAGTTCCTCTGCAAGTTCCTTTCGGAATTCCTCCGGAAGTTCCTCCTGGAATTCCTCCGGAAGTTCCTCCTGGAATTCCTCCGGAAGTTCCTCCCGGAATACCATTCTTCGGGATGATTCTCCAGAAATTCATCAGGAAGTTCCACCAGTTTCTTCAGTTATACATTTGGAAGCTTCTCCAAAAACTCATCCGGATATCCGGTCCCCAGGAATTCCTCCTGAAGCTATACCCGGAGGAACTTTCAGAGGAATTCCTAGGTCCCTGGAAGAATTCCTCCAGAAGTTTGTTCAGACATTACTCGTTCGTACAGAAATTTCTCAGGAAATTCATCTGGGATATTTTAAAGATTTTTTGCCAAAACTACTCCAGACTTTTCATAGATACAAGAGCTTCATAAATTACTTCAAGTTTTTTTCTGAAGTTCCATTTGAGTTTCTATCAAAATTCACGTGGAATAGGAGGTGCATTCAGTTAGCCTTGCGTTGAAAGGCGTAAGATTGCTAATCCGGAAATGGCAAGTTCGATTCTCGGTCCGGTCCAGGATGTTTTCGGGTGTATCCACAAGATACATACTCATGCAATGGTGTGCATATGTAGAAATGCTTTCAATTAATAACTGTGGAAATGCTAATAGAACACTAAGTTGAAAAGCAGGCCAAGTTTCAGTTGGAAGAAGAAGAAGAAGGTAGGTGCATCCAGCTTCCGAGAATTCCACCGAAAATTCCTTCTGGAATTCCTCTAGAAATTTCTTCAGAAATTAACTAGGAGATTCCTTTAGACTTTTTCTCAAAAATCCTCCAAGAATTCTACTTAAAAATTGCTTAGGAATTCTTCTGAAGTTCCTTCAGGATTTCTTCTGGAGATTTCTAGAAGAGTTCAGAAATTCTTCCGGTTATTCCTATTTATTTTCTTCTTTATTAAAGAGGCTTTCAGCCCTTGGCTGATTCACCTCTCATATAAGGTTATTCTTATAGAAATTGCTCTCAGAATCCACCGGAAAATTAGTCTACAAATTATTCAAGGAAATACTCTCACGGGGACTTTTCCAGAGACGATTGAATTTGTTTGGCGATAGCAGTCTTAATAAGTAGCAAATGCAAATCCGGATAACTGAAATGTCTGAGCGAAAAACATATTTGCTACTTATTGAAACTACTATCGCCGAAAAACTTTAATTTTAAAAGTACAACTTCAATCGTCAACCCACATATAACTTCTACAGAAATAACAGTCTTCGGGTATAATCAACATTTTTTGGCTTAACTTTTCAAAAGGACTCAAGTATTTTTTTTTTCTTGAAGTAATTTGAAATCTTTAATCAACAGCATTCAAATTGGTCTGTTGATTGCAATGATCAAATTAATTCATGAAAAAAGTGTAAGCAACATTTCGTCAAGAAATCACCCAGCAAACTCTTCTGTTTTTTTTTTTAGTTAATTCTTTCACGAATTTCTCCAGAATGTTTAAAAGTTTTTACACTGGAATTTCTTCCAATTTTTCTTCTGCGAGGTTCTCCAGCAGGATTTCTCTTAAAAAATCATCCTGGAATTTTCACAGAATTTACTACAAAATTCTTCCAGAAATAGCTCCATAAATTCCTGCGGCAATTTCTCGGGTAATTTGTTTAGAAATCCCCCCTGAAATTCCTCAAGGTAATCCTCTTCCAGTAGAATTCACAATGGATTTAAAAATCCGAAATATAGGAAAGAATTCCTGAAGTTCTCATTAAACAACTCCTGTAGAATTTATTTAAGAAATTTCTGGTTTGAATCATGGGAGGATTATTTGGATAAATTCTTCGAATGAATTTTTGATGAAATGTGTGGATTTTCCAATCCACTTACTGTAGAAACTCTCGAAAAAATCCCCAAATTATTGTTGAAGAAATTCTTGAAATTGAAGTATTTTCATAGAAGCATTTCTTAAAATTCCCGAAGAACAATAAAATTGCCACATTTTCTGAAATATTGGCGGTGGATTACTTGAAAAACAAAAAATGTTTTTTGTTTAGGCGTTACCCCCATAAAAACATTTTCATACATAGTTTTTCGCGCTAATTTAGCTATAAATCAACTCCAAGCTAGATACAGTTTTGAACAGGTTGCCATCCAGAGATTTCGATTTAAAGACTTTAACGGAAATGAGAATGAGTTCCTATATGTAGGGGAAGGTGGTCGGTTGTCGGCACCCTTTTGTTTTTGATTCAATTGAACAAAGTGGTGATATTTGCATACCAATGGAAGCCTATAGGTATAAGCTAATAACTGGTTTTGATTTATTTTATCTTTCATACATTTTTCAATAATGGTTTTGTTATGTGTTGATTTTATCCCGTTTATAAGAAGGTGGTAGGTTGTCGGAACGGAAAAATATGAACTTTTGGCGCTACGGCTGAAAATTTTAAGATTCATTATGTAAGTGGCAATGAAATCATTACATTTAAATACATTTTTGCAATTCCTGATCATAATATCTGGTTTACAGTTTGTCTTTGAGTGATAAAACGGGCAACTTTTCCATACCAACGAAATGGGTGCTTTAATGAACATTACGCAACTCAAATGGGTTGCATTCATCATAACACTCATTTGGGTGCTATAATGAAAAAACAACATCAGAACAGTAGTTACCTGACAAATAGTGTATTCTCTGTGTCACGTAATATATGAAATACTTTGATGGATATGACATCAAAATTTTTCAAAGGCACTATCGCTTTACGGCTCATCGAACTATGCAATGTGGCACGGTAATATGGAGTCTGATTGTTCTCTTTAGCAAAATAATTTATTGGCAAGAATGGACATGTCGAGTAAATTAGACTGTACAATTTTGGTACAGATTTATCAAATTAAAGTCCATTTTTCTCGATAAGCCTCGTTGGATAAACGTACAACTCGTGCTGAAAAAAATCATCTTTTTGCAACTTGTTGCACAAACTACTATTATCGGCCTAATTGAATTTCAGGGAAAACATTCGAATTGGTGGGTCATGTGCCCACGTGCCCAGCTTAGATACGCTAGTGAATACGAACCAAAAAATGTCATGTTTGTCTCAAGATTCCTTGAATATTATTAAAACTAACAATATTCGCACAACCGTTAGGCCGAGCTACTGATTACCTCTAATGGCCCAGTTGAGATTCGATTTATCGCCAGAACAACTGATTGTCAACATCGGATGATAAAGCTTCCCGTGTACAAACCATTCACGCTGTGGCTCCACGAAAAAAAAAAAATACCCGGTTAAACTTTCTCTTCTCGCTCGAGTCGATTCTGTTTCATCAGTTTTCCAAAGTGCTATCAAGTTACGTGCAAATTTTGAGCCAACTTTTGAAATTATACACCTTCTAATGTACTCGTCCCGTATGTATGCATCGCATCGGAGGCCACTCACATACGTAGAGATAGACTGCATCCGATGAACACGTGCAGTGCAGGTAATAAAATGGCGACTGGAACCCGAACGCTGCTGGCGGGGTGAAATTTTCACCTGTCGTATACCCCCCGAAAACCTCGCCGTATGTAACCGGCCGAGCAAACACTGAACATGGGTTTGACTCTCGGAACATTTTCCAGCCCAGAACTCCCGCGTCTAATGATTCTTGATGGGGCTGGAAACTTTTCGGCTCCAGAAATTCGAAGCGATAGGGTGAAATTACGCTGTTCATGGGAATTTCCTGCCTGAGTTAAATTTGATCGAGCTTGGGCTTGGGCTGGCCTGATGACGACGACAACGACAACAACGACGACGGAGTTTGGATGTGTTGGTACGAAAATTCCGAGATATTAGGTTCTAAGAGAGCCTGGACGAACTCTGATTGGTGGACGGAAAGTTTATCGTTCAGACTGATGTTCACTGTGATTGAAATAGAATTTGATTTGACGGACTTGCACTAATAGGGGTCTCATCAGATAATTCTGTCGGTTTTGAAATGAGTTAAGTCGACAATGTGTCATGCTCATGAGATGATGTGGACAGCAGAAATTAAAATCCATGACTGTATTTTTTAGTCATGTTTTGTTTGTATATAACTCTAGTAAATAGCTACGGAAATAATAATTTGTAATAATACTTGAAATCAGTGCCAATCCAGTAAAATGTAAAACAAGTGAAGAGGAGATAATCCTAATGCTTCCCATGAGTCAAGATGCAGTCTCACTAAAGTCAAATCAAATCATAATCAACAGCTTGATTGTACCTATTTATCGAACAAAACATTGAATCTTACAATTCTGACCGGTAAGATAATTTTCTTCGAAAATCATCTGGTGTTGTGAAAGCTTGTTCCGAAAAGAGAACCAACCCCAAATTTGACTCAGAACAGCAAAAAATGTCAACTGATGAACAGACCAAAACTTCCTCCATTGCACATCTGGTCTGGGGTAGGTAGCTTATCAATCTTCCGTCAAACGCATCAACTTTCGTCTCTACACGACGCGGCGCGGCGGAGCAGAACTCAAACAACCAGTCCGAGCGGGGCTGGGGGGGTACCGCTTTTGATGCGAGTTTGGAAAAGTAAATCTAATTTACGTAATGAGGTTTCAGTTTTCGGAACGAAATCCACCTACGACGGTGGCGGTGGAAACGCACAGGCAAAAGATGCCCGAAGGACTGTATGATAGATATGAGGCGGGGATGGAGTGCGAAGTACGACGACCGAAAAGGTAAATACTTGCGTAATGTGTTTTCCCCGGGAGAGATTCGCTATCGGAACACTTGTTGACTTTCGGTTGTCAACATTCTTCTTGAAGTTTGGCCCACTCGGTCGCTCGCTCGCATCGCTCGTCATTATGAGCGGCATGGGTTGCTGCTGCCGGAAAGGTGAACGCGAGGGAAGCAGCAAGCGTTGGATGACAATTCGTAATTTTGAGAGGTGGTAAACACTCAGAAGTAAATAGGAGTAAATTATTAAATTTTTCAGAGGAACTTTAAATTCCGAAGCGATTTATTCAAATTATAAAGAATGCTTCGTGTGGCCATCACCGGTGAAATAATATTTCCTGCAGTAAAGCGATCGAATATAATTTGTCAGTGGAGTGATAATTATCTCATTAAGGAATTAATTGGTTTGGAAAATAAGTTGTCCACGGACTTGTTTGCATCAATTATCTTCGTTGTGTTTGTAACTACATACAATGTAAAGCCTCACTACCGATAAACACATGCAAGATAAGAATTACAATTGCAAGGGACGCTCTTTTTTCTATCTTGGCATCCCATTGTAACGTTGCGACAGATAATAATGTACTGCAATTGTTTGTCATGTAGCCAGCATGATAACACTATCCAGCTGGAAAGTTGTAACAATTTTTCTGCATTTCTTCAAAAATTTAGAGAAATTGTTTGAAATTCATAGATTTCTATCACAATTCAAATAATTTCTTTCACTATTTGGAAACATTTTTCAAAATTTCTTTCAAATTTCTGATTTTTTTCATTTGTGGAATTGTTTTTGAAAATTGGAGAATTAGTTTCAAAACTCGGACAATTTGTTTCGAAACTCGGAGAATTTGTTTCCAAATTCGGAGAATTTGTTTCGAAATTCGGAGAATTTGTTTCGAAAGTCGGAGAATTTGTTTCGAAACTCGGACAATTTGTTTCGAAACTTGGAGATTTTTTTTCGAAATTCGGAGAATTTGTTTCGAGATTTTGAGAATTTGTTTCGAAATTCGGAAAATTTGTTTCAAAATTCGAAGAATTTGTTTCAAAATTCGGAAAATTTGTTTCAAAATTCGGAGAATTTGTTTCAAAATTCAGAGGATTTCTTTCGAAATTCGGATAATTTCATTCGAAATTCGGAGAATTTCATTCGAAATTCGGAAAATTTCATTCGAAATTCGGAAAATTTCTTTCGAAATGCAAAGAGTTTTTTCGAAATTCGAAGAATTTCTTTCGAAATTCGAAGAATTTCTTTCGAAATTCGAAGAATTTCTTTCGAAATATTACGCCGCAAGCAAGGTTTCAATATTGATAAAAAATTGGCCAATCCCCCCAGGGAACCAGCATTCCAGGGTGTTCCGGAATGTGACCAGATGGACGAAATACCCTCAGAACACATTCTATGGACTTGTTTTGTAAAATCATGAAGTTTGATACGCCGCAAGCCAGGTCTCAATATTGATCAAAAATTGGCCACTACCCAAAGTACCAGCATTCTAAGGTGTTCCGAAATGTGTCCAGGCGGACCAAATAGCCTCAGAACACATTCCGCTGAGCTTATTTTCCAAAATCATGAAGTTTGAGTCGCGCAAGCCAGGTTTCGGAATTGATCCAAAAATGGCCACTTCCACCAGGGAACCAGCATTCCAGGGGGCCCCGGAATTAATTTTTCCATCACGAGTGGTTGACGAAGGCGGTTGTGTGTCGTTGCGCTCCGCAAGTATTTTATTTTATTTATTTTTTCGTCGTGTAGCCACTCGTATCGCGGCGTCTTAACAATTTTTAAACATTTAAACTTGACGTGATAAATATTTTTTATTTTACATACCCGCGCGTGCTTATCTTTTAAATATTTTGACCTGACCCGCGCGCATTTCGCGTTTAATTGTGCCATGAAGTGTGGAATAAGAAATTGTGCGCAAAGTGACAATCACTTTTTATGGCGCTGTTATGGATCCTGCAAACGCACCTTTCATGCAGCATGCATAGGCGTCCAAAGGAATCACGAAGAAGTGCTACGCACTTTTATGCTGCCTCTCTGTAATGATTGCCAAGAAAAGTTCGCGCAAGAACTTAATCTAAATAAATTATCAATGTCTCTGAAAAACATTTCTGAGAACATTGAACACACATTAGTGGCAAATCATAAGGTGCTCACAAATTTTGAGACCTTAAACAACACACACGATGAGGCGATTGCTCACGTCGAAACAATGCTTACCAACATTGAGCAGGGCGTCATCAATGTCACCAACAACAACAGAGCATACGCTACAGAAATTAAAAACAAGCTATCAGCATTTTTGGACACACCTCCTCCGGACGACCTCATAGTAGAAAAGGCGGTTAAATCAGCTACAGCAGCAGCAGTGGAGGCGATGGAAACAACAACAATTTCAATGGGTCTTATTCCACAACTAATAAATGACCTCAGAAGCGACCTGGTGCCATCTTCCCTAGTCCTCACTGAATCAAAAAAATTGGATGAATTATTGAATGAAGTGAAACATGTTTGTGCTGCTGTTTTCAACTTAAGTAACAGTGCAGAAATAAATTCACCTCCTTTACACAACACTTTGGCAGACGAGCTATATGACGTTTCGACTACTGAGCCCTCTCCACATCAACAAGAACTGCATCAACACCAACAACATCAACAACAAGAACAGCAAGACGTGACCAATAATGCAATCATGGACCTGTTTGCTGAGCGTCGAGTCAAATTCTCTAAATTGAGCAACGAAGCTCAATCGAAAAAAGACCTTTCCTCCGCTGGTTGGCGAATGCTGGGAAATAAATGGTATTGGAGGCCAGACTGGTCGACATACGACAAGAAGCTGAATAGGCAAAAGCTCCAAGAAAAAGCCGTTGATAAGGCTAGACAACGAAGGAAACGAAGAAAACAACAATCCGTTCGTATTAGCAACAAACCACCTGCAACTTTCAAAGATCATACTCAAGGACACATGGGTAAAGACAAGGAACTACTTGCTATTGCTAAAGTTAAATTTGCCGGTCCACCTCTATCACCGACCATCCTATCCCTGGTCTATCGGTTCCAAAACTAATTAATTTTAGAAAGGGTGAAACTATCAGCCCATATCGAGCAGAGCCACCTATTCAAAAAGAACAACATCAACCAGAAAACTATCAACAGTCACAAAGCCAACAACAACAGAAACAGCCAGCACAACTCTCTTGCAGCAGTGAAAGCCGTCTTCAAATGGATATGGAGCACCCTCCTCTGCTGGACCCAATGCGACCACCTATAGTAAGACTCACAGAGCAATCTGCGACTGGTGATCGACGTTTTTTAAAAGCACGACTACGGGACCCAAAAATTTTGGACATTGTGCGTATGTTCCTGTCATACTTGCACGACCAGCCACCTACAGTATGCATTCGTGGAACCACCAAAACCAGCGCCACTGCAATGCTAGCATCTGAAGGACTACCAACAGACTTACAACTATTGCGTCAAATTTTCCTGGATGTACACAAGGATCTAGGAATATCTCGCAACGACGCCTTGGCAGACCTTCAATCACACCGTTCGTTCCTTTCCAGTGAACGCACTCAACAACTTCAACGCACTAGGGAGGCCGCATATAAATTCTACAGCCCACCAAATTTTCATCGGCAATGACGCACTCTCCGGAAGTAACATTAACAAGTGAAGATAACACGCTACATGAAACATCAGAAGAGGTAAATATTTCGTCGACCGTCATACTTCCAAAAACTTCTTCGCAGAAACAGAATTCGACTGAAGTTTTAATTTATTGTCAGAATTTCAATCGAAAGAAAAGCCCAGCCAAAATGAAGGATATATTTAAAAATTTATTAAGCTCATCCTTTTCGATTATTCTGGCAACTGAAACAAGCTGGGATGAAAGCGTTAGGAGTGAAGACATTTTTGGAAGTAACTTTAATGTATTTAGAGATGACAGGAGTTTTCTAACGTCTCAGAAAAAGTCCGGTGGTGGTGTTCTAATAGCTATTTCAGCAAACTTTAATTCAGAAATCATCACAACAAATAAATTCAATGAATTTGAGCATGTCTGGGTAAAAACCCATATAGCTGGAGAAATGCATATATTCGCATCGGTATATTTCCCACCTAATCATGCTTGGAAGCACAACTATGATTTTTTTTTGAGTGCGCTGAACAAATACTATCAGAACATCCACCGGAGGTTAAAGTTCACATCTATGGGGACTTTAACCAACGCAATGCTGACTTTATTCTAGACTCAGAAAACGAATGTATCCTACTGCCAGTCGTTGGGGATAACGAAACTTTGCAATTATTTTTTGACAAGTCTGCAAGTTTAGGATTGAACCAAATTAATCATATAAAAAACAATCAAAATTGCTATTTGGACCTCTTACTGACAAATATCTATGAAGATTTCTGTGTAAAAGAATCTATAAATCCATTGTGGAAAAATGAAGCGTTCCACACTGCAATCGAATACTCGTTATTCATTCATGAACATCAAAGACCCAACGATTGTGAGTATGAGGATGTCTTTGAATACAATTTAGCGAACTATGAAAATATTCGAGGTAGGTTAAGTAGTGTAAACTGGCAAATATTTTTAAGAAATGAAGAAAATGTCGAAGCATCTGTTAACACTTTTTACAGATTATTATCTGACGTAATCTCCCAAGAAACTCCACTAAAACGAAAACGACGTCATAACAATAATAAAGACCCAATTTGGTATAACCGGCAAATCAAGAATTTAAGAAATCGCAAGCAAAAAGCACACAAAATTTACAAAAGTCATAACAGTAATGAAAATTTAGTATATTACTTGGACGTATGCGATCAATTGAATTACGCTATCAGTAACGCATTGGAAGATTACAATTCAAAAACTGAGAGCGAAATAAAGTCCTGTCCAAAGAACTTCTTTAATTACGTAAAAACAAAACCGAAATCTAATAACTTTCCATCAATTATGCATCTTGACGAAAACGCGGGGGATAGCTCGGAAAACAACTGTAATCTTTTTGCAGATTTTTTCCAGGAAACCTATTCTACATTTTCTGAAAATGATCGTGACCGCGACTATTTTGCATTTTTTCCAGACTTTTCAAATGATATTGGAGTGAATCAACTTCATGTCCATGACATTTTGCAGGCCCTACGTAATTTAGATGCTTCGAAAGGTCCTGGTCCTGATGGAATCCCTCCTATATTTATGAAAACCCTAGCAGTGGAACTAACCACTCCATTATTTTGGCTATTTAATATGTCACTAGAATCAGGAAAATTCCCAAATATATGGAAAAACTCATTTTTGATACCCATTTTCAAATCTGGAAAAAAATCAGACATACGTAATTATCGTGGAATAGCCATTATCTCTTGCATTCCAAAACTTTTTGAGGCCATAGTAAACGAAAAATTATTCAAACAAGTAAAAAACCGAATAACAGACGCACAGCATGGCTTCTGTAAAGGGCGTTCAAGTTCAACTAATCTTCTTGAATTTGTTGACTATACCCTGAATGCAATGGATAAAGGAAACCATGTAGAAGCTCTTTATACTGACTTCAGTAAAGCATTTGATCGCATAGATATACCCATGCTTCTATTCAAATTGAAAAAAACTGGAATTGAGCCGGGACTACTCAAATGGCTTGAATCCTACTTAACTGATCGCCAATTGATTATAAAATTTAACAACAATAGATCAAAACCCATTCAAGCCACTTCCGGTGTCCCCCAGGGCTCTCATTTGGGGCCTCCATTATTCATAATATATGTAAACGACATTTCCTTCATTCTTGACAAACTTAAAGTGTTAATCTACGCATATGATGACATGAAGCTCTTTTTGGAAATAGGGAAGAAAAATGACCTCAACATATTCCAGAACGAAATATGCACATTCTACGAATTGCAATAAAGTCTATTGAAACTGAAAGTAAAAAAATGTAACCTTGTATCATTCAGCAGAAAAAGAACAGCATCCAATCTCTCAATTACATTAGGAAAACAGGTTGTAGAGAAATGCGATAGAGTTAGGGATTTAGGAATTATCTTAGACTCCAAACTAACATTCATCGACCATTACAACACCATTATTCATAAAGCAAATAATATGATGGGTTTTATAAAACGTTTCTGCTATAACTTTCATGACCCATACACAATTATAACTTTATATATTGCTTATGTAAGGTCGATACTGGAATATTGCAGCATTGTATGGTCTCCATTTTCAATAGCACACGAAGAAAGATTAGAATCAGTACAAAAACAATTCCTATTATTTGCTCTTCGTAATTAGGATGGACAACATTCCCACTTCCATCATATGAGGCACGCTGCAAGCTTATAAACATTCAATCTTTGAAAGAGCGTCGTGAAACTGCAATGGTTTCATTTATTAACGATATAGTTTCGCAGCGTATTGATTCAACAAACATTTTATCGAAATTAAATGTCTACATACCATCTCGACAACTGCGTCATCGACATACATTTTTACAATTAATTGCATATTATTCGGCAACTCGGCCGTACGAAAACCATTTTTTTGTTAAATATCTTGGATGTGCATATGCACAGCATATGTTTCGAAATGGACAAATTGCGTCCACGTGTCTTGGAGGGACTCGAACCCTCAACCTCCTACTCTCTAGATAGGCGTGATAACCCCTACACAACAAGACCACTTAAAGGTCACGTTTGCGGAAAAGCCATCAGAATCCGAGTACCAACCTCCACCGCGGTTAGCTCTCTTTTTTGCAAATTGAATATCTTTCGGATGCTTGATTTGTCCAATCTCCACATTTGCTTTACTGTTGTATATCCACAGCCAAGCGAGTGCACATTGTTTATTAAACGAGAGGATCGCACTCCATGCCCCCAGCAACGGACTGGGCGGGACGGTATAGAATGCGAATTCAATCGCACTCTGCTGTGCCAAAGGCTTGCTTGGCTAAAGCATTTGATGAGTTTGATTGCCTTTACGTAAACGGTCGCGTGTACTCAGACGACTAATGACGGTGAAAGACCGACACTTGATTACAATTAATTGCATATTATTCGGCAACTCGGCCGTACGAAAACCATTTTTTTGTTAAATATCTTGGCTGTGCATATGCACAGCATATGTTTCGAAATGGACAAATTGATATGAAATTTGCGAAAAAGAATCCACGTGTCTTGGAGGGACTCGAACCCTCAACCTCCTACTCTACAAAAAAGAGAGCTAACCGCGGTGGAGGTTGGTACTCGGATTCTGATGGCTTTTCCGCAAACGTGACCTTTAAGTGGTCTTGTTGTGTAGGGGTTATCACGCCTATCTAGAGAGTAGGAGGTTGAGGGTTCGAGTCCCTCCAAGACACGTGGATTCTTTTTCGCAAATTTCATATCAATTTGTCCATTTCGAAACATATGCTGTGCATATGCACAGCCAAGATATTTAACAAAAAAAAATACATTTTTAATTAATCACTGCCGTACAAATTATGCAAAATTCGGACCTCTCAATCAGATGATGGCTATCTATAATCAACACTGCGAAACTATTGACTTTACAATGTCTCGGCAGAACCTAAAAAAATATTTTGTCACAATTCGAAACCTACACATCTAAATTTACATTAAATCGCAAAATTAAACACTACTTAACCAAACTATTTTTATTTTTATACATTATAATACCGTATTTATAGCATTAAGAAAATAAAGAAAAACATGTATATTGTATATGTACTAGTCTACGTCGGTTGACGAAATAAATAAATAAATAAATAAATAAATGTGACCAGGCAGACCTAATACCCTCGGAACACATTCCAATGAGCTTGTTTTGCAAAATCATGAAGTTTGATACGTCGCAAGACAAGTTTCGGAATTGATCAAAAAGTGGCCACTTCACCCAGGGAATTAGCATTCCAGAGCCTTTTGGAATGTGACCAGATGGACCAAATACCCTCAGAACACATTTATATGAACTTGTTTTGCAAAATTATGAAGTTTGACACGTCGAAAGACGTGTTTCCGGCTTGATCAGGCAATGGCCATTTTTCTGGACCGGGAGGTTACCCCAGTACTCCCATCAATATCTCCGGAACCATATCCATTTTCAAAACGATGACCAATGTCCCTGAAACTATAGGAATTTTGTGATCGTTTGCAGAAAACAGAACCAAATTCCGATGCAAGACTGCTGAGAACCATCATTTTGAAAATTTGGTTTTACATGAAATTTGGGGTCTGGTACGTAAGTGTTAAAGGAGGAACTTCCGGGGGAATTCCGGGAGGAACTTCTGGAGGAATTCCGGGAGGAACTTCTGGAGGAGATTCGGGAGAAACTTTCGAAATTCGGAGAATTTCTTTCGAAATTCGAAGAATTTCTTTCGAAATTCGAAGAATTTCTTTCGAAATTCGAAGAATTTCTTTCGAAATTCGAAGAATTTCTTTCGAAATTCGAAGAATTTCTTTCGAAATTCGAAGAATTTCTTTCGAAATTCGAAGAATTTCTTTCGAAATTCGAAGAATTTCTTTCGAAATTCGAAGAATTTCTTTCGAAATTCGAAGAATTTCTTTCGAAATTCGAAGAATTTCTTTCGAAATTCGAAGAATTTCTTTCGAAATTCGAAGAATTTCTTTCGAAATTCAAAGAATTTCTTTCGAAATTCGAAGAATTTCTTTCGAAATTCGAAGAATTTCTTTCGAAATTCAAAGAATTTCTTTCGAAATTCGAAGAATTTCTTTCGAAATTCGAAGAATTTCTTTCGAAATTCGAAGAATTTCTTTCGAAATTCGAAGAATTTCTTTCGAAATTCGAAGAATTTCTTTCGAAATTCGAAGAATTTCTTTCGAAATTCGAAGAATTTCTTTCGAAATTCGAAGAATTTCTTTCGAAATTCGAAGAATTTCTTTCGAAATTCGAAGAATTTCTTTCGAAATTCGAAGAAATTCGAAGAATTTCTTTCGAAATTCGGAGAATTTCTTTCGAAATTCGGAGAATTTCTTTCGAAATTCGGAGAATTTCTTTCGAAATTCGGAGAATTTCTTTCGAAATTCGGAGAATTTCTTTCGAAATTCGGAGAATTTCTTTCGAAATTCGGAGAATTTTTTTCGAAATTCGGAGAATTTCTTTCGAAATTCGGAGAATTTCTTTCGAAATTCGGAGAATTTCTTTCGAAATTCGGAGAATTTTTTTCGAAATTCGGAGACTTTTTCGAAATTCGGAGAATTTCTTTCTGAAATTCGGAGAATTTCTTTCGAAATTCGGAGAATTTCTTTCGAAATTCGGAGAATTTCTTTCGAAATTCGGAGAATTTCTTTCGAAATTCGGAGAATTTCTTTTGAAATTCGGAGAATTTCTTTCGAAATTCGGAGAATTTCTTTCGAAATTCGGAGAATTTCTTTCGAAATTCGGAGAATTTCTTTCGAAATTCGGAGAATTTCTTTCGAAATTCGGAGAATTTCTTTCGAAATTCGGAGAATTTCTTTCGAAATTCGGAGAATTTCTTTCGAAATTCGGAGAATTTCTTTCGAAATTCGGAGAATTTCTTTCGAAATTCGGAGAATTTCTTTCGAAATTCGGAGAATTTCTTTCGAAATTCGGAGAATTTCTTTCGAAATTCGGAGAATTTCTTTCGAAATTCGGAGAATTTCTTTCGAAATTCGGAGAATTTCTTTCGAAATTCGGAGAATTTCTTTCGAAATTCGGAGAATTTCTTTCGAAATTCGGAGAATTTCTTTCGAAATTCGAAGAATTTCTTTCGAAATTCGAAGAATTTCTTTCGAAATTCGAAGAATTTCTTTCGAGCTTCGAAGAATTTCTTTCGAACTTCGAAGAATTTCTTTCGAAATTCGAAGAATTTCTTTCGAAATTCGAAGAATTTCTTTCGGAATTCGGAGAATTTCTTTCGAAATTCGGAGAATTTCTTTCGAAATTGGAAGAATTTCTTTCGAAATTGGAAGAATTTCTTTCGAAATTCGAAGAATTTCTTTCGAAATTCGAAGAATTTCTTTCGAAATTCGAAGAATTTCTTTCGAAATTCGAAGAATTTCTTTCGAAATTCGAAGAATTTCTTTCGAAATTCGAAGAATTTCTTTCGAAATTCGAAGAATTTCTTTCGAAATTCGAAGAATTTCTTTCGAAATTCGAAGAATTTCTTTCGAAATGCGAAGAATTTCTTTCGAAATTCGGAGAATTTAATTTCGAAATTCGAAGAATTTTTCTTCGAAACTCGGAAAATTTCTTTCGAAATTCGGAGAATTTCTTTAGAAATTCGGAGAATTTCTTTCGAAATTTGGAGAACTTCTTTCGAAATTTGGAAAACTTCTTTCGAAATTCGAAGAATTTCTTTCGAAATTCGGAGAATTTCTTTCCAAATTTCGTAGAATTTCTTTCGAAATTCGGAGAATTTCTATCCAAATTTCGTAGAATTTCTTTCGAAATTCGGAGAATTTCTTTCGAAATTCGGAGAATTTCTTTCGAAATTCGGAGAATTTCTTTCGAAATTCGGAGAATTTATTTCGAAATTCGGAGAATTTTATTCGAAATTCGGGGATTTTTTTTCGAATTCGGGAAAATTTTTTTGGAAATCGGAGGATTTTTTTTGAAATTCGGAAGATTTTTTTTCGAAGTCTGGAGATATTTTTTCGAAATTCGGAGAATTTCTTTCGAAATGCGGAGAATTTCTTTCGAAATTCGGAGAATTTCTTTCGAAATTCGGAGAATTTCTTTCGAAATTCGGAGAATTTCTTTCGAAATTCGGAGAATTTCTTTCGAAATTCGGAGAATTTCTTTCGAAATTCGGAGAATTTCTTTCGAAATTCGGAGAATTTCTTTCGAAATTCGGAGAATTTCTTTCGAAATCCGGAGAATTTCTTTCGAAATTCGGAGAATTTCTTTCGAAATTCGGAGAATTTCTTTCGAAATTCGAGAAATTTCTTTCGAAATTCGGAGAATTTCTTTAGAAATTCGGAGAATTTCTTTCGAAATTCGGAGAATTTCTTTCAAATTCGGAGAATTTCTTTCGAAATTCGGAGAATTTCTTTCGAAATTCGGAGAATTTCTTTCGAAATTCGGAGAATTTCTTTCGAAATTCGGAGAATTTCTTTCGAAATTCGGAGAATTTCTTTCGAAATTCGGAGAATTTCTTTCGAAATTCGGAGAATTTCTTTCGAAATTCGGAGAATTTCTTTCGAAATTCGGAGAATTTCTTTCGAAATTCGGAGAATTTCTTTTGAAATTCGGAGAATTTCTTTCGAGAATTTCTTTCGAAATTCGGAGAATTTCTTTCGAAATTCGGAGAATTTCTTTCGAAATTCGGAGAATTTCTTTCGAAATTCGGAGAATTTCTTTCGAAATTCGGAGAATTTCTTTCGAAATTCGGAGAATTTCTTTCGAAATTCGGAGAATTTCTTTCGAAATTCGGAGAATTTCTTTCGAAATTCGGAGAATTTCTTTCGAAATTCGGAGAATTTCTTTCGAAATTCGGAGAATTTCTTTCGAAATTCGGAGAATTTCTTTCGAAATTCGGAGAATTTCTTTCGAAATCGGAGAATTTCTTTCGAAATTCGGAGAATTTCTTTCGAAATTCAATTTCTTTCGAAATTCGGAGAATTTCTTTCGAAATTCGGAGAATTTCTTTCGAAATTCGGAGAATTTCTTTCGAAATTCGGAGAATTTCTTTCGAAATTCGGAGAATTTCTTTCGAAATTCGGAGAATTTCTTTCGAAATTCGGTGAATTTCTTTCGAAATTCGGAGAATTTCTTTCGAAATTCGGAGAATTTCTTTCGAAATTCGGAGAATTTCTTTTCGAAATTCGAAGAATTTCTTTTCGAAGTTCGAAGGACTTCTTTTCGAAATTCGAAGAATTTCTTTTCGAAATTCGGAGAATTTCTTTTCGAATTTTGAGGAATTTCGTTTCGAAATTCGTAGAGTTTCTTTTCGATATTCGAAGAATTTCTTTTCGATATTCGAAGAATTTGTTTTCGAAATTCGAAGATTTTCTTTTCGAAGTTCGAAGATTTTCTTTTCGAAGTTAGAAGATTTTTTTTTCGGAATTTGAAGAATTTCTTTCGAAATTCGAAGAATTTCTTTCGAAATTCGAAGAATTTCTTTCGAAATTCGAAGAATTTCTTTTCGAAATTCGAAGAGTTTCTTTTCGATATTCGAAGAGTTTCTTTTCGAAATTCGAACAATTCGAAGAATTTCTTTCGAAATTTCTTTCGAACTTCGTAGAATTTCTTTCGAAATTCAGTGAATTTCTTTCGAAATTCGGAGAATTTCTTTCGAAATTCGGAGAATTTCTTTCGAAATTCGGAGAATTTCTTTCGAAATTGGGAGAATTTCTTTCGAAATTCGGAGAATTTCTTTCGAAATTCGGAGAATTTCTTTCGAAATTCGGAGAATTTCTTTTCGAATCAATTTGGTTAAAACCCATCAGGCCGAAAGCCATCAGGCTGAACAAGTCATTCGGTCGACCAATTCGGTCGAATATTTTATTTGGCCAAACAGATCATTCGGCCGAGACGTAATCAGTTCTCACTGCTCACTACGAAGTGAAACGTGAAACTTTTCACAATAAGAAGTGAGAAGTAAGACGTCTATTTTTTCACTTCGCACTAATCATTTCTCACTCCTTACTTCTCACTTCTCACTTCTTACTTTGCTCTACTCACTTGTCTCACTTCTCAATAATCATTTCTCGCTTCTCATTTCTGACTAAAGAAAGTTTGGCTTCAGCGCAGCAATTGGATTTGCTGGGGCATGACGAGCAATGACGAAACATGAAGCATCGTGCCACCAGTCCAGGAAATCGTTGGATCAGTAACAGTATTGGCATTTAGACGTCTGCAGACGTACGATTCGTGGGCTGCCAAATGGTGAGTTGAAATCTGGAAAGGAGCGACCCACACAGCTCTGGTCCTCACAAGTTCCAATCTCACGCTTCCACCGGTGTTCCGATGACAATCGACCGCCAGCTAAGGGTTTTGTACTTTTGTAGCTGGTAGAGCAGCCTGGGCACTGTTGTCCTTCTGACATCAGCTAGAGTGAGGGGTGCGACCAATGGGACCATCGTCCCTAACCCCTGACTAAAGAAAGTTTGGCTTCAGCGCAGCAATTGGATTTGCTGGGGCATGACGAGCAATGACGAAACATGAAGCATCGTGCCACCAGTCCAGGAAATCGTTGGATCAGTAACAGTATTGGAATTTAGACGTCTGCAGACGTACGATTCGTGGGCTGCCAAATGGTGAGTTGAAATCTGGGAAGGAGCGACCCACACAGCTCTGGTCCTCACAAGCTCCAATCTCACGCTTCCACGGGTCTTCCGATGACAATCAACTGCCAGCTAAGGGTTTTGTACTTAGCTGGTAGTGCAGCCTGGTCACTGTTGTCCTTCTGATATCAGCTAGAGTAAGTGGGTGCGATCAAGGGGACCATCGTCCCTAACCTAATCCCAAGGCGTTAAGCAACCCGTGTCGAGGGGATGCATGGCCAGGGGGTGAAATAATGAGCTAGGCCTTTAACGGAGCCTGTGGGGTACCTGGGCACCCTCCACAGTAATTGTCCCTTACCGCGTAATGCTGGGCTCTGGCGAGGTGGACCTCTTTTCTCGAGCAACTCGTGGGACCAAAATGGAAAACCAAGTCAATTCTTCAATTAGTGGTAGTAGTGTAGGCGACAACCCTTTCGCAAGAGGTGGGTTGTTCAGGTCTGCGCTCAGTGCGCAGTGCCAGCGTGGGTCACTTAACCTTCCCTTCGGCTACGCCGGGAGAGGTTATAGACGGCCCATGGCTTGTGAAGGCGATGAACCGCAAACGCGATTGGCTTTCGGCCTTCGAGGTGGCGACGGAACAGCTGGACGCCATCATCGACTTTGCGTCATCGAAGCATAATATCAGTAAGGACCTCAAGAGGAGCTTGCTGAAACTTCGAAAGTCGATGCTGGACGGCAAGCTGGAGCAGGTGGTCGGGACGGCCAAGTGTAAACCCGTGAAATCCGTGGAGTCGAGGTCTACCCAGACTGAGGTCCATGGATTTGCGGACTCGGGCAAGGTCGAATCGACCGAGGGCGTGCCAGCAAAGACGGTGGTGCCAAAGTCTACCCAGACTGAGGCTCAAGTATTTGCGGGCACGTCGGGGGTGACTGCTCCAACGGAGCAGACACAAAAACGGGGGAGACAGTCTCCAGGGGATTGGCTCCCTGGGGGCCGCTCCAAAACGCGGAGGGTTACTACTCCGAACAAGGGTGGTGGGGCTGGGAAGCTGAACCCCGGACAGGTGCCCCTAAAACCGGGGGAGGAAGGACCTGGAAAGGTCCGTCCACCCAGGAAAGACGGTGGTAAGGGGTTACGGCAGGTTGAGAGCTCTCTGCCGGATCAGACCAGGGAAATAGAGGAGGATGATGCCTCCTGGACCCTGGTCAAGAACAAGAGGAAACCGAAGACGTCAAGGGCCGGAAAGAAGGCCCAGGCGAATGAGGGTAGCAAGAAGTCTAGGGTGGACGCCAATCGCTCCAGGGGCGATGCACTAGTTATCAAAACGGACGAGGCTAGGTACTCAGACGTCTTGAAGGCGATGAGAAGTGACGTCAAGCTCGGTGAACTCGGCGCCGACGTACGTCGAATAAGACGTACCCGGATGGGCGAGATGATCCTCGAACTGAAGCAGGGCGTCTCGCAAAAGGGCGCCGCCTACAAGAACTTGGCGAAGGAAGTCCTAGGGAGACGGTCAAGGTGAGGGCACTCACGACGGAGGTTAATCTAAGGGTTAAAGACCTGGACGAGATCACCGAAGTCGAAGAGCTCGTCATGGCACTGCGGCGACAGTGTGAAGTGGAGACGCCCACCGCAGCCGTTCGGCTACGGTAAGGTCCGGCAGGGACGTAGGTAGCATTGGTTCGGCTATCTGCAGCGGATGCCTCCAAGGTACTCAAGTTAGGGAGCGTCAAGGTGGGATGGTCGGTATGCCCTATGCGCATATACGAGCAACCCGAAGTTTGCTTCAAGTGCATGGAACCGGGGCACAAGCAATGGGACTGCAAAGCCCCTGACAGAAGCAAGCTCTGTCGACGCTGCGGATTGGAGGAACATAAGGCACAATGCTGCACGAACCCTCCCACGAACTGTTTGACCTGACCTGAACCACGAACTGTTTGACCTGTTCCAGCAAATCTGTGAACAGCAAGCACCCCATGCGGGGTTCGAAGTGCCCGGCGTTCAAGCGTGCTGCAAAATCACAGTGCAGGTAACGCAGCTGGCTTGCTCGGCCTCGCCCGAGTGTTTGGTGTGCGCAGGTTTAGAGGAAACGGCGGAACATGTGTTGTTCGTGTGCTCACGTTTTCGCGCAATGCGTGACCCTGACCACATGCTTGCCACATGTGGTCTGGACACTAACCCGGACAACCTAGTTCGGAGGATGTGTAAAGATGAAGTTGGCTGGAACGCCGTTTTATCGGCTATCGCCCAGATCGTCTCGGAGCTACACAGAAGGTGGCGCGTGGACTCAAGGATGGCTAGTTCAGGCGCAAATAATAGGTGGTCCAAGGGATCGGAGTCGGCTTCATGGGTCATACCGGTGGTCATGCTCTGTGGTCGAACTCGATCCTTTTATCGAACAAGTGGCCGCGCGAAGAACAACATGGTATCGTCGCTTTCGCGGCGTCGGTCAACCGGGCGGGTTCCGAGCCCGAGGACGGAAAGGGGTTCTCGTCAAGGCTGGGGCAGGCGTAGGCACCGCGTCGGCAAGTCCCTCTGTGTGCTGGCGAATAGGCCCTATCGCAGAAAGGTCAATTTGGGGTGCACGCGGCATCATCATTCTTGATACCAGTCGTGCAGAGGGAAGCAGGCGCGAAGTCGACCCTTCCCACCTTCCGAGGACATAGGGCGTGGTAAGGCCACCTGGAAAGCCGGCAATGCGCTGGCACGACACCATGGTGTTCTTCTAGAAAAGCGAGTTACGATGTTCGGTGCTGCAAGGACACGCAGCTAACCTCGAGGGTGCGTTGTGCACTGGCCCCCCTTTGAAGCATTACTTTCTGGTTGTACCGAAGGGACTATGGGCTTGGCGGCAATGGAAACGGTTTAGCGGGTCGGGGATGTAGTCCTGCCTCCCTCGTTTGCTGTTGGAGGTGGTCCCTAACCCCGCACTTCCTGGACAACCCAGGATGTCTGTTGAGCAGATTCCTCCTCCATTGCTTAGGAAGAAAAAAAAAAGACGTACGATTCGCACACAACTCAAGGACTGTGATGAGACTGAAACAGCCAGCCTGTCATCAAAAACTGCAGACCGCAGTGATCCAGCAAGAAGCGGTCCGTTGGAGAACTGTACATCGCTCGTCTTACCAAATCCAATAGTAGACTCAAGGCCCAAGTAGAACGTCAGAATCCACGAGGTCGAACGCATCCACATCCAGCGGAGACTAGCCCCGATACCTGTATTCCGATGGGAATCATCCAAGGATTTCGATGAGAATCCTTCAGTGATTTCCACGGGAATGTTCCAAAGATTCCGACGGGAATCTCCAGACATTTCGACGGGACTCCTGCAAGCATACCGAAAGGAACCTCCAGGGATTCTGAAGGCAATCCACCAGGGATTCCAACATGAATGTTCCAGGGATACCAAATCGTAATCGAAGGATTTCGAAACAAATCGTCGAATGATTCCGAAGCAAATAGAGGGATTCTGAAATAAATAATCGAGGGAGGGATGAAACGATACCACTGAGGTATCGATACTTTTACTTTGAAGTAGAATCGTATAAAAGCATCGATACCACTAAATATCGAATTAAAAGTATCGATACCTACTCGTATCATATGAGTACTCATATATTTGAAGTAAAATTCGAAAACGATTGTTTTGCCACTGTCAAGTAGATATTCATTATATATGCTGATTGGAACATTTCATTCTTTTTGTTCTTCGATACAGTATACGACGATACTTTAATTTACTTCCAAAGTAGTTCCAAAGTTTCTCGAATTAACTGTCTGGGACTGTCCCGCATAATACGAGACGTATGGTCACTTGAGGATTGAGGATAGGCCATATTTACCTTCCTCAATTTTAAGTGAATCATTAGAAATCTATTAGATAAAGCAATAATAAGTGTTGAACGGCAAAAAATGCATCCTTTTTATTCGAATTAAATACTAACACTTAGAAAATTATTTCGAAGAAAATACGAATATTTAAGGTGGGGGTTCCGTGGCTACACGTTCGCCTTACAAGCGGATGGTCATGGGTTCGATTCCCAGCCCCTCCACCAAACCCTCGTCAGTCGTCGGATCCGCAGCCCATACGGTGGCGTTTGGGGTACGCGCCTTACCGTCACGGCTGCCTGATGACGACTGATAACTTGTTCTTCTCGGAGGCATTCCTCCAACGCTACCCGGATAAATGGCAACCGAACAAATGCAACGATCATTGGATGCACGGCAAGGACAAACGAACACATTGGACTCACGATGAGATGGATGGAGTAATGGAAATCTAAAAATAGATTCAGTGTGGATTCTGTACAGCAGTATACCACAGTAGATCTCGGCACAGTAGCGGTTAAGTAACACAGAGTGCCTATCAAATAAAGAAAGGAATAAAAAACTTTAAATCGAGTACTCGATTGATTCAAGTACTTCTATTCGATACTTACTTGGTATCGGATATCAAAGTATCGATTCCAAAAGTACTTGGTATCGAATCAAAAGTATCGAGTATTTACTCATATTTACTAGTATCGATTCATCCCTAGTTCGAACTAAATCTTCGAGGAGTTCCGAAGCAAACCATCGAAGTATTATGAAACAAATCGTCAAGGAAATCCAAAGCAAATCTCCGAATGATTCCGAAACAAATTTTTGAAGAACTCAGGAGGAATTCCGAAGAAAATCAACGCGAGATTCTGAAGAAATTCCTCCATGGATTATGAAGGGTATCCCCCACAGATTCCTAATGTTATCCCTCAACGACACCAAAAGGAATGCAGTGTGAATTCTTGTGAATTCCGGTTGGAATACTTCGATGATTCTGAAGGAATTCTTCAGAGATTCTAATGAGAATTCTTCACAGATTCTGATGATAATTCCTTTCGAATTACGATGGGAGTTGTGGAGATTATCAAGCGTCTAGGCAAGCGCAGTCTGCTGATTATTTGTCACTCTAATCCGTGATGTCTGACTGCTGGCGAGTACATGATTGCTTTGATTGATATTTTGGTGGCTCTCCGTTGTTGTTCATATCAAGCTTAAGTACTTTGATGCTTTCAAATCAATTAGATATTGCCTTTTCATAATTTACACAAAGTGCAATTTCAGTACCACACAGGAATATTTCTCATAAATGAGCAACAATCTCATTTGTCCTCCACTTATGATAGTGTGAATATGGGAGATAACTCTTTCGTCTTTAAACTTTTTCAGTAATTCATTATGCTACATGTAAAAATTGATATCACTGCTAACTAACTTTTCATATCCTAGGGGGGCTAATTTTTTTCTAGGGAGGGCTAAGCCCCCCTAGCATCCCGTTATTTACGCCAAAAGTTTAATGTTGAAATTGAATTGTAACCTTTTAACTAATAGCGGAAAGTTGAATGCACCTTCAATATTCCAGATCAACTGCTCATCAGGAAACGAAGTTATAACATATTGAAGCTAGAACCAATTTCAGTTGGAAAATAGGCCATTAAACTTTGTTTTCTTCACTCAGGTAAATTGCCAATTAGAGACCGTCTTGGAAGTCGGAACCAGATCCGTCCGCAAGCCTCCTGCCATCACCGAATGTCATTAATTAGCAGTGGCATTCCTCGTAATCGCTATAAATAAACCAACCCATCCGACCCGACGACGTGGAACGGCCGTGGAGATGGCAGTTGATGGCCCGCGATTCCGGTCTGAGCATACATCAGTGCCCACCCGCCAGGAATGTCCTTCACCTCTTTCTGCTACTGACAACAGTCGGGGGGTTGGGGGCAGACGGACGCACCGGCGCTGTCAGTTGCCTAATCCACCCAATACGGTCCGAAAGCCCGTCTAATCCGTGACCGCATTTGTGAGTAAACAAGGGGATTCCGAATAAGTACGGTTGACAGATTTGCGTGTGCATTTCGTTGCCCTCGTCGCAGAAATCCGAGACCGGGCTCGTTCCTGTGGTCGGCAAATGACGGAAATCGCCCGCAGCGCGCCATGACGACATGAGCGGGATTCATCGTCTGCGTCGCCTACCGTGCAGCCTGGTGGGGGAAGCGTCCACGACGATATGAGTGATATGACAACATTGTCATCCCATGAGTAGGCCAACCGGAGCAGCGCAATAACTAGTAATTAAGCCAAATGGGTCGTTCTCAAGTGGCAATTTTCTTGGTAATTAGTTTGGAAAATTGGCTTCGGCTAGCACCGCAACAGCACCGGCTGCCACTACCGACCGATACCGACTGGACGGCTGGCGGAGGCGCATTTTAATTCCATCCATGGAATGCAATTTTCGGGGTCAGTCACGACGATGTTGGTGGGCAAGCAGGACGGAATGGCGCTCGTGATAAAATATTTAAACCGCATTTAATGGATTTTTATTACCGAGAAACACTTGCCGCTGTTGGTGGGATTGTTCGACAATTCGTTTGATATGGGCGGCAGTGCCGTTTCCATCCTTGCGAGATTCCATAAACGATATGTGGATGGTCGCTGCATCGGCAACAGGTGTGATGCATTACTCGAGGCCATGGATTTGGCTTCATCCTGTTCTTTCGGTTTTGACCAACGTTCTGAGCGTCGCTTCTGCACATTGTGTTCACAATAAACCTTGCAATAGTCGATCTATGTGGATATCTGCTGGATATCTAGCATTCAACAGTACTTGATCGATTTTATTTAATTCGTTTGATTGCAAGTTACACATTTTCAGGTATGAAACATCTCGCAGGCATTATTCAAATATTCATCATAGAATAACATCCTGAAATCATGTGCAGCATGCATTCGATTTTTATCACATTATAATAATATTGCGATAGAACCTTTCCTATCATGGCTCGACAAAGTAATTGGACCTTGATTGCGCCCCACGCCTTTGTTCAGTTCGCTGTTCTTCATTGAATATGAACGCCATCTTTACAGGCTTAGAGCAGGACATACCTTCAGTGACTTTAAAAAAAATCTTTTTGTTCTACTAAACACTGATGAAAAAGAAGCCACGCTGTTACTGGCACTTTTATAATATAAAACTGCTGACTCGACGTTTGATCCGGCACCTTCTGCTGGTTGGTGCATACACGTGGCGTGATGCACCGTTCGATTCGCTAACGGTTCCACTTCTAGTTGGAAGCCGCCCTCGGGTTTCTTCTATAGCTGTGATAGAAGCGAGATGCTTCTCGACTCGGGATACTCCTCAGATGGATTATTTCGCCTTGTCTCCTCTATGTATGTTCGCAAGAGTGTTTACAAAATGTAGAACTTAAATGCCATGGCTATGATTGTTCCCAATATGATGATCAGAAATGTCGTCGCTGATGCTGAGGATATCCAACCATAGAATTCTAATTTCCATATTCTCTGTTGTTTGGTTTAGGAATGCTATGTGGGTGCGATGTTCTAGATGCAGCATGTGTCAATGGGGGTTTATGATTTTGGTTGGATTTGCCTTAATTCCAGTAATTGTTGTTAAATCTCCAAGTTAGAACTGGAATATTTGAGGTCATCCTATCCTATTTCAAAGTATAGTTTGAAGGCGAGTGCGGTATGGACCACTGAGAGACCTCGAAATTGAACAGTTGGATATTCAGAATTCCGGAGGGAATTTCTTCAGAACTCCGGACATAATTCCTTCAGAATTGGGAGGGAATTCCTTCAGAATTGCGGGGGGAATTCCTTCAAGAACTCCAAATGGAATCCCTTCAGAATTCCGGAGGGAATTCCTTCAGAATTCCGGAGGGAATTCCTTCAGAATTGGGAGGGAATTCCTTCAAAATTCCGGAGGTAATTCCTTCAGAATTCCGGAGGGAATTTCTTTAAATTCGGAGGAATTCCTTCAAATTCGGAGGAATTCCTTCAGAATTCCGGAGGAAATTCCTTCAGAACTCCGGAGGGAATTCCTTCAAAATTCCGGAGGGAATTCCTTCAAAATTCCGGAGGTAATTCCTTCAAAATTCCGGAGGTAATTCCTTCAGAATTCCTTCAGAATTCTTTCAGAATTCCGGAGGGAGTTCCTTCTGAATTTCGGAGGGAAGTCCTTCAGAATTCCGGGAAGAATTCCATCAGAATTCCGGAGGGAATTCCATTAGAATTCCGGAGGGCATTCTTTCAGAATTCCTTAGGGAATTCCTTCAGGATTCCGCAGGGAATTCCTTTAGAATTCCGGAATTCTGAAAGAATTCTTTCAGAACTCCGGAGGAATTCTTCCGGAATTCTGGAAGAAATCTTTCAGAACTCCGGAAGGAAATCTCCCGGAATTCCGGAAGGAATTCTTCCAGAATTCCGGAAGGAATTCTTTCAGAATTCCGGAAGGAATTCTTTCAGAATTCCGGAAGGAATTCTTCCCGAATTCGGAAGGAATTCTTCCAGAATTCGGAAGAAATTCTTCCAGAATTCCGGAAGGAATTCTTTCAGAATTCCGGAAGGAATTCTTTCAGAATTCCGGAAGGAATTCTTTCAGAATTCCGGAAGGAATTCTTTCAGAATTCCGGAAGGAATTCTTTCAGAATTCCGGAAGAAATTCTCTCAGAATTCCGGGAGGAATTCTCTCGGAATTCCGGATGGAATTCTCTCGGAATTCCGGAAGGAATTCTCTCGGAATTCCGGAAGAAATTCTTTCAGAACTCCGGAAGGAAGTTTTCCAGAATTCCGGAAGGAATTTTTTCAGAGTTCCGGAAGGAATTCTTTCAGAATTCCGGAAGGAATTTTTTCAGAATTCCGGAAGGAATTCCTCCAGAATTCCGGAAGGAATTCCTCCAGAATTCCGGAAGGAATTCCTCCAGAATTCCGGAAGGAATTCCTCCAGAATTCCGGAAGGAATTCCTCCAGAATTCCGGAAGGAATTCCTCCAGAATTCCGGAAGGAATTCCTCCAGAATTCCGGAAGGAATTCTTCCAGAATTCGGAAGGAATTCTTCCAGAATTCGGAAGGAATTCTCCCAGAATTCTGAAAGGAATTCTTCCAGAATTCCGGAAGAAATTTTTCCAGAATTCCGTAATTCTTCCAGAATTCGGAAGGAAATTCTTCCAGAATTCCGAACGGAATTCTTCTAGAATTCGGAAGGAATTCTTCCAGAATTCGGAAGGAATTCTTCCAGAATTCGGAAGATTCTTCCAGAATTCCGGAAGGAATTCTTCCAGAATTCGGAAGGAATTCTTCCAGAATTCGGAAGGAATTCTTCCAGAATTCGGAAGGAATTCTTCCAGAATTCCGGAAAGATTACTTCCCAAATTCTGGAAGGAATTCTTCCAAAATTCTGGAAGGAATTTTCCTCAAATTCCGGAAGGAATTCTTCCAGAATTCCGGAAGGAATTCCTCCAGAATTCCGGAAGGAATTCCTCCAGAATTCCGAAGGGAATTCCTCCAGAATTCCGAAGGGAATTCCTCCAGAATTCCGAAGGGAATTCCTCCAGAATTCCGAAGGGAATTCCTCCAGAATTCCGAAGGGAATTCCTCCAGAATTCCGAAGGGAATTCCTCCAGAATTCCGAAAGGAATTCCTTCAGAATTCCGAAAGGAATTCCTTCAGAATTCCGAAAGGAATTCCTTCAGAATTCCGGAAGGAATTCCTCCAGAATTCCGGAAGGAATTCCTCCAGAATTCCGGAAGGAATTCCTCCAGAATTCCGGAAGGAATTCCTCCAGAATTCCGGAAGGAATTCCTCCAGAATTCCGGAAGGAATTCCTCCAGAATTCCGGAAGGAATTCCTCCAGAATTCCGGAAGGAATTTCTCCAGAATTCCGGAAGGAATTTCTCCAGAATTCTGAAGGAATTCCCTCCGGAATTCTGAAGGAATTCCCTACGGAATTCGGAAGGAATTCCCTCCGGAATTCGGAAGGAATTCCCTACGGAATTCGGAAGGAATTCCCTACAGAATTCGGAAGGAATTCCCTCCGGAATTCGGAAGGAATTCTCTACGAAATTCTGAAGGAATTCCTCTAGAATTCAGAATTCCGGAGGAAATATTTTCAGAATTCGGAGGAAATATCTTCAGAATTCCGGAGGAAATTCCTTCAGAATTCCGGAGAAAATTCCTCCAGAATTCCGGAAGGAATTCCTCCAGAATGTTTATTTTTTTGGATCCACAAAACGGGAATGACATTAATACTCAACTTCTACGAAATAAATATAGCTTTAAACGGCACTTACTCTAAGCAGCATAGAGCATCTGTTGTATTCAATTGAATACCTTTTAGCCAATTAAGATAACAAAGGTGGAGCACCACACGATGCAATCATTTATTTTTTCTCAATGGCTATTATTCCTGCTCCTAGTGGTGTCCCATCAAAGAACAGTAGTGCCCTTAAAGGTTTCCTCAAACACACGCGACGCGACTGTCATCGTTTTTTAGATTCTGTCGCCGTTAGCATGAAAGCGTGAATGCAACATTGCAACGATAGGGTCGCGGCGATGAAATCGCTTTAGGTTTGGGGAGCCCTTATACCTTTATTGACCTGGTTCTTAAATCGCTCTGTTTCTTAAATTAGTTGTGAATGATAGGATTTGAAAACACTTTTTAAAGGATTTTATCCACAACTGTACCGGGCGTCCCACCAATAAAAAAAATCCGGTAATCAATTCTATTTGCAATGCTTGCGGGTGTCCGAGCACGCAGAACTGCGATCAATATTACATCGTTTTTCTTGCGAGCGCCCCACCAACGAAGAGAAACATATTCCGGCACTAAATTCTATTGCACTACGTGAGTGCGCCCAATCATACAGAATTGCGATCATTCTGACACTAACATCATATATGTCGGGCGTCCCACAAATCTATATACATAAAAATTAATTTGTCTGTCTGAACCTTATATACTCCGAAAGTACTGAAATTTTGTATGCAGAGGTTTTTGGGGCCAAAGAAGGTTCTTAAAATGGTTCGAGACCGACCCCTCCCGCCTTTGAAAAGGGGGGCTCCCATACAAATGAACCAGAAATTTCTGCATAACTCGAGAGCTAAACAAAGAATAAATCAATTTTAGGCGAAACGAAGTTCGTCGGTGTCGTATTTCAAGCATTTTTTTTTCATTTTTTTCAAAAGACTGCAATCGGATGAAACGATCATCCTTGTAAAATACGAAGTGCGCTCACCTCAAAACTCGTCAATCAACTGAAGACCAACATTTGCAGATCCATCATCCAACGACGCATCGCTATCTCAAAATCGCACCCACACAAACATACACGTATCATTCATTTGGTCCACTTACTATATATACATTCATGATTTTCTGCACATTCAGGATCATACACGCATTCTACTACATGATGATCTCACATCTGTGTGGTAAATGCATATGGTCAACACATACACAATTACATCCTGCAAGTCCCCGCATAATGAAAGCACGGAATTGTGATTTCATGAAGAGTTTTATAGAGTGGTTCCAAAAATACATTATTCAACAAATTATTTAATAAACTAATTTATTTTAATAATAATTCTCTTTAACTAAATAATACATTAATATATACAATAATATATAAAATGTCTACTATAATCACCACAGTCGGGTCTGCTAGTACATAGTAAATAATTAGCATTATCCTCAGCTTGCATTAATTGTCTGCCTCCTAATCTCACGTTGGCACATCTCGTCCAGCACTATTTAGCCGGTTTCCAGCTCGTAATGCCATAACTTTCGTAGAAGGCAGCCGCTCGATGAACTCTTTTTTACACTTTCTGTCCTGTCCAACGAATTTTCTGCAGCGCCATAACGTCAATGTTGCGGGGATTTAACTTCTTTTCTACTATAAATCATCAACACACAATGACAAACAATGTAGTAGGTATTGAAAAAAAATGTCGCTTCGCGAATCATTCAATGTTACACCAAGCTAAATTTCAAATGTAGAGGTTTGGATTTTTTATGTTTTCTAATCCAGAGCACAATCCACTTTGATGGTAATGTTTCCTGAATAACAAATATCATGCCACTTTCCATGCAGTCCCATGTTCCCCCATCCCGAAAGTGCCTAAGTAGACAAATCTTCCATAAATTTAATCCCGATGTATAAGCGCGTCTGGTTGTAAACCATCCAAGACATCCGGAAATTCCTGTCTCCTTGCAAAGCCTACTACGTACGTTCTCCATTTGCTTCGTTAGCGCCAAACGACGCGGCGCTTGCTCCGGGCCGTTCCGGATCCGCATTGTCAAAACGGTAAAGTGTCATTGTGCACAAAATGAAGCCATTACCGTTTATGGTGGAACGTATCTGTCTAACTTTCGCGTGGCACAACAACAACAACAACAGCAGGAGCAACAGCACGCGTAGGAAAATAAAGCTCAATAACTATGCGGGGCGACGCCGACAATGTAGTTGACTGTCTTCGCCCATGCCACGTGTAGCAATTCCACTGATTGGTAGCCAGGCACTCTGACAGGTACGAAGGCATGCCCGACTACAACCAGTCCTATGCGGAGGGCACGCGAATCGTCTGAGGCTTGTTATAAAGCCAACGCCTGAGTGCGTATTACGATTACAGTAACAATACCCAGCCTCTTCCAATGCGGAGCAGATTCCAGCGTGGTGGATTGATATGGCATTCAATAAGAAACAATTTCCCGCGAAAATGACGGCTCGGTGCCCTTTTAGGATTCCGAACAGATCGGGACGTGGATTTTCGTTTATGGGGGATACAAAGGACTTTCAAGGTTTGATTCGTTACGATATTTCCTTACGGCTGTTAGAATGAAATTTGTCCTACAATAGGATACATATTACGTGTTATAGCTTTAAATTTGAACATCGCAGAAGATAAGTGGGACTTCACAAAACTCCGGCAGTCTGGCGGAAGCAATATTGGGTGAAGTAAGATACCGTTTGAAGCATTTAGTCGTTCTCGTACGATTGTCATGTCTCCTTTCCGCCACACTGTACTAGATGTATTGTGCTCGACGCTTCGATTTGCAACATCTGGGAAACGGAATGGGAAACGTCAAACAAGCTTGAGCCAAGCAAGATACATCGGAAATGTAAATTGGTGCAAAATTAGATGGCGATCCACTACAATGATGCGCGAATCCAGTCATCATTGATTTCCTATATAGAACGGTCCAGAAACGGGGATGAAAATGTAATGGAGATAATTGACGACTGACTGGTAGCAAAGGGCCTTCAAGGAAGAAAAAAAAACGACACTTGTTTGAAGCAGATCTTTTTCTAGAACATTACCGCTGGGAGACATCTGTTCTCATCAGTTAGCTTTTTTACGCCCTCTGGTGGCATCTGTTTTTGGCACATTGTTCTGCATTGTTAGGTTTAGAGAAGTGTGCCGCCGCTCTCCTCTACGCCAAAACCAATGTTTTTTTTTTTATTTAGACGCGACGTTGCATTGAAAATAAAAGGGCAGTGATTCAAGATAATTACTATGAAGAATAAAAGTGCATTTGTCCAGTGCAGGTCAACCCTGATCCAAATGCTGGAAATTGTCAATATGACCAAATATTCATTCCATATTTCTAGCATGAGGATAACATTTTTCCTACAAAAAGAAGTTTTCTTCGGTTTTTGAATCAAATGTTAATCTTTAAATTGAGTTAGTATGATTTAACATCGCTTTTATCGAGAAATAATTCCACAAAATTCTTCTTTGAGTCACTGACACCAAATGCTGGATTCTTCTAAATTGTTGTTCATCATGAATGTAAAATGGAAGTCATCTTTTGTATTGAGCCGATACAACATGCTGTTACAGAAATATGACATGACTCTGCGTCATCGGAAGGAAAAAAAGCGAGCCCACATCTGAAGAGTAGGAGGCTGCGGGTTCAAGCCTCTTGAAAGGAAGCTTCCGAGCCTCTTAAAAGGAGGCTTCCGGGCCTCTTGAAAGGAGGCTTCCGAGCCTCTTGAAAGAAGGTTTCTCTGAGTCTCTCGGAAGGAGGCTTCTGAGTCTCTCGGAAGGAGGCCTGAGTCTCTCGGAAGGAGGCATCCAATCTCTCGATAGGAGGCTTCCGAGCCTCTCGGAAGGAGGCCTGAGCCTCTCGGAAGGAGGCTTCGAGGCCTCTCGGAAGGAGGCTTCCTGAGCCTCTCGGAAGGAGGCTTGAGCCTCTCGGAAGGAGGCTTCTGAGCCTCTTGAAGGAGGCCTGAGCCTCTCGGAAGGAGGCTTCCGAGCCTCTCGGAAGGAGGCTTCCGAGCCTCTCGGAAGGAGGCCTGAGCCTCTCGGAAGGAGGCCTGAGCCTCTCGGAAGGAGGCTCCCAGGCCTCTCGGAAGGAGGCTCCCGAGCCTCTCGGAAGGAGGCTCCCGAGCCTCTCGGAAGGAGGCTCCCGAGCCTCTCGGAAGGAGGCTCCCGAGCCTCTCGGAAGGAGGCTCTGAGGCCTCTCGGAAGGAGGCTTCCAGGCCTCTCGGAAGGAGGCCTGAGCCTCTCGGAAGGAGGCTTGAGCCTCTCGGAAGGAGGCTTCCTGAGCCTCTCGGAAGGAGGCTTCTGAGCCTCTCGGAGGGAGGCTTGAGCCTCTCGGAAGGAGGCCTGAGCCTGGAAGGAGGCTTCTGAGCCTCTCGGAAGGAGGCCTGAGAGCCTGGAAGGAGGCTTGAGGCCTCTCGGAAGGAGGCTTCTGAGCCTCTCGGAAGGAGGCTTCTGAGCCTCTCGGAGGAGGCTTCTGAGCCTCTCGGAAGGAGGCCTGAGCCTCTTGAAGGAGGCTTCTGAGCCTCTCGGAAGGAGGGCTTCCGAGGCCTCTCGGAAGGAGGCTTCGAGGCCTCTCGGAAGGAGGGCTTCCCGGGCCTCTCGGAAGGAGGCTTCCTGAGCCTCTCGGAAGGAGGCCTGAGCCTCTCGGAAGGAGGCTTGAGCCTCCCGGAAGGAGGCTGAGCCTCTCGGAAGGAGGCTTGAGCCTCTCGGAAGGAGGCTTGAGCCTCTCGGAAGGAGGCTTCTGAGCCTCTCGGAAGGAGGCTTCTGAGCCTCTCGGAAGGAGGCTTCAAGCCTCTCGGAAGGAGGCTTCTAAGCCTCTCGGAAGGAGGCTTCGAAGGCTCTCGGAAGGAAGCTTCAAGCCTCTCGGAAGGAGGCTTCCAGGCCTCTCGGAAGGAGGCTTGAGCCTCTCGGAAGGAGGCTTCTGAGCCTCTCGGAAGGAGGCTTCCAGCCTCTCGGAAGGAGGCTTCCGAGCCTCTCGGAAGGAGGCTTCTGAGGCCTCTCGGAAGGAGGCTTGAGCCTCTCGAAAGGAGGCTTCTGAGCCTCTTGAAAGGAGGCTTCGGAGCCTCTTGAAAGGAGGCTTCTGAGCCTCTTGAAAGGAGGCTTCGAGCCTCTTGAAAGGAGGCTTCTGAGCCTCTTGAAAGGAGGCTTGAGGCCTCTTGAAAGGAGGCTTCCGAGCCTCTTGAAAGGAGGCTTCTGAGCCTCTTGAAAGGAGGCTTCTGAGCCTCTTGAAAGGAGGCCTGAGCCTCTTGAAAGGAGGCTTCCAGGCCTCTTGAAAGGAGGCTTCTGAGCCTCTTGAAAGGAGGCCTGAGCCTCTTGAAAGGGAGGCTTCTGAGCCTCTTGAAAGGAGGCTTCTGAGCCTCTTGAAAGGAGGCTTCCTGAGCCTCTTGAAAGGAGGCTTCCAGGCCTCTTGAAAGGAGGCTCTGAGCCTCTTGAAAGGAGGCTTCTGAGCCTCTTGAAAGGAGGCTTCTGAGCCTCTTGAAGGAGGCTTCTGAGCCTCTTGGAAAGGAGGCTTCTGAGCCTCTTGAAGGAGGCTCTGAGCCTCTTGAAAGGAGGCTTCTGAGCCTCTTGAAAGGAGGCTCTGAGCCTCTTGAAAGGAGGCCTGAGCCTCTTGAAAGGAGGCCTGAGCCTCTTGAAAGGAGGCCTGAGCCTCTTGAAAGGAGGCTCTGAGCCTCTTGAAAGGAGGCTTCCGAGCCTCTTGAAAGGAGGCCTGAGCCTCTTGAAAGGAGGCTTCTGAGCCTCTTGAAAGGAGGCTTCTGAGCCTCTTGAAAGGAGGCTCTGAGCCTCTTGAAGGAGGCTTCCTGAGCCTCTTGAAAGGAGGCTTCTGAGCCTCTTGAAAGGAGGCTCTGAGCCTCTTGAAAGGAGGCTTCTGAGCCTCTTGAAAGGAGGCTTCCGGGCCTCTTGAAAGGAGGCTTCTGAGCCTCTTGAAAGGAGGCTTCTGAGCCTCTTGAAAGGAGGCTTCCGAGCCTCTTGAAAGGAGGCTTCCGAGCCTCTTGAAAGGAGGCTTCCGAGCCTCTTGAAAGGAGGCTTCCGAGCCTCTTGAAAGGAGGCTTCCGAGCCTCTTGAAAGGAGGCTTCCGAGCCTCTTGAAAGGAGGCTTCCGAGCCTCTTGAAAGGCAGATTTGGAGCATCTTGTTGAATGGCTTTGGAGGCTCTTGAAAGGAAGCTTCAGAACCTTCTAAAAGGCGACTTCGGAGCCTCTTGGAACTTTTGAGCAGCATAAAAATAGGCTTTCTAGACATTAAGAAGGATGCTTCCAAGCCTCTTAAAATGTAGTTATTGTACTTTCAATTTGAGGCTTTTGAAATATTAGGTTCAGGTTCTTGGTCAAAAGCATATTTTAAACTTCTTATTAAACATTTTGTCTCGATCAGATAGAATACAATAAGATTTTCAAAATTTATCTATGCGATGTCCTTGTCATACTTTCTTCGACAGCGCTTTATACACTGTGCTGTTTGGGATGGGCAGAATTCAAATGTCTCTCATTTCACTGTCAGAAGACGTGTTTAGTACAATTCCATTTGATTTCAACCTCATATGTACGGTCGTCTTCAGTGTCTCGAAAGTTCCTCCTGTATTTCGTCCGATGGTTCCTCAGGGTTCATCCAGGAATTCCTCCGGAAGTTCTTCCACGATTTCGTTTGGAAGTTCTTCTGGATTTCATTCAGAAATTCATCCAGAATTTCATCCAGAAGTTCCTCCTGGATGTCTTTTGGAAGTTCCTCCAGGTTTTTGTCTGGAAGTTTCTCCAGGATTTCGTTCGAAATTTCCTCAGGATTTCTCCAATAAGTTGTCCGGAAGTTCCTCTAGGATTTCATCCGAAAGTTCCTCCTAAAGGTCTTCCGGAAGATCCCCAAGGTTTCGTACGGCAGTTTCTCTAGTATTCCGCCCAAAAGTTCCTCAAAGATTTCGTTCGGAAGTTTCTGCAGTACTTCGTCCAGAAGTTCCTCCGTGATTTCTTTCGAAAGCTCCTCCATGATTTCGTTTGAATGTTCCTCCAGGAATTCCTACGAAACTTCCTCCAGGATTTCGTGCAGAAGTTCCGCCAGGATGTCATTCGAAAGATCCTCCAGGATTTGATCCGGAAGTTCCTCCAGGATTTCGACCGGAATTTCCTCCAAGGAGTCGTCCGGAAAGTTCCTCCAGGATTTTGTCCAGAAGTTTCTCCAGCATTTCACCCGCACGTTCCTTCATAATGTCATATGGAAGTTGCTCCAGGGTGTCGTCCGGAAGATTCTCCAAGATTTCGTCCGAAAGTTCCTCCAGGATGTCGTCCGGAAGTTCCTCCAGGATGTCGTCCGGAAGTTCCTCCAGATTTACATTCGAAAATCCTTCCGAACTTCGTCCGAAAGTTCCTCCCGGGTGTCGTTCAGAAGTTTCTCCAGGATTTCGTCCGGAAGTTCCTTCAGGATTTCGTCCGAAAGTTCCTCCCGAATTTCAATCAAAAGTTCAATAAAGAATTTCTTCGGAAGTTCACCCAGGAACTCTTCCAGAAGTTCACCCAGGGTTTCGTCCGGAAGTTCCTCCAGGATTTCGTTCGGAAGTTCCTCCAGGATTTCGTCCGAAACTTAGTCCATGATGTCATCCAGAAGTTCCTCCAGGATTTCGTTCGGAAGTTCCTCCATGATTTCGTCCGAAACTTAGTCCATGAGGTCATCCAGAAGTTCCTCTAGGATTTCGCCCGGAAGTCCCTTCATGATGTCGTTCGGGAGTTCTTCCATGATTTCGTTCAAAAGTTCCTCCAGAATGTCGTCCGGAAGATCCTCAAGGATTTCGTTCGGGTGTTTTCGCAGTACTTTGTCCAGAAGTTCCTCCATGATTTCGTCCGAAAGTTTCTCCACAATTTCGTTTGAAAGTTCCTCCAGGAATTCCTCTAGGATTTCGTTCGAAAGTTTCTTAATAATTTAGTCCGATAATTCCTCAGTATTTCTACCGAAGATTCATCCAGGAACTCCTCCGGAAATTCTTCCACTTCTTTTGTCCGGAAATTCCTCCAGGATTTCGTCCGGAAGTTCCTCCAGAATGTCGCCCGGAAGATCCTCCAGAATGTCTTCTGGAAGTTTCTTCAGGGTTTCGTTCTGAAGTTCCTCCAGGATTTCGTCCGGAAGTTCCTCCAGGATGTCGTCCGAAGGTTCCTTACGATTTCGTCTGGAAGCTCCTTCAAAATGTCGTCCAAAAGTTCCTTCAGAATTTTGTCCGGCAGTTCCTTCAGGTTTTCATCAACAAGCTCCTTCAGAATGTCGTCCGAAAGTTGCTCCAGAGTGTCGTCCGGAAGTTTTGAACTTGTGTTGAGTATGATTTATGGGAAAGTGCTAACATATATTACTGGTACGTCATCGATGAGGAATTGACCGATCTGCTCTGCTACACCTTATGATATGTCCAGTTTAAATAAATTTAATGAAGCATTAAATTGTGGAATTCCTCCTAAACCTAATTGGATATTGATGATAAATTAATTGTTAGATTCCATCATATTTGGATAGTTATAAATGTCCAGGAACCAGTCAATCCTTACAATTTTGATGTTGATGATGATTTTGATTATACCACGATATTATTTTTGTATGTGGAGTAGCGTTTTGTTACTTTTTTTCCACAAAAGAAAAACAAAAAAATGTTTATATATTTATTATACAAAAGTCTACAACGAGGATTGGGGGGAGATGCCATGCTGGCATAAAATTGCTTACTTAGTTTATGGACCCTTAGAAAAAAAAATTAATTATGCTATCCAATTTGGTTTGCTTTGTCACGTCAATCGACTTATTATTTAAAAAATATATATATGTAATTTAGGGATGCTTCTTAAAAAAATGATATTTTCTAATTATTTTGACCTCCTTATTTGAAATTTATTTCTAAAAAAAATTCTCCAAAGGTTTATCAAATGCTCTTCTCGCATTTCAAATTTTGACCAGAAAGCATTCCCTCCGGAATTCCGGAAAACTTCCCTCCGGAATTCTGAAATAATTCTTTTCGGCATTCAGAAAAAAATGCACTCCAGTTAAGGGAACATCCAGAAATAACGTAACGCTTGATTGAGGAGAGGGGGTAGCCTGATGTGTGACAATCCATACCAAAAATTTAATGATTCATACAAAAGGTGTCAGCGGGAGGGGGAGTTGAAAATGACCAATTTTTGCGTTACGTAATTAATCAATCTTCTCTAATGGACCTTTCACCGAGTTTGTTCTTGGAAGACCTCCTACTGTAAATCTCCTACAGCTTCACACCAGGGATCACTGCAGCACCATCTCCCTGCCCATGTCAGAGGGGCAAATATTGGAAAATTATCTTTGGAATATTTTTAATACAATGTTTGAAACTCGCTTTCATCCCAAGTCGCACAACTGACACTATTTTCGGTTTCTACAGGGGCCTTAAACCTTTAAGCACAAACGAAACTGTGCATTATGCGAGCCATTCAAAGAAAAATTCGTTTACTAAAACCGATCCTTGTTCCACGGTAGAAATCCACATTGATTTTAAAGCAGGTCTATTGACACACTTTTTTGAATTCAAACATTATCGACCATGCTTCCGAAAAGCCAGTTTTACCCATCATCGACAACCAAAAACAATGAATGCTTTTATTTCCTCTCGGTAAAATATTGCCAATCTCATTGACTGAAGTATTGGGTTAAGTCTTCCGATCCATGCAAATATTTAATCCTTTTCCTCCAAATATTATCCTCCTTCCGGCTAGCACCTGGTGATGCGTTTTGTTATTATTGGAATTGACGAATGTTTGATTTTCATATAAAAGGATAACCAACCCCAACTAGCGGCTCTTACGATCCGGTTTGTGTTTCTGTTCATCCATCTGAGATCCGAGGATATGTACCATAAGAGTGTTTGACTTGAGACCTACGCAAACATTGATTGTGGGATGAACATTCCCCGCATTGACTTGTGGCTCGGAAGGCTTATTCTTAGTTGATTTTACTTGTCTTTTTTTGTCGTATCCTTCGTTAGGATTACTTCAATCTGCTCGCCTACTACAGATACTGCGCTTTTCGGGACGATGACAACGTTGGCTCGCCTGCTGTGTCGCATGGCAGCCGAAAGCCCCCCTTTCGAAACAAAAGCGCGTCAACCCGTCGAAGTTTCAAAGCAGTCGGTGCCGTTCGAACCGGAATCAGAAGAACTTGTTCGATTTATGTCTACACGCACCATTTGCTGAAATGTAGGAGGAGCAGGGCCAAAAAAGTTGCGTCTCGCACAGATGCCATCCCGAGTCGGATTCCGGCCGGACGTGACCAAGAATACGTATGGGTCGATTAGTTTTTACGCCATCGTTAGCAGAATTGCGGATGTGTCCTTTTCGGAATCGAGGGGGGATTCATCTTCCGCCGAATGTGGTCTGGACGTTTCCGGTCGATAAATGCTACAGATTCATGCGGAACAGCCGATAAGATTGGCACTCCCCATAAATAGCAAGAATCTGTTGATTCAATAAACTTGCTTCGTTGTCTGGTTTGGATTTCTATAAAGAAAACCCATGTCAGTGTGATCCGCCATCTGCTGCGAGAAGATGAACGATAGCACCGATCTGTTTCGCAGTGTATGCATCAAACCAAAGCACTCAACAAAGTAGGCTGAGTAGATTTTCAGTTTAGAGTTGCTTCGCCTCTACAATCGCTACAACAAAGTGAACCATGAGTTTCGTGCTTCAGCTCGGTTGAAAAATGAAATTGAAGAATATCTCAAAACATAGCGAATTGTTTGCGTTTGAGATTAATCCCCCGGCGGCAGCATGCCGCACCATCACATCATACGAACAGCAGATATTTGTTTGCTCGGATGAAAGCTCAGGAACTACAGGAATTTGCTCCGTTTGAACTTTTTGTGAGGTTGAGCACCAGAAAGCAGGTGATTGGATTGCGATTGATGTAAAGGATTTCTCACTTTTGCTTTCCGCTGCTTCTAACTGGCTGGTTGTTTACCAACCGTTTGTTAAATAAACAAACAGTACAATTGAATCAAGAGAGCCATTTTCCGGCGGAATTTTCAAAATTGATTGAAACTTTCTGTTCGCCCCTATGTCAACCGACAAAGGTGTTTTTCATCTCATGTGAGTGAAGGCCAAAGTATGATTCTGAAGGTTAGATAAACTTGGTTTGCTTTCACTGTGGACTCAACTTTCCGTCCGTCCAGAATTAGATCCGAGGTAGACGGCCGGCGTTGATGCTGGCTTGCTTGGATGGAGAGTGATTAAACTTTGACAATTTGTTTCGTTTTCACTCCTCCTCCGCTGCCGGGGAAACTGGCTTTGGCTACTACGACGCCATTACCACGATGACGATGATCGCGCTCCGAGGGAAAATTCAAAATCAAAAGTTTTCAAACCTTTTTGAAGGGCGAGAAGTGGATATGAGCGGGGGGAAGTGATTTTAACTTTTCACTATGTTGGGGTACTCGGAAAGCCACAAGAGCTGGGACCAGAGCGTCATACTGAGCAAAGTTAATTAATGTTCGACGGCGTTTCATGTTGCAAGGGGAAATATCTCTGCAACAGATGACGAACCTGGTAAGCAAGGTATTGTAAACAGGTAAGCATCGTGCACCATCCTCGAGGAAACAGTTTAATTTAAATTTGGAAAGCATTTATCCGTTGATGTTGACACACAGATAGCAGATTATGCAGGAGCTTGGCACATTTGAGGAAGCACTTGAATGTTTTTCTATCTCACTAACTGTATACTTTGCTTCTGTGAATCAATTTTCTATACAGAAATCCAGCACGTGCTAAGTACCATACGACCGTGGGCGCAGTGGGCGAATTCATTTCTTGAAATCATAGCTGGGCCAGGAAAACGTGGCCCGTAGTTATTATCGCTCTTGTAACTACTATAAGACACAACCACTGCAAGAGATACTTTTGGCTTCACTTTAGGTGTTTCCTTATGGATCCCTGTAGAAGTTCTTTTCGAAATTCGTAACGAAGTACCTTTTTGTGACCTCCTTCGATGTTTCTTCATAAAATTATGCTCGGAAGAATGGTTTGGAAATATTTGAAAATACTACAAAAAAAAACCTTGTGATCCGTTTCGAATTTCCCTCGGTGTCGTTGGAGTGATCTCCATGAAGACCCTGGGTGATGGCAAACTAAATATTCAAGAACTCCGACGTAAATCCAATGGCATTCTACGGTATTTCTGTAGGTTTTCTTCAGAACCCTTTAAATGTTCAACCCCAGGATCATTAGAGAATTCTAATTTCCTCCAGAAATCTTCAAGATCCTAATCACCTAAAAAATCTTTAAAAAAAACTCTTCGTCTGAAATCTCGGAAAATTCACTTCTCAAATTCTAATCTGAGCCAATTATTTTGTTTCGGAAAAAAATCCTTTGAAATTCTCGAAGAGTTTAAAGTCATGATTCATTGGTTGGGATTTGAATACTTGGGCCATTTTTTAGTTGGGTCTACGCTCCTCCGGTAGGGCCATGACCCAACTAAAAAGCAATCACGTCAAAATGCAATCTAAACACTGGAAATGGGATTACTGGTCAGTTGACCCAATTAAAAAACTGAATTCATTAATTGGGTCGATGTTGTGGCCCAATCATCGATTCGCGACTGTATTATTCTAGATGAATTCACTTAAAAAAATGTTAGGAATACCCCACGGATTTTTTGTTCCTTCCGGAAATCTAGTGGTATCGCAATCGCGAATTTATATAGGAATTCTCCCAAAATATTTGTCGGAATATGTGGAAAAGCACTTCGGATATTGTGAAGAACTCCTTTTGAAATTCGTGGAGAAATCCATTCGGAAATGATGGAGAATCCTTTTCGGAATTAGAGGATATAACCCTTTAAACTTGTACAGAGTTCCATTCAGAATTCATGGAAAATTCTTTCTGGCATTCTTGGAGATATCTCATCGGAATACAGGGCGAATTGCTTTCGGGTTCCTTTCAAAACTTGTGGAGAATTGTTTTCCGAAGACGTGAATCTTTCGTAATTCGTGAAAAATTCATTTCGGAATATGTAAAGAATTAACTTTCAAATACGAGGAGCATTCGTATATCATGCGGCTAACACGATGATACTTTAATGCCCAGGGAAGTCGAGACAATTTCCAATCCGAAAATTGCCTAGACCGGCACCGGGAATCGAACCCAGCCACCCTCAGCATGGCCTTGCTTTGTAGCCGTGCGTCTTACCGCACGGCTAAGGAGAATCTCTTCCGGAAGTCGTGGAGAACTCCTCTGGAATTAATGGGAATTCCCTTCGCAAATCGCGAAGAATTCTATTCGGAATTCAAGGAGAATTCGCTATGAAAATAGTGAAGAATTCCTCTGGAAATCGTGGAGAATTCGCTCCGGAAATCGTGGCGAATTCGCTTGAGAATTCGTGGAGAATATCTTCCGGAATTCGTGGAGAATTCCCTTCGGAGTTCGAAGAGAATTCCCTCCTGAATTCGTGGAGAATTCCCTCAGAAATCTGAGGAGAATTCCTTTTAGAATTCGTATAGAATTTCCTTCGGAACTCGTGAAGAACTACTTTCGGAATTCGTGAAGAATTGCCTCCTGAGTTTGTGAAGTATTCCCTCCGGGATTCGTGTAGGATTCCCTTCTGAATTTGTGGAGAACCCCCTTCGGAGTTCGTAAAGAATTTCCTCTGGAATTCGTGGAGAATTTTCTCTTGAATTCTTGGAAAATTCCCTCCGGAATTCGTGGAGAATTCCTTCCGGCATTCGTGGAGAATTCCTTTCGGAATTCGTGGAGAATTCCTTCTGGAATTCATGGAGAATTCCTCCGGAATTCATGGAGAATTCCTTCTGGAATTCGTGGAGAATCCCCTCCCGAATTCGTGGAGAATTCCCTCTGGAATTCATGGAGAATACCCTTCGTAATTCGTGGAGAAATCCTCCGAATTCGTGGAGAATTCCCTCCGGAATTCGTGGAGAATTCCCTTCACAACTCGTGAAGAATCGTGACTCGTGACTCCTTCTAGAGTTCGTGAAAGTCCCTTACAGATTTCATGAAGAATTCCTTCACAATTGGTGAAGAATTTATTCCGAAATCCGTGAAGAATTCCTTCCGGAAATAGTGAAAAGTTCCTTCCTGAATAAGTGGATTATTCCCTCCGGAGTTTGTGTAGAATTCCCTCCGGAATTCGAAAAGAATTCCTTTCGGAATTCATGGAGAATCCCCTTCTGAACTTGTGAAGAATAACCTCCGGATTTCGTGGAGAATGCCTTCCGGAATTCGTAAATAATTCCTTGAGGAATTCGTAAAGAATTCCCTCTGGAATTTGTAAAAAAATCCCTCCGGATTTCGTGATGAATTCTGGAGCTTGAGGAGAATTCGTGGAGAATTCCCTCCAAAATTCATGAAGAATTCCTTTCGGAATTCGTTAAGAAAACCTTACGGATTTCATAAAGAATTTCTTTCGGAAGTCGGGAAAAATTCCTTTCAAAATTCATGACGAATTTCTTTAGGAATTCAAGACGAATTCCTTTCGGAAGTCGTGAAGAATTCCTTTCGAAATTTGTGACGAATTCTTTCCGGAATTCGTGAAGTATTCCTTCCGGAATTCATGTAGAATTTCTTCCGGAATTCGTGAAAAATTCCTTCCGAAATTCGTAAAGAATTTCTTCCGGAATTCGTGGAAAATTTCTTCCAGTTGGGTGAAGATTTTTTTTCCCGAACTCATGAAGAATTCCCTCCGGAATACGTGTAGAAAACCTTCCGGAATTCGTGGAGAACTTCCTCCGGAATTCGTGGAGAATTCCCTCCGGAATTCGTGGAGAATTCCCTCCGGAATTCATGGACAAATCCCTCCGAAATTCAAAGAGAATTCCTTCCGGAATTCGTAGAGAATTCCTCCGGAATTCGTGGAGAATTCCCTTCGCAATTCGTGGAGACTTCCGTCCGGAATTCGTGTAGAATTCCGTCCGGAATTCGTGAAGAATTCCTCCGGAAATTCGTGTATAACTCCTTCCGAATTCATGTTGAATTCCTCCGAATTCGTGTAGAATTCCTCCGGAATTCGAGTAGAATTCCTCCGGAATTCGTGGAGAATTCCCTCTGGAATTCGTGTAGAATTCCCTCCGGAATTCTTGACGAATTCGTGAAGAATTCTCTCCGGAATTCATGGAGAATTCATTCCGGAATTCGTGGAAAAATCCCTCCGGAATTCGTGTAGAATTCCCTCCGAAATTCGTGTAGAATTCCCTCCGGAATTCGAGTAGAATCCTTCCGGAATTCGTGTAGAATTTCCTCCGGAATTCGCGCAGAATTCCCTCCGGAATTCGTGGAGAATTCCCTCCAGAATTCGTGGAGATTTCCCTCCGGAATTCGTGGAGAATTCCTCCGGAATTCGTGGAGAATTCCTCCGAATTCGTGGAGAATTCCTCCGGAATTCGTGGAGAATTCCTCCGGAATTCGTGGAGAATTCCTCCGGAATTCGTGGAGAATTCCTCCGAATTCGTGGAGAATTCCTCCGAATTCATGGAGAATTCCTCCGAATTCGTGGAGAATTCCTCCGGAATTAGTGGAGAATTCCTCCGAATTAGTGGAGAATTCCTCCGGAATTCGTGGAGAATTCCTCCGGAATTCGTGGAGAATTCCTCCGAATTCGTGGAGAATTCCTCCGGAATTCGTGGAGAATTCCCTCCGGAATTCGTGGAGAATTCCTCCGAATTCGTGGAGAATTCCTCCGAATTCGTGTAGAATTCCTCCGAATTCATGTAGAATTCCTCCGAATTCGTCTAGAATTCCTCCGAATTCGTCTAGAATTCCCTCCGGAATTCGTGTAGAATTCCTCCGAATTCGTGTAGAATTCCTCCGAATTCGTGTAGAATTCCTCCGAATTCGTGTAGAATTCCCTCCGAATTCGTGCAGAATTCCCTCCGAATTCGTGTAGAATTCCCTCCGAATTCGTGTAGAATTCCTCTGAATTCGTGTAGAATTCCTCCGAATTCGTGTAGAATTCCCTCCGGAATTCGTGTAGAATTCCCTTCGGAATTCGTGTAGAATTCCCTTCGGAATTCGTGTAGAATTCCCTCCGGAATTCAAGTGGAATTCCCTCCGGAATTCGTGAAGCATTCTCTCCGGAATTCGTGTAGAATTCCCTCCGGAATTCGTGTAGAATTCCCTCCAGAATTCGTGTAGATTCGTGTAGATATCGCGTAGAATTCCCTCCGGAATTCGTGTATAATTCCCTCCGGAATTCGTGTAGAATTTCCTCCGGAATTCGTGTAGAATTCCCTCCGGATTTCGTGTAGAATTCCCTCCGGAATTCGTGTAGAATTTCCTTCGGAATTCGTGTAGAATTCCCTCCGGAATTCGTGTAGAATTCCATCCGGAATTCGTGTATAATTCCCTCCGGAATTCGTGTAGAATTTCCTCCGGAATTCTTGTAGAATTCCCTCCGGATTTCGTGTAGAATTCCCTCCGGAATTCGTCTGAAATTCCCTCCGGAATTCATGTAGAATTCCCTCCGGAATTCGTGTAGAATTCCCTCCGGAATTCGTGTAGAATTCCATCCGGAATTCGTGTAGACTTCCCACCGGAATTCGTGTAGAATTCCCACCGGAATTCGTGTAGAATTCCCTCCGGAACTCGTGTAGATTTGTGTAGAATTCCCTCCGGAATTCGTGTAGAATTCCCTCCGGAATTCGTGTAGAATTCCCTCCGGAATTCGTGTAGAATTCCCTTCGGAATTCGTGTAGAATTCCCACCGGAATTCGTTTAGAATTCCTCCGGAACTCGTGTGGGTTTGTGTAGAATTCCTCCGAATTCGTGTAGAATTCCTCCGAATTCGTGTAGAATTCCTCCGAATTCGTGTAGAATTCCTCCGGAATTCGTGTAGAATTCCCTCCGGAATTCGTAGAATTCCTCCGGAATTCGTGTAGAATTCCTCCGGAATTCGTGTAGAATTCCTCCGGAATTCGTGTAGAATTCCTCCGAATTCGTGTAGAATTCCCTCCGAATTCGTAGAATTCCTCCGGAATGCGTGTGAATTTCACTCCGGAATTCGAGTAGAATTCTTCCCGAAATTCGTGTAGAATTTCCTCCAGAATTCATGTAGAATTCCTCCGAATTCGTCTAGAATTCCTCCGAATTCGTGTAGAATTCCTCCGAATTCGTGTAGAATTCCATCCGAATTCGTGTAGAATTCCTCCGAATTCGTGTAGAATTCCCTCCGAAATTCGTGTAGTGTTCCTCCTGGAATTCGTGTAGAATTCCTCCGAATTCGTGCAGAATTCCTCCGAATTCGTGTAGAATTCCTCCGGAATTCGTGTAGAATTCCCTCGAATTCGTGTAGAATTCCTTCGAATTCGTGTAGAATTCCTTCGAATTCGTGTAGAATTCCTTCGAATTCGTGTAGAATTCCTTCGAATTCGTGTAGAATTCCATCCGAATTGTGTAGAATTCCTCCGAATTCGTGTAGAATTCCTCCGAATTCGTGTAGAATTCCTCCGAATTCGTGTAGAATTCCTCCGGAATTCGTGTTCAATTCCTCCGAAATCCGTGTAGAATTCTTTCCGAATTCGTGTAGAATTCCCTCCGGAATTCGAGAATTCCCTCCGAATTCGTGTAGAATTCCTCCGGAATTCGTGTAGAATTCCTCCGAATTCGTGTAGAAATCCCTCCGAATTCGTGTAGAATTCCTCCGGAATTCGTGTAGAATTCCTCCGAATTCGTGCAGAATTCCTCCGAATTCGTGTAGAATTCCTCCGAATTCGTGTAGAATTCCTCCGGAATTCGTGTAGAATTCCCTTCGGAATTCATGTAGAATTCCCTCAGGAATTCGTGAAGAATTCCCTCCGGAATTCGTGTAGAATACCCTCCAGAATTCGTGTAGAATTTAGTCCGGAATACGTGTAGAATTTCCTCCGAAATTCCTGTAGTATTCTTTCCGGAATTCGTGTAGAATTCCCTCCGGAATTCGTGTAGAATTCCCTCCGGAATTCGTGTAGAATTCCCTCCGGAATTCGTGTAGAATTACCTCCGGAATTCGTGTAAAATTTCCTCCGGAATTCGTGCAGAATTCCCTCCGGATGTCGTTTAGAATTTCCTCCAGAATTCGTGTAGAATTCCCTCCGAAATTTGTGTAGAATTTCCTCCGGAATTCGAGTAGAATCCCTCCGGAATTCGTGTAGAATTTTCTCTGGAATTCGTGTAGAATTCCTCCGAATTCGTGTAGAATTCCTCCGAATTCGTGTAGAATTCCTCCGGAATTCGTGTAGAATTCCTCCGAATTCGTGTAGAATTCCTCCGAATTCGTGTAGAATTCCTCCGAATTCGTGTAGAATTCCTCCGGAATTCGTGTAGAATTCCTCCGAATTCGTGTAGAATTCCTCCGGAATTCGTGTAGAATTCCCTCCGAATTCGTATAGAATTCCTCCGAATTGTGTAGAATTCCTCCGAATTCGTGTAGAATTCCTCCGGAATTCGTGTAGAATTCCCTCCGGAATTCGTGTAGAATTCCTCCGAATTCGTGTAGAATTCCTCCGGAATTCTGGTAGAATTCCTCCGAATTCTTGTAGAATTCCCTCCGAAATTCGTGTAGTGTTCCTCCTGGAATTCGTGTAGAATTCCTCCCGAATCATGTAGAATTCCCTTCGGGATTCGTGTAGAATTCCTTTCAGAATTCGTGTAGAATTCCCTCCGGAATTCGTATAGAATTCCCTCCGGAATTCGTGTAGAATTCCCTCCGAAATTCGTGTAGAATTCCCTCCGGTATTCGTGTAGAATTCCCTCCGGAATTCGTGTAGAATTCCCTCCGGAATTCGTGTAGAATTCCCTCTGGAATTCGTGTAGAATTCCCTCCGGAATTCGTGTAGAATTCCCTCCCAAATTCGTGTAGAATTCCCTCCCAAATTCGTGTAGAATTTGTGTAGAATTCCCTCTGGAATTCGTGTAGAATTCTCCCGGAATTCGTGTAGAATTGCCTCCGGAATTTGTGTAGATTCGTGTAGATATCGCGTAGAATTCCTCCGAAATCCGTGTAGAATTCCCTTCGGAATTCGTGTAGAATTCCCTTCGGAATTCGTGTAGAATTCCCTCCGGAATTCTTGTAGAATTCCCTCCGGAATTCTTGTAGAATTCCCTCCGGAATTCTTGTAGAATTCCCTCCGGAATTCTTGTAGAATTCCCTCCGGAATTCTTGTAGAATTCCCTCCGGAATTCTTGTAGAATTCCCTCCGGAATTTGTGTCGAATTCCCTCCGTAATTCGTGTAGAATTACTTTCGGAAATCGTGTAAAATTCTCTCCGGAATTCGTGTAAAATAACTTCGGAATTCGTGGAAAGTTCCATCCGGAATTCGTTGAGAATTTTCTTCGGAATTCGTGGAGAATTCCCTCCGGAATTCGTAAAAAATTCCCTCCGGAAATCCTTCTGGAATTCGTGGAAAATTTCCTTCGAAATTCGTGGAAAATTCCCTCCGGAATTCGTTGAGAAATCCCTCCGGAATTCGTGTATAAATCACTCCATAATTCGTGGAAAATTCCCTCCGGAATTAGTGGAGAATTCCTTCCGGAATTCGTGGAGAATTCCCTTCGGAATTCGTGGAGAATTCCCTCGAAAATTCGTGGAGAATTCTCTCCGGATTCCGTGGGGAATTCCTTCCGGAATTCGTGGAGAACTCCTCCGAATTCATGGAAATTCCTCCGGATTTCGTGGAGAATTACTTCTGAATTCGTAGACAATTCCATCCGGAATTCGTGTAGAATTCCCTCCGAAATTCGTGTAGAATTCCCTCCGGAATTCGAGTAGAATCCTTCCGGAATTCGTGTAGAATTTCCTCCGGAATTCGCGCAGAATTCCCTCCGGAATTCGTGTTGAATTTCCTCCGGAATTCGTTCCCTCCGGAATTCGTGGAGAATTCCCTCCGGAATTCGAGTAGGATCTGCTCCGGAATTCGTGTAGAATTTCCTCCGGAATTCGCGCAGAATTCCCTCCGGAATTCGTGTAAAATTTCCTCGGAATTCGTGTAGAATTCCCTCCGGAATTCGTGTAGAAATTCCTCCGGAATTCTTGTAGAATTCCCTTCAGAATTCGTGTAGAATTCCCTCCGGAATCGTGTAGAATTCCCTCAGGAATTCGTGTAGAATTTCCTCCGGAATTCGCGCAGAATTCCCTCCGGAATTCGTGTAAAATTTCCTCGGAATTCGTGTAGAATTCCCTCCGGAATTCGTGTAGAAATTCCTCCGACATTCTTGTAGAATTCTCTCCAGTATTCGAGTAGAATCCGCTCCGGAATTCGTGTAGAATTTCCTCCGGAATTCGCGCAGAATTCCCTCCGAAATTTGTGTAGAATTTCCTCCGGAATTCGAGTAGAATCCCTCCGGAATTCGTGTAGAATTTTCTCTGGAATTCGTGTAGAAATATCTTCGGAATTCGTGGAGAACTCCCTCCGAAATTCGTGTAGAATTCCTCCCGGAATTCGTGTAGAATTCCTCCCGGAATTCGTGTAGAATTCCTCCCGGAATTCGTGTAGAATTCCTCCCGGAATTCGTGTAGAATTCCTCCCGGAATTCGTGTAGAATTTCCTCCGAAATTCGTGTCAAATTCCCTCCGGAATTCGCGTAGAATTCCTTCCGGAAGTCTTGTAGATTTCCCTCCGAAATTCGTGTAGATTTTTCTCCGGAAATTCGTGTAGAATTCCCTACGGAATTCGTGTAGAATTCCTGCGGAATTTGTGTAGATTCGTGTAGATATCGCGTAGAATTCCCTCCGAAATCCGTGTAGAATTCTTTCCGGATTTCGTGTAGAATTCCTCCGGAATTCGTGTAGAATTCCTCCGGAATTCGTATAGAATTCCTCCGGAATTCGTGTAGAAATCTCTCCAGAATTCGATCCGGAATTCGTGGAGAATTCCTCCGAATTCGTGGAGAATTCCTCCGAATTCGTGTAGAAATCTCTCCAGAATTCGTGAAGAATTCCCTCCGGAATTCGTGAGAAATTCCCTACGGAACTCGTGGAGAATTCTCTCCGGAATTCGTGAAGAATTGCTTTCGGAATTTGTGAAGAATTCCCTCCGGATTTCGTGGGGAATCCTTTCCGGAATTCGTGGAGAATTCCCTCCCGAATTCGTGAAGAATTCCCTACGGAACTCGTGGAGAATTCCCTCCGGAATTCGTGTAGAATTCCCTCTGGAATTCGTGTAGAATTCCTTCCGGAATTCGTGAAGAATTCCTCCGAATTCGTGTAGAATTCCTCCGGAATTCGTGTAGAATTCCTCCGAATTCGTGTAGAATTCCTCCTGAATTCGTGTAGAATTCCTCCGAATTCGTGTAGAATTCCTCCGGAATTCGTGGAGAATTCCCTCCGGAATTCGAGTAGGATCCGCTCCGGAATTCGTGTAGAATTTCCTCCGGAATTCGTGTAGAATTCCTCCGAATTCGTGTAGAATTCCTCCGAATTCGTGTAGAATTCCTCCGGAATCGTGTAGAATTCCTCCGGAATTCGTGTAGAATTCCTTCGAATTCGTGTAGAATTCCTTCGAATTCGTGTAGAATTCCTCCGAATTCGTGTAGAATTCCCTCCGGATGTCGTTTAGAATTTCCTCCAGAATTCGTGTAGAATTCCCTCCGGAATTCGTGTAGAATTCCCTCCGGAATTCGTGTAGAATTCCCTCCGGAATTCGTGTAGAATTCCCTCCGGAATTCGTGTAGAATTCCCTCCGGAATTCGTGTAGAATTCCCTCCGGAATTCGTGTAGAATTCCCTCCGGAATTCGTGTAGAATTCCCTCCGGAATTCCCTCCGGAATTCGTGTAGAATTCCCTCCGGAATTCGTGTAGAATTCCCTCCGGAATTCGTGTAGAACTCCCTCCAGAATTCGTGTAGAATTCCCTCCGGAGTTCGTGTGGAATACTCTCCGGAATTCGTGTAGAATTCACTCTGGAGTGAATGTAGAAATCCCTCCGGAATTCGTGCAGAATTCCCTCCGGAATTCGTGAGGAATTCCCTCCGGCATTCTTGTAGAATTCCCTCCGGAATTCATGTAGAACTCCCTATAGAATTCGTGTAGATTTCCCTCTGGAATTCGTGTAGAATTCCCTCCGGAATTTGTGTCGAATTCCCTCCTTAATTCGTGTAGAATTACCTCCGGAAATCGTGTAAAATTCTCTCCGGAATTCGTGTAAAATTACTTCGGAATTCGTGGAGAGTTCCATCCGTAATTCGATGAGAATTTTCTTCGTAATTCGTGGAGAATTCCCTCCGGAATTCGTGTAGAATTCCCTCCGGAAATCCCTCTGGAATTCGTGGAAAATTTCCTTCGAAATTCGTGGAAAATTCCCTCCGGAATTCGTGGAGAAATCCCTCCGGAATTTGTGTATAAATCACTCCATAATTCGTGGAAAATTCCCTCCGGAATTCGTGGAGAATTCTCTCCGGAATTCGTGGAGAATTCCCTCCGGAATTCGTGGAGAATTCCCTCCGGAATTCGTGGAGAATTTCTTCTGGAACTCGTAGAGAATCCCCTCCCGATTTCGTGGAGAATGCCCTCCGGAATTCATGGAGAACTCCATCCGGAATTCATGGAGAATACCCTTCGTAATTCGTGGAGAATTCTTTCCGGAATTCGTGGAGAACTACCTCCGAAGCTCATGGTGAATTCCCTCCGAAAATCGTGGAGAATTCCTTTCAGAGCTCGTGGAAAATTCCATCCGAAATTCGTGAAGAATTTCCTTCTAAGCTCGTGTATGATTCACTCCGGTATTTGTGAAGAAACCCCTCCAGAGTTTGTGGAGAATTTCCATCGCCGATTTTTTTTTTTTTCGTATTCTCATTAAACTTTCCCAGAAAATCTCGAGTAATGCCTTTCCGAATTCTCAAAGATTTCATTGAGTAGCTTCTGATGAATTCGCCTCAGACTTCATAAAGAATACATTTTGTTCATCTCTTTGACATCTTCTCGGAATTCCCATAGAAATCATTAAGGAATTATCGAACAATTCTCTTCGGAATGTTGGGTGAATTCCCTTTCAGTTTCGTGAAGAATATTGTAGCATACTAAATATCTATTTCATCTTCAAAGATCATAAATTAGAGATCTTGACGTTTTCCAACAGAGCAAACATGCAGCTCAATTTCAGAATGTTCTCACGCGCAAGTCAGATGCGCTTATTCACATTCACTTAAGTGGAATACAACAATTCCATGAATCCATCTGGAACATAATGTTCCATAGCTAATAAATTCCTTTAGGTGACATACAACATTTCTAAGAATTATTCTGTGTCATGTCACTTTACACCTATCGATTCCCATACCACACAAGTGCTTGTAACTTGAGCAATGCGCTTGTTTTCTTCAGTGACAACATGACTCACTTACGATCCCTTGGATTCATATTTCATATCGCCTAGAGCGCTGAGCAATTATGTTCTTTCTTTTACACAACTGACCTACTCCAAGGCAAGCAATGTGAACACGCCCTTCGATACAACTATGTATACGTATTGGTTATTGTCTTTACGATTTACACTCCTCTGATTGCAATTAATTGCATATTATTCGGCAACTCGGCCGTACGAAAACCATTTTTTGTTAAATATCTTGGTTGTGCATATGCACAGCACATGTTTCGAAATGGACAAATTGATATGAAATTTGCGAAAAACAATCCACGTGTCTTGGAGGGACTCGAACCCTCAACCTCCTACTCTCTAGATAGGCGTGATAACCCCTACACAACAAGACCACTTAAAGGTCACGTTTGCGGAAAAGCCATCAGAATCCGAGTACCAACCTCCACCGCGGTTAGCAAGCCTCTCGTTTAATAAACAATGTGCACTCGCTTGGCTGTGGATATACAATAGTAAAGCACATGTGGAGATTGGACAAATCAAGTATCCGAAAGATATTCAAATTGCAAAACAGAGCTAACCGCGGTGGAGGTTGGTACTCGGATTCTGATGGCTTTTCCGCAAACGTGACCTTTAAGTGGTCTTGTTGTGTAGGGGTTATCACGCCTATCTAGAGAGTAGGAGGTTGAGGGTTCGAGCCCCCCAAAGACCCGTGGATTTTTTTTCGCAAATTTCATATCATTTGTCCCATTTCAAAACATATGCGGTGCATATGCACAGCCAAGATTTTTAAAAAAAAAAAAACTCCTCTGATTGGTTAATTAGTAAATGGTTGTTCCTAGCTTCTCACACCATAGGCAGAGAAAGCATAATGAAGAAATAACGATGTACTAGAATTAAGAAGTTTCTTATTCAATAAGACTGACCATAAAGAGAATCACTTTTCCAACCACGAATCGAACCACATCTTCATTTCTCTAAGATCGAAGTCCAAAGATACAAAAATATCCTTCAGATTTTTAGAAAAAAAAGCTTCGCAACTCTAGAAGAATTTCGTAACGAAAATTTAAATTTTCTTCGAAATTTTTTTTTTGTGTCTTTATTAAGGAGACTTTCAGCCCGAGGCTGGCTCGTCTCCGATACATTCTTCGAAATGTTTGACAGGGATTTTAAAAGGTTCCACGCAGAAATTCCTAATATACTCTGAATATAATTCTCTTTCAATTCCAACAAGAAGAATTCTGACGAGGATTCCAAAATAAATACTTCGTAAGTTCCAGTCAAAATGTATAAAGAATTTCCGTTAGAACCCTTGGGGTATTCCTGTTGGCATTCGTTAAGAATTTCTATTTCAATTAGCATTTTAAACAACCACCTAGAATAATGTACACTAGCCGTTCGACACAACTGCAACTTGGTTAGTGTTTACGAATGCTGTTCGATAACTACAGCGCACTTTGACGTCAAACAGTTGTCAGTCGATGTCTGAGGCAATAAAAATGACAAATATGCACATCGGATACTTCGAAATGGACAAACTGAGATGAATTTTGTGAATAAGAATCCACGTGTCCTGGAGGGGCTCGAATCCTCAACCTCCTACAAGACCACCTAATGGTCCGCTTTGCAGAAAAGCCATCATAATCCGAGTATCAACCTTCACCGCAGATAGCTCCCTTTTTTGCAAATTGAATATCTTTCGGATGCTTGATTTGTCTAATCCTCCTCTTCTTTCATTAAATGTTGGCCATGTCGCCGAATAAAATGCAATTAAATGAAATCGAACGTCTACTGTGCAGTAAATTAGCACTGCCGAGTGTTTTCTTATGGAAAGTTTTGTGATTGAGGTCGATATTTAATGTCTGTCATAATGAACCACACAGCCACGGATCCAACAAAATAAAATGCTCGACAGTCTTACATATTCCTATTTGTAGAATCCTTTACGGTTGTATAAATACTTCGAAATTGTTAGCCCTCGTTTATTACACTAGCCCCGAAAATCATAATATTGCACCTTCCATTGGGTCAAATGCTTCAACAAATGTTTCCCTTTTTTATTTTTTTATCTATTGTGTTTATTTGACAGGCTCAGGCGTGTATAACACTTAACGGAGCCGAGACTTTATGATATTTACAATCGATATCATCTTATTATTAAATTAGTAAAAGAGGGAAAGGGTATAGACCAAGATACTCGTGGCGACTCAAGGTTAGATTGCGTAATTTCAGGACGGACTAGGTTGGGATTTAGGTTTGAGGTATTTCAGCTGCTCATCCGGGTATTTGACGTCAATAACGGTATGGCGTAGCGTCGGGCTCGAGTTGTGGTTCGTCAGGAGCATCTTCCGGATGGCCATAGCTTCGTATTACACAGAACAATAAGACAAAAACAAAACGAGAAAGAAAAAAGATAGGGAATTAGACTTTATGTCAGACGAGCAAAGAAAGGCATAGATGGCCTGCATATAAACCACATCGCGATCCCCAAAACACCTCTTACTTCCCTGTAGGGTTGTTTACCTCAGGCCACAAGGGTATCCAATAGTTGCTCTCTGGAGGCGTCGTTTTCCGAGCAATACCAAACTACGTGATCGATGTCATCGTAACCGGCTCCACACCTACATAGGTTGCTATCAACCAGGTTTATTCTATAGAGGTGTGCGTTTAGTGAATAGTGATTGGACATAAGTCTCGACATCGTGCGAATGAAGCCTCGGCTTAAGTCCTCACCTCTGAACCACGCTCGCGCAGAAACTTTAGGAACTATGGAAAAGAGCCACCGTCCAAGTTCATTGTGTGACCAAATCATTTGCCAATTTTGAAGAGTACTCTGACGGACTAATGGGAAAAACTCGTTGTTCGAGATTTGTCTATCATAAACTTCACCTTCCTGTGCGCCCACCTTTGCTAGCGAGTCCGCCTTCTCATTGCCATAGATTAGGCAATGGGATGGGACCCATACAAAGGTAATCTTAAATGATCTTTCGACCAAATCACGCATCTGCTCTCTTACAGTTGTAAGAAAGTAAGATGCGTGCTTAACAGGTTTCATCGACCGGAGTGCCTCGATAGAACTAAGACTATCCGAGAAGATGAAATAATGGTCTACGGGCTGATCGGAAATTATCCCCAAAGCGAAATTAATTGCTGCCAGCTCAGCAACATAAACCGAACACGGTTCTTGAAGTTTTCGGAAGGTGGTTGAATTTACGTTGAAAACACCGAAGCCAGTGGATCCGTTAATGCGAGAACCATCAGTGAAATATCTGTTATTGCAATTGACATGTTCATATTTTTCAGAAAAAATGGAAGGGATAGATATTTGTCGAAGATGATCTGGTATTCCTTGAATAGCGTGTTTCATGGACAGATCGTATTCAATTGAGGAACTGTCGTTGACGAAGTGAACTCGAGGTGGATTATAACATGGAAGACAGAGATCTGTCGATATGTAGTTGAGATAGACTCGCAGGTATCTTGAATGATGAGCCAGTTCAAGCATATTATCGAAGTTTTCTAATACAAGTGTGTTACTTGTTCCACATTTGATCAGTATTCTAAGTGAGAGCTCCCAGTAACGGTGCTTTAAAGGAGTGACTCCAGCAAGCACCTCCAGGCTCATGTTATGCGTTGAATGCATACAGCCAAGGGCAATACGCAAACAACGATATTGAATTCGTTCCAATTTGATTAGGTGGCACTCAGCTGCTGAGAGGAAGCAGAAAGAGCCATACTCTAAAACAGAGAGAATAGTCGTTTTATATAGTTTGATGAGGTCTTCCGGGTGAGCGCCCCACCATGTTCCGGAGATAGAACGGAGAAAATGGATCCTTCTTCGGCATTTCTCTAACAAATAATCAATATGGGTCTTCCAGGTACACTTAGAATCAAACCAGACCCCAAGGTATTTAGAAGATAAAGATTGGTTTATGTCATCTTTCAACAGCTTTAGTTTCAGTTGAGCAGGGTACCGCTTCTTAGTAAACACAACCAATTGAGTTTTTTGCGGAGAGAACTCGATCCCTAAATGTCTGGCCCAAACAGTCAGGTTATTTAGGGAATTTTGCAATGGTCTTTGCAGGACTTCTGCACATGAACCTCTTAGGGAGATCACGGCATCATCTGCAAGTTGTCTAAGCGTGCATTGTCCTTCCAAACAATTGTCAATATCTTTAACATAGAAATTGTAAAGCAAGGGACTTAAACATGAACCTTGGGGAAGGCCCATGTAGCTATTTCTGGAAGTTGTCAGAGTGCCGAGAGTAAAGTTCATGTGTTTTACTGACAACAAATTGTACAAGAAATTATTCAAAATAACGGGTAATCCACTACTGTGCAGATTTTCCGACAGTACTTCTATGGAAACAGAATCAAAAGCGCCCTTAATATCCAAGAAAACTGAAGCCAGTTGCTCCTTGTGCGCATAGGCCAGCTGTATATCTGAAGAGAGCAACGCTAGACAGTCATTTGTTCCTTTACCTTTTCGAAACCCGAATTGAGTATTTGACAGTAATGCATTTTGCTCGACCCAATGGTCAATTCTTGAAAGGATCATTTTCTCCAATAATTTTCTCATGCATGATAGCATGGCAATCGGTCGGTATGAATTGTGATTAGACGCTGGTTTCCCAGGCTTTTGAATAGCTATTACTTTGACCTGGCGCCATTCTGGTGGTACGATGTTGTACTCCATGAAACAGTTGTACAGGTCAAGTAATCGTCTTTAGCGATATCTGGGAGGTTTTTTAGAAGATTGAATTTGATATTATCGCATCCCGGAGAAGAATTGTTTGATGAAAGAAGAGACATAGATAGTTCCAGCATTGAGAATGGTCCACCCAAAGAACCGGGATCAAGCGTAGATTCTCGAAATAGCGGTTCAGCTGGTACGGAATCTGGACAGACCTTTTGCGAAGTTGAATATCCATCGATTGGAGTATTCTTCACTCTCGTTGGTGGAAATGCGGTTCCGCATGTTGCGGGCCGTTTTCCAAAGTGTTGTCATTGAGGTTTCTCGTGATAGTCCCTCGACAAAACGTCGCCAGTAGCTACGTTTTTTAGCCTTGAGAAGATTTTTGAGCTTTCTTTCAAGCCTCAAATACTCTTCGAAAAGCTCAGACCTTCCGTGTTTACGGAAAGCCTTGAAGGCATCAGATTTCTCGGAATACAACTTAGTACATTCATCATCCCATCCAGGAGTGGCTGGTCTTCTTATGACAGATGTACTTGGAACGCGTCGTTTCTGAGCTTCTAGTGCGCTTTTATGAATCAATTCGGTAAGGAATCGATACTCATCCAGTGGAGGAAGAATATCAGTTGATTCAATACCAATGTTCACCGCCGATGCAAATTTTGCCAGTCAATGTTTTCGTGAGGTCGAAAGGAACATTAACTGGCACTGATCGTTGATAGCCGCTTTTGATTGTGGTGACTATCGGCATGTGGTCACTACCATGGGGATCTTGGATTACCTTCCACGTGGAATCTAATGATAGTGAATTAGAGCATAAAGACAGATCTATTCGACTTTCCTGACCTTGAGGTCCTATTCGAGTTACTTCGCCTGTGTTCAAAATATTCAAGTTGAAATCGTCGCACAAATCATAGAAAATAGGCGCTCTGTTATCGTCTCTAGTTTCGCCCCATGCAATACCATGTGCATTCATATCACCCAGTATTAAAACTGGGGATGATAAGAGAGACTGCGCTCCAAAGATGCCGACGATTAAGTGAGGCATTTGGGGAATATACACTGAAGCTATGCAAAGGTCTTTATTCTTTACATTTACTTGGCAAGCGACGATTTCTAAACCATTAACAGTCGGAATGGGAATTTTGTAGAAAGTGTGACATTTTTGATTCCCAAAAGAACGCCACCATAATGATCATTCCGATCTTGGCGAATAATGTTAAAATCGTGGAAGTTGATTTCATCTTCAGAAGAAAGCCATGTTTCACAGAGTGCAAATATATCGCAATCGGAGTTGCGAATTAAAAACTTAAACACGTCCAATTTATGTTTCAGACTATGACAGTTCCACTGCAGCACAGTGATTGTATCTTGTATGGCTGTATTATCCATCGAAAGATACAAGTCCTGCAAGAAGGGCCATGAAACAGTCAATTGCTTCAGATAACTTTCAACTGTTGGAATAAAGAGGTCAATGATTGGCCTCAATGAATTCGGAATATTGAACAAGTTCAAAATACGATCCACAAGATCCTTAAAGGATATCAATCCTCGCTTGGACGAGATTCTTTTCTTAGAAGTGCGAGTAGCAGTTTTCTGCTCAGAGATATTCCTTGCCTGATGTTTCTTTTGTAACATCAGTTTTAGGCAATGGCGGAATGTCTTACTGCAACATGGGTCAAAAGGAGCAGTATAGACAGCCCGCTTCGGCATTTTAAATCATCCCCCGTTACCATCGGGGTTCGGCTACCTTCTGGGGATGATTTTTGTTTTCTTACGGCGCAATCCCTGGGAGGACAGTTTCTTCCTCTTTTCGGGGACGGGTACCTCCGCAGAATCATCCATATCGGCTACGTCAGAGTCCGATTCGTCTATGGAAATGACATCATAAAAATCACTTACTTGAACGGCAGCTGAAATAGCAGCCGTTGCGTTGGCAGTTGCGGATGTGTCTTGCGACTTCACCATTTCTGCATACGACTGCTTAGAGCGCTGTACTAATGAACGCTTAACTTTTTGGGTGCGCTTTTGTACACCGGACATTCTTGCAAACCATGGGGAGGGTCCATGCCACAATAAGCGCACTTTGTAACTTGTTGTTGGCAGGACTCCTCCTATGCCTTTCAAAACATTTGCCACAACGGGGCTTGTTGTCGCAAAACTCGGCAGTGTGCCCCAACTGTTTGCAGTTGGTACAATTGAAAACTCTGGGTACAAAAAGACGCACCGGAAACAACATATTTTCGATATCTACATATTTTGGGAGTATCGAACCGGCAAACGTTACCCGTAGCGAACCTGAACCATAGCTGCTGAATGCAATTCCTTGCAGTCCAGAATATCCACGGTAGACTGCAGGGCATTCTTTAAACGGCCGTTTCCTGCAAGTACATCCTTGCAAGTCAGGCTCGCTGCGTTAATTACGCCTTCAACCTCGACCTCCCGCGAGGGGACATAAACCAAATATTCCACATTATAGTTCTGGTCTTTTGCGATAGCATTTGCATCCTGGTACGTAGGTGCGGTTACACGTAGTTTGTTCCTATTGATCTGATGAAAATCAGTCTTAGGAAAACGACGCGTCAAATCACGCTTTATTCCTAGGAAATCTAGGCTTTTCGCTTTCTGCCGAAAGTAAACAACCCAAGGCCCAGGAGAAGATGCTTGATAGAAACGCGTGCGGACAACATTATCTTTTGGAGGCGTTTCGCCTCCGTTTTCTACATCCATCAAACGCGGGATGAGTCAAAGTGAATGAAAAAAAAAACTCAAAAAGAGAAAGGAAACTGCAAACTAAACTGAATATTATAAAGCGTAATAATAATAGTAATAATAGTAATAATAATAATAAATTCAGTTATTCAATATCAATTTACGATTACACTTATTTTTGTCGCACCCTGTACCAGGCGACACAAGTGGAACGAACAGAAACTCGACCACTGTTGTGTGGTGAGCGTAGGTATATTTCAATTGAAACGGCGATAACAGTCTAATGTGTTTCTACTTATCCGTTCCCGTTCGGGTAGGTAGGTAATCTGCACCCGTTGTTGCTGCTGCTTTTCGGCCTTCCGCTGACTGGATGAAGACCAATGATGTTTCGTTTCACAATGCACGTACAACCCTTTAGTTGACCGTGCACCTTCTTCACCAACCACGATTCGCCTACGGCAATAACAATATCCACAGTGGGATAACTAATGATATAAAAAACTCAGTAATAAACTGAGAAAAAACTCCACTATGTAGCGATAAAGAAACTGCCTGCGATAGAGACACGGTCCTTCACAACCGGCTACTTCAAGCGATCGGCAAAGAATGACAAATGTTTCCCTACATAATAAAAGTCGTCTTTTCGTCACTCGCTGACCGCCCATGGTCGCTCGGTCACTGACGGCCCAACGTGTGATTTATGCGGACTTCCGAATGCACTAAAGCAGTGTGTGGACCCGGAAACACGACGACATTGTTGGCATTTCCATTTGTGCACTCACAATAATGTTTTCAATTAGATGCCAAACAAACAAAAAACGTTCCGCGCTGATAACATGCCACATCAACGCCGGTGGTGGTTGCGTTCGCCGTCCGTACCAGATTTGCCTTTCCAATCCGTGACCGGAACGGGCTATGTGCCCGGGCAAACATGTGTCAACAAGAATGTAAATATTACTGAAAATGAATGCATACTTCTCCTGACCGGACTTGGGCCCAAGCTACGTAGGTGGGAGGTGGACTAATTTTGCATTCGCAGCGGAGAGGACCCCGAAAACATGACCGCACTGGCCGAGAGCAGCGCGGGCCCGGGTGGGACCAAAAACACCTGTTTCCACGTTGTTGCTCAATTCCATTTCGTGTCCCGCAATATCCCGTACGGAATGGATACAATTATGCACCCCGAAGCAAAGTGGCCGCACTGGGGGACAGGGGGAATTGGGATTTTAGTAAAATGTTATTTCCAGTGCCGACCAACGCCGGACAGCAAGACAGCAGGCCATGACCGCATGACTTCTCCTGGGAAAGGACCGCATCGGAGCAGGCTGCGGGCGTGTCGTAAATTATTCAGAATAATTTTGTGCACATCGAAAATATTGATTTCTTATCTTGCCTGGTTTATCGGTTCCGGTTCCGGACGAAGCCGGGTCCACTCGACGTAACCCAAGGCGTAAGTCTGCCACGACAAAGTGGATGTGGCCATTGTTGCCGTTGGATTAATGCACAGTTTGTCCCGAAATCGATTTACACGGTTGTATGATAATCGGAACAGATGTTTCCTTTAACGCCTTCTCCTGGGAAGGACAAAAGCGTGGACAGGTATTGGAAAGAAATAGCACACCCTCTTCTCTTGCACGGTTCACGGAGTGAGTGAGGCACCGTCCCTCGTTATTCGACGTGACGGAGGGAAAATTTCAATAAAATATTCATCATTTTCTATGGAAAATATTCACTACATGGTCGAAGTGACTATTTGTGTTGATGTAGTTGTGAGAAGTGTGTTGGTTGGTCGTACCTTCTTGGTTGGTCATGACCTTCGCAAGGCATCGTTCGACTTACAATTCATTGGCGATTGTCGGTCAAGCTCTTGGAAAATTACCACGTTTTCGCGACTTTGACAAACATAAGACGCCTGGTAGATAGCGGTAGAGCAGGTGGAACACGCCAGGCCCATTCCGGTCGGCTTATTTATGTCGTTGGTGTGGAACGGACACCACACCATCAGAAGGGGCAGCACTCAACCTTCACCCAGTCTTCTACGGTTAACACGCGACACGGATTAATGTTTAATGAGCGAAGGAAACGTCGTTAAATGTGTTTCGGTAGCTCGGTGTACAGGTGGGGAATGATACGAAAGTTGTAAGGAAGCAAACCTTTTAGACGGATTCATACAACGCACAACGTGGGAAGAGGCACTTAATTGATGGTACGACTTTACTGAAGAATGACAGTGATTTGTGGGTCTTGGCGATTTTGGTGGTGTTGAATTTATTTCTAGTACCTACTTGATGTGTGACAACAACAGAAATGATAAATAGCCAGAAGCCTAGTGTTAATGGTGCGAACACGCCTCAATCGGTAACAGGGAATCAAACCAACAGCATAGAAAATCTACCGCAAGAAGAAAAAGATACGGAAATTCTAAAATTTTGCTCCTCATTTTGATGATGCAAATGATCAACCGAGTCTTCCGATTAAGCACTTGTCTAAACATCTCTGACCCGCCACTTCGTACGTGGCTTTAGCCTTATTTATCTGCGATGCCCGTTTTGGCTCTCTCCAACAAAACTGATCAAAAACATATTCAAGACTGATGAACAGAAAACGGAGTTCTTTGGCGGTCTGTGGATCATTTTCATTAATAGCATGAACCCTACTTAGTAGAATCGACGAACACTTTTACTTGAAAAGGAGAAACAACGATTACTTTTCACAGCACACGTTCACAAGGAATCCATCTTCCTTGCCTAAAGAGCCCAAATAAATCGCTCCAATTCGCCCCCAAGCACCGTTTCATTAATTTAAACTATGCTGCCGATTTAGCATAAAATTTTATATTCCTTCGGCAAATAAATATAAATAAATTAAACTCCTTCTAGCATCCGTTTCTTTCCGGAGATTTCTTCACTTCAAGCCGTTGAAGAGTCTTACTTCCAAAATCACACTTTTCGCGCACCATGTGCCACTAACTTTAACAACGACTTCCGTCGTCGTTTGCTTACTGAACCGCGCCACACCGCTCGCTCCGTCCCACAGAAGCACAAGCAAAGAGTAATGATGCTCAATTTTCCGCTATTGTGAATTATTTATGACTGAAATTTGCGAAGAAGTAGGATGGTTGGTGGAGCCCCACTCCGATGGATGGAAGCGATGCGTTATTACATCTCGATCCCAAAGGTCGTTGCTGTAATCCACGTTTGGAGTCCCGTTCCGAACCACAAGTGGCGGTGCGGCTGTGCACAAAAATCGAGACCATATGTGAGTGTTTGCACAAAAGTTATAATCAAATATTATGGAAGGTGGGAGACGGGGGGAAGTAGGTTCCGAGGAAAGGGTTACCATAGAGGGAAGGTTGTTCAATCTGTTCGGCTGAAATACAATTCTTTAAGAACATTCAAAATGTTAAATTATGTAACTCGTAATCTACGTCGGTCTCAAAAATGTTTGCAGACTTTCAACGTTTTTCCATTAACTCGCCAAGTATTTTCTAACATCAGGCACCAGCCATAGTTATTTGATGGGGAACTACTAGGTGCAAGAATGTTGCCTTTGAGGACAATAGCGTGGTCGTGACTACTGGTCCTGTCTGGAAAGGGATTCCCTGCAGATAATTCCCTTCTGAATTCTAGAAAAATTCCCTTCGGAATACGAGGAGAATTTGCTCCGGAATTCATGCAGAATTCACTCCAGAAGTCGTAAAAAATTCCCTGGGGAATTCGTGGAAAATTCTCTTTGGAATTCGTGGAGAACTCTCTCCGGAATTCGTGGAGAATTCCCTCGAGAATTCGTGGAACATTCCCTTCGGAGTTCGTGTAGAATTCCCTTCGGAATTCGTGTAGAATTCCCTTCGGAATTCGTGTAGAATTCCCTTCGGAATTCGTGTAGAATTCCAATTGGAATTCGTGTCGTATTCCCTTCGGAATTCGTGTAGTATTCCATTTCTCAATTCGTGTAGAATTCCCTTCGGAATTCGTGTAGAATTCCTTTCGGAATTCGAGTGAATTTTTTTTCGGAATTCTTGTAGAATTTCTTTTGGAATTCGTGTAGAATTTCTTTTGGAATTCGTGTAGAATTCCCTTCTTAATTCGTGTAGAACTCCCTTCGGAATTCGTGTAGAATTCCCTTCGGAATTCGTGTAGAATTCCCTTCGGAATTCGTGTAGAATTCCCTTCGGAATTTGTGTAGAATTCCCTTTGAAATTCGTGTTGAATTCCCTTCGGAATTCGTGTAGAATTCCATTCGGAATTCGTGTAAAATTCCCTCCAGAAATCGTGTAGAATTCCCTTCGGAATTCGTGTAGAATTCCCTTCGGAATTCGTGTAGAATTCCCTTCGGAATTCGTGTAGAATTCCCTCCGGAATTCGTGTAGAATTCCCTTCGGAATTCGTTTGGGAATTCGTGTAGAATTCCCTTCGGAATTCGTGTAGAATTCCCTTCAGGATTCGTGTGGATTTCCCTTCGGAATTCGTGTAGAATTCCCTTCGGAATTCGTGTAGAATTCCCTTCGGAATTTGTGTAGAATTCCCTTCGAAACTCGTGTTGAATTCCCTTCGGAATTCGTGTAGAATTCCCTTCGGAATTCGTGGAAAATTCCCTTCGGAATTCGTGTAAAATTCCCTCCGGAATTCGTGTAGAATTCCCTTCGGAATTCGTGTAGAATTCCCTCCGGCATTCGTGTAGAACTCCCTTCGGAATTCGTGTAGAATTCCCTTAAGAATTCGTGTAGAATTTCATTCGGAATTCGTGAACAAATCCTTCGTGTAGTTTTTACTTCGGAAATCGTGTATAATACCCTTCAGAATTCGTGTAGAATTCCCTTCGGAGTTCGTGTAGAATTACCTTCGGAATTCGTGTAGAACTCTCTCCGGAATTCGTATAGAATTCCCTTCGGAATTCGTGTAGAATTCCCTTCGGGAGTCGTGTAGAATTCCCTTAGAAATTCGTGTAGAATTTCCTTCAGAATTCGTGTAGAATTCCCTTCGGAATTCGTGTAGAATTCCCTTCCGAATTCGTGTAGAATTCCCTCCGGAATTCGTGTAGAATTCCCTAAGGAATTCGTGAAGAATTCCCTCCGGAATTCGTGTAGAATTCCCTCCGGAATTCGTGTAGAATTTCCTCCGGAATTCGTGTAGAATTCCCTTCGGAATTCGTTTGGGATTTCGTGTAGAACTCCCTTCGGAATTCGTTTGGAAATTCGTGTAGAATTCCCTTCGGAATTCGTGTAGAAGTTTCTTCGGAATTCGTGTAGAATTCCCTTCGGAATTCGTGTAGAATTCCCTTCGGAATTCGTGTAGAATTCCCTTCGGAATTTGTGTAGAATTCCCTTCGGAATTCGTGTAGAATTCCCTTCGGAATTCGTGTAGAATTCCCTTCGGAATTCGTGTAGAATTCCCTTCGGAATTCGTGTAGAATTCCCTTCGGAATTCGTGTAGAATTTCCTTCGGAATTCGTGTAGAATTCCCTTCGGAATTCGTGTAGAATTCCCTTTGGAATTCGGGTAGAATTCCCTTCGGAATTCGTGTAGATTACCCTTCGGAATTCGTGTAGAATTCCCTTCGGAATTCGTGTAGAATTCCCTTCGGAATTCGTGTAGAATTCCCTTCGGAATTCGTGTAGAATTCCCTTCGGAATTCGTGTAGAATTCCCTTCGGAATTCGTGTAGAATTCCCTTCGAATTCGTGTAGAATTCCTTCGAATTCGTGTAGAATTCCCTTCGAATTCGTGTAGAATTCCTTCGAATTCGTGTAGAATTCCCTTCGAATTCGTGTAGAATTCCCTTCGAATTCGTGTAGAATTCCTTCGGAATCGTGTAGAATTCCTTCGAATTCGTGTAGAATTCCTTAGAATTGTGTAGAATTCCCTTCGAATTCGTGTAGAATTCCTTCGAATTCGTGAAGAATTCCTTCGGAATTTCTGTAGAATTCCTTCGAATTCGTGCAGAATTCCCTTCGAATTCGTGTAGAATTCCTTCGAATTCGTGTAGAATTCCTTCGAATTCATGTAGAATTCCTTCGAATTCGTGTAGAATTCCCTTCGAATTCGTGTAGAATTCCCTTCGGAATTCGTGTAGAATTCCCTTCGAATTCGTGTAGAATTCCTTCGAATTCGTGTAGAATTCCTTCGAATTCGTGTAGAATTCCTTCGAATTCGTGTAGAATTCCTTCGAATTCGTGTAGAATTCCTTCGAATTCGTGTAGAATTCCCTTCGAATTCGTGTAGAATTCCTTCGGAATTCGTGTAGAATTCCCTTCGGAATTCGTGTAGAATTCCCTTCGGAATTCGTGTAGAATTCCCTTCGGAATTCCTGTAGAATTCCCTTCGGAATTCCTGTAGAATTCCCTTCGGAATTCCTGTAGAATTCCCTTCGGAATTCCTGTAGAATTCCCTTCGGAATTCCTGTAGAATTCCCTTCGGAATTCCTGTGAAATTCCCTTCGGAAGTCCTGTAGAATTCCTTTCGGAATTCCTGTAGAATTCCCTTCGGAATTCGTGTGGAATTCCCTTCGGAATTCGTTAGAATTCCCTTCGGAATTCGTGTAGAATTCCCTTCGCAATTCGTGTAGAATTCCCTTCGGAATTCGTGTAGAATTCCCTTCGGAATTCGTGTAGAATTCCCTTCGGAATTCGTTAGAATTCCCTTCGGAATTCGTTAGAATTCCCTTCGGAATTCGTGTAGAATTCCCTTCGGAATTCGTGTAGAATTCCCTTCGGAATTCGTGTAGAATTCCCTTCGGAATTCGTGTAGAATTCCCTTCGGAATTCGTGTAGAATTCCTTCGAATTCGTGTAGAATTCCTTCGGAATTCCTGTAGAATTCCTTCGGAATTCTGTAGAATTCCTTCGAATTCCTGTAGAATTCCTTCGAATTCGTGTAGAATTCCTTCGAATTCGTGCAGAATTCCTTCGAATTCGTGTAGAATTCCTTCGAATTCGTGTAGAATTCCTTCGAATTCGTGTAGAATTCCTTCGGAATTCGTGTAGAATTCCTTCGAATTCGTGTAGAATTCCCTTCGAATTCGTGTAGAATTCCTTCGGAATTCGTGTAGAATTCCTTCGAATTCGTGTAGAATTCCTTCGGAATTCGTGTAGAATTCCCTTCGAATTCGTGCAGAATTCCCTTCGAATTCGTGTAGAATTCCTTCGGAATTCGTGTAGAATTCCTTCGAATTCGTGTAGAATTCCCTTCGAATTCGTGTAGAATTCCTTCGAATTCGTGTAGAATTCCTTCGAATTGTGTAGAATTCCTTCGAATTCGTGTAGAATTCCCTTCGAATTCGTGTAGAATTCCCTTCGGAATTCGTGTAGAATTCCCTTCGGAATTCATGTAGAATTCCCTTCGGAATTTGTGCAGGATTCCCTTCGGAATTCGTACAGAATATCCTTCCGAATTCGTGCAGCATTCTCTTCGGAATTCTTGCAGAATTCTCTTCGGAACTCGTGCAGAATTTATTTCGAATTCGTAAAGAATTCCTTCGGAATTCGTGTAGAATTCCCTTCGGAATTCGTGTAGAATTCCCTTCGGAATTCGTGTAGAATTCCCTTCGGAATTCGTGTAGAATTCCCTTCGGAATTCGTGTAGAATTCCCTTCGGAATTCGTGTAGAATTCCCTTCGGAATTCGTGTAGAATTCCCTTCGGAATTCGTGTAGAATTCCCTTCGGAATTCGTGTAGAATTCCCTTCGGAATTCGTGTAGAATTCCCTTCGGAATTCGTGTAGAATTCCCTTCGGAATTCGTACAGAATATCCTTCCGAATTCGTGTAGAATTCCTTCGGAATTCGTGTAGAATTCCTTCGGAATTCGTGTAGAATTCCTTCGGAATTCGTGTAGAATTCCTTCGGAATTCGTGTAGAATTCCTTCGGAATTCGTGTAGAATTCCTTCGGAATTCGTGTAGAATTCCTTCGGAATTCGTGTAGAATTCCTTCGGAATTCGTGTAGAATTCCTTCGAATTCGTGTAGAATTCCCTTCGGAATTCGTGTAGAATTCCCTTCGGAATTCGTGTAGAATTCCTTCGAATTCGTGTAGAATTCCCTTCGGAATTCGTGTAGAATTCCCTTCGGAATTCGTGTAGAATTCCCTTCGAATTCGTGTAGAATTCCTTCGAATTCGTGTAGAATTCCCTTCGAACTTCGTGTAGAATTCCTTCGGAATTCGTGTAGAATTCCTTTCGGAATTCGTGTGGAATTCCCTTTGGAATTCGTGTAGAATTCCTTCGAATTGTAGAATTCCTTCGAATTGTGTAGAATTCCTTCGAATTCGTGTAGAATTCCTTCGAATTCGTGTAGAATTCCTTCGAATTCGTGTAGAATTCCTTCGGAATTCGTGTAGAATTCCTTCGAATGAATTCTTCGAATTCGTAGAATTCCTTCGAATTGTGCAGAATTCTTCGAATTCGTGTAGAATTCCCTCCGGAATTCGTGTAGAATTTCCTTCGGAATTCTTGTAGAATTCCCCTCGGAATTCGTGTATAATTCCCCTCGGAGTTCGTGTAGAATTCCTTTGGAATTCGTGTGGAACTCCTTCGGAATTCGTGTAGAATTCCTGCGAAATTCGTAGAATTCCTTCGAATTCGTGTAGAATTCCTTCGAATTCGTGTAGAATTCCTTTCGAATTCGTGTAGAATTCCTTCGGAATTCGTGTAGAATTCCTTCGGAATTCGTGTAGAATTCCTTCGGAATTCGTGTAGAATTCCTTCGGAATTCGTGTAGAATTCCTTCGGAATTCGTGTAGAATTCCTTCGAATTCGTGTAGAATTCCTTCGGAATTCGTGTAGAATTCCTTCGAATTCGTGTAGAATTCCTTCGAATTCGTGTAGAATTCCTTCGAATTCGTGTAGAATTCCTTCGAATTCGTGTAGAATTCCCTTCGAATTCGTGCAGAATTCCCTTCGGAATTCGTGCACAATTCCTTCGAATTCGTGTAGAATTCCTTCGAATTGTAGAATTCCTTCGAATTCGTGTAGAATTCCTTCGAATTGTGTAGAATTCCCTTCGAATTCGTGTAGAATTCCTTCGAATTGTAGAATTCCCTTCGAATTCGCAGAATTCCTTCGAATTCGTGTAGAATTCCCTTCGAATTCGTGCAGAATTCCTTCGGAATTCGTGTAGAATTCCTTCGAATTCGTGTAGAATTCCTTCGAATTCGTAGAATTCCTTCGAATTCGTGTAGAATTCCTTCGGAATTCGTGTAGAATTCCTTCGAATTCGTGTAGAATTCCCTTCGAATTCGTGTAGAATTCCCTTCGAATTCGTGTAGAATTCCTTCGAATTCGTGTAGAATTCCTTCGGAATGTAGAATCCTTCGAATTCGTAGAATTCCTTCGAATTGTTCGTGTAGAATTCCTTCGAATTCGTAGAATTCCTTCGAATTCGTGTAGAATTCCTTCGAATTCGTGTAGAATTCCCTTCGAATTCGTGTAGAATTCCTTCGAATTCGTGTAGAATTCCTTCGAATTCGTGTAGAATTCCCTTCGAATTCGTGTAGAATTCCTTCGGAATTTCGTGTAGAATTCCTTCGAATTCGTGTAGAATTCCCTTCGAATTCGTGTAGAATTCCTTCGAATTGTGTAGAATTCCTTCGGAATTCGTGTAGAATTCCTTCGGAATTCGTGTAGAATTCCTTCGGAATTCGTGTAGAATTCCTTCGGAATTCGTGTAGAATTCCTTCGAATTGTGTAGAATTCCTTCGGAATTCGTGTAGAATTCCTTCGAATCGTGTAGAATTCCTTCGAATTCGTAGAATTCCTTCAGGTGTAGAATTCCTTCGGAATTCGTGTAGATTCCCTTCGAATTCGTGTAGAATTCCTTCGGAATTCGTGTAGAATTCTTCGAATTCGTGTTGAAATTCCTTCGAATTGATGTAGAATTCCCTTCGAATTCGTGTAGAATTCCTTCGGAATTCGTGTAGAATTCCTTCGGAATTCGTGTAGAATTCCTTCGGAATTCGTGTAGAATTCCTTTCGAATTCGTGTAGAATTCCTTCGGAATTCGTGTAGAATTCCCTTCGGAATTCGTGTAGAATTCCCTTCGGAATTCGTGTAGAATTCCCTTCGGAATTCGTATAGAATTCCCTTCGGAATTCGTGTAGAATTCCCTTCGGAATTCGTGTAGAATTCCCTTAGGAATTCGTGTAGAATTCTTTTAGGAATTCGTGTAGAATTCCCTTAGGAATTCGTGTAGAATTCCCTTAGGAATTCGTGTAGATTTCCCTTAGGAATTTGTGTAGAATTTCCTTCGGAATTCGTGTAGAATTCCCTTCGGAATTCGTGTAGAATTCCCTTCGGAATTCGTGTAGAATTCCCTTCGGAATTCGTGTAGAATTCCCTTCGGAATTCGTGTAGAATTCCCTTCGGAATTCGTGTAGAATTTGCTTCGGAATTAGTGAAGAATTCCATATGGAATCCGTAAACAATTTCCTTCAGATTTTTCATGAATTTCCATAGAAATTCTTGAATAATTTCTTCGGAGTTCATGAAGAAACTGTAGGAGAATTCTCTCCGAAGTTTGTGATAAAAAAAAATTGTCGGAATAAATGTAGAATTCCCTTCCGGAATTGTGAAGCAATGTTTGCAGTATCCATCAGTCAAGTAAATACTGAGGACTACGCGTCGTTTCGATCGTTCAAAGCGCGCTCCTCCACAGTTTGCATATGCCACCGGGCTTGCATGGTGAGAAGTACTCATACTTGGTTCATAGACTTTTCGAACGATCTTGAATTGTTGGGCTTTGTGCGGTAGAAAAGTACAGTGTCGGACAAAACTATAAAACCAGAGGCCGTTTTTATATAAAATGACCAACTTTGGATTTCGAGACGAGCCAGCCCAGGGCTGAAAGTCTCGCTAATAAAGACAAAAAAACAACTTTGGAGGGCTGTATCTCGGCTTGTAGTTGGCTAATGAGCTGAAATTTTGGCTGCCCGGGAGAATTTCCCCGAATTTTCCTAAGCCGAGGGTACACATTTTTCGAATCACGGACTTCGAACTTACAAACCTCTGAATGGACATAAAATAGGACCACCATTCCGGTGGGGATGTAATGCCAATGAGGAAGAAGAATGCGACTTCAGCACTTTTATTTACTTTCAACTAGATTTCAATACCATCCGGCTGGGACTTAAGACAGTCCATTTCTTCGTGAAATACACAATCGTTTGCCATCTATCCTGAAAACTATGATTTGCCTGTTTAAAGTTTTATCTGATATGAATGATGTGCCTTTTAACAAAAAAAATCCTTCAGATTTTATTCGATGTCGCTGCAAGATAGACAATCGTACAAGCGAGCATCCTACGCATGCTGAAACAATTGCACACGCTGTTCAGATAAAGTGGTAAAGTACAAAAATTTCGTTCGAATTCCGCCAAAGACATCCCGTTAGTTCGTAAGAAATTTCTGTGAAAGTTTGGAAGAATCTTCTATCCAAATTTGGAAATACTGAAAATTACAAAAAATCTTGCCATGATTTCGCGCGGAAATACTAGAGAATTTATCGTGAAAGCTCGGAATATTTTCGTGTGTAAACTTGGAAATTTCCCAAGGAAAAAATATCTTGCTGAAATAATTTCGATTTCAGTTGATTTTTTAATGAAGAGGAATGCATCAACGCAGCTATATGGTACTGAGCGTGATATTTGTGCCTGTCATAAGACGAGTTTAAACAATCCCATTGAATTCCACCACTTAATTGTATCTTGACAGATACGTATTTCGACCTCAACAGTAAGGCCGTCTTCAGTGTCTCGAGTCGAGTCAAGTACGAGACACTGAAAACGGCCTTACTGTTGATGTCGAAATACGTATCTGTCAAGATACAATTAAGTGGTGGAATTCAATGGGATTGTTTAAACTCGTCTTATGACAGGTGAAAACATTCCACTAAAAAGCTCAAAATAATTTTCTTATCAAAGTGATATTTGTGTTTTGTTTACCCAAGCCAGGAGGATGAGTTCATACTATTCCGTTTAAACTAACTCAGTTTCATGATGCAGACACATATTGTAGACGTCTTTTGAATTATGGTTCAGATTCGATTGCCCTGGGTCCGTCATATTAAGCTGAAAATAATTATATTCATTCATACTCAATTTGAGTTTGCTTGTTTCTAAATGGCTGCATGAAACATTGAGTCAGCACGACAAAAAATGCATAAAAAATAAAAAAACAAAATCAGGCTGTATTTGAAAAGTTATAGTGATTGAGATGTACATACCCGCGTAAAAAGTGACTCTAGTGTACCAGATTTCTTCTTTGTAGTTTAATTACTTTAAAGGAATCGTTGTAGCTTCGAGTTATCAGAAAATATTTTTGACAATTTCATACGTTACTTAATATGACATCTTTGCTGCAGTAGAGACGAGAATCATCAGACAGCCGTCCAATACCCTTTCAACCAGCCAAACATGTGAAACACCCCACCCTGTGCGAGCCTGTGCTGGTTGCCGCTTCTGGCCAAGCACGCTGGATGATGCTTTCCGTTCGGTTTGCGACTCTTCCAGTTATTCCACTCCGTTTCCTGGAGCCTAGGCCCGGTACATTTTTCGTGTATTGAAAATTATCAGGGCGGAATGAAAGATAATAAGATTTCCATACATTTTGCGGCACATCCTTCTCTGCCGACGGGAGGGCCGGCCTCTGCGGAATATCATCATCCTGGAGGGGCACTTCTACACATATGCGAACTACTACATTCCTGTACGTACGTGGCCTGCTCCTCCGGTTGGGTCTGGTTTTGTTGTGGTTATTTTCCCGGTGGAGATCTCGTTATCTCCGAACAATCGCAGCCCGCTCGGAGGCGATAAGAGCGCCCGGTAAACTACGAAAATGGCAGCGCATATGACAAGCACGTACTGCTGCCGTTCACGGTAGACTAATTCCGACGAAGATGCCGAGGAACACAGTTCTACTTACTTCGATCGGGGTGGTGGGAGGAAAACACGATTCGACTTACCTGCAGAAAAAATGGGAAAACGTGAAAAAGTGAATTAGATTTTTTTTTTCTCCTCATGCTGGACTTGAATTGTAATGCAATCACGTTTATTGTGAAAAATAGTCTTGATGTAGGCTCGGGTCAAGCGAGTTACGATTTGCTTGTCATTCTCCAGGTTCCAAATAGAAATCGTGTACTTTCGACAGGAAATTGCTTTACCATCTAGCTTTGGAATGAATCATTCCACACCCAAACTTGTGTCAGTCAGTTAATCTTTGTCATGTCGAGGGAAAAAAAACATCCCAGCCCGTGTCCCCAACAAAATTGGGGCTGAAACGACTGTTACAATTTTTTTTCTCTTGAAAAAATCGATCACTTCCGGAAGAGAGGTGGTAAAAGTTTTTTGTGACATAATTCATTATTTTTCAATGTCGGAAATCGGTACTTTTTGTACATTACGAAATAATCTGGTGGAAAACGATTCAAACGGTGGGAAGAATATTCTTTTTTTAAGATCGTTTATTTGGTATGCTCAGGCGTGCATACCACTTTACGGAGCCACGGTTCTTTGTTATATGTAAAAACGATATCATCTTATTATTTAGTTAGAGAGAGAGAGGCATAAGCCAACGTAGCGTTGGTGACTAGAGGTTAGGTTTACAATGCTCAAGGATGGACACATATTAGTGATAAGGGAATTTCAACATCTCATCCGAGCACATAGAAAACATCACGATCTCTAAAAAATCTCAAACTTTCCTGAAGGGTAGTTTGAAAAATATTCTTCTGAAATTCTGTAGAACTAATCGTGGAATTTGGGAGAAATTTCCTTCGTGAGTTCTTAAAAAATAACTTGAGCAGTGCAAAAGAAAATATATGGAATTTCCCTCAGAGTTTTATGTTGATAATTCGTAATAATTTACTGCTAAATTTCTTCTAAACTCCTACTGAATACTCTATCAAATTTCCACAATAAATCCTTTCTGAAATACACGGAAAATCCATTCGAATTTTCACCGAAAATTTATTGGAACGCAAAGGCTAACCAAAAGTGATTCTGCGTGCATTCAAATAAAATCCACAGGTGCAAATACGGCGGTTTTCCCTTATCACTCGTCGGATCAAATTATTTGATGACGGGATAAGAGAAAATAGTTGAAACAATCTCTCAACAATCAGCGGGATATGTTGGTACATAGCAAACATAAAGCTAGAAGAATAATTCGAGACGAGAGAAAGCCTTAGCTATAATATCGGTTTTCTGATTAGTTTCGAAACAAAGCTGTCGTAGTGAATGTTGAATAGAGGTAATAAACTATAGAGGAAGATTGTCGCTGTCATCACTGGCGAAACATCTTTTGCTGGCGAAGATAGGGCACTAAATGTCAACGAAGGAAAAATCAGTACGTTTTGACAGATAGGTACCCAACATGTTTGGGAACGATAACAAAGGGAACCGCAGCGACAATCGTCCTCTATAGATTATTACCTCTATTGAATGTTGCGACTAACGACGAACCAATTTGTTTCTCACGCGCAAACATTTTTGGTCCTTCGTACCGTATTGACGACGGTTGACAGCATTAGTTTGCGAACATCGTTTGAAGACTTCAGTGGATTGTACGATAATTCCCAGAAAACCAATTCCCCGAATGCAATTTCCCCGAATGCAAATTTCCCGAATGACAATTCCCCGAATGGTTCCCTCTTCTTTTTGAATACGGTTCAAAGCGATGGGTATCCAGTTAGCCATGTGAGAACAGGCGTAGGATGACCAATCCGGAGAATGCGAGTTCGATTCTCGTCACGACCTAGGATGCTTTCAGGTGGGAAACATATTTGTGCAACTGTTGGGCGTAGGGAAACTTTCAATTTATTAATCGTGGTAGTGCTAATAGAACACCAAATTGAAAAGTAGGCCAAGTTTGAGGTGGAAAGTAGAGCGATCGAAGAAGACGAAAGCAAAGTCGTGAAAAAATGCAATGCGTTCTATGAACGAATGCATCTGGCCGTAATAAAGAGAATAGAGGAGATAAAGCATTCTTGAAGACATTTGATCACGTCGACGTGATTCATTGATCGGTATATGATGGAGCATCAGCGCGGTTTAATGCAAAGGGACAAGATAATGCCTTCTTTGAATGATGGCAACTGCCCGGTTTAAGACAAATCGAAGAGATGATTCCTTTTTAAAGGCAAACCTCCTAAATGCAAAATGTAAGCCACGCACAACTGTCATTTTTATTATTTCAGCTTTGCTGCGTGTAATAATAAAAATGACAGTTGTGACATGACAGAGGGCATTTAGTTTTGAATTTCGAGATGTGTTTCGGTGGAATGTTTATTGCTTAAGTTTTCGTGACTCGCCTAGATGTAAAAAGAACAGCAACTTTAAAAAAGCACGCTTATTGGCGTTTGCAAAAGCGGCGGAACTCCGTAAGCGATCCAGGACCATGCGGGTCTTAGAAGGTTAAGGAGGGATCTCGTATATACTATGCAGAATACTTGAGGCATACCATTTCAATACGAAACGAATAATAATTGGTTATGCATTTGGTATTGAAATTCTATTCAATAACTGAGTTTGTTATGGTTTAACTATTGTGCATAATAGTTTTTGGTATTATTCCTTTGGTATTTTACTCTTATGCTGGGCTAGTTCATAACAGAGTATGATATCAATAACAAAATTAAGTATTATTGAGCCAATTTCTCCTGCTCGGGTATTGCGGGTAAACACCTGCTTCCCGAAGGAAACTCATTTGCCTTATTTCGAGCTAGCGGCTGATTGTGAAGGAGGGGACACATTTACCATTTCCTTCCTTCGTGAAAATGCTTTCTTTTAAAGAATGGATCACAACCCCCATCTCCTTATTCCGGGAAGATGTATTTTATTAAAGAAAAGAATATCTATAATAAAATAAATTCACTGTTTCATTATTCTGGGAAACAACCCACTTTTAAAGAAGGATCACATATACTGAGCATGAGCATGATGACCGTGCATTTCGTTTTTGCTACTCCGTGATCGACCAGAACAATCGCAATTGCACAGGGAACCAATGGCACTCCAACTTCAATGTGCACAGTCCGAGAGTTCAAGTATTTTTGGAAGGTCGATAACGGCGCTGGCCACGTCCTCATGGTCATCGGGGATGGGAAGGAATTAATGATGCAGTTACTAGCCCACTGCAAGCCGAGAACACCTCTGCACTCGCCACGAGTTCCTGCGGAATTTTATTGGAATCTGGGGATTAGGTTTTATGGCAGAGGTGTTTCTTGGTTAACGGGTTTGCCAATGTGATAGTAATGAAAGGGTGGTGTAGTATTCTAATTGGATGCCGAAACGAACTTTTTCGCTCATTTAGAATTCTAACAGTTACCTGCTAGAACTAATCTAGTTGTAGTTATAGGGATAGAAGATAGAAACGGTATGAAAGCCCATTTCCAGTTCTAGCGATTACACCCAGGTTTTTTTTTACGCGGTTGGAATTCATTAATTTCTCGGTTAACCTGAACTTTTACAGCTTTTCAAATACCCCCTGAATTTTCTTTGATTTTTTGTGAATTTTTGGTGGGGTTAACTCATTGCTTCATTGACGCTGAAGGTCTTAAACGACCAAAACCAAACCGTGTAAAAAAAAACCTGGGTGTATATGAAAAGAAACAAAGTAGGAGAATGGAACGGGCCTGGGATAGAACCCACGACCTCCTGCGTATGAGGCAGAAGCGATAGCCGTATGACCACAAAGCCCGTTTTTGAAAGAAGGATCACATATACTATTGCATTACTCCGACAGATGCATACTTTTTGAACAAGGAATCACATTCACCGTTGCCTCATTCAGGTCCCTATTTTTGTTCAAAAGGATTCACATCCACCTTTGCCTTATAGTTCTTTAGGAGGGAATTACTGTTCGCAATTTTACTTTTTCAAAAAATGCAGCCGTTTTTAGATTATTTAAAAAAGCTACCTTGGAAACACTGTACTCTGATATCTTTATAATTTACTAACACATCTTGGAGGATCAAGAACATTCAATACTATTGGAGGATCTTCCGGTAATAATCTCCAAGAAGACAAACTGCTCTGCTCGGACCCATACAATCGATCGCAAAGATGTGTTTGCAGAAAATACTTTCTTTTCGGGGAATGGTTTCATTTGGGGAAATGTGACATTCGTGGAATTGTCGTACAATCCTACTGTAATTGCTAGGTGGCATGACACATATGGCCAAATTAGATAAGGCAGTATATAAATTATGATATGCATATACGAACGAAATTATCCGAATTTCGAAACAAATTATCCAAATTTCATAACAAATTCTCATAATTTTGAAAGCAATTCTTCGAATTTAAGAAGCCATTTCCCGAGTTTTGGAACGAATTCTCAAAATTTTGAAACAAAAATTCACAAATTATCTGAAGTTGAAAAAAAACTCTAAATTTCAAAAAAAAATTAAATTAAAATTTTACGAATTTCGAAAGAAATTCTTCGAATTTCGAAAGAAATTCTTCGAATTTCGAAAGAAATTCTTCGAATTTCGAAAGAAATTCTTCGAATTTCGAAAGAAATTCTTCGAATTTCGAAAGAAATTCTTCGAATTTCGAAAGAAATTCTTCGAATTTCGAAAGAAATTTTTCGAATTTCGAAAGAAATTTTTCGAATTTCGAAAGAAATTCTTCGAATTTCGAAAGAAATTCTTCGAATTTCGAAAGAAATTCTTCGAATTTCGAAAGAAATTCTTCGAATTTCGAAAGAAATTCTTCGAATTTCGAAAGAAATTCTTCGAATTTCGAAAGAAATTCTTCGAATTTCGAAAGAAATTCTTCGAATTTCGAAAGAAATTCATCGAATTTCGAAAGAAATTCTTCGAATTTCGAAAGAAATTCTTCGAATTTCGAAAGAAATTCTTCGAATTTCGAAAGAAATTCTTCGAATTTCGAAAGAAATTCTTCGAATTTCGAAAGAAATTCTTCGAATTTCGAAAGAAATTCTTCGAATTTCGAAAGAAATTCTTCGAATTTCGAAAGAAATTCTTCGAATTTCGAAAGAAATTCTTCGAATTTCGAAAGAAATTCTTCGAATTTCGAAAGAAATTCTTCGAATTTCGAAAGAAATTCTTCGAATTTCGAAAGAAATTCTTCGAATTTCGAAAGAAATTCTTCGAATTTCGAAAGAAATTCTTCGAATTTCGAAAGAAATTCTTCGAATTTCGAAAGAAATTCTTCGAATTTCGAAAGAAATTCTTCGAATTTCGAAAGAAATTCTTCGAATTTCGAAAGAAATTCTTCGAATTTCGAAAGAAATTCTTCGAATTTCGAAAGAAATTCTTCGAATTTCGAAAGAAATTCTTCGAATTTCGAAAGAAATTCTTCGAATTTCGAAAGAAATTCTTCGAATTTCGAAAGAAATTCTTCGAATTTCGAAAGAAATTCTTCGAATTTCGAAAGAAATTCTTCGAAAGAAATTCTTCGAATTTCGAAAGAAATTCTTCGAATTTCGAAAGAAATTCTTCGAAAGAAATTCTTCGAATTTCGAAAGAAATTCTTCGAATTTCGAAAGAAATTCTTCGAATTTCGAAAGAAATTCTTCGAATTTCGAAAGAAATTCTTCGAATTTCGAAAGAAATTCTTCGAATTTCGAAAGAAATTCTTCGAATTTCGAAAGAAATTCTTCGAATTTCGAAAGAAATTCTTCGAATTTCGAAAGAAATTCTTCGAATTTCGAAAGAAATTCTTCGAATTTCGAAAGAAATTCTTCGAATTTCGATAGAAATTCTTCGAATTTCGAAAGAAATTCTTCGAATTTCGAAAGAAATTCTTCGAATTTCGAAAGAAATTCTTCGAATTTCGAAAGAAATTCTTCGAATTTCGAAAGAAATTCTTCGAATTTCGAAAGAAATTCTTCGAATTTCGAAAGAAATTCTTCGAATTTCGAAAGAAATTCTTCGAATTTCGAAAGAAATTCTTCGAATTTCGAAAGAAATTCTTCGAATTTCGAAAGAAATTCTTCGAATTTCGAAAGAAATTCTTCGAATTTCGAAAGAAATTCTTCGAATTTTGAAAGAAATTCTTCGAATTTCGAAAGAAATTCTTCGAATTTCGAAAGAAATTCTTCGAATTTCGAAAGAAATTCTTCGAATTTCGAAAGAAATTCTTCGAATTTCGAAAGAAATTCTTCGAATTTCGAAAGAAATTCTTCGAATTTCGAAAGAAATTCTTCGAATTTCGAAAGAAATTCTTCGAATTTCGAAAGAAATTCTTCGAATTTCGAAAGAAATTCTTCGAATTTCGAAAGAAATTCTTCGAATTTCGAAAGAAATTCTTCGAATTTCGAAAGAAATTCTTCGAATTTCGAAAGAAATTCTTCGAATTTCGAAAGAAATTCTTCGAATTTCGAAAGAAATTCTTCGAATTTCGAAAGAAATTCTTTCTGAATTTCGGAAGAAATTCTCTCTGAATTTCGGAAGAAATTCTTCGAATTTCGAAAGAAATTCTTCGAATTTCGTAAGAAATTCTTCGAATTTCGAAAGAAATTCTTCGAATTTCGAAAGAAATTCTTCGAATTTCGAAAGAAATTCTTCGAATTTCGAAAGAAATTCTTCGAATTTCGAAAGAAATTCTTCGAATTTCGAAAGAAATTCTTCGAATTCGAATTTCGAAAGAAATTCTTCGAATTTCGAAAGAAATTCTTCGAATTTCGAAAGAAATTCTTCGAATTTCGAAAGAAATTCTTCGTATTTCGAAAGCAATTCTTCGAATTTCGAAAGAAATTCTTCGAATTTCGAAAGAAATTTTTCGAATTTCGAAAGAAATTTTTCGAATTTTGAAAGAAATTCTTCGAATTTTGAAAGAAATTCTTCGAGTTTCGAAAGAAATTCTTCGAATTTCGAAAGAAATTCTTCAAATTTCGGAAGAAATTCTTCAAATTTCGAAAGAAATTCTTCAAATTTCGAAAGAAATTTTTCGAATTTTGAAAGAAATTCTTCGAGTTTCGAAAGAAATTCTTCGAATTTCGAAAGAAATTCTTCGAATTTCGAAAGAAATTCTTCGAATTTCGAAAGAAATTCTTCGAATTTCGAAAAGAAATTCTTCGAATTTCGAAAAGAAATTCTTTGAATTTCGAAAAGAAATTCTTCGAATTTCGAAAGAAATTCTTCGAATTTCGAAAGAAATTCTTCGAATTTCCAAAGGAAATCTTCCAATTTCGAAAGAAATTCTTCGAATTTCGAAAGAAATTCTTCGAATTTCGAAAGAAATTCTTCGAATTTCGAAAGAAATTCTTCGAATTTAGAAAGAAATTCTTCGAATTTCGAAAGAAATTCTTCGAATTTCGAAAGAAATTCTTCGAATTTCGAAAGAAGTTCTTCGAATTTCGAAAGAAATTCTTCGAATTTCGAAAGAAATTCTTCGAATTTCGAAAGAAATTCTTCGAATTTCGAAAGAAATTCTTCGAATTTCGAAAGAAATTCTTCGAATTTCGAAAGAAATTCTTCGAATTTCGAAAGAAATTCTTCGAATTTCGAAAGAAATTCTTCGAATTTCGAAAGAAATTCTTCGAATTTCGAAAGAAATTCTTCGAATTTCGAAAGAAATTCTTCAATTTCGAAAGAAATTCTTCGAATTTCGAAAGAAATTCTTCGAATTTCGAAAAGAAATTCTTCGAATTTTGAAAGAAATTCTTCGAATTTCGAAAGAAATTCTTCGAATTTCGAAAGAAATTCTTCGAATTTCGAAAGAAATTCTTGGAATTTCGAAAGAAATTCTTCGAATTTCGAAAAAAAAATTTATAATTCCGAAAGAAAGAAATTCTTCGAATATCAAAATAAATTCTTCAAATTTCGAAAGAACCAAGCCCGATTCTAAAAAAACCTCCGAATATCGAAAGATATTCTTCAAATTTTAGAAGAAATTCTTATAATTTCGAAACAAATTCTTAAAATTTCGAAAGAAATTCTCCAAATTTCGGAATCAATTCTTCGAAGCTCGAAAAAAATTCTTCGAATTCCGAAAAATAATATTCAAATCCCGTAATAAATTCTTCGAATTACGAAGCCAATTCCACAAATTTCGAAAATAAATTCTTAAAATTTCTAAAGAAATTCTCAGAATTCCGAAAGAAGTTCTCCGAATTTCAAAATAAATTCTCCAAATTTCGAAATAAATTCGTCGAATTTTGAAATTAATTCTCCGAATTTCGAAACAATTTCTTCGAATTTCGAAATATATTCTTTCAATTTCGAAAGAAATTCTCCGAAATTCGAAAGGAATTTTCCAAATTTCTGAACAAATTATCCGAATTTCAGAACAAATTCTCCAAATTACGAAACAAATTCTCCATAAACCGTCTAAGACGAGTTAAGTACTCTCCATTTAATTCCATATTAGACTTAGACGGTCTTAGTCGGTTGAATACATTCCACTAAAAGAGCTTAAAATATTTTTCTGAAATTCTTCATATTTCGGAAGAAAGATCTTTGAAGCTCTCGTAGTTTTGAAAATGGTTTTCATATTTTGACAAAAATAAAAATCCGAGTTTCAACTCAAATTCTACAGATTTTGTAAGAAATTTCTTTTTTTATTACAGAAAGTCGGAGGAATTTTTTATATTCTTCGAATTTCGAAAATAAATTTTTTGAATTTTTAGTTTCGGAAGAAATTTTTCGAGTTTCCGGAAAAAATCTCCGAATTTCGGTAGAAGTTCTCCGAGTTTTTTAAAGAAGAATAATAACATTCGGTTGCGTTTTGACATGTTTCTATAATTCATTCAGAATAATTGGACACTTTTTCTGATACTTATTATGATATTATCATTTTGAAACTAAGAGACCTTTCATGATTCAGTCATCCCTTCTGCATGATTCAGTCACGGCGACACAAGAATTTAAATGTGAAACTATACACCACCATCATCCACGTTCTCATCTGCCCACTTCAATGGCTGCTCATACAAGGCGCTTGAGGTGTGCGACGTAAATTGGCTAAGGGATGAACCAGGATCCTCGTCTAATTTCCCGAAATCCAACCTACAAATAATGCGCTCCGGGGATCGAAATCTCATCGAAGGTGAAACCGCACACATTCTATCCGGGGACTGCAGCCATAGATGGAACAACTTTTACCGCCCTCGCCGGTATCCAAATAACCTTTCCACCGTGGTGGAAGCGAAGGACAGCTCCTACAATGTCAACCCTGGGGCAACATTTCCGAAAATACACCCACCTGCTTCCTCTGTGCAACGGGCACGGATGAGCAAAGATCCGGCAGCGAACGGAAACTTGATTGAAACGACGTAATCCTTTCAATAGAGAGAACCGCTTCGGGACATTCGGTGCTTTCTGTCATCACCGGTCCCACACGGACCAAAGCAGAACACTGAAAGCATCAATCATTTACATATTTATTTATTATTCATTTACAGTTTATGGATGTCATACAAAGAAGCATCAGCTGCCCGGAGCTTTCTACGGAGAAGTGATTACAGGCGTAACATCAAATTCCCACACATGCATTATTAGCAACGGTTCATTCTCCTGAGTATGTGCATCAAAGCTACGTTCCCCTATCCAAGCATGTCATGCATTCCGAACTGGGGAATGCAACCCAACGCAAGTGCCTACTGCTGTTACTACTGCTTCGAAATTGCTAGGCAAGGCTTTCGGAATTCAAATTCAAAGCACTCGTCTGGCATCACTGACTGGCCTTGATTCATCGGAAATAGACCGAGAACGCACCCCTCGCAGCCCTCCCTTCGAAACTTTACTTCCGCTTTGACTTACGGCATGTTTCACATGTTTTCCTGCCATCATTACAAAAGTCAACCCATCTGAAAAGCAGAGCCAAACTCGCTCAACCGGAATCACTTCCCTTCCCTGCTGATGGGATGTTTCTTGTTCCTCCAATCCCAGCTGCTGAGAGTCTTCGTCCTCCTATCCTAATCCATTCAGCAAACAGCGACGTCGTGTCCGAGGAGGTAATCACAAGTTTACGACTTATGTAACGTGTTTTGGAGTTGCTGCCGCAAAATACGGAGAGCAAAAAAAATGGTGGAAGATGAACGAAATACCAAGGAGCCAAAAACGACATTACCGGAGCCAGGATGCAAGCAGCATCCTGGAACGAATTGGAGGCTAAGGTTTAATGCCCCAGCTGGCTGGGTGGGCATGTGTCTGCATGTTTGTACCGTACGTGTGTAAAGATGTCTGTATGCGTGTTTGTGGATCTACACGTAGCCTTAGCTGAGTGCTACATTGACATGTTCGGCGTTATTTGCCACAAATGACGTCTTAGTTGTGTTAAAACCTGGCGTCAGAGTTGAAGTCTAGATGCAGCTTTGCAAATGGTCTAAAGGAAAAGGAAGAGTTATTAGACGAAAATTTCATATCAACTGTCGGGAATCATGCCTATATCTACGGTCCAGATATGTGAATGGAAAGGTTTCGCTACATCTTACTTTGAAATCAAATGTGGCCCACTAAAAATACAATTACTACCACTGCTGGAATAATATGAAGCACTAAGTTATGCTCATTTATGGGAAAAGGTTGAAAATTCCCTTGGGTCATCGTTCACTGTACATTTTTGTTGCGATTCAAGGTGTGTTTTGAGTTGCATCAAGGTAACACCCAGCAATTGGACGACTTTTGTGGCGAATCGAATGGCAAAAATATAAACTCTCTGAGATGGCCATGTGGAGCCTTAAAACTAGAGAAGTGTGCAACTTAATAATCCTCCTAATTGGTGCCAACGAAATATTTATGAATATATTTTAGCCTATCCTTTCACACAACTATTCGATAATGTGATTTGTTTTGCCTTCTCCTTTCCTGCATCCCCACTTGTCGAATTACGTTTAGTGTTCATTAAGCAAATACATAAGTTATTAATCGCCAGATTCTTCATATCAGCTTAATCTAGACGATCCACATTCCAAACTGTTTTGTGGAATACATGAGATAGACAATCACTGAGACAATGCAGCAGTTTGTAAAACTCAAGGAACACACGAAATGAGATCAAATGGAATAGATCAAATGGAATATCTTTGTTCTTTGAAGATTATTTCATTTCCCCAATTCTAGTAGGGAGCACAAATCTGGTGCTATGCCTCTTACAGTGCCAAGTTACAGTGAATGCAGAGACTGAATACGCGGTTCGATGCGCGCCTGGTACCAAGATACCAGACTAAGCAAGAGTAAGGGGCAAGCCAGAGTAAACGCGACGAGCGATGCGACTCACGTAAAAGAATAACAATCATTATCAACAGGCTGTCAAATTGCACTGTCGCGTCGCATCGCACGTCGCGTTTACTCTGGCCTGCCCCTGATTCGAAACATAATTAACCTTGCGTCTCCATCGTACTGAGTGACCGCGTAGCGTTCAGTGAAGAGGCTTAAACGCTGTGAATCCACAAACCATATAGTGAGATCGCACAATAGTTTTTGAGTACTTGAATTTCGCAAAAATCGGAAAACTGTCTGCTAGTATCCCTTTCCTTGAAAATGGTATTTTGCCTATAACTTCCGAGCCCATAGCACAATGGCCGGGCTACCAAAACTACCAAAACATGATTTCGCAGATTGTATACTTTTTTGATCTCATTAAAAAGTAAATAAACTATATTTTCATGCGCACTGATTCAAAACTAATTTGAAAATGGTTTTCATTGTTGTTAGAGGCGTCAAAGTGGCCCTAGTGAAAAATGTGGAAAAAGTTGAATTCCAAAAATGCGTAAAGAACACATATCTACACCGTATGATATGTTCTATTTTATTAGCTACATTAATAGTCATACTAAAACCTTCCCATAGCACATTTTACATTCATAAAAAATGCTTTTGTTGTTTTTAGCCACTTGATTGAAAATTTCTGAAAATTCGACGATTTTGACAATGAAAAAAGTCTTTTGTCGCCGCATGTCACCGCTACTTTACATGTACCACGTTTCAGAGTACCATCAGACCTTTCAGGGAGCGTCGAGAAAGTTTGCACATATTTGCACATTTTCAAGTTATTTAAAAAAATGTTCAATTCAAGGTAATTTCTTATGAGAAAAGTCAAATAGAGCACTGGTAGGTGATTCCACCATTCACATTTATTTGCATTCAATGCTAAAATACCCGTCGTATAAAACTTATTGTGAGCAAATGATGATCATCACAAACTCTCCAGTTCATGTTCCTCGCCATCGACGGACTGCAGAACGTGATATTGATGATGGACTCCCTGCCATCTCTGCGAAATTGACTAACGGTACCATCGTTGCCCAATCTTACTTCCAGCTTAGCCAGCACCTCCAGAAAACTGTAACCTCTGGCGTAAGTCAGTCTCCTTCCCCAATCAACTGCCCAAGCAATGAAATCGCCTCCGATGATCACCGGTTTTCGATCAGCTTCTCCGTGAGTGAGTCCAGCATCCGGTTATACTGCTCCAAAGTCAACCTTGGGGGTGCGTAACAGCCACACACAAAGATCCCGTTAATATTGGAGATTACGAAACCCTTGCTTGAACTAATTACCATCTTTTGGATAGGAAATCTGCCCATTACTTATGTAGCCGCAATCCCCGTGGCATCCGCCACCCAGTTGCCGTTGTCAGAAGGAATCCGGTATGGCTCAGCAATAATTGTCACTTCGCACATTGCTTCTGTTGTCGCCTGCCACAACAGCTGCTGTGCGCTGTCGCAATGATTGAGATTTAACTGGATGATCTCTTTTAATCCCGACCAGCCATCATCTTCTTGTAGGTAGGGCATTGGAAACCACCCGTCGTATGGTCGTTTCCGTCCTCCGGCTTGCAGAGCAGGCATCTTGGTTACTTCGTGCAGTCTCTAGTAACGTGTCTTTCTTCACCACATTTCCTACATAGACCGGATCTGCCGGGCCTTTGCAGATACGCGCCTGGTGGCCAAACCGTCCTACTTTCACCTTGTCCGCCTCCACCATTTTGTTGGAAGCCTCTGCGCCTGTAGTGTACCCCACAGCTCTTCTACTGACGTGATCTCACCTAGGTCTCTGCACAAAATCACCATTTCTGGAGCTAAGGCTTTGCCTTCCGCCTCTGAGCCCAATGATTTCGCAATGCGCTCCTGCATAACCGAACTATGAACCACAGGGTTCTTCTTTAACTCGAAGTAAAGTAAAGCTTCCCCCTTCGACGTCTTTTTATGAGGTGGACGCTTTTCTTTCTCGTTCTGCTCCATTTTCCTTGTCTCTTTTCACTCCAGTTGTTTCTTTTTCTTCTCCTTCTGACCTACTACGGTACTCAATCCTTCTTCTTGTGGAGTAGCGTCTGTACCTTCGACGGCGACAGCGTCCGCCCGTGTCTGTGCCTCTTGAGTCCGCCTCATCTCCCGGTGAAATTCTTTCCCTTTTAGGAATCATGGAGGCTGGTGTACTCTCCACCCCGGGCAGTTTCTCTTTCCCCTGCTTCTTAGGATATAACGGAAATGTCCCGATACCTCCCTGTTCCGGCGGAACTATAACAGCATGTGGCTTAGTTTGTGCCAATGCGTGCTCCGCTACATCGGCCCTCAGCGCTGCTGTATCGAATTCATTCACTGCCAATACTAACGCCTTACGGATCCTGTGAACCATGTCCTTAATCTCCTTATGGACGTTGTTCCTCCCATCCACGAAATTGTGGAGTTCCTCCACCAATTTCTTAGCAGCCACTATTTTAGGCTTTTGTGGGGGCTTGTGCAACTCGCTCTGCCCTGGCCGCTGCTCCTGCAGCTGCAGTTGTTCCTGCTTTTTCTGCTCCTTTTGATCCTGCTTTTGCTGCTGTTGTTACTGTAGCACTACTGCTACTGACGGCGATGATCTCACCAACCCACTACTGGCGAACGGGTTCGCCGCTCCTGCATCTGCGTGATTTGTTAAATTATTCATTCTATAGGCCCCTCCTCTAAACCGTGTGTATGTATGGATGTATGTGTGTATTTGTGTGTGTGCGCAAAATCACGCAAAAATTTCACTTATTTTCGGGCCCAAACCTTAACCGATTTGCTCACGACAAGTTGCATTCGACGGAAAATCGTATCCCGTTATTTACTATTATAATATCCTATTATATGTACGATATATAATACGATATTATATTATTTCCTATTATATATACGATTGCACTATAGGCCCAAAAGCTAAGACCAACATACAATTTTTCATACTTGTGGCCCTTGCAAAGAGCTCATTTAGTTTTCGGGCAACTTTGGTTTATCGATTAGCTCGTGACACGTTGCATTCAACTGGGAAACTTATTCCGTTGGTTGCTGGCTACCTGAAATCGGCCCGATCTCACAACTCACTCAATTTTTGGGCCGATTGCGGCAAATTGAATTCGACGGAGAGTCCTGTCTTATTGTTTCCCATTAAAAATCGGCCCGATTGCACTATGGGCTTGATTTTTCACCATTCTCGTCCACTAAATGTACCGAAAGGCTGTAATGTAGAAAGCCTCTTTCCATTAGCTTTTATTTATTTTGATTTTTTCAATTGTTTTTATTTGTAACTCTTGTTGAATTTTTATTATGTGGACATGCTTGAAACGCTGAAGTATCATTCTAACAGTGACACAGTTTGAAGAATACCACGATGGCAGTTAAAATGGCACTGGATCTTCAACGGGTCAACCACGCACCTCCCCTACCCCTCACCCACCAACATTCGAATCCATCCAATAGCGTCAAACAAAACTTTAATATTAAAATTACTAACCTGTGCAGTGTGGCGCATATTGAATTATTTCCTGTGATAATGAACATATTTCTTCAAGGAGTTCTTGTTCTTTTTCTTCATCACATTGATAATCGAGTTTCAACTGTTTCCTTGACTGTTTCACTTAATCCCCAGGTGGACTATTCTGAGCACAATAAAAGTGAATCCAATTCACGAATTAGTAAATTCATTTTCATAAGGATTTTTATACCAGAAACAAAACACACATATATAACTTATTATCAATAAACTAAACGGATGATTTGGAACACTCGTTGAAGTGAAAAAGTATTTGAAACACAAAAATAATGTAAAATATTTTATTAAGGATAACAATACTTTCACACAAAAAGCTGTTGGCTGCATCTGACAGTTCATGATAGCAGTTGACTGGCAGCAGATGAAGTTATATTTTTTCCTCTTTGCAAGTCGCGTCCCAGGGTACCTGGTTACGCGAAAACTACGACAAGGTTGGAACTTGTATTGAACTCGTTGGATTTACAGAAGATGAGTTTTGACACAGTTCTCCCAGATCAGCATGCCGTATTAGACCATGGGGAGGATGATTCGCTTGTAGACAGCAAACTTATCTTTCGGGGACAATGACGACAATCAAAGGGTTCAGTAATTTCAAAAAAGCGTTACACTTCGTAACCGTCTTGTCGACCTGTTGCCGGAAAATAAGCTTGCTGTCGAGGGTCAAGCCAAGGTAGTCTGCTCATTGGCCCATTGAGAATGATTTTACAATTTTCAAGCGTAACATGTTTGGGGGATTTTTTAATGGGGTAAAATGATGACCTGGGTCTTCGCCGCGTTGATACAAATCTTCCAGCTGCAGAGCTACTCTGCCAGGGCATCCAGGCCTCGTTGGAGTTTCACCATTAGCGTTCTGATCACTCTACCTTGGTAGACGATGAAGGTGTCATCTGCGAAAAGAAACAAAATGTCGCCTTCTGGAGGTTCTGACATGTCGGAGGTGAACAGGTTAAACACAGTAGGAGCCCGAGTATACTGCCCTGGGGACGCCTGCGACGATATCGTGCGCATTGGAACTCGCTCCGCTGATTGAGGGCCAATAGGTAATTGTTGATGATTTTCACCTGATAGCAGGGAAGATTTTAGCGTTTTAGTTTCCCTGTGGTCGGGCTCTTGTAATTTTGATACTGGCCCTTAGGAACGACTAAAGCGGCAGTCATAGTGAACACGCGTTCCAAATAGTTATTTTCTTAAAGTTGAAAGTGAGATCAATTAGAGAAGCCACACGGTTACGTCTTTATTCCTCTAATCGAACTATCGAGTGGGATTAGTGTGTTTGTTTGTTTGTTTGTTTATTTTTGACATTTTACACTCTAAAGTGCATCCATGTCCGAAATTTACATCTATAATATAATAAATACAAAATCATTTTTTTCTTGATCTGGTATTGTAGACTTTCTAATCAGAATCAAAGTAATTTTCGCAACAATTTTCTTCTCCGTTTTGCACTTCCTTATGTGATTGGCATCCTTCATTACACGAACGTTTTGCGTCATGCCCTACGCTGCTGCTTGTTTCACTCGTACTCGTTGACAGCCGCCTCTTCTCTGCAATTTCGTTTTCGATTTCTCTTATCAAGTTATCTATACTTTGTTGGCCATTGTTACCGTCATCGTTGTCGTTATTATAGGCCTCGCTGGCTCCAGTTGAGACTGCCACTGGAGTTACGTTTTTAGCGCTGTTGGTCTGTGTGTCGACATCGTTCAATTTTGCTGGCGTATGAGAAGTCACGGTGGTTGGAGCATTAGCTTCTTTGCGGTAGGTCACAAGTGTCGTATGATTGTCCACTACGATGTGTGATGGTATTGTTTTCTCCAGCCTAATACGTACTACTCTCACACCATTCGGCACTCCTGGGAAGAAATTTTTCCATACTTCGTTGTGGATAGAGATGACTTTGCCATATTGCTCAATATGATCGGATATGATTTTATTGGCCATTCGCGGCGGGAGATCGTGGATCCTGATGGTGGTAGCGGGACCATCAACGTAAACTGGTATATAGTAATGTACACCGAGATGTTCAAACGAGTGTTTGAGATGGTGTTGTTTTTGTAGTCGTAGGGCTACGCCGGAGTCGTGCATCTCAATATACACGTAGTTTTTGAGGTTGTGTAACTGGATAGTTTTAACATCTGCAATGTCAATCTTTATATCTTCCTCGAGAAACTCCTTGACCTGGTCCAACGGCGGTCGCTTTGGCAGGACACTAAAATCCACGACGAGAGTGTTCCTTCTGTGTGACATCTCGTGCCGAATGCAATTTTTCGGAACAAGAACGACACGAATAAATCAATGCAATAGACTAGATATATGAATTGTGCGGAAAGACGTCTGTCGCGCGCGAGAAGTGGCTGTCAACTGGGGATTAGTGTGGATTAAAAGACTGTTCTAACGCCCTTAGATGAAGAAAACGTATATACGTCGCGAGTGACAGCCAGGTCGCTTAGAATTCAACCAGTAGCGATGCTAGTGTAGTGTAGTGCCGGACAATTTACTGTAGCCACCTGACGAGAAGATCGCTAGAAGATTACCGCATGTGATTCCGACCTAAAAGATATAAATACAGTGAAACGTTAGGCCGTTTGTTACAAGGCCAAGTTACCACGGAAGCAAAACTGGACGCCCTGTCAGAATCGAATGTGGAAGCTGATTGGTGTCCCTCGTCGGCTGTCTACCAACTACAAGTCTACCAACGAGCAATGATCGCAACGAATAGTGAACATAAAATTAGCAAGTATATAAATAAATTAATTCATTTAGAACATGCGTTTCGTATCCCCACTGTTCCTTTAGAATATTTAATAAACAAATTTAATTTGCATGTTATAAGCAAATAAATCAAGCTGTTTCGTCCGTTTTATTGTTATGATTGAATGTAAAATTTGTATGAAGAGGTTTTTGAGCCCGGAATGGTTCAAGACTCCTCCCTCTTCGGAAGTGGGGGCTCCCATACAAATGAAATACCAACTCCCGACCACCGGAAACTGATCGCCCGGGGCTTGAAGTGCACCTTTCAACTGTGCGCCGAAGGTGTGAAGTTAATGACCGAGGGAAGGTCTCACTTCGACAAGGTGCTGGAGTACCTGAATGCGAAACGGCTCCAATTTTACACCCACGACGTTCCCGGCAGCAAACCCATCAAAGTCGTGCTGCGTGGCCTCGACGAAGTGGACGAAAAGGAGCTGAAGGAAGTGTGAGGTACAGATGGCGCTGTTATGATTAAGAGGAATTAACTGTGAAGTCACTAATGTTGGCAACCCTTAGCCAAACTGCATCATGATACCGAACAACGCTTAGGCTTTCTCATTCGTGAACGATTATTGGATTAGGTAGATTGTGCGTACAATGTCAAGGGTGATTCCTTACGGAAAGAACATCTAAACAGCACATTTGGCGACCGTTTCAGATCTTCGTAAATATGCGAAAGAAAAAGGGAACCTTTTTGTTCTTTTACGGGAGGAATCACCTCACGACATTGATTATGAAAAAAGGGAATGCTATAGAAAATCGACATCGAGAGTAATGGTGACAAGTTGTTTGCTATAAGGGCGTAGCCCGAGCAATGTCTGTTGCCACCTGAAAAAACAGCGGGAAGCACTTCCGCCTAAAGCAGCCATAACCGATTTTGTTGTCTTGTCATGCCTCAAATGTCGCTCCGATAGCTTGCAGTGCGTTGTTTGCCGAAAGATAAAAATCTGGTAATGTCCACTTCGGAATAGCTAATCGGTGCTGTTGTTTTGTGGCACAAATGTCAAATCGGGGCTTGTGACGTGTTTCCCTTAAGTCTGATACATGGGGATTCCAATTTTGTTGTTTTGCACCACAAATGCCAAACCGATAGCCTGCGGTGCGTTGTTTGCCTAAGGGCTGATTCCTGGCAATGTCCACCTGCGAGATAACTATCCGGTTTAGTTGTTTTGTTAAGCAAATGTCAAATTGGATCCAAGTATATCTTTTCCTTTGTCAAAAGGAACAAAGGTACTGCCACAAATGTCGGACCGATAGCCTGTAGTGCGTTGTTTGCTCGAGGGATCAATCTCTGGCAATGTCCACTCACGAATTCACTATTCGGTTCAGTTGTTTTGTTGGGCAAATAAAGTTGAACATAGGCGGTTGCGCGGACCGATAACCTGCGGAGTGTTGTTTGTGGAGGGGTTAAACCCTGACAATGTCCTCTTGCAAGAAATCTGATTTATTTTGGCCATGTCTTTATCATACCTAAGCTTATATATAAAAAAAGCGCATTCCATGCGCTTTTGTCACGTGGATATAGAGAAAGCCTGCAGTGTGTTGTTTGCAAGCAGAGCATAGCTCTGACAATGTCCATTGCTAGAGAAAGAATTCCTTTTTCTGGCCTTTTGCTCGTATGGTCCAGCAATATCAAGTAGAAAGATTGTAACCAATTGTGTGTCAATCACTACTCGATGTATTATAACGGACCTTTTCTCTCCAAACTAAAATTTCAGAAAATGGATATCGGTAAATACGTCCGCGCTCCCCTGGAGAGCTGACCAGCTACCAGAAGTGGGCGCTGAGGTCGAAGTTGTTAGCGAGCTAACGGAAGAGAAAGATGAAGGCGTGCAGGATAACCTAGCGCAGAGGTTTGCTCGACTCGAGCAAACGGTGTTGAAGTTGGCAGAAGCTTCCTAAAGAACCAAGAGAAGGAAGATTCCATCTGTTCAACAGATTTTTGGATCAGAGACAAATCAACACCAAGGAGCGAAACAGTGAACATCCGCTGGGAGCATATAAAGCCGTTCCCACAGAACGTTCCATCGTCCAAGCTATGGGAAACATGGAATCGATACCTTGAAACATTCGAAATTGGCGCGGAATTTAGCAATGCTAACACACCGGCCGATAGATGCCGTCTGCTATATCTGGCAATGGGTGAAGAGATGCAGGCAATCGTAAGAGCCGCAGAATTGCGCCCTCCTCTCGATGCACCCGGCTGCTATGCTAAATTTGTTCAGAGCATTGATAACTATCTTAAATCGATGTCCGACCCAGCTGTAGAGCACGAAGCGTTTTTGAACATGCGGCAGCTAGATGGGGAATCAATCGTTCGGTTCCATGCACGCTTAGTGGAGAAAGTTCGTCTGTGTGAATACAGTCCGTCAGACCAGTCACGATTCGTTCAACTTCAGCTTCTGAAGGGCATGCGAAACCAGGAACTGGCGAAATATGCGAGGATGTACGGTCACGACACACTTTACGTCGTGCAAGCAGCGACACGTAACGAGGCGTACGAAACTGGATTGCAGCCGGGTCCCTCATCTGGTACTGCTGCAACCATGGTTATGGAGAGAACGACCAAAAAGTTCAATCGTCCAATGAACAGAGGCACTGGATTCAAGCGAGACAGAAACCCAGCATTTGCTCCAGGCGGAGCAATACGTAAGCGCCGCAATCCCAGCACACAAGACGTGTGTAAACAGTGTGGTCGTTCAGCCCACAAAGAACTCGCCAGGTGCCCGGCCAATAACCGCTCATGTAACTCCTGTAAGAAACGTGGCCACTTTGCAGCGGTGTGTCCAACGAAGCGTGTCAACAGCATCGATGAAGTCCATCAAATATCACCGGAAGCCACAATGGTTGACCCCAACATGCAGAAACACGAGGTATAATTGTCTCTAATGCCTAAACTTCCTCTGAAATTTAAAACATTTTTAAAAATAAACCTTTGTTAATTAATAAGAAATGATAATAAAGGATAATATTCTCATTACTTGCAGTCTTTACGAATAATTTCCTACCAAGATGCACTGGTAACCTGCCGTATAGGGGCAGCAGCGATCGAATTTTTGATTGACTCAGGGTCTGACGTCAATGTCATAGGCGACTACGACTGGGAGCATTTAAAGAGCGATTGGGAAAATGGTCACGCTGATATCAAGTTTTTGAGTAATGACCCATGCTTCACAGTTCACGCTTATGCTGCTAAAGAATCGATGATTATTCAACATCGCTTTAGAGCAAAAATTGGAGCGGTGGAACTTAATAAACCTTCTGTGTGGGCCAATTTCGTGGTAGTGAAAGGAGGCCGTCGTTCGTTGCTGGGCAGAAGAACCGCCGGCGAAATGAAATTGTTGAAGGTTGGGGCAATTGTTAACTCTTGTGAATCATCAGCGACCTTGTCAGCGACACAGCCTCCGTTTATGAAAATGCCCGGAGTGAAGGTCAAGTTCTGTATTGATAAGGCAATTCCTCCGGTAAGAAACGCGTACTATACCCAAGTAACATTCATACAGCTCTTTGGCATTCGATGTTATTTATTGTGGTTTTATTATGGCAATTGGCTTGCTCTCCAGTTTTGATAAAGCATTTACCACGCATAAATTATGATCCATCTTCAAGCTGTTGCCAAAACCTTTTGTGGCAGGTTATAAATTCCGAATACTACGAAGTTTTAAATATGAATTTATTAGAGCAGCCCTTGCCTTTATTAAACCTGTCTGGGAAGTATCATTAATACTGTTTGGTGTTTGTTTTATTTGTCATGATGAAATACTTCTTAAACTCGTTTTGTAACTATAAAAGTTACTTTCAGCTTTACATCAGATCAATTGGCATTTGTGCTTGCTACATAAAGAGTCTTATGAAATCCAAACTCTGCAGCTCTGAAAAAAAATCAAAGCCAAAAAAGTGGGAAAGTGAAGAGAGTAGTAAGAGTTGAATCTTTCATTTTTTCAAAAAAAAATAGCTCTGAAACATCATCACGCTGCTTGCTTACTCATAATATGCATGCAGACAAATTTTCAGCTTTATTAATCACCTTGATATAGAAATTTTTATTTCCGAAATCGCGAGGTGACAAATTTTTAAGAATGAATGATAGAAGGAAAACACGGTGCGTAGACCCGCTACAGTCACTATTAAAAATACACTTTTTCCATTAACGGTGGCACGGAAACATTTATTTATGGGTCCGACTGATAAACCGCCGTCACCACTAGTGGAGTACTTCATGTTTTACTTACGTGCATCAATGATCAATTTGAATTATTTACCCGTAACTTCTATCCATGCCTTCTGTTTTTTGACGTAGGACTTACGTCTTTTTTTACTATACTGGGTGTCATTTAGATTTTTGGAGGTCGAGAGTGTTACGCTGAAAGGGAAGATTTCAAACGTTGCTAGCGTCTTTATCTTTCGATGGATTTTTAAGATTTATATATCAATCGACTCGAACACTATCCAGCAATTTGCCTATTTCATTGAAACTTAAGATTATTAACGATAAGCTATTGAAAATTTCAATTCTTGTCAAAGCCAGCAAAAATTTCATATGTAACCAATCCCGTGCATTCCTAACACGGACATCAGAATGCGGTATGTCACGGGCCTTCGGGTCCACCGCAAGATTTTCTTTGTGTATAAAAGAAGCAGTGCCTGCCGTGTGCGAGTCATTACAATTTGTGACAGCAGCGCGTACTGACGTGCTTTTTGCTCGCGCATTTTTCGTTTCGTTCGTTCGTTCGCTGTGTTTACCTACACAGCATGCAGTCGCCAGCGGTAGAACTGCCGGTGGGTCTGCGAATATGCATGAAAGAAGTGGGCGCATTTTTTGTCATTCTGTGCTTGATGATGGTCGGATGCAGTGGTGTCGGTTGCGATGGATGCAATCGCCCATCGCATCGCTCGGAGTTCACGGCTAGAGGCCGATGATGGCTGAGGCAGCGGTGGTGGATGAAGAAGAATAAAATTAGAGAGATTTGGTCTGCTCATCCACGAAAAGTGATTGGTTTCATAATCCACATGATCCCGGGATGGGTACGAGTCATGGCATATGACTGACCATATGTTGTTGTGCTTGGTACTGAACGACACTTACAGTAAAACATGGTTATACTATAACAGTTCTGATTTCTCAGCAAAAATATAAATAAAAATTTGAATAAAATAATTACTTTCAGTTTCATTTATTCGCAGAAGGCATTAGCAATTAAAGATACACAACCAGCAATAGTGTTAATATCCATTTTAGATTAGAAAATTTCGCTGTAGACAATGTTTTAAAAAAGTCCGCAAAATTAAATTGTTTATTGAATCTTTATCTTATTATTTGTTTTTCATTTTCTGAAAAATTATATTATTGAACTTCACGTAGACTCGGATTTCGAAATCAAAACATTAAATAATTTTTCGTTACCGTATTAGCAGGGTTACTGCTCATTGACTTGTTTCTTATTGTTATGTTTTTTTTCAGCCGTAAACACACATGTTTGCAAAAAGAAGCAATCAAATTGGTGCTGTATTTCTTTGTTTGGAAAACGAGACAGTTCCCCTAAAATAGCGCATTTTGCCCAAGTCTGGAAATTTTATTAATAGAATTTTTAAACTTCAAATACTATTATCAATAAGAAATCTATAAATGCCCTACATTTGAGTAAATAAGGGCTTAATAATTAAAAACAAAGCAATTCTTATTATGTATTTAATTATTCGTTCTATTTCCAGAAGTTTCGAATTAACAAATAGCATTAGCATTAGCATTTAGCAGTTCGCACAAATTCGTAGGTGGTACAAGCCAAGAGTATTGTATGAGAGTAGCATCACTTTCATCCGTTACCACAGATATTGATTTGGGACTAATCACTAACTCTTAGATGGAAGCAATGCACTCTCCAATAGTCGAGATCTGTCCTGGCCACGTCCTTGCGAATGCTGAGGAAGGGGAGGGATGATTTGTTGGACACCTACTTAAGAAAGATGCAGAGAACTCTACGCCCTCTCATAGGTGGCACGGGAGATTTTAGGATTGTGTGGAAGGTTATAACAGTAGGAACCGCTTTGGTATAACGTGAAGCACAGAGAGAACTAGGATTAAAATACAAAGAAGTAAAGGGATGAGCCTGGAATTGAACCCACAATCTCCTGATTATAAGACAGAAGCGGTAGCCACTAGATCACCGAGCTCGTCTTCCAGAAGTTTCGAATTAACAAATTGCTAATAATTCTACACAGCATGGAAGTTGTCGTTTCCAATATCAATACCTATAATCAAACTCCATAGATCCAAAAATTAGAAGTTAAATGTAAATACGTTACGTTTATACAAGTCCTACGTCTATTCGCGGTTATGTTAAAAACATTACCCATTGCTTTTTTGTTTGGTAAACTTGAACTGTCAAATTTACTCTAGTTATGATCACCATATATGTCGAAAAATGACCATTCAGCATTTGTAACAGTCATTCGAACCTTCACACATGCCCTATCTAAACATTATGATTTTATGGTTGATTTCATCGAAGCAAAACAATGTGAATAAATAGATGGCGAAAAATCATCTCGGATGCCATCGCCATATTTTTTTTCACTACAGATTAGGAGTGAATTTGAAATGAAATATCTATTAGTACTGCATTACATTTATGATTTTATATGACATTTTATAAACAAATCAGCTGTAAATAATAAAAAACTTAATAATATGCAATTACCAGATTTTTGTTTTTGTAAACAGATAAGTGCAAATTTAACATAAAATTATTTTTCGAAAAATATTTTTTAAAACGGGGTTTACTGAGAGCGCATCAGTTATATCGGAGTTTCGCACCATATGACGCAATAAATCTCATTTGGCACCAAAAATTGATGCACCACACATCAAATCTGCTTCGAATATTTTTCTCAATGATTATAAATATTTCATTTCGATATTTGATTAAGGCATTTCATGGATTCATGTACAATAAACTTTAATTTATTTTGTTGGGACTGAACGTATTTTATTATTTCATGTGAATGTTTGCATAAAGCTAGATCTAGAGATCTCCGCAGGGATCAAGATTAAATGGCTTAAAAAGGGTTTTAAATGGTGCCAACTGTCTTTTATAATGGTTTACAAATTTATTACGAAAGGTTTTTGGTGCCTGATTCGTATTCGTGTTCAGTCATATTCCGATCTTGAAACCCGTTTGGCATTTACCCTTCAAAACCATTTCAAGAGTGGGCCAACTAGGCAGATACTACTCTTCAAGGGGTTGTGGTGTAAGCGATGAAGAATAAAATGCCTTGACTATGGTTTTATTGTTGTAGGATTCAAATACTCTTGCAGTAAATCATAAATCTAAAAATGTTACTTGGGATAATGTACCCGCGGCGTTCAGAGAGGCAGCGAGGAAAAGATTACAGGAAATGGAAGAGAGGGATATCATCGAAAAGGTTTCCACCGCCCCCGATTGGATCAGCGGAATGTCCGCTGTTCCGAAGGGAAAAGGAGACTTTCGCTTAGTAGTAAATATGCGAGCGGCCAATAAAGCTATTAAGCGGGAGTATTTCCGACTGCCTCCGATAAATGAGATGAAATCTAAACTTCATTCAGCCAAATTCTTCACCAAGCTAGATTTATCCAACGCATACTACCATCTTGAGTTGGACAAAGCCTCCAGGGATTTAACAACCTTTTTGTCGGAACACGGGATGTATCGATTCAAAAGATTAATGTTCGGGGTGAACTGCGCCCGGAAATCTTTCAGCGCGAAATGACAAGAATCCTGAAAGACTTCCCAAATGTTATCATCTACATAGATGACGTTCTAGTTTTCGCCGAAACTCTAGTCGAATTGAGGAAAACCGTTGCGAAGGTAATGCAGGTCCTGAAAGCAAACAATTTGACGCTCAACGTAGACAAATGCGAGTTCGATCAAACCTCCGTGACCTTTCTCGGACACAAGCTGGACGAAGAGGGATTCCACATCGATGAGGCAAAGGCAAAACTCATACGGGAATTTAGATGTCCAACTACAGCTTCGGAGCTACGCAGTTTCCTGGGTTTGGCTTCCTTCTTAAGCCCTCACATTCGAAATTTTGCGGACTTGACTAAGCCTTTGTGGATGGTTACGGCGAAGAACGGTTGGGAATGGGGTCCGTCCCAAACTTCTGCTTTCGAAGCAGTCAAGGAGACGATTGCAAAATGTACCGTAACTCTGGGCTATTTCAGTGAAGCCGACAAAACAATCCTTTATACGGATGCATCACCGATTGCATTGGGCGCGGTCCTGGTACAGGTGATCATTGTGACAGCATATTGTCCACGAACATTGTTTTATCCTTTATACTTCCAGGTTGATAGCATTGGCACACATCGCATCATTAGTTTCGCCTCGAAGGCCCTGACTGCTACGGAAAAACGTTATGCTCAGAACCAACGAGAGGCGTTGGGCGCAGTGTGGGCCGTCGAGCACTTTGCCTATTTTTTTACTTGGGAGACACTTCACTTTGCGCCTGGACTCAAAGGGAATATCGTTCATCCTCAACCGTTCGCGGGAAGACTCCAAGAGGGTGCTAACGAGAGCTGACGGTTGGGCTCTACGTCTAAGCCCCTACTGTTATGATGTCGAATACGTGAAGGGTAGTGATAATATCGCTGACCCTCCCTCTCGTCTATACACGGGCATTGATGGACCTTTTGATGAGGACTCCAGTCAGTGGGAAATAGCAAGGCTAGAAGTCAGTATGATAAGCTTCCTGACGGAAGACGAAATCCGAAAAGCTACAACTCGCGATGAGACACTTACCAACGTCGTGGCTGCTTTGGAGTCAGGAAAATGGCCCAAACTGTTGAGAAGATTCCAGCTAGTGGCATCAGACTTGTATGTCTCCAATGGTTTGGTGGTAAAAATGACTGTATCGTAATTCCAAGCGCACTAAGGGAAAAACACTCGAGGTAGCCCACAGTGGTCATCCTCTTTCAGCAAAATTCAAGAGCATCCTTAGGGAGCGCGTATGGTGGCCCGGTATGCCTAGCGATGCTGAGAATTGGGTTAAAGCTTGCCGTACCTGGGCCGCAAATGGAAAACCTGAGAAACCCACGCCTATGCAACGTACCCTAGCCCCGAAAACCGTTTGGGAAGCCATCGCTGTAGATTTCAACGGTCCGTACTCTAGATTTGGTGGCATCTACATCCTCGTACTGGTTGACTATAGGTCGAGGTACATTATCGCGCGTCCAGTTAAGTCGACGAGTTTCGAGCATACCAAAACGATTCTGGACGAAGTGTTCGAAAGGGAGGATTCCACAAACCATGAAAAGCGATAACGGGCCACCTTTCAACGGAGAGGAGTACAGATCATACTGCTCGAAACGGGGAATCATGAACAAATATTCAACGCCTCTCTTTCCACAACAAAACGGCCTGGCCGAAGCTTACATGAAGTTGGTAAACAAGGCAATGGCTACGGCCGTGATCACGGGAAATCATTTCAATGAGGAGTTGCAGGCCGCTGTCCGAGCTCATAACGCTGCAGCCAATACTGTTACGAAGGTTCCCCCGGAGGAAGTGATGTTGGGAAGGAAAGTTAGAAGAGGACTTCCACTCCTAAACCGAGCCGAAATTCATCATGACGAGAGCCTGCTGAACGAACGGGATCGTGAGTCTAAACTGCGTGGGAAAAAGCTGGAGGACAAACGACGATCCGCTCGAGTATGTCGGGTTAAGCCCGGCGACGTTGTGCTCATTGAACGCCAGGTGCGAGCAAAAGGTGATTCAAGATTTGATCTGCTCGAGGAAACTAACGGAAGATTGCTGTTAGTTGATGAGGATGGATCTACCCTAAGGCGCCACGTAACACAAACTAAAAGGGTATTCGAATGGGCAGAGAATCGTGAAAGGTCCTTGGTTAAAAGTTCGGTTGAGCAGGAAGATTCACAAGGTGCTAATGATCGACCTAAAAGAGACAAAAAGAAGCCAACATATCTAGGTGATTACGTACAAATGTTACAGCAATGATAGCATAATCCCGCACTGCACCTACATTTGATTCGAATACCTTAAATAAATTCATTTCACAAATTTAACCATTTACAAAACAGAGTGATTAATTTTTGTGTGGTTCACATGAACTGAAACTCAAAACTCATACTTTCCTGCAAGCGGGGAAAATTCTCGAATCATTCCATCGGTACTCCCTACTGATGGTCAGATTTCATCTATGTATACATTATTGAGGAAATTTTGCGTGGAAACTGGGATTTTTATGTCGCGTTTGCTTCAACGGCTTCAACATAGGTGTTTACAATGTACAAACTGAAGAGATAAACGAATGAGTCAGCGAGCTGTCAAAAGAAAGTTCATTCGACGAGGACCGAATTCATTCGTGACGTCTAACAGTACAGTATTGTCCAATGCACCGAATGAACACAATGACGTTTGAGACGGGCGCTGTTTACTAAAAATGAACACTTGCATGAACTCGATGAATGAAAAAGTATTCATTCTTAGTAAACAGCGCCCGTCTCAAACGTCAATGATGAACTCGGTGCATTGGACCATAGGGCACTGCACGGAAACATCTCTTTCTCTTTCGTTCCTTATAAATTTTGACGTTTACTGGCCTTGTTGTTTTCTAATTTCTTTGCAGCGAGAAAGAGACAAAGCAGTCCGTGCAGTGCCCTATACAGTGATGAATACGAAAAACTCTCGTACACGACTAAAGAGGTTTACGTATATTTACGGTATTTTTTAAAATAAATACACGGAAACAAAATATTAATAATTTTATTTAACTTATCCTTTTCGTTTTTGGAAAATTATTATTGCGTTGAATTGGTTGATATTTATAAAAAGAACAAACTTTTTTGTTCTTTCTTCGGAGAAGAGGGAAGATGTGAGGTACAGATGGCGCTGTTATGATTAAGAGGAATTAACTGTGAAGTCACTAATGTTGGCAACCCTTAGCCAAACTGCATCATGATACCGAACAACGCTTAGGCTTCCTCATTCGTGAACGATCATTGGATTAGGTAGGTTGTGCGTACAATGTCGGGGGTGATTCCTTACGGAAAGAACATCTAAACTGCACAGGAAGCTCTGGAGGAAAGTGGTCTGAAGCCGACCAACATTTACAACATCCGCCGGCATGACACTTCCCGGGCCTACCGTGATCAGCTCCACCAGGTGCACCTGGAGCACGGTACTACCACAATGAAGGACCTCAAGCAAATCAAGGCCATCAACGGCACCGTCGTCGAGTGGACAAAGTACAAGCCCGTGCATCGTGACGTGACGCAGTGCATGAACTGTCTCCGCTTCGGCTATGGCACGCGGAACAGCCTTACGAACGTACGATGCACCCGGTGTGGCGGTGACCACGGCATCGACGAGCTCGAGCAAATGGAAGAGGCTGACCCCAAGTGTGCCAACTGTGGGGAAAAGCATCGAGCCACCACGCAGGTCTGCCCGAAACGCGTGGCCGAAAGTCAAGCAAAGCAACATCCAGACCGTCCACGAGCGAATGGCCGCCGCTCAATGCCCCCGGATTCCGCCAATAGCAAGATGAGCAGCCTCTACTCCCGGAGGATTCCGCTCCGGTCTACAGCCCCGAGCAGCAGGCTCGGCTTCGAAGCTGCAAATCCCGGTTCGACCAGATTTACACTCTGGACCTTTTTGTAATTGAAAATGACTACTTGGTTGGGTCTGGTAAATTGAAATGCTCGCTCGGTCAAGTGCAAAATCGTCGAGCTCAGCGAATTCCTTCAGGAGAAGGAGATTGAGGCGGCTTTAATCACATACCCACCTGGAGCCCGAGGTAAGCGCAACGGGTTTTAGGCTGGTGAGGTTCGATCGAACAAACTCCAGGGGGAGGAGTGGCAATCGCCTGTCGGTGCAAAATCGCCTACCGCCTGCTGCCGGATTTCAAGCTCAAAATTATCGAAGCCATTGGAGTGGAAGTCATCACATCCGTCGGAGTCGTCACGTTCATCATGGCTTACTGTCCCACACAAGTCAAAGTAGACGACGGCACGCGTCGGCCGAACTAAGAAGGGATATAGTGAAGCTCACTCGGTGGCAGGGCAGTTCATCATCGCTGGAGATCTGAACGCAAAGCACCAATCGTGGGGAAACACCGTCTCAAACCATAACGGAGGCGTATGGTCCAACAACGAACTGTGCTGAGCCGTTCTGGAAGCTAACCAAGATTCTAAAATCCAAGCCTCGGCCCATTCCACCTTTGATACCAATAGACAACACTGACTCTAAGGATCGCTTGATAACTCATGCAGAGAAGGCAGTCGAAATAGGTCGTAATTTCGTCAGCTCACACAATCTTGGACAGAACATCATCAGTCCAGATGAAGCAACCGTTAACGAGCATGCGAACAACATCCATCTGACTCCAAACGACTATTCTGAGGAGTTGGAGATCTTAGATGGCGAACTGACGGCCTATATCAAATCATCAAAAAACATGAAGGCTCCAGGCTTCGACAGCATCCTAAATCTTAAAAACACATGAGTGTTCCATTCTTTGAGCACCTTTCGCTGATCTTCAATCAGTGTATGCGACTCAGCTACTTCCCATCGTCCTGGAAGTCTGCGAAAGTCATTACCATCAGGAAGCCTGGGAAGGATCCTTCCTTTCCAAAAGCTATCGTCCCATCAGTCTTCTCTCAGGGTTATCCAAGCTGTTTGAAAAAGCAATTTACCACCGACTACTCGAGTCTGCCGAACAACATAACATCTTACGCGATGAGCGTGGTCGATTAACCGTACACCAACTGACCCAAGTTACCAACGTCCTCAGACGGATCAAGTATGACTCTCACACATCCGCCATGGCCTTACTCGATATCGAGAAGGCATTTGACAATGTACGGCATGATGGTCTGGTGTACAAACTACATCGCCTCAATCTTCCCAGCTACCTAGTGAAAATCATCCGCAACTATCTGTCGGTAAGGACATTCCGGGTCTCATTCAACGGAGCGAGTTCCAATGCGCAAGACATCGTCGCAGGCATCCCGCAACCCCTGCTGTTCAACCTGTTCACCTGCGACACGCCAGAACCTCAAGAAGGCCGCACTTTGTCACTGTTCGCAGATGATACCTCTATCGTCTACAGGGGACAATTCATACGAGCGCTCATGGCAAAACTCCAACGAGGCCTGGATGTCCTGACAGAATATTTCACCAGCTGGAAGATCTATATCAACGCGGCGAAGACCCAGTTCTTCCCCCACGCGAAATCCCCCTGGCTTGTTCCGGCTGAGGACTGCAAAATCATCCTCAAGGGAACGACAGTGGAATGGGCCAACGAGCCCGACTACCTTGGCTTGACCCTCTACAGAAAGCTTATTTTTCGGCAACAGGTTGACAAGACGGTGACAAAGTGTAACGTTCTGTTGAAACTACTGTACTCGACTCGATAAAAAAAACTTGATGAACAACACAATGAAGATGTCTACAAGTAGTGGATGAAATACGTATTTATGTAGATACAAAAAAACGAATTAGTGGAAGTAAAAGGAAGACAATTTTTTTAAAACCATGTGACATTTTCCCCTAAGACGCTTGCAAATCTTCTTATATATAAAAAAGAAATGGTCTGTGTTCGTATCCGCATAACTCGAAAACGGCTGGATGGATTTTTTTCATTTCTTCAGCAGAAACATTCGTTATAGTTTCCGACGGGTTTATATGATACTAGTCGACCCGGCAGACGTTGTTCTGCATAGTAGGCGAAAAAGCCCATGTGAAATTTTCATACGAATCTTAATTTTAGTATATCACGATTTGCACAACCTTACTCGTATTTTTCACATAAGGAAATATCATATAAACCCGTCGGAAACGGTAACGAACATAACTGCTGAAGAAATGAAGGAAATCCATCCAGCCGTTTTCGAGTTATGCGGATACGAACACAGACCATTTCATTTTTATATATATAGATTTCCTAATGCAAAAATTACGAATTAAGATGAGTAAATCGAACAAAACTAAAAGTTAGATTCGTATGGAAATTGTGCAGAACAGTTTACAACGCACATTTTCGCCTACTATGCAGGACAACGTCTGCCGGGTCGACTAGTAATTATTAACTACAAGAAAGCTTTAGTGAGTGGAAAGATCGGTTTAGGGTTTGTTGCTTATTCTCGGATCAAGCTGTGATTAGGGCGCTTGTTCCAATCTAAGTTAACAAATTATTATTGTAAAATATTTGTGTAAATAGTAATTAGGTAGTTAGCGAGAAAATGTTTGCAACGTCTCCCCCGATGAGCGCTTGCGCAGCTACCGACGGAGAATTTCTGCCGTCGCCAAGCGATTATGATTTACACTATGACAATTTGTCTTGGCTCAACATGGTGGTTCTGACACGAACCGATTTTCAATCCACAATATGCCTTTCTAATCACTCACAGCGCCCAAATGTTAATTCGAACCTTGCGTAAAAGTTGCACTTGACTGGTGCTACTTTCCGACAGTCACTCGACGATTTTGTGCTAAGATGTCATCATTTAGAGTACATTTTCAATATCGCTGGACCACATCAAACGCGACGCCATTTTTTAAATCAACCCTTTCTAGAAGAAAAAAATAAAATAAAATGTTAGACCTGAACAGAACCGATCCTCTTTTCAGTTTTTCACAGTGCGCTTTTCTAAAAATAGCAACCAAATGATGGTCTAAACCCAAATCTCCTAAATCGGTTGGAAGATGGCTGAGATATTAGCCCATACTTCCTGATTACCTTTCGTGACGGTCTCGAATTTGAATATGCAGAATGACCCCCCTATCTTCACGAAGGACAAAATTCTACGTCAAAAATTAGATTTTCAAAAACTGACAATTTCTTTCTGGACCAATCATCTACAGGACTCCAAACGAAACTTTCGTTTTGGATTGCAAAGCCGCGTTCTTTTTTTCCAAAAATTGCTTTACTACCTATCATAAGGGACCACAAACTTCAGTTAATTTTTGGTTGCATCTTGAAGCGCAGTTCTGGGAATGGTAGTCTGGGGTGATAGTCCCTGATGAGCCAAGTAGAAGCGTGTACGAAACATTGAAGACGGCCTCTCTTTTGAGTAAGCGTATGCGATAAGACACTTTTTCCTAACGAAACGAAACGAAACAAAATTTATAATGTCTATGTTGATTTGAAACGAAACGGAACGAAATATAAATTTACTTTCGAGACTTAGAAACGATACGAAATCAAGATCCATTTAATTCGAAATTTTACAAAACGAAACGAAATTTTTTTTTTTTTTTTTTCGAAGAAAGAATGAAAATTGTGCTTTTTTTTGTATTCTGATTCAAATTTTGTTTTAAAATCTTATTTCATTTAAGAATTATGTGAATATGCTGAAGCATACTTCATATTGACTTATCAGCGTGGTTTTATGGTATTGAGCTAACTCAAAACCAGAAAATTAATGCATAGATTTTATTTTTTATCTAGTGAGATACTCAATTATATATCACAGATAGAGAATTGTTAATAGCATACATTCGATCGCTAGCCGAATCAGGGGCAGCAGGGACTATGTCCAAGGGCATGACGACCCCTCCCCTTGGCCACTGCGAGTTAGGGGGCCTGTCTAGGATGTGGTGGGGTTTGACAGTGGGCTCTGTTGAACCTCTGCAAAAAGCTGCATGTGTCTATAGGCAGGCCCTATCAAACCCAGTCAACACATGGAAGTATATGGTGTCGTGTGGGCTGTTGAAGTGGAGGCGATATAGGTGCTTCTCCATACAACATGTATGTATATCGTGTATCTATATCGTCTCCAATTTAGCATCGTGCATTGCATCATGTACGACTTTATATTGACTGAAAAGCGACCGTGTGCCGCTCAAAGCGCACAAGCCCATCAGGATTAATACCAGTTAGATCCTGATTACGGTATACTGGTCACGGCAAGCGACAAACACACGCGCGAAAGTAATGCAAAATAAACGACATGTAAAATAAACGTAAATTAACAAAATATGTCTGGCTGAACATTCTTATTTAACGTCAAATAGAAATAACATAATTAGCTTTCCGATTACTATCAATTTGGTTGAACAGCCGTGATTATTACTTTATTTTCAATTTAAATCCCGTTTCTTTTTTACTTTTCTTGCGTTGAAGAAATGATGCCGCGGGCGCCTCATCCGAAGTTCAAATGAACAATCGCTCATTTTGAGCGATTGATTGTTTATTCTCGCGAAGGATAAACAATTGAACAAATCAAGGAAATGCTAATACTGTAGTATAGAAGTTGCATAGTCACATCACTTTCCATGGTGAATCCCGATCTATGTTACTGATTACCCCACCCAACTAACACAATTTCCTTCCCGTGGTAATTGTGGAGATGCAGAGGTATTCTCGGTCTCTAGTAGCAACAATAACCACACACTAACATTCCTCCTTTCTCAACTGACTGTAAAGACTTGGCCGGCAACGTTATTGATCAACATTCGAGAGCTGCTGGAACGTGCACTTCGAGAATAAATGGTAAATCCCCATGAAGTGCAATTCGCAGCAGTTCTGATCAATCACGGAGTAGCAACCATTGATATGTACAGTCAGTCTAAGCTAAGCTAAGCTAAGCTACATTTGATCGCTAGCACCTCTGCACCTTTCTAAAATGCACGTATTTCAGATTATGTTTTCAGGTTTGTCAGGTATGGAGGAATATTTTTTCCTTTCTCATACAAAAACTTGTAACAAAAGGATATCATTTCCTTCCAAATCCAACATTTTTATAGGAAGCTCGGAGACCCATAGTGTTTTATATACAATCAACTCGATGAACCAAACTATTGTCTCTTTGTCCTTGTATATGTGTTTGTGCATATGAGGTATGCAAAAAATGTTGTCCAATTTTCATCCCCGACCGACTTCAATTGAGTGCAAGAAACAGCTGCTATGGTCACACCCTTACAGTCAATTCAGGATTTGGAGGGGAAAATAATTTTGACACTCATTATTATAGGAGACCGAGGAATTTGGAATTTATTTATTTTACAGTCTTCTACTATGTAATTCATCGTACAGACTAAAAAGTTTAAGAACTAATACGCGACTTGAATACCGTTTACTTAAATTAAAATCATACCAATGACTGATGACATTAAAATATTCACAACAAACGTCAAACGTATTTTTTTGCCCATGCAATTTACGGTGTGCAGGGCGTCGGAAAAAGTATACTCTCCACTGCTCTTTCGGGCGCATTAAAACGGAGTTTCGCCAAGAGATCAGGACAGTCGATGTTGTTTTGCAGAAGGTCGAATACGAAGAGACTCTGAAGAAGCATTCTCCTACTCCTCAATGTAGGAAGATTCACGAGTTCTCAGCGGTGCTCATATGGAGGGAGTTCACGTCTTATTACGCCAGGGAAGCCTTCGTAGCGCAAATCTGAAAAAAGCTTTCTGAACATGTTCGATTCTCGCTATTTTCGTAGCTTGATACGGTGCCCATACGACTACGCCATACTCTAGAATACTGCGAACCAACGATGTATACAACGTCCTGAGGCAGTAAATATCGCTGAAATCTCGGGTGTTGCGCTTTAGCTGTTGTGGTTGAGATGTACTCAATAGAATGAAGTTTACTGTCCAGTGAAACACCTAGATCTTTGACGAGTGAGACTAAGTTCAAAGTTAGGTCGTGCATAGTATATTCGAAAATTATGGGAGAACGCAGACGTGTGAACGTGATAAGGTTAAGATAATTATTTTGAGCTTTTTAGTGGAATGTCTTCACTTGTCATAAGACGAGTTTGTACAATCCCATTGAATTCCACCACTTAAATTGTATCTTGACAGATACGTATTTCGACCTCGACAGTAAGGCCGTCTTCAGTGTCTCGTACTTGACCCGACTTCGAAGTACAATTTAAGTGGTGGAATTCAATGGGATTGTACAAACTCGTCTTATGACAAGTGAACGTGATAATGTTACATTTGTTTACATTCGCCGTCATTCCATTCCTGTCACACCAGTCCGAACACGGAAGAAAAAAGTACCCAAAATTGAGTATTTTTAAACTTACTTTTGAGTTATTTTTTCTCTTCTCTTTCATCCACTCTTTCTTTTGTTGTCAAAAACAACAAACAGTTCAATACGGGAAGCCAATTTTGAGTTTTATTACCTGAGGTCGAAATTGAGTGAATTAAACTTACATTTGGGTAAATAAATTTTCCGTTGGGTACTTTTTTAACATGGGAGAAAGGCAAACTTACTCAATTTTGGCTTCCCGTACGGATGTTCGAGGTTGGGTGAATTAATCTCACTATTGGGTAGTTTATTTCTTCCGTGAAAGCTTATCAACATCGGCTTGCAACGCGCAACAATCCAGCAGCGACATTACGGCTCGAAGCATTTTCAAGCTGTCGGCATACATTAATTTTAGAGATTTTAATTCGCTGCATAAATCGTTCACAAAAAGCACAAAAATAGGGGCCCGAGGTGGCTTCCTTGCGGCACTCCTGACGTAATACGTAAAGAAACCGCCTTACTGTCCCAAGTTTCACAGATGCATAACGGTTGTCGAGGTATGAAGCGATCCAAGTGGCTAACCAATCAGGGAAGCCGATTCTTCTAAGTTTCTCCACCGCAAGTTGATGAGGAACTCGATCGAAAGCCTTCGAAAAGTCCACATACACAGAATCGATTTGTTGTCGCTTTTCTATACCATCGATTAGCATAGACACATAGCTCATAAGATTCGTAGAAGTCGACCGTTACTTAATAAATCCATGTTGTTCGGTAACTATGATGTGTTGAACTGCTGTGTAAATATAATCCAGCATCATACTTTCGAAAACTTTGGCGAGGCGGCTGAGAATAGAGATTCCCCTATAGTTCTGAACGTCGTGCACATTTCCGGATTTATGAATGGGAGTTATTGAAGATCTTTTCCAAGTCGAAGGGAAGGTTTTCTCTACGATTGAGCGATTGAAAAGCAGTGCAAGTGAATCGGAGCACTCTTTAATGAATAATGGTGAGAGTCCATCTTCATCTTCACCTGGTCCTTTGGAGCCGTCGACATCACGAAGTTTCTTCCGGACATCTAATTCCGTGAAAGTTGTAGTCGCTAGGTTAAGATCTTAGGTCTGCAGTCCGTTCAGGTAAGCTTCAACCAAAGGTGGTGAGTTATTACTTAACACGTTTTCAAAGAACGACGAGAATAGACTTGCTGACTTGATCAGCGTTGAAGACGTTTCTCCGAGATAGTTCACTGTTTGAGGAGTCCCGCGAGTTGATGTACGTTGATGTAGTGAGATGCTCTGCATCTCCGCGAGCGTCATGGGAAAGGATTCTTTGGTTTGTTGCAGAGGCGTCGCGTGATCAATTCTTCAACCTGTGCACTATTTTAATATTTCGAGGAAAACACATAAAAGGGACTTGAAATGAAAAACGATTCATTTTCCGACGCTTTTCTCAATATGTTTGCTTATTCTGTTGCATCTAACTAGTGCTTAGCTACTCTTATTTTCTGAATTAACTCAAACTTAACTAAGCATAAAAATTATATTTCGTGAAATTAAAAATTATTATCATCAGAATCGTTTCCAATGAGACAGATAAGACATAGGAGAACTGTTTCGTTTTCCATCTCACTGAGCATATATTCATCTCATCGCGAAAGAAAGAAATAATGTCGTCGCTTCTTTTTGTTAACATGCGTGTGGAGACTTCAATAAATACAACCAGTCTGATTGAAGTTGTCTCATAGAATAATCTTTATTAGTCCTCATATTGTCAAATGTCCAATGTCTCAGTCCATTGCCTACCATGATCGAGTTAGACAGATACATTAATATTATTTACTACAATGCGTGCTCACTGCTGAAAAAAATCACAACAATAAGAAACAAATCAAATATCTTTTCATTGCTTTGTTTTTCGTGGGATGAATATAGGAGCTATGCGACGAAGTCCAGGAGCTGTAACCCTATATCTATTCGGAAATTATTGAGCTGGCACTTTCAATTCTAATTTGAGTTATTCGTAAAATGAGACGAATTTTTGAATAGAGAAAAGGAAATTGGAATATATCAATCATGCAAAGTTAATAATCATAATTTGTAATTAGCATGTTATATCAGAACAATAAAGTCTGTTCCATAAAGAGAACATTTAAATTTATAGCCTTATCTCTTCTCAACTAATAATAATTCTATTTACAATTTATATCTTTGATCAATATTCTGGACAGAACAGATGTCGAACAATTTTCCGTCCATCAGCATGGACATTTGCTCATAATAATTTACATAAATTTGTGTGGACCATTGACATTTGACGTACCTATATATTAGATTTCTTAAAAAAAACCTTCAGAAATGAATTTCTTTGAAAATGTTGACCCGTTTCATATTCGCTAATTCTGCGACAATAAAGATTTTCATCAGAAGATGAAATGTCTGTTCTTCTTCTTCTTCTTCTTATTGGCATTACATCCCCACACTGGGACAGAGCCGCCTCGCAGCTTAGTGTTCATTAAGCACTTCCACAGTTATTAACTGCGAGGTTTCCAAGCCAGGATACCATTTTTGCATTCGTATTATCATGATGAGGCTAGCACGATGATACTTTTATGCCCAGGGAAGTCGAAGCAATTTCCGAACCGAAAATTGCCTAGCCGGCACCGGGAATCGAACCCAGCCACCCTCAGCATGGTCTTGCTTTGTAGCCGCGCGTCTTACCGCACGGCTAAGGAGGGCCCCGAAATGTCTGTTTACATTATGTTAATATTGTCGAATACTTCAATGTCTAATATAATTATCGTATTTGTAAACAGGCGTAATTGCAAATGCTTATTACCAGATGATAATTTCTGTTTAAATTGTCTCGCTAGTATTATTACAGTAAATTTTCGCCAGGATTAGTGGATATGTAATCCCATTTAATATCAAATATCAAATGCGCTTTTGCTTCGCGGTGCTTATACAAAGAGGAACTATCGTCATGAAATGCTTTGAGGGATCAGACATGCACGCGTTTCAAGGTTCCCCCAAACACACGCGGCACGACAGTCGCGACGCGATTCTATCGCTTGGGGACAGCGATTCTGTCGCCGTTGGTATGGAAGCGTAAATAGAACATTGCCTGCAGCGACCCAACGATAGAATCGCGGCGACTAGTTGTCGCCGTCGCGGCGATGAAATCGCTTAGGTTTGGGGGAGCCTTTACTCTTCTCTTTCGATTTTGTTCCGATCGCGCTCTCTTCACCGAATCGCGCATGCGCTGTTTGAAGCGGTTCTCGACAGGCACCAAACCGTGCACTGCCAGCGAAAAACGCTTTGACTACCTATACATCGCTGATTGCGGTTAGAGCAGATGATCAACACATACATAATAATGCGTGTATCTATTCTTCCTTTGAGGCAATATAACTCACGAAGAGGATGACCCATTTGCGAGGTTTCCTCACTAATCGATTCGTACTGGGATCAGTTGTGTTTCTATCAAAAGTTTAGTAAATGTTAAAGGAAAAGTTGGGACAATTGTCAAAATACAATATTAGGGCGAGCTTGCAGAAAACCTTATACAATCGCATGAAAAATGTTCTAGTGTGCGGCATCGCAATCAAAGCAGAAAATGACATTTCGAACGTTAAACGTAGAAACCCGAGCAACGTACGTTCTGCTAGTATGGTATAAAAGGAATCATAGTCCGGATAGTTAAAGTTTTTTTTTGTTAAATGCCTTATGTGTCCGGCACTGGAGGATCTCCCCCTAAATATAATCAACCTGAAAACTTCGTAGAATATTTCTAAATCTGTAAGACGATTGTTTTTGCGAACCGATCGGATTTTCGTAAGCAAAGTTATAAAGAAAATAAAAATGCTTATTATTGATATGTTGTTCTTTCACGTGCTCAATTGCTCTGGTTCTATTGTTGTACTTTTTGTGAGAATCACCGCACAAAAGTAGAGCGCAAGAACCAACCGCAGACGGTGGCCGTAACGAAACTCTGAAATATTTCTGGGTTGGTAAGGATTTGAAATTCTTAATGTTTTTACGTTGATAATCAATAGTTCCTATAGGCTTAAAAAATTGCTGGAGAGTTGCAGATTCGATTGATAATAAAATCTCTAAAATCCATAGAAAGAAAAAGGAGCTATTAGCGTTTGAAATCTACCCTAATTTCGTGACACTCTCGAATTTGGAAATTTCCGTTTTACACCCTGTATCAGAGTCTTCCCCTTAGACGTAGTTTACGTCAAAAGGCGCTATAAAAATACTTCATAAGGTCCTCAGGAATCCACGCCACGGCTATGCCTTTTTGTTGTACTGTTCATATCTGATGACATTTCTAACAAAACACTGAAGACGTTTTGTAGAAGAAAACTAAATACGTATTTGTCGACTCAGAATGGGATTATGTAGTAAGTGTTAATAGAAAAAATTGTATATCATTAGGTTTAGAAAACAGCTTTATGATTTTGGTCAGCGGCGCAGCCAAAATTTCCGCGGAATTCCGTTAAGATTCGTTAAAAGCTTGTTTTTTCTAGCGATTTTTTTTAAATTTTACGAAACGAAACGAAATCAAGAAATCTGATTTCGCCATGCTCAGATTCCGCGAAATTCCGCGGAATTTCGTTTCGAACCACCTGAAACGAAATTTTTCGAAATACCGCATATGCTTACTTTTGAGGTCGATATACGTATCTGTAAAGTTACAACCATGAGATGGAATCAAATGGGATAGTACTAAATCATCTTGTGATTTAATATAAAGAAACAAAAGCAAAATTCTGCGGCTTAAAACAAATTTAAGCAGCTACGCAGCCCATGATAGTGTGCATGCTGGGAGCAACTGATCTAGAACATCCTTTTCTGGCATATTTGTCATCAGCATAGCCATGATGGGATGCTAACGGTTTAACCAGATGTAGATGACTACAAACGGTATGAGCTCCAGAAGAATTTGGAGTGCCTGGAACAATTGCGCAGGGCATAACTGAGTTGTGAATAATACCCTTGGACTCTGTGAGACTGTATGGACATAAACAGTTGAATCCGATTCCATATCAGGTGTTCGATTCCGCGTTCGATATTTGAATTTTTGAAATCAATTTCTTTCAATTAAGTTTAGTAGAATTTCTCCCTTTTTTACCGTTATGAAATAAAATTTAAATTTATATTAGACTAGTTGACCCGGCAGACGTTGTCCTGCACAGTAGGCGAGAATGTGCGTTCCGAACTGCCCATGCAAAATTCGCATAGCAAACACAATTTTAGTTTTTCACGATTTGCTCAACTTTATTCGCATTATGAAATATCATATAAACCCGTCGGAAGCTATAACGAATGTTTCTGCTGAAGAAATGAAAAAATCCATCCAGCCGTTTTTGTGTTATGCGGATACGAACACAGACCATTTCATTTTTATATATAAGATTGGCTTACGTTAATTGATGAAACATCGGGGGTATTTTTAAACTAATTTAAAGAAGAGTTATGGTTGATCAAATTTAATGCATCTGATGGCATTTGGGCGTTGGGATTCAAGTGAACAGTCTGTGATCCGGGAAATACGATCTGCGAAACGATTCTTTTTCACAAAGTAGCGCGAAAGCTTCATAATAGAACGGAAAAGATCGTTACATAAGTACAATGAAAGTAATGTTTTTGTTCATATTATTGCATTTATTTTTTTCTAATCATGATTCAACCCTGTCGCTGACTTGCAACATTGAACTCCACGTTCATTCAACTGCTTTCACAAGCACACGGTGTGGGGGCGGAAGTTTCATTTTTGGTCTCTTGATACTCTTTACTTTGTCCGGTACGACGAGCTTGTGTGCAATATAGGTAAGAAGGGAGAGCCCTTTTTACCCAAGCTTCCTTCTTCCCTTCGTTATTGCACTATTATCACATATGTTTGACTTGCCCTTCGAGAACTAGTTTAAGTGATATATCTCTGGAATCGGATCGTGCGATAATACCATCAAGTGGAATACGATTACTTTAAAATCGGCTTTTCGCAATTGAATCAGTGGAAGCCGAGCTACATTTAATAATAGAAAGGTTGCCGATTTGCAAGCAAAAAACTAGTATTTGGGTAAAATGCGTCGGCAACCAATTATTTTAGGATTTTAGAAGCACAAATCTGAACTAAGACGATCCCAAAAACATTGGAACACTTTTTTTCGTCTTTGCTGCCTCGCATATGCAAACCCATGAGTTGGTTATGTTGATCAACTAATAATAGAGATTTGTAACATCAAGAGGCCAGCAATTATGTTGGTTACTTTTAGATTTAGATCGCAATTATTTCTGTAAATCTTGATAAAAAATCAACTTATCTCAATGGAGGTGCATTCTAACACCATTCTAAGACGTTGTTGCTTTGCACATGTCAACAAATTTATTTATTCAATGCAAACATGATTTAGACTTGGCGGACTCTTAATAATCTTTCAAACAAAGGCGTAATTCGATTTTCGGTCCGGTTTGAAAAATTTTCGGGTGGAAAACATTTTTGACTTCCTGGGCAAAATACAAAATAATGCAATGGCAGCCAGCTTTCAAAACTGTAGAACACAAATTTGAAAAGCAGGCCGAGCTTCAGTTGAAACGTAGAGACATTGACGAAGAAGGAGAATTCAGGCTTCCAGATGAGAACCAACACAGAACGAGTAAGTTCTACCAGCAGTGACAATATAACTTTATTCCCGAACAAACATCCCTAAAATGGAAAGCGCTCGAATTCTTAACGTCGCTTCCGCTGTCAAAAGTACCGCACTGAAACAAAACAGATGTGCAAATTAGCTATATTAGACGCGCGTGTATTTCGCTCAAGACCTGACTGAACTCGACTTGTTCCATTCACGGATGTAGCTCACCCGCCGAGAAGCACAAGTTTATTCTAATTAACATCCACACAAACAGCCACACTTCTTAAAACTGCTCAACACATGGGATCGGGCAGGTGAGTCGGTGGAAGAACACTGAAAAATATGTTTAATATTCAAAGAGCACTGCGCGTTACCGTAGGTTCCGCTTTATTCACGGGATGGAACCTTCGAGGGATCTAATTTCAATGCTGATGGGGAGTGCCGCCGCTGCGAGTAAAGTTTCAAATTTCCAGAAGCGCCATATGCGTCCCTAACTATAGTGGCTTTCCGAGGAAGATGAATGACACACGTGTACCGTCAGGTCTGCCTGTGTCAACTTTTCCGCAATTTAATTTACTTCCGCCATGCTCAGTCTGGTCAAGACTGAGTTTATGATCTGTTTGCGGAATTCCTGGTACAGCAACAACCCGGTGCCATACCGGAAAGAGTTACGACTTATCCATTCATCTGACAGCTGCCTTTAATGTATGCAAGCACGAGGCATTTGTTCAACCCAACCCCTCCTGTCTGTTCGGTTGACGAAGACCACGCCACTTGACATATTTTCCCCATTAGTGGGACATATCCCCTCAGGATGACGGGAAACTCGTTGGAAAATCGATCGTCCCAGTTGAAGCCGCAATCCGCCTTCTCTATGGGAAGTTTTGAATCGTTATCTCGCGCAACATATCAACTGCCGTCGAAGATTCACTTCTTTCCTCGTTGGATTTCCGCTCGAGTTTTCCTCTGCCGGTTGCACAGCCCGACGTGAATGAAAACAAAAACAAGTCATCTTCTATGAGGTACGAGAGTGGAAATTGAAAAACAAACCGCTCCCGCCGCCTACTTGGATTGCTTCGGCCCTTTCCAGCTGGCTTTAGCCCTCCGTCCCGGCAAGAGTCTCAAGAAGGAAGAGTGCTTTTTAGCCTACTTCGTTTTTATCTGCGCCCACCTAGGGGAGGGACGTTCAATATGCGCCCCCTAAGCAAATCTTCGAATTTAACGATGATAATGGTCGAAATTATGTACGTCCAATGTGTTAACCACTAATTTAACTTATCATCTATGATACGGAATAAAAATTTGGACGAAAAACCAATTATATTCCGAGAAAACGATTTTATTTTGAAGCTCTGCATTTTCGTGCAATTTCAAACCATGCGGGTTGAAACGCGCCACCCCGAGGCTAAAACGCGCCAGCCTAAAAATGTAAACAAACAGCAGTGAACTGACAGAAGAATCAAGTATCAATTTATGAAAAGTCCTATTCTCGTTTCCACTGCAATGAAATGTTAATTAATTTTTTTGCTAAATTTTCGTGTAACTAGTTGATGTGTGCATACAAGATATGTTTATTCTTTAATTTTTTGGTGGGCGCATGTGACCTTGTGCATTACGGAGCCAAATCACGATTTTCTGTGCATGGTACATGTATCACACTTCCAAGAAGTGAGATCTTACGGTCTACATGAGTAACCAACGATCTACCGGAATGCTTCGAAAGTGATATATGCCCTTTGTGATACGTAGAATAGAACGTGTTCACATCATAGGTTCTTGATAGTTCAAGAAATCCCTGGATTAAGGCTATAAGGTCTATAGAAGCAACAAAAATCGATCGGACGGTTTTAAACATGGTACATGCCCTTTATGACACATAGAATAGAATGCGTACCCAGCATAGGTTCTTGGTCATCCAAGAAATCCCTGGAATAGGCCTTTCGGTCTACACGCGGAACCAAAGATTACTTGGATGCGAAGTGGTATTACCTGTTGTCATGGTTTGTAGGTAGTCTACGAACTCCATACATTCAAGGTCTGTTGATTAACCTTCGTATTAAAGGCAGATATTGAAGAATAAACAAGTTGTGTGACCCCTACTTGGTATATGTTTGTATTCCAAGTAGTTCTTGATGTTGTCACTGATGCCAGGTAGTCTACGAACACCATAGATTCAAGGCCTATGGATCAACCTACATAATGGAGGCAGTTATTGAAAAATAAACAAGTTGTGTGACACCTCCATGGTATATGTTAGTATTCCAAGTAGCTCTTGTTGTTGTCGTGGGCTCCAGGTAGTCTACAAGCTCCATGAGTCAAGGTATGTTGATCAACCTCCGCAATGGAGGCAGCTATTGGAGAATAAACAAGTTGTGTGACCCCTTCTAGGTATATGTTTGTATTCCAAGTAGTTCTTGTTGTTGTCATTAGTGCCAGGTAGTCGACGAACTCCATAGAGTCAAGGCCAGTGGATCAATCTTCGTAATGGAGGCAGTTATTGAAAATAAACAAGTTGTGAGACCCCTAGTTAGTATATGTTTGTATTTCAAGTAGTTCTTGTTGTTGTCGTGGGCTCCAGGTAGTCTACAAGCTCCATGGAATCAAGGTATGTTGATCAACCTCCGCAATGGAGGCAGCTATTGGAGAATAAACAAGTTGTGTGACCCCTTCTAGGTATATGTTTGTATTTCGAGTAGTTCTTGATGTTGTCACTGATGCCAGGTAGTCTACGAAATCCATAGATTCAAGGCCTGGGGATCAAGCTACGTAATGGAGGCAGTTATTGAGAAAATAAACAAGTTGTGTGAACCCTTCTTGGTATATGTTTGTATTGCAAGTAGTTCTTGTCGTTGTCGTGGGCTCCAGGTGTCTACGAACTCCATAGAGTTAAGGTCTATAGATCAACCTCCGTAATGGAGGCAGCTATTGGAGAATAAACAAGTTGTGTGACCCCTTTTTGGTATATAATTGTATTCCAAGTAATTTTTGTTGTGGTCGTGGGCTCCAGGTAGTCTACGAACTCCATAGAGTCAAGGTCTGTAGATCAACCTCCGTAATGGAGGCAGCTGTTGGAGAATAAACAAGTTGTTTGACCCCTTTTTGGTATATGTTTGTACTCCAAGTAGTTTTTGTTGTTGTCTTTGGTGCCAGGTCGTCTACGAACTCCCTAGCGTTAAGGCCTGTGGATCAACCTCCGTAATGTTGGCAGTTATCGAAGAATAAACAAAATACTGGCATAGGTTTGCACTCCAAGTAGTTCTTCTTGTTGTCATGGGTTCCAAGTAGTCTACGGAACTCCATAGAGTCAAGGTCTGCAAGATCAACCTTCGTAATGGAGACAGTTATTGAAGAATAAACAAGTTGTTTGACCCCTTTTCAGTATATGTTCGTACTCCAAGTAGTTTTTGTTGTTGTCATTGATGCCAGGTAGCAGGTAGGTAGATAACAATACAAACGACAAAAAAATTAAAAACTTTTGTGGTGATAAAATCGGGTCGAAAACGTGGTAAAATCGGGGTCCACAAAATCAGGGTAGACAAAGTCGGAGAATGACAAAATCGGGTAAATACTGTATATGTTCGCATTCCATGTGGTGCATGTTATTGTCATGGGTTCGAAGTAATCTACGGATTTCGGAGAGTTAGGGCCTGCTGATTAACCTCCGTGATGAAGCCATTTATCGAAAAAATAACAAGCTGTGCAACCTCATCTGAGTGAATGTATGCATTCCAAGTAGCTTAAGTTGTTTCCATGGAACTATGTATGAACTCGATACAGTTATGATTTGCAGATTAACCCCGAACGGGAGGCTGTTGGTATATGTTTGCCTTCCAAATAGTTCAAGTTGTTGTCATTAGCTCTAGGCAGTTATTGACAAGGTGTGCAACCTCATCTTGATATATTCGCATTCCAAGTAGTTCTTGTTGTCATGCGTTCCAGGTAGTATACTAACTTCATTCATATCACGTACGAAACTGTTTATTTCTTGGAAATGCAAAATGTGAATAAATTGGAACGAAATAACTTCACGATAAAAACGTAAAGAAAAAACGGCGCTATATTAGATCATGTACCGTGTTATTATAGATATTCGTGTAAGCCTAGAAGCCTTACTCCATAAATTTCTAGGATGGCCATTAGCATATGCCATGAACGCATTTTATTCTATGGACCACAAAGGAAAAGTACCACATTTAAAACAGGTTGATATATCTCTGGTTAAGCATGTAGATCCTAACGTCTTACTGCCGGGTTTTCCTGGATGACCATGGAAATTTGAAATAACGCATTCTATTCTACGTACCATAAAGGGCATGTTCAACTTTTCAAACAGGCCAAAAATCTCTAGTTAAGCGTGCAGGCCTTTTCCAGGGTTTTCTTGGATGACCATCAATCTATGCAATGGACGCTTTTATTCTGTATACCACAAAGAGCATTTACCATTTTTAAACAAGCCAAAAGATCTCTGATTACGCGTGTTAATCTAAAAGGCCCTCCCCATGTTATCTCTCCCCAGGCCATCTGCGAGTTGTGGCGCCTGCCTAGGATGTGGTGGGGTTTGACAGTGGGCCCTGTTAAACCTCTATAAAAAGCTGCATGAATCCGCAAGTAGGCTCCGCCAAAGCGATCGTGTGCCGCTCAAAGCGCACAAGCCCAAGTCCTGGAGTTAGGTGGGACGCTAAACTGCCCTGACACGACGGCCCTCTGACGAGACAGGACTTCCACAGTTATTAACTGCGACGTTTCTAAGCCAAGTTACCATTTTGCATTCATATATCAATGAGGCTAACAGATGATACTTTTATGCCCAGGAAGTCGAGACAATTTCCAATCCGAAAACTGCGTAGACTAGCACAGGGAATCGAACCCAGCCACCCTCAGCATGGTCTTACTTTGTAGCCGCACGTCTTACCGCACGGCTAAGGAGGGCCCCTACCACAAAGGGCTTGTACCACTTGTTGAGCAATCCGAAAGATCTCTGGATACGCGTGTAGATCTAAAGACATATTCTAGAGTTTTCTTGGATGACCATGAATCTATGCAATGGACGCATTCTATTCTATGTACCATAAAGGAGTTGTACCACTTTTGAAACAAGCCGAAAGAGATCTGGTTACGCGTGTAGCTCTTAAGGCCTATTTCAGGGTTTTCTTGGATGACCATGAACCTATGCAATGGACGCATTCCATTCTATGTACCACAAAGGGGTTGTACCACTTTCTACACAAGACGAAAGATCTCTGGTTACGCGTGTAGATCTTAAGTCCTTTTCAGAGTTTCCTTGGATCACCGTGAACCTATGCAATGGACGCATTCTATTCTATGTACCACAAAGGGGTTGTACCACTTTTGAAACAAGCCTAAAGATCTCTGGTTACGCGTGTAGATCTTAAGGCCTTTTCCAGAGTTTTCTTGGATGACCATGAACATATGCAATGGTTGCATTCTATCCAATGTATCACAAAACAAAGGTTCAAGCTCCAGGAGGTTCCACATGTACCACAAAGGAGTTGTACCACTGTTGAACAAGTCGGAAGATCTCTGGTTACGCGTGTAGATCTTAAAGTCTATTCCAGAGTTTTTATGGGAGACTATGAACCTATGCAATGGACGTATTCTGTTCTATGTGCCACAAAGGGGTTGTACAGTGTTGACCCGATTTTGTCACTCCCCGATTTTGTCTACCCCCGATTTTGTCTACCCCCGATTTTATCACGTTTTCGACCCGATTTTATCACGTCCCGATTTTGTCACGTTTTCGACCCGATTTTGTCACCCCAAAAAAATTTGTCATTCTTTTTATTTTCGTAAATAATACCAAAAATAACATTGATTTTCATGAAATAACTTTCACCGCCTGTAGTTTATTACGAACGACTTCTGAGTACCTGGGAAATATTCTGTAAGCAATTTCGACAACAAATAACGGGTACCGTTCACGCATTTGGCCTTTCCAAGGCATAAAATGATTCACAGTTGTGGAATAAATTAAAAAATAAGAAATATTTTTTTCCAATTTTGTCACTTACCCTGTTTTATCACCCCAAAATTCACCAGGGAGTGAAAAACCCGGGATATTACTGTACCACTTTTAAAACAAGCCGAAAGATCTCTGGTTACGCGTGTAGATCTTAAGGCGTATTCCAAAGTTTTCTTGGATGACTATGAGCCTATGCAATAGACGCATTCTATTATATGTGCCACAAAGGGGTTATACCAATTTTAAAACAAGCCGAAAGAGCTCTGGTTACACGTGTAGATCTAAAGGTCTATTCCAGAGTTTTCTTGGATCACCATGAACCTATGCAATGGACGCATTCTATTCTATGTACCACAAACGGGTTGTACCACTTTTGAAACAAGTCGAAAGATCTCTGGTTACGCGTGTAGATCTCAAGGCCTATTCCAATGTTTTCTTGGGTGACTATGAACCTATGCAATGGACGCATTCTATTCTATGCGTTGCGTTGCGTTGCGTTGTAACGGAGTATTTCGTAGATTGCATACTGATAGCTGTCATGTATATTCTTTAACTTTCTCACCCCAACTGCTTATGGATTACTATTTGGGAATTAATAGCAATCCAATTGGGGGTCTGAAATGATAAAGCATGAAAGCTACCATTGCTGGCCACGCCCATCTTCTCCGTTACTAGGGAAGGGAAGGAAATGTTGATATGACATCTACTTAACGAGAGGCCAGCGACTCACCGACGCCCTCATAGATGTCAAGGAGTTGGATGGTGGGTAGGGATATAGTTTAGGAATATCATTATAAGCAAATGATATAATAAGATTGAACGAACGTTGGAAGTGACCATGCTAAGAAATTTTGTGTCACTCCATTGATGATTTCCCTGGGATGGGGCAAAGCTATTAAACTTGCCCTGGCTAATTAGCCTAGGTTTAAGCGCCAATGCTCGCTCTCTGAAACGAGAAAGAAAAGAAAGTTTATTACACTCCCCTTCCCCTTATTTATTTCCTAATCACAATGGACGCATTCTATTCTATGTGCCTCAAAGGGGTTGTATCAATTTTGGAACAAGCCGAAAGAGCTCTGGTTACGCGTGTAGATCTTAAGGTCTATTCCAGGGTTTTCTTGGATGATCTTGAACCTATGCATTGGACGCATTCTATTATTTGTACCACAAAGGGGTTGTACCACTTTTGAAACAAGTCGAAAGATCTCTGGTTACGCGTGCAGATCTCAAGGCCTATTCCAAAGTTTTCTTGGATCACCGTGAACCTATGCAATGGACGCATTCTATTCTATGTGCCACAAAGGAGTTGTACCACTTTTGAAACAAGCCGAAAGATCTCTGGTTACGCGTGTAGATCTTAAGGCCTATTCCAGGGTTTTCTTGGATGATCTTGAACCTTTGCATTGGACGCATTCTATTATTTGTACCACAAAGGGGTTGTACCACTTTTGGAACAAGTCGAAAGGTCTCTGGTTACGCGTGTAGATCTTAAGGCGTATTCCAAAGTTTTCTTGGATGACTATGGACCTATGCAATTGACGCATTCTATTCTATGTGCCACAAAGGGGTTGTACCAATTTTGAAACAAGCCGAAAGAACTCTGGTTACGCGTGTAGATCTTAAGGCCTTCTCCAAGGTTTTCTTGGATGACCATGAGCCTATGCAATGCACGCATTCTATTCTATGGGCCACAAAGGGGTTGTACCACTTTTGAAACAAGTCGATAGATCTCTGGTTACGCGTGTAGATCTTAAGGTCTATTCCAGAATTTTCTTGGATCACCGTGAACCTATGCAATGGACGCATTCTATTCTATGTGCCACAAAAGGGTTGTACCACTTTTGAAACAAGCCGAAAGATCTCTGGTTACGCGTGTAGATCTTAAGGTCTATTCCAGAGTTTTCTTGGATCACCGTGAACCTATGCAATGGACGCATTCTATTCTATGAACCACAAAGGGGTTGTACCACTTTTGAAACAAGCCGAAAGAGCTCTGGTTACGCGTGTAGCTCTTAAGTCCTATTCCAGGGTTTTCTTGGATGACTATGGACCTATGCAATGGACGCATTCCATTCTATGTACCACAAAGGGGTTGTACCACTTTCTACACAAGACGAAAGGTCTCTGGTTACGCGTGTAGATCTTAAGGCCTATTCCAGAGTTTTCTTGGATCACCGCGAATCTATGCAATGGACGCATTCTATTCTATGTACCATAAAGGAGTTGTACCACTTTTTAAACAAGCCGAAAGAGATCTGGTTACGCGTGTAGCTCTTAAGACCTATTCCAGGGTTTTCTTGGATCACCGCGAATCTATGCAATGGACGCATTCCATTCTATGTACCACAAAGGGGTTGTACCACTTTCTACACAAGACGAAAAATTTCTGGTTACACGTGTAGAACTTAAGTCCTTTTCAGAGTTTCATTGGATCACCGTGAATCTATGCAATGGACGCATTCTATTCTATATACCACTAAGGGGTTGTACCACTTTTGAAACAAGCCGAAAGATCTCTGGTTACGCGTGTAGATCTTAAGGCCTATTCCAGAGTTTTCTTGGATCACCGTGAACCTATGCAATGGACGCATTCTATTCTATGTACCACAAAGGGGTTGTACCACTTTTGAAACAAGCCGAAAGAGCTCTGGTTACGCGTGTAGCTCTTAAGGCCTATTCCAGGGTTTTCTTGGATGACTATGAACCTATGCAATGGACGCATTCCATTCTATGTACCACAAAGGGGTTGTACCACTTTCTACACAAGACAAAAGGTCTCTGGTTACCCGTGTAGATCTTAAGGCCTATTCCAAAGTTTTCTTGGATAACCGCGAATCTATGCAATGGACGCATTCTATTCTATGTACCATAAAGGAGTTGTACCACTTTTGAAACAAGCCGAAAGAGATCTGGTTATGGGTGTAGCTCTTAAGGCCTATTATAGGGTTTTCTTGGATGACCTGACCATGAACCTATGCAATGGACGCATTCCATTCTATGTACCACAAAGGGGTTGTACCACTTTCTACACAAGACGAAATATCTCTGGTTACGCGTGTAGATCTTAAGGCCTTTTCCAGAGTTTTCTTGGATGACCATGAACATATACAATGGTTGCATTCTATCCAATGTATCACAAAACAAAGGTCCAAGCTCCAGGAGGTTCTCGAAAAACTTTAAAGCCTTGAAAATAATAATGAACGTCTTACTATGCGTCATCAAGGATGTTTACCACTTATGACTTCTTGATTTCTTGTCGTACCAAGAACATCTTAAGGCCTCAGCACTCAAACAATGGGACGACCATGATAACGAAAACAATTTCGACGACCCTAATACCGAAATAGGTAAAAGACACATCTTAAGACTAAAAGTGTGTTAAATATCAAACTTTGCTTACCTTACAGATTGCAAACTTTTTTTACGCTCCAAATTCCAAATAGCGCTCCCTCCTTTTACGCTCAAAATTACAAATAACGCTCTCTCTTTTTACGCCCTAAATTCGAAATAACGGTTCCCCTTTTTACGCTCTGATTCAATTTACGCTCCCCCGTTTTGGGCGCAAAAAGATGTTTTGCAGTACTAGATTTAAAATGGTCCGATAAATCTTAAAGTGACGGGTGTAGATCTTAAGGCCTAACTCCAGGGGTTTCTTGAATTACCCAGAATCTCTTACGATGGCTCATTCTATTCTAACCATCCAAAAGGACATGTGCCATAATTTAAACAGTCCAACTGAACTTTTGTTACGCGTGTAGATCAGAGGACCTAACTCCAGGGATTTCTTGGGTGACCGAAAACCTCTGCCGTTGACTTGTTCTATTCTTCACATCCAAAAGGGCATGTACCACATTTAAAACAGTCCGATTGATCTTTAGTTACGCTTGTAGATCTGAGGAGCTAACTCCATGGATTTCTTGGATGACCGAGAACCTCTGCCGTTGACTTATAATATTCTACATCTACACATCCAAAAGAATTTATTGGATGCCCAAAAATCTATGCTGAAAAAACTCTATTCTGAGTTGTCTCCACACTATTTACTTCTCTCCTTCGCATCTATTCTTGCTTTTTTATCTATTCTTCAATTTCACTCCTTGTACCTTGCACCTCTCACGTCTCGTTTCTCACTTCTCACATCCCATTTATCAATTGTCATATAACTCTTCATGCTTTTTTACTCATTTCTCACACAAAGTATCTCGCTTACTACTTCTCCCCTTCTACTACTTTCTTCTCGCTTTTCACTGATTACATCTTATTTCGCACTTTTTACTGCTTGCCTTTCGCTTCTCACTTCTTAATTCTCATTCTTTTTTCTTGCTTCTCCCACCTCACTCCTCAGTTCTCATATCCCAAATCCAGCTTACAATTCACGATTGATTATAAAACTATTTAGGGCTTTTTAGTCGAATTCTGAATTCCTACTTCTCACTTGTTGTTTCTTACTTCTCACTTCTCATCACTCATAACTTCTCACTCATCACTTTTCACTTTTATTTTATCACTTTTCAATTTTTACTTTTTTACTTTTTAATTGATAATATTTTAAAAATAAATTATTATCGGCACACGCCCTTCTCAAACTATGACATCCATAGTCAAGCACATTAGATGGGCGCGTTTTATCCTGCATGCAGAGATTTTAATAAAATGTGAGTTTTTCTATGAAAAATGTAGTAAAGTTAACTTTTTAGTAACTTGGCACAATCTTTACTAATTTGTTTTTCCAGACATGTGCAAAGATTATTGAAAAAATGTTTTTATCTAGTGGAAAATCCTTAAGGGAACGGAAGCTTAAATTTTATCAAAAAGCGGAAAAAAACAAATTTATTTTTAAAAATTTCATTATGAATGTCTTGACTATTATTTTTAGTTTGTTGATCTAAAAACATGTTTAGGCGCCAGCTGCCATCGGTTTTGTAACTTAATTTAGCCTATTAACCCAGAAAATGCAATGGCTCGTATTAGCTGACTGGCGCATTTTAAACCTAGTTCCCCTACCTGACCGACGGCGGCCACTCAAACTATAGCAGGGCAGTCGTGCAACGACAAGCACGTCGTCGGGACCAGATACAAGCACACGTACAAACACATACAAGGGAACGAACGTGTTGCGGAGCAAAAAGCAAAGAGCTTATCATAAATTAAAAATTGTTTCAGATTGACGGCTCTGCTACAGCCAGTAGAGCAAGATCCAGGGCAGAGGCGAAGTCAGATCGTACATCAATTTGAGTGGAGATTCTTTTAGTGATGGTAGCAATTTTTTGAAACAATTATTAGATGAATATTTTTGTAATTTACATGGAAAGCTCTTTGGCCTTCAATTGAAACTTATTCTTCAATAAATATTTTTTATTTTCCACTAGAGTAAATTGAGAGATGGTAAAAAAAAACATCTCAATTTCCACAAGGATTCCCAAACGAATCAAACAATATTCTAAATAAAATCCACAAGTATTCCAGACGGAATCTACAAATTTCAGACGGAATCCACAAGGATTCCAGACGTAATCCGCAAGAAATCCAGACGGAATCCACAAAAGCTCCAGACGGAATCCACAAAAACTTCAGACGGAATCCACAACGATTCCAGTTGGAATCCACAAGGATTCCAGACGGAATCCACAAGGATTCCAGACGGAATCCACAAGGACTCCAGACGAAATCCGCAAGGATTCCAGACGGATTCCGCAAGGATTCCAGACGGAATCTGCAAGAAATCCAGACGGATTCCGCAAGGATTCCAGACGGATTCCGCAAGGATTCCTGACCGAACCCGCAAGGATTCCAGACGGAATCCACAAGGATTCCAGACGGAATCCACAAGGATTCCAGACGGAATCCACAAGGATTCCAGACGGAATCCACAAGGATTCCAGACGGAATCCACAAGGATTCCAGACTGAATCCACAAGGATTCCAGACGGAATCCGCAAGGATTCCAGACGGATTCCGCAAGGATTCCAGACGGATTCCGCAAGGATTCCAGACGGATTCCGCAAGGATTCCAGACGGATTCCGCAAGGATTCCAGACGGATTCCGCAAGGATTCCAGACGGATTCCGCAAGGATTCCAGACGGATTCCGCAAGGATTCCAGACGGATTCCGCAAGGATTCCAGACGGATTCCGCAAGGATTCCAGACGGATTCCGCAAGGATTCCAGACGGAATCCACAAGGATTCCAGACGGAATCCACAAGGATTCCAGACGTAATCTGCAAGAAATCCAGACGGAATCCGCAAGGATTCCAGACGGAATCCGCAAGGATTCCAGACGGAATCCGCAAGGATTCCAGACGGATTCCGCAAGGATTCCAGACGGATTCCGCAAGGATTCCAGACGGATTCCGCAAGGATTCCAGACGGATTCCACACGGATTCCGCAAGGATTCCACACGGAATCCGCAAGGATTCCAGACGGAACCCACAAGGATTCCAAACGGAATCCACAAGGATTCCAGACGGAATCCACAAGGATTCCAGACGTAATCCACAAAAGCTCCAGACGGAATCCACAAAAACTTCAGACGGAATCCACAACGATTCCAGTTGGAATCCACAAGGATTCAAGACGGAATCCACAAGGATTCCAGATGGAATACGCAAGGATTCAAGACGGAATCCACAAGGATTCCAGATGGAATACGCAAGGATTCCAGACGGAATCCGCAAGGACTCCAGACGAAATCCGCAAGAACTCCAGACGGAATCCGCAAGGATTTCAGACGGAATCCGCGAAGATTCCAGACGGAATCCGCAAGGATTCCAGACGGAATCCACAAAATTCCAGACGGAATCCACAAGGATTCCAGACGGAATCCACAAGGATTCCAGACGGAATCCACAAGGATTCCAGACTGAATCCACAAGGATTCCAGACGGATTCCGCAAGGATTCCAAACGGGTTCCGCAAGGATTCCAGACGGATTCCGCAAGGATTCCAGACGGATTCCGCAAGGATTCCAGACGGATTCCGCAGGAATTCCAGACGGATTCCGCAAGGATTCCAGACGGATTCCGCAAGGATCCCAGACGGATTCCGCAAGGATTCCAGACGGATTCCGCAAGGATTCCAGACGGATTCCGCAAGGATTCCAGACGGATTCCGCAAGGATTCCAGACGGATTCCGCAAGGATTCCAGACGGATTCCGCAAGGATTCCAGACGGAATCCACAAGGATTCCAGACGGAATCCACAAGGATTCCAGACGGAATCCACAAGGATTCCAGACGGAATCCACAAGGATTCCAGACGGAATCCACAAGGATTCCAGACGGAATCCAAGGGATTCCAGACGGAATCCACAAGGATTCCAGACGGAATCCACAAGGATTCCAGACGGAATCCACAAGGATTCCAGAGACGGAATCCACAAGGATTCCAGACGGAATCCACAAGGATTCAGACGGAATCCTGATTCAGACGGAATCCACAAGGATTCCAGACGGAATCACAAAGTTCCAGACGGAATCCACAGGATTCAGACGGAATCCACAAACTTCAGACGGAATCCACAAGGATTCCAGACGGAATCCACAAGGATTCCAGACGGAATCCACAAGGATTCCAGACGGAATCCACAAGGATTCCAGACGGAATCCACAAGGATTCCAGACGGAATCCACAAGGATTCCAGACGGAATCCACAAGGATTCCAGATGGAATCCACAAGGATTCCAGACGGAATCCACAAGGATTCCAGACGGAATCGCCAAGGATTCCAGACAAAATCTCCAAGGATTCCAGACGGAATCCCCAAGGATTCCAGACGTAATCCGTAAGAAATCCAGACGGAATCCGCAAGAAATCCAGACGGAATCTGCAAGAAATCCAGACGGATTCCGCAAGGATTCCACACGGAACCCGCAAGGATTCCAGACGGAACCCGCAAGGATTCCAGACGGAATCCAAAAGGATTCCAGACGGAATCCACAAGGATAAAAGACGGAATCCACAAGTATTCCAGACGGAATCCACAAGTCTTCCTGACGGAATCCACAAGGATTCCAAAAGGAATCTACAAATTCCAGACAGAATCCACAAGGATTCCAGACGGAATCCACAAAAGCTCCAGACGGAATCCACAAAAACTTCAGACAGAATCAACAACGATTCCAGTTGGAATCCACAAGGATTCCAGAAGGAATCCACAAGGATTCCAGATGGAATACGCAAGGATTCAAGACGGAATCCACAAGGATTCCAGATGGAATACGCAAGGATTCCAGACGGAATCCGCAAGGACTCCAGACGAAATCCGCAAGAACTCCAGACGGAATCCGCAAGGATTTCAGACGGAATCCGCGAAGATTCCAGACGGAATCCGCAAGGATTCCAGACGGAATCCACAAAAATTCCAGACGGAATCCACAAGGATTCCAGACGGAATCCACAAGGATTCCAGACGGAATCCACAAGGATTCCAGACTGAATCCACAAGGATTCCAGACGGATTCCGCAAGGATTCCAAACGGGTTCCGCAAGGATTCCAGACGGATTCCGCAAGGATTCCAGACGGATTCCGCAAGGATTCCAGACGGATTCCGCAAGGATTCCAGACGGATTCCGCAAGGATTCCAGACGGATTCCGCAAGGATCCCAGACGGATTCCGCAAGGATTCCAGACGGATTCCGCAAGGATTCCAGACGGATTCCGCAAGGATTCCAGACGGATTCCGCAAGGATTCCAGACGGATTCCGCAAGGATTCCAGACGGAATCCGCAAGGATTCCAGACGGAATCCACAAGGATTCCAGACGGAATCCACAAGGATTCCAGACGGAATCCACAAGGATTCCAGACGGAATCCACAAGGATTCCAGACGGAATCCACAAGGATTCCAGACGGAATCCACAAGGATTCCAGACGGAATCCACAAGGATTCCAGACGGAATCCACAAGGATTCCAGACGGAATCCACAAGGATTCCAGACGGAATCCACAAGGATTCCAGACGGAATCCACAAGGATTCCAGACGGAATCCACAAAAGCTCCAGACGGAATCCACAAGGATTCCAGACGGAATCCACAAGGATTCCAGACGGAATCCACAAGGATTCCAGACGGAATCCACAAGGATTCCAGACGGAATCCACAAGGATTCCAGACGGAATCCACAAGGATTCCAGACGGAATCCACAAGGATTCCAGGCACAAGGATTCCAGACGGAATCCACAAGGATTCCAGACGGAATCCACAAGGATTCCAGACGGAATCCACAAGGATTCCAGACGGAATCCACAAGGATTCCAGACGGAATCCACAAGGATTCCAGACGGAATCCACAAGGATTCCAGGCACAAGGATTCCAGACGGAATCCACAAGGATTCCAGACGGAATCCACAAGGATTCCAGACGGAATCCACAAGGATTCCAGACGGAATCCACAAGGATTCCAGACGGAATCCACAAGGATTCCAGACGGAATCCACAAGGATTCCAGACGGAATCCACAAGGATTCCAGGCACAAGGATTCCAGACGGAATCCACAAGGATTCCAGACGGAATCCACAAGGATTCCAGACGGAATCCACAAGGATTCCAGACGGAATCCACAAGGATTCCAGACGGAATCCACAAGGATTCCAGACGGAATCCACAAGGATTCCAGACGGAATCCACAAGGATTCCAGACGGAATCCACAAGGCTTCCAGACGGAATCCACAAGGATTCCAGACGGAATCCACAAGGATTCCAGACGGAATCTCCAAGGATTCCAGATGGAATCCCCAAGGATTCCAGACGGAATCCCCAAGGATTCCAGACGGAATCCACAAGGATTCCAGACGGAATCCCCAAGGATTCCAGACGGAATCCACAAGGATTCCAGACGGAATCCACAAGGATTCCAGACGGAATCCACAAGGATTCCAGACAACCACGGCGATTCCAGATTTAACCACAAGGATTCCAGACGACCACAAAGGATTCCATGGACAAGGATGACAGACGGAATCCACAAGGATTCCAGACGGAATCCACAAGGATTCCAGACGGAATCCACAAGGATTCCAGATGGAATCCACAAGGATTCCAGATGGAATCCACAAGAATTCCTGACCGAACCCGCAAGGATTCCTGACCGAATCCACGAGGATTCAAGACGGAATCCACAAGGATTCCAGACGGAATCCCAAGGATTCCAGACGGAATCCACAAGGATTCCAGACGGAATCCACAAGGATTCCAGACGGAATCCACAAGGATTCCAGACGGAATCCACAAGGATTCCAGACGGAATCCACAAGGATTCCAGACGGAATCCACAAGGATTCCAGACGGAATCCACAAGGATTCCAGACGGAATCCACAAGGATTCCAGGCACAAGGATTCCAGATGGAATCCACAAGGATTCCAGACGGAATCCACAAGGATTCCAGACGGAATCCACAAGGTTTCAAGGCACAAGGATTCCAGATGGACTCCACAAGGATTCCAGACGTAATCCACAAGGATTCCAGACGGAATCCACAAGGATTCCAGACGGAATCCACAAGGATTCCAGGCACAAGGATTCCAGACGGAATCCACAAGGATTCCAGACGGAATCCACAAGGATTCCAGACGGAATCCACAAGGATTCCAGGCACAAGGATTCCAGATGGAATCCACAAGGATTCCTGACGGAATCCAAAAGGATTCCAGACGGAACCCGCAAGGATTCCAGATGGAAACCACAAGGATTCCAGACAGAATCCACCAGGATTCACAGAGGGAATCCACGAGGATTCCAGACGGAATCCACAAGGATTCCAGACGGAGTCCACAAGGATTCCAGACGGAATCCACAAGGGTTCCAGACGGAATCCACAAGGGCTCCAGACGGAATCCACAAGGGTTCCAGACGGAATCCACAAGGGCTCCAGAAGAAATCCACAAAAAACGAAAAGGATTCCAGACGGCATCCACAAGGATTCCAGACGGAATCACAAGGATTCCAGACGGAATCCACAAGGATTCCAGACGGAATCCACAAGGATTTCAGACGGAATCAACAAGGATTCCAGACGGAATCCACAAGGATTCCAGTTGGAATCCACAAGGATTCCAGATGGAATCCACAAGGATTCCAGACGGAATCCACAAGGATTCCAGACGGAATCCACAAGGATTCCAGATGGAATCCACAAGGATTCCAGACGGAATCCACAAGGATTCCAGCCGGAATCCACAAGGATTCCAGACGGAATTCACACGGATCCCAGATGGAATCCACAAGGATTCCAGACGGAATCCACAAGGATTCCAGACGGAATCCACAAGAATTCCAGACGGAATCCACAAGAATTCCAGACGGAATCCACAAGAATTCCAGACGGAATCCACAAGGATTCCAGACGGAATCCACAAGGATTCCAGACGGAATCCACAAGGATTCCAGACGGAATCCACAAGGATTCCAGAAGAAATCCACAAGGATTCAAGACGGAATCCACGAGGATTCCAGACGGAATCCACAAGGATTCCAGACGGAATCCACAAGGATTCCAGACGGAATCCACAAGGGTTCCAGACGGAATCCACAAGGGCTCCAGACGGAATCCACAAGGGTTCCAGACGGAATCCACAAGGGCTCCAGAAGAAATCCACAAAAAAACGAAAAGGATTCCAGACGGCATCCACAAGGATTCCAGACGGAATCCACAAGGATTCCAGACGGAATCCACAAGGATTCCAGACGGAATCCACAAGGATTTCAGACGGAATCCACAAGGATTCCAGACGGAATCCACAAGGATTCCAGACGGAATCCAAAAGGATTCCAGACGGAATCCACAAGGATTCCAGACGGAATCCACAAGGATTCCAGATGAAATCCGCAAGGATTCCAGACGTAATTCACAAGGATTCCAGATGGAATCCACAAGGATTCCAGACGGAATTCATAAGGGCTCCAGAAGAAATTCACAAAAAAAACGAAAAGGATTCCAGACGGAATCCACAATGATTCCAGACGCAATCCACAAGGATTCCAGACGGAATCCACAAGGATTCCAGACGGAATCCACAAGGATTCCAGTCGGAATCCACAAGGATTCCAGACGGAATCCACAAGGCCTCCGGACGGAATCCACAAGGATTCCAGACGGAATCCACAAGGATTCCAGACGGAATCCACAAGGATTCAAGACGGAATCCACGAGGATTCCAGACGGAATCCACAAGGATTCCAGACGGTATCCACAAGGATTCCAGACGGAATCCACAAGGGTTCCAGACGGAATCCACGAGGATTCCAGACGAAATCCACAAGGATTCCAGACGGAATCCACAAGGATTCCAGGCGGAATCCACACGGGTTCCAGACGGAATCCACAAGGGCTCCAGACGGAATCCACAAGGGTTCCAGACGGAATCCACAAGGGCTCCAGAAGAAATCCACAAAAACGAAAAGGATTCCAGACGGAATCCACAAGGTTTCAAGGCACAAGGATTCCAGACGGAATCCACAAGGATTCCAGACGGAATCCACAAGGATTCCAGACGGAATCCACAAGGATTCCAGACGGAATCCACAAGGATTCCAGACGGAATCCACAAGGATTTCAGACGGAATCCACAAGGATTCCAGACGGAATCCACAAGGATTCCAGACGGAATCCACAAGGATTCCAGACGGAATCCACAAGGATTCCAGACGGAATCCACAAGGATTCCAGACGGAATCCACAAGGATTCCAGACGGAATCCACAAGGATTCCAGGCACAAGGATTCCAGTTGGAATCCACAAGGATTCCAGACGGAATTCACAAGGATTCCAGACGGAATCCACAAGGATTCCAGACGGAATCCACAAGGATTCCAGACGGAATCCACAAGGATTCCAGACGGAATCCACAAGGATTCCAGACGGAATCCACAAGGATTCCAGACGGAATCCACAAGCGATTCCAGACGGAATCCACAAGGATTCCAGACGGAATCCACAAGGATTCCAGACGGAATCACAAGGATTCCAGACGGAATCCACAAGGATTCCAGACGGAATCAACAAGGATTCCAGACGGAATCCACAAGCGATTCCAGACGGAATCCACAAGGATTCCAGACGGAATCCACAAGGATTCCAGACGGAATCCACAAGGATTCCAGACGGAATCCACAAGGATTCCAGACGGAATCACAAGGATTCCAGACGGAATCCACAAGGATTCCAGACGGAATCACAATGATTCCAGACCGGATCCACCATGATTCCTGACGGAAGGCAAAAGGATTCCAGACGGGATCCACAAGGACTCCAGACGGAATCCACAAGGATTCCAGACGGAATCACCAAGGATTCCAGACGGAATCACAAGGATTCCAGACGGAATCCACAAGGATTCCAGACGGAATCACAAGGATTCCAGACGGAATCCACAAGGATTCCAGACGGAATCCACAAGGATTCCAGACGGAATCCACAAGGATTCCAGACGGAATTCACAAGGATTCCAGACGGAATCCACAAGGATTCCAGACGGAATCCACAAGGATTCCAGACGGAATCCACAAGGATTCCAGACGGAATCCACAAGGATTCCAGACGGAATCCACAAGGATTCCAGACGGAATCCACAAGGATTCAGACGGAATCCACAAGGATTCAGACGGAATCACAAGGATTCCAGACGGAATCCACAAGGATTCAGACGGAATCCACAAGGATTCCAGACGGAATCCACAAGGATTCCGGACGGAATCCACAAGGATTCCGGACGGAATCCACAAGGATTCCGGACGGGATCCACAAGGATTCCAGACGGAATCCACAAGGATTCCAGACGGAATCCACAAGGATTCCAGACGGAATCCACAAGGATTCCAGACGGAATCCACAAGGATTCCAGACGGTATCCACAAGGATTCCAGACGGAATCCACAAGGATTCCAGACGGAATCCACAAGGATTCCAGACGGAATCCACAAGGATTCCAGACGGAATCCACAAGGAAAAAAAATCGGTGGCGGAATTTTTCTTCATACCGTTTTGCTTTTTTATATTCTATACAAAGAAAGCATCAAGCTATGATGCCAGTTCTTAAATATTTCTCACCTAAAATAGTTTGTCAACGCTTCTAATTTTTAAGTAAGTACAATAGCTGTTCCTTGATTCCTTACAACCTGCATCGCCTCTGAATACACCTGTCCATAGAACTTGGAAGGCGAAATAGAAAATAAAAATGAAATCGTGGGGAAAAACACTGTCTTCTCTGCCCCGTAATCCTCTCCCTCCAATAACCTGGCAAGAAAAATCAGTTCACAGATAAAAAGAACGATCAAGGCCAGCGTCTAATGTCGGTGACGCGGGGCACGGATGACAACGCCGGATGGAAACGATATGATGAGGCCGTATACGGCGGCGGCGGTGGAAAACTTACGGCTTCCGAAGAGCACATCCCATCATCATCATCATCTCGATGATTCCTCAAGAGAGAGTCGAGAGAACGAGAGTCGTCGAGTGTCGGGCGTTTAAAAGCCTTGTCGTGTATGCGGCACTTGTTTATGAATATAAATTGCTTTTTTATGAAAAATTCAGTTCCATAGATTTTTTTTTGCTCGCCGTATGGAACAAGAGCAAAGATTTTTCACCGTGGGCGTTCTCTTTATCGTGGCCTCATCAGCATGGGCTGTATCATCAGCACGGTTGTTGATAGTGTTGTCATGGCGAAAAAAAGTGGACGAAACAATGTCCGTTGAATCCGGAAGAGTGGAATAGTGGAAATATTGAAGAATGAAGAAACCGGTCACATTCACAGACAAAGGAAATTCGACAAAATTGTTTGTTCCGAAACTGATGAACAATATTTATTCCAGTCTTGCGTTTGTTTCTCTGTGGTGTAGTCATCATTGAAGCTTATCGTAATATTTATACACTATAGTGGTACACAAAATTGATCTATTTTATGAATGTTTTTTTTTAAATCGAAGAGTACCGATTTCCAGCTCGTTAGACGCCTATCAAAATACGATCATAATAATTTGTTTCTTAAATTTATTTTCTAATTTTGGGTAGACAGTTGAAAACATTATGAATGGAAATTGAGTTTATTACAAACTTCCAGTTGTAAGCTCACAAAATTAATTTTATCTTGAGTGAATAACTGATCAAAAATGGATCGATAATTCACACACATAAAGAAACACGTTTCTTTGTGCATCAGCGTAGGTATGAGGTTTTCGAATTAACTGAAAGGTTGTGGGTGATGTGACCTTTCATAATCCCACTCGGTACGGCGTAGGTACGTGCGTGTAGATTATAAATAGAACAAGATATTACTACCCACGCCCAATCCTTCCATCTAACGAAGACTCGCAAGACGACTCAATTCGATAATCTTCCAATTAGGATTCCTTATGAGTGCCGTGCTATCACCCACGCAATGCCCAACATACTTCAAATTTCAACTAATGGCCTAAATACCAGAATACGAAAATAGACACGCACAGCAGCGGTATCACATTCCAAATGATTTCATCCTGATCCTAAATGGAACACCAATCAGCTGGACTCGTTTTTCATTACTTATGATTAATGTCTTTCGGACTGCTGAAACGGTGCCAAGCCAATGCCAAAGCCGACGAAATCACCATCACCCGGGCTGGTGACAATGTGGTTCCCATCCTCCCCAAAACCAAACGTCACCCAAAGTAGCAGTAGGCTATGAATCATCCGAATGAAAAATGCGATTTATCTTCCCGTAGGTCAGAGTCTACCGAAACAGAAACCGAAAGAAGTAAGACACCATCCAACCATCTTGGGGGTGGGAGGTTAAGACAACACGGGAGTATAAATAAAATTAAGGCTTCCTTAATTTGAATTTTAATGGGTGGCGTACATTTTTACTTACTTTATTAGAAGGGGCGCTCCCTCTCCCCCAGGTTAGCGATTTGGATTAGGCCAAACCAGGAGAATGGAACAGAAAAGCTCGGCTGATCTCCGAATTCGGAGGGAAACGTTCGCATAATAAGTCACGTGGCTGTAACTCCGTTGCATATCATTAGAAGCGTTGGCTTGACAAGCTAATTAGTATTGCGGTCCAGTGACGACGACAACGGCGAGAAGCGAATCGATGAGTGCGGAAGGGCTTCACGGGTGAAAGCCCAAGGGGATCGCTTCGAGGAAAGTATTAACGGAAGATAAGCAGAGTGGGTAATTATGGTTCGCCGAGAGGGCTTTAAAGTTGTTTGAGAAGGCGTGGCGATTCACTTCAGTTTACATCAAAGCTCTTCATCCAGTGGAGGAGCAGAAAGCTTAGTCAGCGGAAGTCAATTAATTTCTTCCAGTTCGGTTATTTTGGAGCCAAACAGTCAACTAGTAGTAGCGAGCTTTCCCAAAAGGCATTTGCCATTCATCATTGGAAACCGCATTTACCACAGAATCTACCGCACAGAAAAATGGGTTGAACCTGCCGGGGTATGAATGTGCAATTGAGTGGTAAAAGAAGGGACGAAAGCCACACCATGAATCACAATAACGCCATTGTTATTCAATTAATGGCACCCATTTGGCAGGGAAATATGAAATAAATTTGAGCATGAAGCATGCTCTATAAAGGAAGCAACAGTTCCCCAACACAGTCAACTCTATTGAAAACTGATATTCATAGGACGAGGAAGAAATGTTTGTTTTAATGGACATCGTGTAGCAAAATGACGGATAACGAAGATGCCACTGTTACGCTACTAAACTGCACCGTCATCGTGTACACCAACAACAAAACAGTCAGTAGTCGGTTGGCCGAAACTGGGGTGCTGCCTTCTTTCTGTTCATTTTATGATACCTCACCACTTATAAGATCCTAAATATGTTCGACCATGCGTGCCTCCAAACTATGCCACCTTGTTAGAGCTGGGGTGAAGACAGAATCGTTTCTAGCAGGTCGTCTACATTTCGTTGCGGTATAATTGGAAAAGAGGAGCGGAGCCTAGTTGAATAGTCACTTTATGTTAGGGCTTGTTATTCGAACATAAAGTAGAAGTACATGTGAGTTTTCCTTTGAGTACACTGTGCATGCACAGGTTTTTGTATGATTTTTTTAGTGCAATTTAACAAAAATAATCATATAATCAGAAGTAGTAGGGTTACTTGATCACCCCTTGTTTTATCGAGTACTAAAGTAATTTTGTTCCAGCGTATTTTTAAGTACAGATCCTCTAGACAAATTACCTATATGTGGTGAGTTATTTTTTGGTTTGACAACCTTATTTATTGTGTAGGGCGGTTTGTATGTTTTGACATTCCTAAAGATTTTTTACTGGCCAGGCAAAAGTTGAACAACTGTTCAAAACAATGACCAAATGCTTCTGTTTTTTCACAGCACAAAGCAATAAATATGCTTAATGATCTGTACTGATGACATTGTCAACATTCCATCAAAGTCTTAGGATATTTGGAATTAAAGTTTTTGCCACAATATGGGACACTTGATACCCCATTAGTCACCCATAAAAAAATGGCGGAAAAATTCAAATCTATTTCAGGCTTCTAATTTTTTGTAGATTTGATAGATTTGATGAAGTGTTGGCAGAAACAATATTTATCGCGTATATATCATAGCAAGAGGATCAAGTCTCCCCAAATTTTAAAATTGCATGTGCTGACGAATTCAATAACAAAAATCGTTCATGTACACGCACAGCAATTCTAGACAAACATTTGAAAAGAGCGTAACAGCCAACATTCATTCATACATATCAATACGCGAGAGCCACTCTGGTGGGCTGCGAAATGGTGAGTTGACATCTGGGAAGAAGCGACCTACACAGCTCTGGTCCTCACAAGTTCCAATCTCACGCTTCCACGGGTCTTCCGATGACAACCGACCGCCAGCTAAGGGTTTTGTACTTAGCTGGTAGTGCAGCCTGGGCACTGTTGTCCTTCTGACATCAGCTAGAGTGAGTGGGTGCGACCAAAGCGACCCTTGCCGAGGGGATGCATGGCCAGGGGGGTGAAATAATGAGCTAGGCCTTTAACGGAGCCTGTGGGGTACCTGGGCACCCTCCACAGTAATTGTCCCTTACCGCGTCATGCTGGGCTCTGGCGTGGTGGACCTCTTTTCTCGAGCAACTCGTGGGACCAAAATGGAAAACCAAGTCAATTCTTCAATTAGTGGTAGTAGTGTAGGCGACAACCCCTTCGCAAGAGGTGGGTTGTTCAGGTCTCCGCCTAGGAGGCCAGAGGCAATAGTCGGCAGCTTGGTGCGCAGCGCCAGCGTGGGTCACTTAACCATCTCCCAGGCTACGCCGGTAGAGGTTATAGACGGCCCATGGCTTGTGAAGGCGATGAACCGCAAACGCGATGGGCTTTCGGCCTTCGAGGTGGCGACGGAACAGCTGGACGCCATCATCGACTTTGCGTCATCGAAGCATAAGATCAGTAAGGACCTCAAGAGGAGCTTACTGAAACTTCGAAAGTCGATGTTGGACGCCAAGCTGGAGAAGGCAGTCGAGACGGCCAAGTGTAAACCCGTGGAGTCGAGGTCTACCCAGACTGAGGCCCAAGGATTCGCGGACTCGGGCAAGGTCAAATCGACCGAGGGCGTGCCAGCGAAGACGGTGGTGCCAAAGTCTACTGAGGCTCAAGTATTCGCGGGCACGTCGGAGGTCACTGCCCCAGCGGAGCAGACACAAAAACGGGGGAGACAGTCTCCACGGGATGAGCTCCCTGGGGGCCGCTCCAAAACGCGGAGGGTTACAACCCCGAACAAGGGTAGTGGGGCTGGAAAGCTGAACCCCGGCCGGGTACCTCCAAAACCGGGAGAGGAAGGACCTGGAAAGGTCCGTCCACCCAGTAAAGACGGTGGTAAGGGGTTACGGCAGGCTGAGAGCTTTCAACCGCCCCAGACCAGGGAAAAGAGGGGATGACGTCTACTGGACCCTGGTCAAGAACAAGAGGAAACCGAAGACGTCAAAGGCAGAAAAGAAGGCCCAGGCGAATGAGGGTAGCAAGAAGTCTAGGGTAGGCGCCAATCACTCCAGGGGCGATGCCCTAGTCATCACGGCGGACGAGGCTAAGTACTCGGACGTCTTGAAGGCGATGAGGAGTGACGTCAAGCTCGGTGAACTCGACGCCGACGTACGTCGAATAAGTACCTGCATGGGCGAGATGATCCTCGAGCTGAAGCGGGACGTCTCGCAAAAGAGCGCCGCCTACAAGAAGTTGGCGGAGGAAGTCCTAGGCAAGACGGTCAAGGTGAGGGCACTCACGACGGAGGTGAATCTAAGGGTTAAAGACCTGGACGAGATCACCGAAGTCGAAGAGCTCGTCACGGCACTGCGGCAACAGTGTGAAGTGTAGACGCCCACCGCAGCCGTTCGGCTACGGAAAGGTCCGGCAGGGACACAGGTAGCATTGGTTCGGAAATCTGCAGCGGATGACTCCAAGGTAGTCAAGTTAGGGAGCGTCAAGGTGGGATGGTCGGTGGGCCCTGTGGACATATACGAGCAACCAGAAGTTTGCTTCAAGTGCCTGGAACCGGGGCACAAGCAATGGGACTGCAGAGGCCCTGACAGAAGCAAGCTCTGTCGACGCTGCGGATTGGAGGGACATAAGGCACAATGCTGCACGAACCCTCCAAATTGTTTGATTTGTTCCAGCAAAGTTGTGAACAGCAAGCACCCCAAGGGGGGTTCGAAGTGCCCGGCGTTTAAGCGTGCTGCAAATTCACAGTGCAGGTAACGCAGCTGGCTTGCTCGGCCTCGCCCGAGTGTTTGGTGTGCGCAGGTTTAGAGGAAACGGCGGAACACGTGCTGTTCGTGTGCTCACGTTTTCGCGCAATGTGTGACTACATGATTGCCACATGTGGTCTGGACACTACCCCGGACAACCTAGTTCGGAGGATGTGTAAAGATGAAGTTGGCTGAACGCAGTTTTATCGGCTATCGCCCAAATCGTCTCGGAGCTACACAGAAGGTGGCGCGTGGCTCAAGGATGGCGAGTTCAGGCGCAAATAAGAGGTGGTCCTAGGGTTCGGAGTCGGCTTCATGGGTCATACCGGTGCCCTGTGGTCGAACTCGATCCTTTTATCGAACAAGTGGCAGCGTCAAGAACTACATGGTATCGTCGCTTTCGCGGCGTCGGTCAACCGGGCGGGTTCCGAACCCGAGGACGGAAAGGGGTCCTCGTCAAGGCTGGGACAGGCGTAGGCACCGCGTCGGCATGTCCCTCTGTGTGCTGGCGAATAGGCCCTATCGCAGAAAGGTCAATTTGGGGTGCATGCGGCATCATCATTCTTGATACCAGTCATGCAGAGGGAAGCAGGCGCGAAGTCGACCCTTCCACCCTTCCGAGGACATAGGGCGTGGTAAGGCCACCTGGAAAGCCGGTAATGCGCCGGCACGATACCATGGTGTTCTTGTAAAAAAGCGAGTCACGAAGTTCGATGCTGCAAGGACACGCAGCTAACCTCGAGGGTGCGTTGTGCACTGGTCCCCCTTTGAAGCATTACTTTCTGGTTGTACCGAAGGGACTATGGGCTTGGCGGCAATGGAAACGGTTTAACGGGTCGGGGATGTAGTCCTGCCTCCCTCGTTTGCTGTTGGAGGTGGCCCCTAACCCCGCACTTCCTGGACAACCCATGATGTCTGTTGAGCAGATTGCCCCTCCATTGCGTAGGAAGAAAAAAAAACACACACACACACTCACACACACGCGTAAAGATTTACGGATTCGCGGATGATGTCGTCCTAACGATAACCGGTGAGTCACTGGAGGAGGTGGAAATGCTGGTGGCGGAAGCGACCGACGCAGTAGAAACCTGGATGAATGGAGTCAAGCTGCAGCTGGCTCATCACAAAACGGAGGTGATGCTGGTCAGTAACTGCAAAGTTATCTAGCGGATTCAGATTACCATCAGAGGGCACGACATCCCGTCGGTGCGGACTCTGAGACATCTAGGTGTGATGATTGATGACCGGTTGAACTTCAACACCCAAGTGGACTATTCCTGTGAAAAGGCGGCTAAAATTATCAGTGCACAAGGATCATGCCGAACGTCGGCAGTCCGAAAAGCAGCAGTAGGCGTCTTCTTGCGTCAGTATCATCCTCGATACTAAGGTACGGAGTTCCAGCCAGGGGAGCTGCACTCAAGACGAAACGTAACCGGAGGAAGCTGAATAGCGTATTTCGTCTAATGGCCATTCGAGTCGCGAGTGCGTACCGAACTATTTCGTCGGAGGCAGTTTGCGTTATCGCAGGGATGATTCCAGTCTGCATTACCCTAGCAGAGGATATCGAGTGCTACCAACGGAGGAATACCAGAAATGTGAGGAAGGCGGTGAGACTGGATTCTATGGTGAAGTGGCAGCAGGAGTGGGACAATGCGGATAATGGAAGGTGGACCCATCGGCTCATCCCCAATGTGTCGACGTGGGTGAACACGGAGCATGGTGAGGTGAACTTTTACCTTACACAGTTCCTGTCCGGACACGGTTGTTTCCGCCAATATTTGCACCGGTGTGGCCATGCGTCATCGCCATTCTGCCCGGCGTGTATCAACGTGGAGGAGACTCCAGAGCACGTGATATTCAACTGCCCAAGGTTTGCGGAGGCACGTAGAAGAATGCCTGCCATAAGGGCGGACAACATCGCAGAGCGAATGTGTCGCGATGAAGGTACGTGGCTTGCGGTAACCAGAGTCGTGACGCAAATAATGTCAGAGCTGCAGCGTCGATGGAAAAGGGACCAGCAAGTAAGCGTCAGTTTGGAGGGAAATCCAGCACAGTGAGCAGTGTTTGGTCTCGAGTCGGCGGGGCGCCAACGAACCGGAAGTGTTCTGCCAGCCGGAATCGTCGGACCGACCTCGGCACTCGAACCTCAAACCTGCTGAAGAAAGAAGAAGGAAGTGCTTCGGAACTGTCGGACCACCTCTGCAACCCGAAGACGAAGTCGGCGCAATGCGCGAAAGTGTCCCGTGCGATAGCCGCCGGTAGTCGGGGCACCATGAGTGCGAAAGTTTCCTTCACCGGAACTGGTGGACAACCCTCGACGCCGGGGGAAGTCAGGAGGATTCGAGTGAGGAAGTTTGCGGCACGACCGCCGAGGGATCGAGACAACGCACTAAGGGGTAACTGGACCAAAATCCTGGCCAAAATTTTATTTCGACGTTTTCTGGTAGTTTTTGCATTTATGATGCAAAAACATAGTAACAATCAATTTTCGAACATTTTTACAGGTGCAAATTCACCTACCAGTGATAAATGACCTTTCTTGATATGTTCAAAAATGAAATTATAAACTGATACAGAAGCGACTGCTCCATGACAGTTCATTTTTTCACTCACTTTTGTCCTTAATCCGCGTTGGAAACGTGAGAAATGAAAAATCTCGCGTAATCTCGTGATAAGGGCCTATTACAGAAACGTAAACATTAATCGATTCAAAACAAAAAATTAGATTTCCAGCTCCCATTTCACAAGTTTATTATATTTTTAGCAGCGAAAGCTACCCAGAACGTACATATTTTTGCACCCTTATGGGTCGTTCATAAACTTTTTGCTTAAATCATCTTCATCTTACAATAACATAGGATCGATTATTTTTGGATAGGAAATGTTTCTTTCTATTTCCTGTTTTGGTCCTATGTACAAAGTTGCATCAAGTGGTTACTTCACTTAAGACCAAGTAGACTGCTTATTCAAATTGTTTCTATTTAGCTTCAAGTGGCACTTTATCCCCTACCCCATATTATTTCTTTGCTTCAACTTGTCTACATAATATCAACTATGATGTATTTAAGTTATATCGAGATTTACATATCTGTTGTCAATGCAATCACCAAATTCAATACAATTGATATTTAGATTTTTCATAAGATTGGTTAGTGGGAAGGAGATGAAAGATAATGGAGCATGCGCTATGCTTTGTAGAGATTTAAATGAGCAGCAGATGCCCCAAACTAACATTATTATTTGAGGGTTAGGTTACAAAATTGTATTAAAAAGTTTTTTTTTCAATCGGCTTTGTAACGCCCTATAGCATTTGAGCCTACAAAATGAACGAATGAATAACAAAAAACAGAGTAGGTTACTATTGTATTCAATCATGTCTATTTGTCACATGCCTCGAAAACCAGAAAAAGTTATCTGCGGAATTTTTTTGCCTATGAACTGTTGAAAACAATGGCGGAAAATATGAAAACAACCTATTTTGAAGTTACTCGCAAATTCGTTTGCGGACGAGTGCGGATGACCTTTACTCCGCAATGGAAAGATGAAAGCCTATATTTTCATATATGTACAATCTCGTAGCGGAATACGACGGAGTTCTTCTACTTTTTTAATAATGAAGTTTGTTAAAAAAATGTCTAAAACTCCATGTTATTTATGTTTATGAAATACAGTCAAACCTCCATGAGTCGATGTTCTATGACTCGATATCGACTCATGGAAGCAAAATATTCCATATTAAAAAATGTTTTCTGGGTTACTATGATGGTCCGTTCAAGCAGCTTTTCAAGGGTTTTATATTCTACATCTCGATATTTCTATGAGTCGATGGTCCCTTCAATATCGACTCATGGAGGTTTGACTGTAATATCTTAATGTTAAATATAACTCATTTCAACTCATGGAGGTCCTAGGGCAGTCTATAAATGATGTTTTGTGTACTATAAACCTAACATTATATTTGTTGTTTAGATTAGTTAGCAGTGGGAACTGATCTTTGTCTTACGGCACGCCAAAAACCATCAAATTAACATGATTTTTGATAGGTTGCCATTAATACTAATAAGGATCAAACGTAAAAATTTCAATGACATATAATGGAGATAATATTGAAGAATATTCTAAAAATATAATACTATGCAAAAGTTCGAAAAACGAGAAAGGGTTTTTGGCCAGCCATTTGTTCTAGCTACTCCACCGTGAACGTAGCAGTGGATCTCAGCAAGCCTGTCGGCGAACTAGCCTAAGCTAGGGGCCGGAATTTAGGAAGAAGTGCATGAGCACAGCGCGTTTTACCGCACGGCTAAGGAGGGTAAGTATTCCTATGCTACTATTCGTAGGAATGCTCTGCTCTACTAAAATATCTAGTTCTCAAACAAGACATATAATCTTACGCCACAACCCAATTTAAGAAGGGAGGGGGTGGTTAAGCAGTTTATACTACTAGAACGCTTAGCAGTACACATGTTCCACATCGATTACTGCAACTCATATGTGACGCGATTTAGTCACAATCAAGTTCCTGAAACAATATTTTGTCTGGCTATGTTACGGAGAGGGATCAAACGGAAGCGGCTTGTGCGCTTTGAGCGGCACACGGTCGCTTTGGCGGAGCCTACTTGCGGATACATGCAGCTTTTTATAGAGGTTTAACAGGGCCCACTGTCAAACCCCACCACATCCTAGGCAGGCGCCACAACTCGCAGATGGCCTGGGGAGGGATCGTCAAGCCCTTGGACATAGTCCCTGCCTGCCTTCAAATGAAATCTGCCTTCTTTTAATCAAATGATGAAGTTTCAATAAGAAAACACAATTATCCCGGGGCCATAAATCCGGCCCTGTTTATCACACTGTGAACAATTAATTTGATAAACCCCTGCCTTATTTATCATTTCTATTCTATCCTTTGAGGAGCCCAACAGTGTCTTCAGTTGATTGCTTCTGCTGGAGAATACTTAATCGATGCCGAAGTTCCACAGTCGATGGCGTAGCTGGTGGGTGATTTGTTGATCATAGGGGACCGATACTCTCTTCAGCTGTTCATCGATCAGTGTCAGTGATGTCAGTTCGTTTTTCCGTAGGTTCCTCTGCTTCTTGTTGATGATTGCTCCTATTGTTCTTTCCTTGTATCCGTTGATCTTCGCTGTTTCCATGATGTGTTGTAGCTACTTCGTTTTTCCTTCTTCGCTCAACAAATGAACCGTTGCATATGTGCAACACTGCATATGTAACATTTTTGGCCAAAATGAGATTTTTATATATTCTGAATCCTCGTCCAAAAATACATATTCTGGCAAAAAATACGAAACAAAAGTTTTTGTTCAGGAATGTATGAAAAAAATTCGTTTGTTTGAAAAACTACATATGTCCACGTCCTTTGAAGAGCAATTGTGGAGTACTGCTTAAATTTTTTGCACTGAAAGGGCCCCAGGGTGATGAGTTTTTCCAAAAACTATTGATCTATATCGAAAAAATCAAAAGATTCGGTGCAAATTTGTTAAAAAACAGTTTTTTGTTGTTTTCTCGAAATGGACTTACGCAGTTTCTCAAACAAATGATTCAAATGCAAACATTAGACTTCGAAATCTACAGGAAGCCCACCAACACCATTAGAGTCATCCCATACACATCAAATCATTCGTATCAGCATAAAATGGCAGCTTTTCATCACATGATCCACAGGATGCAGACTATCTCCCTGAGCGAAGAAGGAAAAACGAAGGAGCTACCAGACAATGGACAACTCCGAGCAAGGCCAGGTACATACGAATCTATTCCATTTCGTCAAATGACATTTAGTCGAATGACATTTGGTCGAATGAACATTACGTCGAATGAACATTTAGTCGAACATGAATTTTAGTCCACTACAGACGTAGGACATTTGGTCGAAAAGACACTACGTCGAATTGCCATTTAGTCAAAAGCAGATTTTATAATAAAGAATTTTCGTGTATTTGGTCGAATGACGTTTGATCGAAAACACATAAGGTCGAATGGACATTTGGTCGAAAGTACACTACGTCGAATGGTCATTTTTCGATAGCAGATTATAGAATGAAGAATATTCGTACATTTGGTCTAATGAAGTTTGATCGAAGGGACATTTAGTCGAATGGACATTTGGTCGAATGGACATTTAGTTGAATGACATTTGGTCGAAAATGAATTATTAGTCAACTAGAGACGTGGGACATTTGACCGAGAAGACACTACGTCGAATGGTCTTTTAGTCAAAAGCAGATTTTATATTGAAGACTCTTCGTACATTTGGTCGAATGAAACATTTAGTAGGAAGCGGGCTTTCAAATGAATAATCTAGATACATTCAGTCGAAAGACGTTCCGTCAAATTGATATTTGAAAGAAAGGAACTTTAGTCAATAATAATTAAAAACGTAACGATTTGTATAATTTGGATAATTACTTTAGCGAACCCATCTAACCGAGTATGATGAATCTGAATCTATGCAATTTCGTCGAAAGACGTTTTATTAAATGGCAATTGGTCGAATGGACATTTGGTCGAATAAACATTTAGTCGCAATTTTAGATTTAGAATCAAGAACCTTCGTACATTTGGTCTAATGACGTGTGGTCTAGAAGTAATTACGTCCATCTGGTCAAAAAAATGAGTCGAATGATGTCTCGTCGCATTACACTTGGTCGAAAAGACATTGAGTTGAATAGACATTATGTCGTATGGTCATTTGGCGGAAATTAAGTTATCGGACAACCATTAACAAGTTATAGTTGGAAGTGAATTTTATGCTGAACTAATTATTGTTTGAATGTAAAATGAAAGAAAAAGCATCTTTGAAAAGAATAAGAATAAGGAAAGCTATCCATTCGATCAAATGGCTTTTCGGCTAAACGTAATTCCAACGAAATATCTTTTGACCAAACTTCATTCGACTAAATGTTAATCAACGAAATGTCCCGACTGCGATGGATGATTGCCAAAACAACATTAGTATCATTGGTTTTTGAGCTTGCTCGCGAGAAAAAAATATTAAATAATGTTTTTTCCCCATCGCTACTTAATATTTAGCTTTTTCTAAAGGTTTTCCATTTTTCTATAGTCCACCAGAGTATCCAGAAGTTTCCGTTTGCTCAGGCGAAAAATCCTAATGAGCTTCGGTTATCGTTTCTTCCGCTGCTGATTGAACTTCCCTACGTCCACTGATTTTCTCCAATCAGTTCATTCATGTCTTCTTCTTCTTCATTGGCATTACATCCCCCTGGGACATTGCCGCCTCGCAGCTTAGTGTTCAATTAGCACTTCCACAGTTATTAACTGCGAGGTTTCTAAGCCAGGTTACCATTTTTGCATTCGTATATCATGAGGCTAACACGATGATATTTTTATGCCCAAGGAAGTCGAAACAATTTCCAATCCGAAAATTATTTAGACCGGCACCGGGAATCGAACTCAGCCACCCTCAGCATGGTCTTGCTTTGTAGCCGCGCATCTTACCGCACTAAATGTCCTTTTGACTAAATGTCATTTCGACCAAATGTCCATTCGACCAAATGTCCTTTCGATCCAAAGTAATTCGACTAAACGTCATTCGACGAACTGTCCTAAAGCTGGTACATACAGCTAGTCCTACCTAAATCTATATACATCTAAAATTAATAGCAAGTGGTATGAATTTATATACAAATAACATTACACTTAAAGCTATTGTGCAAAATTTGTTAATTGGGAAGAATTTGTACTGAAAATACTGAAAATTTGTAAGTAACAATTAATGTATGCAGTCTCATTGTATTCTAACCCAATCAACTTACAGCTAAAGCATATCCCTCAAATCACCTGTGTTTCAAATTTGTTTGGGATCGCTCTAAAAATTTCGGTGACAACAACCAATGTACATAGCAAGCGTCTCCATACGGTTGTATGCTTATCAAGGAGTGTAATTGTCGCTGAAAAATGCAAAAAAAAACTTGCTACAAAAAAGGACAACGATAATTCCTTGTCCTCATCAGCGGAGGAAGAAGACAATGATGCATTCCTTGACGGATCCCATTTTATCTGCAGTATGGTGAGGTAATTGTTGTAAATTTTCACAAATCATGTGAACAGATGGCCGATTTTTAACCGAAAACATTTTCGACAACCGACTAATTTCCTAAATTTGCGAATGGCGATCATTGTCTTATTCTGTTGCAGTTTGGGACAAACGCTTGTTGCGAGTTCAGTATGTCCCAACATTTACAAGAGAGAACAACGTTGTTATCATTGGCAAAGTGGTAGTTTTAAATTCGCTGATGCTTATACATCGAAAATGGCTTTGGGACAGTTCGTCGAATGACATTTCATCGAATGACGTTTAGTCGAATGACATTTGGTCGAAGGGACATTTGGTCGAATGGAAATTTAGTCAAATGGACATTTTGTCGAATGGACATTTAGTCGAATGGACATTTGGTCGAATGGACATTTAGTCGAAAGGACATTTATACATTTTTGGTTAAATTTTAATAAATAATTCACAAGATACATGAATAAACTGGTTAGAGGAATTCAGTGGACATGAGGAATTTCAATCAGCAGCCGAAGAAACGAATAAGGAAGCCAATGAGGATTTTTCACCAGAGCTAACACAAACTTCTGGTGACCCTGGTGGATTATTGGAAAATTGAAAACCTACCGAAGTAACTAAATATATACCATCTATTCTATTTTCGGCACATGGTCAAAAACCAATGATATCAATGTTATTTTGCTAATGCTTCATCGCAGTCGGCTTTGGAATATTTCGTTGATTGACATTTGGTCGAATGGAAATGGTTTTTCTTCTCTTTTCATTGATACTCTTTCTTTCACTCAATATGTATTTAATAATTAGTTCAGTATAAAATGGTCTTTCCACCATAATTCGTTAGTTATTGACCGAAAACTTAATTTCGACCAAATGATCATATGACCTAATCTGCCATCACACGCACATTCGTCCCATATTTGCTGCTATTTCCGATGTACATGGGACATTTATGCGTGTAACGGTAATAATGTCTATTCGGCGTCATGTGTAATGACGAAACATCATTCGACTACATTTCTTTTGACCAGGTGGTATAGATTCAATGTAGTCGGTTAGAGGGGTTCGCGGAAGTCAATATCCAGCCGAGAATAATATCGCAATATTCATTGTTTTCGTATTATTTATTCTTTTTAACCGTCTAAGACGAGTTTAGAGCTTAAAATATTTATTCTTTTTATCAACCCATCATTCTTTGGACTATAATATGAACAATAATTATATGATTTTTAGGAACACCGCAATACATTTATTTTTTAATTGTTTTAGAGTTTTTTTTGCCTTTCTCACACAACAAAGTTGTACCGAAAGGCTATCATTTCACTCCAAAATCGAACTTTTTATAGAAGTCTCGGAGACCCATGATGCTATATACCAATCGACTCAGCTCATCGAACTGAACAAATGTCTGTCTGTCCGTGTGTGTATGTGTGTGTGTGTGTGCACACGAAAACCGAAAAACATTAGCCACTTTTTCATATAGTAATATTTATCCGATTTTCTCGCAACAAGTTGCATTTGACAGGGGACAAAGCCTTATTGATCACTATTGAATTTGATAACGATCGACCATTGCGTTTAAAAGTTATTAAGAAAATGGAATCGAACTAAAAAGTGCCATATAAGGTTGGTGTCTTGGCTAAATGCGAGAAAGGCAGTATCACCACTCGGTGAATTAAGTTGGTTTTTTTCAAATATGCATTCGACGGAACGTCAGTAGACTAAATGTACCAAGATTATTAATTCGAAAATCCACTTTCGACCAAACGTCATATGACCAAATGTACAAAGATTCTTCTTTCTAAAATCTGATTTCGACTAAATGTCAATTCGACGTAGTGTCCTTTCGACCAAATGTCCTACGTCTCTACTGGATTAAAAATTCATTTTCGACTAAATGTCCCTTCGATCAAATGTCCATTCGACGTAATGTCCTTTCGACCAAATGTCATTCGACTAAATGTCATTCGACGAAATGTCTTTCGACGAAATGGTATAGATTCATCGAAAATACTCGAAGCTTGTTGGCATTACGAACTTGGTGCCTTCGACAAAGTTTTTCAGAAGAACTTTTGCTACCACTCTCACGAAGTCAAAAAATCATTTTTAGGGGAATTGATCAAAAGGCTAAAAACCTTCAAATATGCGTATCGACAAACTGATAAATCTAAGACGCCATTACGCTAAAACGCATAATAAAGGTACTTTTAAATCAACGCGCTAAAACACGATTTTTGCTACCGTGCACTGGTGTAAATCATAATACCTGAAAAGTTTCAATACTTAATCATTAGTAACAGTGAGATATGCTCTATCAAATATGTCTACTATGTGATTATGAAGACGTTAAAGAGAATAATCCTCACTGTATTGAGCACTGGGACATCGCCTAAATCATTCTAATTTTATACGATTGGTCAGAAATGGTAGCAATGAATAACAATATAAGTCAAAAAAATAAATTGGTTCAACATGCACTGTGCAAAATTATGGCAATGCTAGCAATAGGTTTATTACATCTCGTAAAGATAAAACTCTTCGTCATTATTGAAATTAAAATAGAACCCCTCGGCATTTTTTTCCGACGATTCAAATCATTTGATGTGGCTTGGCACCATGCCAGAACTTTGCCTGGCCACTCTCACTTCTGCTCGCAAAGTTGCATCGCATTCCCGCCTATTTCCGCCATGAAAGCCATAAAATAATTCAGTAATATCCTGTGTCCGGTCCGACATTCCTTTCTGTCCCTTCCCGAAAACCGCTGATAGAAAAGCAGCTTGCTTTGATGGCGAAGATGGCGTGTTGTGCACGGAATGGAATTATCCGCCGGTCACGCTCCTCTAGCTTTACAATATCCGAAATAATATTCGCTGTTCGTCTTTGTCATCGTCGCATCGCGGGTGTTGCCGCGGGGGCACTCGCGACGATAGCAGAAACAGCAACGACACATCATAATGCCAGGCCACTTGTCGGGAGTTTAGACCAACGAACGACAAGCAACAGTTCACATCTCCCTCAGTCGAAATCAACTGAAACTCATCTCAGCAGTCTGTGCAGTACGTGAAAGATGGAAAAAACAGGTCGCGTATCCTCCACCATGGCAACGAACGACGACCGTTCAACCAGCAACAGCTGCTGCACTGTACATGGCTTGCTGTGTCGTCGTTTTCCGTCGGTTTTTGGAAAAGCTTCTGGATCAAGCGACGTGGTGGTTTGAGCAGTGGAACGAACGCTTGTGGTGGGGCTGGAGAAACAGAAGGCCTAGAGCGAGCACACAGTGAATGACAAGCTGACTTCAGTTCCCTCTCTGCTAGTTTTGTCGGTTCGTGTGGGGCTTCCACTGGCACTGCTGGCTGACGGGGTGCAGGAGATGAACGACCTGACAAATATGACTCTGTTTCGTTATGTGATTATGAAATTTTGTTCTATGTGTTCTTCGCAAACGTGAACTCCACACTGAACTCGGTCTATCTCGATGTGTGAAACAAATTGACCAAAGTTCTGGTTGTTGGGATCGATTGGTTCAGAATTATTTCTGACAGTTATATCGCTAACTTGATGGCCTTTTATCCACTCACATAATTAACTGTAAATTCTTTCATCTACTGAGATAGTGTGGTAATATTTGTTGAGTGTAGATTCAATTCTAACTATCTTTGTGATGATTGAGTAACTCAACTTGATTGATATCCCATGTCGAATATTCAACAGAAATTGCTTCCGAGCTAAGAAACAGCAACTAGATGGCACAACGCCACTACTTCGGTTAAACGTACGCGCTTGATGGCCATTAGTTTAGTACTTCTTAAGTGACACTTACTCGAACAGCTTCTTGTTCGTGCTGAAGCATTAATTATTACGACAGTTTTCCGCGTCCGGAAGCGGGAAAGAGATTAGAATCTGCCACTCGTTTCCTTCATTGCGATGAGTGACGGACGCCTGACCTGGTTCGCTCTCTGCATAAAAATAGCCAAACTAATTAAGCCATTCCATGGTAGATGATTAATTATGCTGAACAATCTATTATGGGGTCCCTCCAAATGCATCGTACTCTCATTAATCATTCCGAGGATAATTCAAGCAAGAAATCCGACTCAGAATGTTTTCCTGGGAAGAGAAACATTTCAAATCTGGAATTGTATGAACCAAATAGAATTATGCTTCCCGTTTCGGGGAGCAATCTGACTGCAGAACGTTTGACGAGTTTTCTTTTAACTTCCACACTCACGTTTTTCCAGATAATGCGACTTAGTTTTCATTGAATTACCTATTCAGGAGACGAAGCAAATTGTGAGATGATCTTCAAGAAGAGAAGGAATAATGAAAGAAATATTATCAGGTAATTTAAAATTTTGCGCACAGAACAAGCGAGAAACAATTTCCTCTTCTTGCTCCGTTCCACGAATGTAATTAGCCAATTGCGTTAGAAGAAAGCAGCTGCCTTCCCCGGTGTTGGGGGGTCCGTTGACAGGACGACGACGCAGCTGGCGCTGGCGTCGCGAATCAACAGTTTTCCCCGGGCTGCTTCGACGAACGAACTGTTCCTTCACATAGGTGGGTGCCACACTGCACAAAAAGTGAAACAACTTTTGCCAATGAATTTTTGTTTCGGGCGCAACAGTGAAATACAATTTTCGAAAGGAAAGTTATCCCCGGCGCAGAGATGAGAAACTAGCTGCTGCCGAGTCCTGCCAAACAAGAGTGCAGTTCTGCAGCAGTCCAAAGTTTTGTAATCTTATTTGGCTGATTCTTTTGCAAGCTTTTTACGACCGTTTCAACGCTCTCGGTCCCGCTGCTCGTTCTTCGTTTTGCAATGTTTCATCAGGGTTTGTACAAATTCAATTACCCGTCCATTCCGATCCTGCTCCCATTTGCTGGCCGCAAAGAAGCGTGAAGTGGAAGGCAAAATTCAGTGTGCCCTATCCGGGTTTATCGTGCCGAGGAGGGAGCCGAGTAGCAGCTGATGAAATCGAGGGCCCTGTCGTCGTCATGGTGAGCGAGCGGCAAGGCCAACTGCCGGGATGTGCCTTATCAGCTCTTTCGGTTGGCGTGGAAACTGCAGCCAAATCGGAGGGACGAAGTTTTCCTCTGTGCAGTGCAGCAATTCATTCCCTCTTGGTGAGGTCAGGAATGGATTTCGTTGAAGTCAAATATCCGCAGAGGTGTGCATGCATAGTCCTGGTTGATAAATTTTGTGAAATGATGCAAATGACTTCAAATATATTTGCATACATTATTCGTCGAAATCATAAGATTTACGTTGGGCGCCAGTTGTTATCATCACTTGTTCTGAGAACTGGAGAGTTCCATATATGATAGTGCAAATACATAACTACCCCAGATAAGTGGGTTGACCGTTTGCCGTACATTCTGGATAGGTGTTGAAAAAATAACTCTGCCTCAGCTGGAGGTAAATCCAGAAGGTAAATCTGTTGATGTTGAACGATATTTATTAAGAGAACTTTTATTAACACTTTATACTTCCACACTCAGATAATATTTTCCTGAAAACACTCCAGTGAGAAAAACCGAAAATCTCTTAGTATCTGGTTACAATTCTGGATCATTTAGTCGAACATTTATGAGCCGAATGCTATTTGACTGAATTCCAATTCCATTCCAATTCCATTCCAATTCCATTCCAATTCCATTCCTATTCCATTCCAATTCCATTCCAATTCCATTCCAATTCCATTCCAATTCCATTCCAATTCCATTCCAATTCCATTCCAATTCCATTCCAATTCCATTCCAATTCCATTCCAATTCCATTCCAATTCCATTCCAATTCCATTCCAATTCCATTCCAATTCCATTTCAATTCCATTCCAATTCCATTCCAATTCCATTCCAATTCCATTCCAATTCCATTCCAATTCCATTCCAATTCCATTCCAATTCCATTCCAATTCCATTCCAATTCCATTCCAATTCCATTCCAAATCCATTCCAATTCCATTCCAATTCCATTCCAATTCCATTCCAATTCCATTCCAATTCCATTCCAATTCCATTCCAATTCCATTCCAATTCCATTCCAAATCCATTCCAATTCCATTCCAATTCCATTCCAATTCCATTCCAATGCCATTCCAATTATTTAATTCCATTCCAATTCCATTCCAATTCCATTCCAATTCAATTCCAATTCCATTCCAATTCCATTCCAATCCCATTCTAATTCCATTCCAATTCCATTCCAATTCCATTCCAATTCCATTCCAATTCCATTCCAATTCCATTCCAATTCCATTCCAATTCCATTCCAATTCCATTCCAATTCCATTCCAATTCCATTCCAATTCCATTCCAATTCCATTCCAATTCCATTCCAATTCCATTCCAATTCCATTCCAATTCCATTCAATTCCATTCCAATTCCATTCCAATTCCATTCCAATTCCATTCCAATTCCATTCCAATTCCATTCCAATTCCATTCCAATTCCATTCCAATTCCATTCCAATTCCATTCCAATTCCATTCCAATTCCATTCCAATTCCATTCCAATTCCATTCCAATTCCATTCCAATTCCAATTCCAATTCCAATTCCATTCCAATTCCATTCCAATTCCATTCCAATTCCATTCCAATTCCATTCCAATTCCATTCCAATTCATTCCAATTCCATTCCAATTCCATTCCAATTCCATTCCAATTCCATTCCAATTCCATTCAAATCCCATTCGAATCCCATTCAATTCCATTCCAATTCCATTCCAATTCCATTCCAATTCCATTCCAATTCCATTCCAATTCCATTCCAATTCCATTCCAATTCCATTCCAATTCCATTCCAATTCCATTCCAATTCCATTCCAATTCCATTCCAATTCCATTCCAATTCCATTCAATTCCCATCCCAATTCAATCCCAATTCCATTCCAATCCCATCCAATTCCATTCCAATTCCATTCCAATTCCATTCCAATTCCATTCCAATTCCATTCCAATTCCATTCCAATTCCATTCCAATTCCATTCCAATTCCATTCCAATTCCATTCCAATTCCATTCCAATTCCATTCCAATTCCATTCCAATTCCATTCCAATTCCATTCCAATTCCATTCCAATTCCATTCCAATTCCATTCCAATTCCATTCCAATTCCATTCCAATTCCATTCCAATTCCATTCCAATTCCATTCCAATTCCATTCCAATTCCATTCCAATTCCATTCCAATTCCATTCCAATTCCATTCCAATTCCATTCCATTTCCATTCCAATTCCATTAATCAATTCCATTCCAATTCCATTTGAATTCCATTCATATTCCATTCCAAATCCATTCCAATTCCATTCCAATTCCATTCCAATTCCATTCCAATTCCATTCCAATTCCATTCCAATTCCATTCCAAATCCATTCCAATTCCATTCCAATTCCATTCCAATTCCATTCCAATTCCATTCCAATTCCATTCCAATTCCATTCCAATTCCATTCCAATTCCATTCCAATTCCATTCCAATTCCATTCCAATTCCATTCCAATTCCATTCCAATTCCATTCCAATTCCATTCCAATTCCATTCCAATTCCATTCCAATTCCATTTTCATTCTAGTTCTTTCCAATTCCATTCCATTTCCATTCCAGTTCCATTCCAATTCCATTCCAATTCCATTCCAATTCCATTCCAATTCCATTCCAATTCCATTCCAATTCCATTCCAATTCCATTCCAATTCCATTCCAATTCCATTCCAATTCCATTCCAATTCCATTCCAATTCCATTCCAATTCCATTCCAATTCCATTCCAATTCCATTCCAATTCCATTCCAATTCCATTCCAATTCCATTCCAATTCCATTCCAATTCCATTCCAATTCCATTCCAATTCCATTCCAATTCCATTCCAATTCCATTCCAATTCCATTCCAATTCCATTCCAATTCCATTCCAATTCCATTCCAATTCCATTCCAATTCCATTCCAATTCCATTCCAATTCCATTCCAATTCCATTCAATTCCATTCCATTCCATTTCCATTCCATTCAATTCCATTCCAATTCCATTCCAATTCCATTCCAATTCCATTCCAATTCCATTCCAATTCCATTCCAATTCCATTCCAATTCCATTCCAATTCCATTCCAATTCCATTCCAATTCCATTCCAATTCCATTCCAATTCCATTCCAATTCCATTCCAATTCCATTCCAATTCCATTCCAATTACATTCCAATTCCATTCCAATTCCATTCCAATTCCATTCCAATTCCATTCCAATTCCATTCCAATTCCATTCCAATTCCATTCCAATTCCATTCCAATTCCATTCCAATTCCATTCCAATTCCATTCCATTCCAATTCCATTCCAATTCCATTCCAATTCCATTCCAATTCCATTCCAATTCCATTCCAATTCCATTCCAATTCCATTCCAATTCCATTCCAATTCCATTCCAATTCCATTCCAATTCCATTCCAATTCCATTCCAATTCCATTCCAATTCCATTCCAATTCCATTCCAATTCCATTCCAATTCCATTCCAATTCCATTCCAATTCCATTCCAATTCCATTCCAATTCCATTCCAATTCCATTCCAATTCCATTCCAATTCCATTCCAATTCCATTCCAATTCCATTCCAATTCCATTCCAATTCCATTCCAATTCCATTCCAATTCCATTCCAATTCCATTCCAATTCCATTCCAATTCCATTCCAATTCCATTCCAATTCCATTCCAATTCCATTCCAATTCCTTTCAATTCCATTCCAATTCCATTCCAATTCCATTCCAATTCCATTCCAATTCCATTCCAATTCCATTCCAATTCCATTCCAATTCCATTCCAATTCCATTCCAATTCCATTCCAATTCCATTCCAATTCCATTCCAATTCCATTCCAATTCCATTCCAATTCCATTCCAATTCCATTCCAATTCCATTCCAATTCCATTCCAATTCCATTCCAATTCCATTCCAATTCCATTCCAATTCCATTCCATTCCAATTCCATTCCAATTCCATTCCAATTCCATTCCAATTCCATTCCAATTCCATTCCAATTCCATTCCAATTCCATTCCAATTCCATTCCAATTCCATTCCAATTCCATTCCAATTCCATTCCAATTCCATTCCAATTCCATTCCAATTCCATTCCAATTCAATTCCAATTCCATTCCAATTCCATTCCAATTCCATTCCAATTCCATTCCAATTCCATTCCAATTCCATTCCAATTCCATTCCAATTCCATTCCAATTCCATTCCAATTCCATTCCAATTCCATTCCAATTCCATTCCAATTCCATTCCAATTCCATTCCAATTCCATTCCAATTCCATTCCAATTCCATTCCAATTCCATTCCAATTCCATTCCAATTCCATTCCAATTCCATTCCAATTCCATTCCAATTCCATTCCAATTCCATTCCAATTCCATTCCAATTCCATACCAATTCCATACCAATTCCATTCCAATTCCATTCCAATTCCATTCCAATTCCATTCCAATTCCATTCCAATTCCATTCCAATTCCATTCCAATTCCATTCCAATTCCATTCCAATTTCATTCCAATTCCATTCCAATTCCATTCCAATTCCATTCCAATTCAATTCCAATTCCATTCCAATTCCATTCCAATTCCATTCCAATTCCATTCCAATTCCATTCCAATTCCATTCCAATTCCATTCCAATTCCATTCCAATTCCATTCCAATTCCATTCCAATTCCATTCCAATTCCATTCCAATTCCATTCCAATTCCATTCCAATTCCATTCCAATTCCATTCCAATTCCATTCCAATTCCATTCCAATTCCATTCCAATTCCATTCCAATTCCATTCCAATTCCATTCCAATTCCATTCCAATTCCATTCCAATTCCATTCCAATTCCATTCCAATTCCATTCCAATTCCATTCCAATTCCATTCCAATTCCATTCCAATTCCATTCCAATTCCATTCCAATTCCATTCCAATTCCATTCCAATTCCATTCCAATTCCATTCCAATTCCATTCCAATTCCATTCCAATTGCATTTCAAATCCAATCCAATTCCATTCCAAATCCATTCCAATTCCATTCCTATTCCAATCCAATTCCATTCCAATTCCATTCCAATTCCATTCCAATTCCAATCCAATTCCATTCCAATTCCATTCCAATTCCATTCCAATTCCTTCCTATTCCAATCCAATTCCATTCCAATTTCATTTCAATTCCATTCCAATTTCATTCCAATTCCATACCAATTCCAATCCAATTCCATTCCAATTCCATTCCAATTCCATTCCAATTCCATTCCAATTCCATTCCAATTCCATTCCAATTCCATTCCAATTCCATTCCAATTCCATTCCAATTCCATTCCAATTCCATTCCAATTCCATTCCAATTCCATTCCAATTCCATTCCAATTCCATTCCAATTCCATTCCAATTCCATTCCAATTCCATTCCAATTCCATTCCAATTGCATTCCAATTCCAACCAATTCCATTCCAAACCATCCCAACCCATTCCAATTCCAACCAATTCCATCCCAACCCATCCCAATTCCATCCAACCAAACCAATCCAAACCAACCAAACCAACCAAACCAATCCAAACCAACCAAACCAACCAATCCAAACCAATCCAAACCAATCCAAACCAATCCAACCAACCAAACCAATCCAAACCAATCCAAACCAACCAAACCAATCCAAACCAATCCAAACCAATCCAAACCAACCAAACCGAACCAAACCAATCCAAACCAACCAAACCAATCCAAACCAACCAAACCAATCCAAACCAATCCAAACCAATCCAAACCAACCCAAACCAACCAAACCAACCAAACCAATCCAAACCAACCAAACCAACCAAACCAATCCAAACCAATCCAAACCAATCCAAACCAACCAAACCAATCCAAACCAACCAAACCAATCCAAACCAATCCAAACCAATCCAAACCAATCCAAACCAACCAAACCAATCCAAACCAACCAAACCAACCAAACCAACCAAACCAACCAAACCAACCAAACCAATCCAAACCAACCAAACCAATCCAAACCAACCAAACCAACCAAACCAACCAAACCAACCAAACCAATCCAAACCAATCCAAACCAACCAAACCAACCAAACCAAACCAACCAAACCAACCAAACCAATCCAAACCAATCCAAACCAACCAAACCAATCCAAACCAACCAAACCAACCAAACCAACCAAACCAACCAAACCAACCAAACCAATCCAAACCAATCCAAACCAACCAAACCAACCAAACCAACCAAACCAACCAAACCAATCCAAACCAACCAAACCAATCCAAACCAACCAAACCAACCAAACCAACCAAACCAACCAAACCAACCAAACCAATCCAAACCAACCAAACCAATCCAAACCAACCAAACCAACCAAACCAATCCAAACCAATCCAAACCAACCAAACCAACCAAACCAACCAAACCAACCAAACCAACCAAACCAACCAAACCAACCAATCCAAACCAACCAAACCAATCCAAACCAATCCAAACCAATCCAAACCAATCCAAACCAACCAAACCAACCAAACCAACCAAACCAACCAAACCAACCAAACCAACCAAACCAACCAAACCAACCAAACCAACCAAACCAACCAAACCAATCCAAACCAACCAAACCAATCCAAACCAATCCAAACCAACCAAACCAATCCAAACCAACCAACCAAACCAACCAAACCAACCAAACCAACCAAACCAATCCAAACCAATCCAAACCAACCAAACCAATCCAAACCAATCCAAACCAATCCAAACCAACCAAACCAACCAAACCAATCCAAACCAACCAAACCAACCAAACCAACCAAACCAATCCAAACCAATCCAAACCAACCAAACCAATCCAAACCAACCAAACCAATCCAAACCAACCAAACCAACCAAACCAACCAAACCAATCCAAACCAACCAAACCAACCAAACCAACCCAAACCAACCAAACCAACCAAACCAATCCAAACCAACCAAACCAACCAAACCAATCCAAACCAATCCAAACCAACCAAACCAATCCAAACCAACCAAACCAATCCAAACCAACCAAACCAACCAAACCAATCCAAACCAACCAAACCAATCCAAACCAACCAAACCAACCAAACCAACCAAACCAATCCAAACCAACCAAACCAACCAAACCAACCAAACCAACCAAACCAATCCAAACCAACCAAACCAACCAATCCAACCAACCAACCAAACCAACCAAACCAATCCAAACCAAGCCAAACCAATCCAAACCAATCCAAACCAATCCAAACCAATCCAAACCAATCCAAACCAACCAAACCAACCAAACCAAACCAAACCAACCCAAACCAACCAAACCAACCAAACCAACCAAACCAATCCAAACCAATCCAAACCAACCAAACCAATCCAAACCAATCCAAACCAATCCAAACCAACCAAACCAACCAAACCAATCCAAACCAATCCAAACCAATCCAAACCAATCCAAACCAATCCAACCAATCCAAACCAACCAAACCAACCCAACCAAACCAATCCAACCCAATCCAAATCCAATCCAAATCCAATCCAAATCCAATCCAAATCCAATCCAAATCCAATCCAAATCCAATCCAAATCCAATTCCATTCCCATTCCAATTCCATTCCAATTCCATTCCAATTCCATTCCAATTCCATTCCAATTCCATTCCAATTCCATTCCAATTCCATTCCAATTCCATTCCATTCCAATCCCATTCCAATTCCATTCCAATTCCATTCCAATTCCATTCCAATTCCATTCCAATTCCATTCCAATTCCATTCCAATTCCATTCCAATTCCATTCCAATTCCATTCCAATTCCATTCCAATTCCATTCCAATTCCATTCCAATTCCATTCCAATTCCATTCCAATTCCATTCCAATTCCATTCCAATTCCATTCCAATTCCATTCCAATTCCATTCCAATTCCATTCCAATTCCATTCCAATTCCATTCCAATTCCATTCCAATTCCATTCCAATTCCATTCCAATTCCATTCCAATTCCATTCCAATTCCATTCCAATTCCATTCCAATTCCATTCCAATTCCATTCCAATTCCATTCCAATTCCATTCCAATTCCATTCCAATTCCATTCCAATTCCATTCCAATTCCATTCCAATTCCATTCCAATTCCATTCCAATTCCATTCCAATTCCATTCCAATTCCATTCCAATTCCATTCCAATTCCATTCAATTCCATTCCAATTCCATTCCAATTCCATTCCAATTCCATTCCAATTCCATTCCAATTCCATTCCAATTCCATTCCAATTCCATTCCAATTCCATTCCAATTCCATTCCAATTCCATTCCAATTCCATTCCAATTCCATTCCAATTCCATTCCAATTCCATTCCAATTCCATTCCAATTCCATTCCAATTCCATTCCAATTCCATTCCAATTCCATTCCAATTCCATTCCAATTCCATTCCAATTCCATTCCAATTCCATTCCAATTCCATTCCAATTCCATTCCAATTCCATTCCAATTCCATTCCAATTCCATTCCAATTCCATTCCAATTCCATTCCAATTCCATTCCAATTCCATTCCAATTCCATTCCAATTCCATTCCAATTCCATTCCAATTCCATTCCAATTCCATTCCAATTCCATTCCAATTCCATTCCAATTCCATTCAAATTCCATTCCAATAATTTCGGTACAAAATGCATAAACAATTGAAGTTTAGAAAAAAACGAGACATTTTTAGTTAATTTATGATCAAAAATTACTGTATCGTGATTTTGCCTTTTCTCGTAATATTGTTTTTCTTCGGAATACGTTATTTGGACAAAACTTAGAAGGTAGGAAAAATATATCTGGTCCTAAATGTTCGATTTTTAGTTTCTCAAACAAATGATTCAATTACACAACCAATAGCAACCGAACTAACAACCGCTAGGTTGGTTTAAGAAAACTAATATGTACTTAAGGTGAAATTGTCCAGAATCCAAATAATTTCCATCTCGCGTTTTCAAAGACACAGAATAAAAAGGATAACATCTGCTATTGAGGTTGAAATGCATTTCTGCACAGTTACAATATTTTCGAATCAAATGAAATAGAACTGACTCGACTTATGGTAAATGGGTCGATCAATGTTCTGCCGTATCACGGCCCGTTCTTTATTACTCCTTTTCTGTGCTCTCGAAAAGGTGCTGTTCATTATTAACGATTGTTCATAAAGCCAGATTTTTATGCGTTGAGATTTTTTTTTTGATTTCTTTCCCAAATTGTTTCATTTTGTATCCCATTTCCAACCAGACTCGTAACGCGAAATTAATTCCGCTATAAAAATATCATCAAACATGTCCCCCATCGTCGAAAAACAAACATCCATTTCCTGTTGCGTGCCATATGGACGGAGAGCAAGAAAAAAAAACATACGAACTAAATCGAGTCCCGATGGAATGGGCCGCGTAAACACGGCCACGTGAGGTTGTTAAAAGCGAAACAGGTAGGCGAGCAGAAAATCCTGGCGAAACCAGATTCCAATACGCCTCGCTTTGGCCACGGCAAATCTCCACACCGGTTGCAATCCAAATATAAACCCCATGCCGCTGGCACACATGTTCGGTTTGGGGCTAAAAATAAAAGCTTTCCAATTCTGCCGTAAAATATCGATTTCGATTATCCGTAAATGTTTATTGACTGTATTCAAGGTGGAATAACAACTTCGCCGTTCCAGTGGCACAAATCAAAAACTCCTAACGGCAAAAGTTTGCTTTAGCCTTGCAGCAGAGCGTCAGGAAAAGAGGGAACGATAATAGCGGATGTGTTAATCAATAATTGATTGAAGTTTATGATCTTTGGAAAATTTTGGGACAGTTGGAACATTTTTGTGCTTTGATATGTTCTTCTGCTTCATTCATTTCATTAATTTAGTTGACATGTAAGCGGAAAACACTGAATAAACAATTTGACGCTACAATCCACGGTTCGAAGCAGCATCTCTCAATTCCTCGCCAAGCGATTCTGTACCTGGTCAGCCCAAAGAAATTTCGAAGGATTTGCAAGAATTTCTTCCTAGAGTTTTGGAAGAGTTTTCTTAAGGAATAACTGAAAGAATTTCTCTGAGAAAATCCATAAATGATTGCTGAAGCATTCTCTTCAAAAAATTGTCAGATTTCCTGATTCAATTTCTGCAGCAATTTCCAAAGACATTCACAAAGAAATTCACAAAAAAGAATTCTCTTAAAGCAATTTTGGAAAGTTTTCCAATTTCCGTTGGTAAGCTTAAAGAAATCTCTGAAGTTTTTCCGTAGGAACTCAAAATAAATTGTTAATGGTACTAACAAGGGAATTTCTAAAAAAAATCCGAAGAAATTCTTAAAATAATTAAGAGAATTCTCGAAGGAGTTCCTTAGCGTAAGAAAGAGTAAAGGAACCTCCGAAAAAATAACTTTCTAATGTAACTCTCAAAGGAAACTGCGAAGGATTACTCCTAAAGGATTTTTTGAATGTATTAATAAAATAATTTCCGTATGCACTTCTGAAGGAATTTCCGGAAGATTTTCATAGCTATTCCTGAAGAAAATTGCAAAAAAAAATCCCTAAAGAATGCGTGAAGGAGTTTCCGAATGGAATTTCCAAATCAAATCCCCCCGGAAATTAGGTACTTCGAACATACATAAAAATACTCTTCAAGATATTTCTTCTAAAAAGTAAGAATTATAAGACAACTTCAGAAATGCCTTCGGAAATTCTTCAACGTTTTGCCTTTCTCGTACAAAAGAGTTGTACCGAAAGGTTATCATTTCCTAAAGTGGAGACCCATGATGTTATATACCAATCGATTCAGCTCGTCGAACTGAACAAATGTCTGTCAGTCCGTGTGTATGTGTGTGTGTGCACTCGAAAACCGAAATACATTAGCCACTTTTTCATATAGTAATTCTTAACCGACGGAGGACCAACCCTAGTTGATCGCTATCAAATATATTCACGATCGGTCATTGCGTTCAAAAGTTATGAAGAAAATAGTGTGTTGCACCATATAAGCTTGGTTGGTTAATTTCTTTAGAAATTCTTTCAGAAATCCTCCGAAAATATCTTCATTAATTAAGCCTAAGAAAATTGGTTCATGAATACCTTCGGAGATAAATCTTTCTTGATTTTTTTTAGGAATTTCCGCAGAATTTGGTCTGATGATTTTTTAGAAATATATTTTAGGAATTCTTTCAGTAATTTCTCAAAAAATCAGATTTGGAATTCTTCAGAAATTCCCCTCAGGAATTTCATCAGAACTGTCTCATGAGTTCTTTCGAAAATTATTTTAGGAATCCTTTCGGTCATACCTCGGGTGTTTTTAGCAACTATTCCCGAAATTTCTTTAATCCTTCGGAGTTCTTTTGAAATTCCTTTTGAAAAATCATATGGAAGTAACTTTTGAAAATCTGGACAGCAGTAAAAACAAACTATGTTTTGAATCTGGAAATAAAACATCATGCCAAACATACCTAAAAATATCGGGATTGCAGTAAGTCATCATCATACTTCCTCTCAAGAATACCTTTATTTAATTATACCTTTATTTAATAAAAGTTGCTTTGGAATTTTATCCAAAAATTTTATACGAGTATTCATCCAAATGAATTTATCCAAAAGTAAATTCAGAAAATCCTCCAAACATTTTTCTTAAAAAAATAACCCCAGGGATTAGTTTGGTTCAGAAATTCTTACAGGCATATCTTCAAAAATTCTCCAAAGGGTTCATTCACAAATTACATAACGCAAAAATTGACCATTTTCAGCACCCACCCACCTCCATGTGACGTTTTTTGCATGAAAGGGTTCTGAAATTTGTATGGGCCGTAACGCTCTGACAGGTACCCTCCCACCCCCTAAAGCGTTATGTAATTTGTGAATGGGCCCAAAGAATACCATCGTAGATTTCTCTAAGTAATCCATCGAAAATTCCTCCAGCGATTCATTACAAAAATCCACCGCAAATTAATCTAGAAAAACCTTCAGAAATTCCTTGAGAAATTCTTTCGAATATTTCTACAATTTTTCTTCTACGAATTCTTTTAAAAACTCCTCCGGAATTTCCTTCAGGTATTACTTTCAGAAATTCCTTCAGGTATTCCATCAGAAATTTTATTCCTTCGCCTCACGTCTTGAGCAAAGATTGAGATCAAATCGATAACTTGTTTTGATGGTGAGAAATTTAAAACTTATTCTCCATCTCCTGTTGATGAGAGCAAATTGAAAACTGATTTTGATATTGGATTTCGATACCGGAATAAGTAATTAGTTTCGGCTTTGAGACAATTCGTCGAATGACATTTCGTAGAATGACGTTTAGTCGAAGGGACATTTAGTCGAATGAACATTTAGTCGAATGGATATTTAGTCAAATGGACATTTAGTCGAAAGGATATTTGGTCGAATGGACATTTGGCCGAATGGACATTTGGTCGAAAGCACATTTAGTCGAATGTTGGAATTGTTTAGTCTAAACACCATTATCCCACGAGACGAGCCAGCCTTGGGCTGAAAGTCTCTTTAATAAAGATATAAAAAAAACATAATCCCTTTAACTAATTACCAAGACTGGTAATAGGTAATAAGCTAAACGGATAATTCGTCAATAGTTTTTTGGTTAAATTTAATAAATAATCCACAAGGTTCATGGATAAACTGATTAGAGGAATTCGTAAGGAACGTAAGTGGACGTAAGGAAGTTCAATCAGCAGCGGAAGAAACGAATACGGATGCCAATGAGTATTTCTCACCTGAGTTAACAGAAACTTCTGGAGATCCGTCGAAGTCGAAGGGACATTTGGTCGACCGGAAATGGTTTTCTTATTCTTTTCATTGAAACTCTTTCTTTCACTCAATATTTATACAATATTTAGTTCAGAATAAAATTGCCTTCCAACCATAATTATTGGCCGAAAATTTAATTCCGACCAAATGGTCATAGGTCATCAATCCATTCGACGTCATGTCTAACGACAAAACATCATTCGACTAAATTTGACCAGGTGGTATAGATTCATCATAGTCGGTTAGAGCGGTTCGTCAAAGTTAATATCCAGCCGGGAATATTTTCGAATTATTTATTCTTTTTATGAAACCATCATTTTTTGAACAATATTTAGGCAATCATTATGAGACTTTTAGGAACATCAAAATAAATCATTTATTTTTCAATTGTTAGTGACTAAAGTTATTTTCTTTCAAATGGCCGCACGAAGATTCTAAACTCTGATTTTGACTAAATGTTCATTCGACGAATTGTCCTTTCGATCAAACGTCATTCGTCCTGCGTCTCTAGTGGATTAAAAAATGTCCATTCGACGTGATGTCCTTTGGGAAAGAGCCGTTTGGCCGAAAAGGACATTTGGCCAAATAGGACATTTGGCTGAATAGGACATTTGGTCGGGGTTGGGCCAAATCACACCAAGCGTCAATGAAAAATTTCCAAGTTTTTTTGACAAAGTTTTCGTGTAACAAATTTAATTAATCACGAATTACATCGGACATCGTCCAACGCCATAACTGAGGATATCCTTCAACAAATGTACGCATGAATTGACATAGAATATTTTCCATTTTCCTTTTGCGAACAAAATATCACAAGTCAGTCAAAAAGCCGCTTGGTACGGTTTGGTTGAACCCCGACCTTTTGGTCGAATAGGACATTTGGCCGAATAGAACATTTGGCCGAATAGAACATTTGACCGAATAAGACATTTGGCCGAATAGGACATTTGACCGAAAAGGTCATTCGACCGAACAGGACATTTGGCCGAATAGGACATTTGGCCAAATAGGACATTTGGTCAAAAAGGACATTTGGCCGAATAGGATATTTGGACGAATAGGACATTTGGCCGAATAGGGCATTTGACCGAATAGGACATTTGGCCGAATAAGGCATTTGGCCGAATAAGACATTCGACCGAATAGGGCATTTGGCTGAATAGGACATTTTGTTGAATAGAATATTTGGCCGAGTAGGACATTTGGCCGAATAGGGCATTTGGCCGAATAAGACATTTGGCCGAATAGGACATTTGGCCGAATTGAACATTTGGCCGAATAGGGCATTTGGCCGAATAAGACACTCGGCCGAATAGGACAATTGGCTTTTTAGTGGAATGTCTTCACTTGTCATAAGACGAGTTAATACTTGTCATAAGTCGAGTCAAGTACGAGACACTGAAGACGGCCTTTCTGTTGAGGTCGAAATACGTATCTGTCAAGATACAATTAAGTGGTGGAATTCAATAGAATATTTAGCCGAGTAGGACATTTGGCCGAATAGGACATTTGCCCGAATAGGGCATTTGGCCGAATAAGACAATCGGCGGAAAAGGACATTTGGCCTAATAGGTAATTTTAAAAGTGAGAAATAGTGTGTGGAAATTGAGACGTCTCACTTCTCTCTACTTGTTTCCCACTTCTCACTGTGAAAAGTGAGTAGTGCGAAGTGAGAAGTGAGACGTCTCACTACTCACTCCTCATTTTCACAGTGAGAAATGAGGAATGAGGAGTGAGAAGTAAGATGTCTCACTTTTCAGTCCGTGTATCTCACTTCTCACTGTAAAAAGTGGGTAGTGTAAGGTGAGAAGTGTCTCACAGTAAAAAGTGAGAAATGAGTAGTGAGACGTCTCAGTGAGAAGTGAAACATAAGAAGTTTGAAGTAAGAAATCAGAGCTGAGATATGAGAAGTGAAAAGTTAGAAGTAAGAAATTCCAAGTGTGAAGTGAGAAAAGAGTATTGAGAAGTGAAAAAATACAAAGTGAGAAGTGAGAAAATAGAAGTGCGAAGTGAGAAATGATAAGTGTATACTATAAAGTAAGAAATGAGAAGTGAAAAATTAGAAGTTAGAAAAGAAACGTGATGAGTGAGAGTTAAAAATTTGAAATGACATATAAGAAGTTATAAGTGAGAAGTGAAAAGTGAAAAATGAAAAGTGAGAAGTGAGAAATGAGAAGTAACAAATTTGAAGTGTGAAGTGAAAACTGAGAATTGAGAAGTGAGAAGTTCGAAGTGAGTTGTGGAAAGTGAGGAATGAAAAATGAGAAGTTCGAAGTTCGAAGTGAGTAGTAAGAAGTTAAAAGGAAAAAAGGAAAAGTGAGATGTGAAAAGTTAGAAGTGAAAAGTGATGAGTGAGAAGTTGGTAGTGAGATATGAGAAGTGAGAGGTGAAAAACCAAAAGTGATAAGAGAAAAATGAGGTTTGCGAAATTAGAGGTGAAAAATTGATAGTTAGAAGTGAGAAGTGCAATGTGGAAAGTGAGTAGTGAAAAAAAGGAGGTGAGAAGCGAGATGTGCCAGTTAGTAGTGAGAAGTAAAAAGTGAGAAATAATTGAGAAGTAAGTTGTGAGAAGGGAGTACTAAGAAGTGAGACATGAAGACCGAGGAACAAGGAGTGAGAAACGAAATTCTTTCTCTTGCTTACTTCTTTTTTCTATTTCCTTCTTCTGTCTTACTTCTCCTTTCTGTCCTACATCTCTCCACGCACTTCTCAATACTTAACATCTCGCTTCTCACATCATAATTATCATCTCTCCTACTCACCCTTTGCTTCTGTTTCTCTTACTACTCTCATCCTTCCCGAGCAGCATAAGTCAGACATAACTGGTTGCAGCAATTTGATTGTGACTAAATTTGATCACATATGAGTTGCTGTAACCTATGTGGAATATGTGTGCTGCTAGGGTTCTTCTCACTTCGCAACTATCACATTTAACATATCGCCAGTTTCTTACCACTTTTCATTTCTCACTTTCCACAACTTACATGCTACTGCACACATCTCACTACTCAATTCTCACTTCCGGTTCTCAGTAATCTCTTCCCACTACTCTGTACTCATTTCGAACATTCCATCTCTCACTTCTCAGTTCTGTTTACCATTCACTATGAACATCTCATTTCTCACTTCACTTAATCTGGAAACAAATTCTAGCTGTTCGGCTAAACGTTGAAACGACCCAAAGGATTTTGTGTGGTACTAGATAATGAACTTCAAGAATGCATGCCACCGCCACGTGATAGCCGTTATACGACAGCCTTATGTACATGCATTCATTGCAAGCATTCATGCCTCAAACTCACCGCAGCAACCCAGGATACCTCGCCCCTTTTTCAGTTAAAGCCAATCGGACAGGTAAGATGTCTTTGGGGGGTGGTCCCCACTTTCCCAAGCTTCATGTTAGAACTCCACAATGGCGATCCTGCCAATAGAGAAAATTTTCAATCGAAGAAACAAATCGAGGAACCGAGAGAAGCATTTGTTTTAGAAAAGTGATCACTCAGAAAAGTTTATAATTTCGCGATATAATAAAAGTAACACATTACTGCTACTGAAAACAAATATCAGATTAGTGAGAATAAAAACTTTAAAAGCGAGATGAAACGGTGGTGGAACAAAGTGTACCAAGCGAGTCATGTTGCTGCGCTGCGCGAGTCAAATGGACCGCGCTGTGCAGGTCAAATGGACCTGGCTGAGCGGATCAAACGAACCATGCTGAGCGGGTCAAATAAAAATACACAAAGCGGATTATTGATATCGCGCTAAAATTGCCAAATAGACCACGATAAGCAAATCAAAAAGGACCGTACTGACGAAAAAACGGTGGCAAAAAAAAAGAAAGTAAATAGATCAACGATCAAAGCACAAATGCTGTTGTATAAAATTGTCGTTTCATTTTACTATTATAGACTAAAAAACATTCGCAAAATAAACCAAGATGTTTACAGAGAAATCCACTCGTCGAATCGAAGATTCCGATTCAAGTGATGATGAAGCATGCGGTGATGTAAGCAAGAATCAGGCTGATGCTGTAGACACCGAAGAGGAGCTTCAAGAATCAAACAGCGACGCCGAAATCTCGACCAGTGACGAAGTTGACAACCGAAGACGAAAGCGAGCCCAATTCTGACGGCGATATACCAGACCCACGTTTGTCAAGTCCCCCACCGAAATCACCGCCGGCTGAAGAAACGAAATAGAACGATTCATGTCAATCGGCGTTGGACTGTACCAATGCCGACCGGATCGACCGGATGGAAGAGGCCAACATGAACAACTTTATGAATCGTTTCGAGGCACATACCAGGACTAGGACAGCACAGACCGACAATGACGATGGATGGAAGTCTTCCAATGATGCTCATCAACGCAGAAGCAGTGAAAACTCTGCTTCTAGCATCGGGTGGGATCACTTGAAACCATTCCCATCTGGCATCGCTGCTAACAAGATGTGGGAGGAATTAAACCGCTATGTTGATAATTTCGAGATAGCAGCTTCACTGAACAATGTAAACGACCCAGTCAAGAGGAGCCAGCTACTATTTCTTTCCATCGGCAAGGGATAGTGAAGGCAGCGAAGTTGCGCCCGACTCTGACAAACTTAAACTGCTACAGGACTTTTGTAACGAACATCCAAAACTATCTCCGATCGATGACGGACACCGCAGCCGAGCATGAAGCGTTCTCAAGAATGAAGCAGGAGAAGGGTGAATCGTCAGTTGCTTTCCATGCACGACTTATGAATAAAGTAAGAGCATGGAATTACAGCGCAAATATTGAGTATCGATTTGTACGAGCTCAACTGCTGTCAGGCCTCAAGAATCGTGAGCTAGTGAAACAGTCAAGGACATATGGCTACGATACAAACAGTCAGCGACACGAGATGTAGTATTCGAGTCTGAGAATGGACATCTGGATGATTGTAGCATATTACAGGTAAGAAACGATCGTAATCGAGAATCTGATCGAGGATGGAATCGTAAGCGCCCAGGTACAAAAGAAAGAACGGGCGGACCATAAGCCAAACAGCAGCGAAATGCCGAAATCAACCGACGTACACAAGCACGTCGCATGCGCTGCACTAGATGCTTCCTCTTCAACCACCGAATTGGACAATGTCCAGCAGCAAACCGCTACTGCAAATGAATGCGGCCAACGTGGTCATTTCGTAGCGGCCTGTCGCCAGAAACAGATCAACGTCATGCAAACTACACAACACCTCTGCAGATGTGAGGATCGACTCGAAGCTCCAGACGATGATGTGCAGGATCACAAACTGGTATTGGACAATTAACTGCCATCCTTAAACAAATAATTTTGAACTTGAATTACTGTAGAGAGTAAAATTTAAAAAAAGCAACTAGAACTATGATGAACAAACACTAATAGAAAAATCTCTATCGTATATCACATTCCCATCAACCTTAGCTTGTCAATGCCCTCAAACTTGTAAATGCCATCTTAGCTTGTTCCATTGGATCATCGACCCCCATACGCTTCCTCATCGACTCGGGAGCAGATGCCCAGTCAACATTTTTATACCTATTGCTATTGATATAGGTCATCATGTACACATAAGATATTAAAGCCTGTCCACGTTAAAATTCGGACACCCATCATTCAATGCTATTTTTTAAAATTTTCACAAACCACTGAGAAGATGAATTTACATGACAGCTGAATCTCTCCGCTTTATGTGATTCTTTGAGCATGTTTTCATTCTTGTCAAAGTGATGAAATGGCTACAAATCAATTTGACATTGTCACAGTGTCCGAAATTTAACGTGGACAGGCTTTATGTATATAATGCACCAAATCGCTACATACCTACTAAAGTGGAGGCCATATACGTGCAAAATAAGGATCTTCTCGAGTTTTCATGATCATTTATACGACTGAATATTTGAAAAAATAAATGGTAACAACCCTGTCTCGAACACTTGACCTCTGGAAGTATAGGCTGGTGCTCTACCCTTGCGCTACTCAGCAACTCTTGAAAAGCAGCAAAGTTTTCACTTGTCATAAGACGAGTTTGTACAATCCCATTGAAATTCCACCACTTAATTGTATCTTGACAGATACGTATTTCGACCTCAACAGTAAGGCCGTCTTCAGTGTCTTGTTCTTGACTCGACTAGTCGAGTCGGTCGAAATACGTATCTGTCAAGATACAATTAAGTGGTGGAATTTCAATGGGATTGTACAAACTCGTCTTATGACAAGTGAAGACATTCCACTAAAAGCTCAATAATTTTCTTAGCAAAGTTTTGACAATCATAATCTAGATGGAGATTTATTATTGACAAGAGCTTCAGTGTACGATATGAACTTCATTGATACGATTCAGATGCCTTGTTGTTGTACGTACAAGTGTGGCTTGAATCGTATATGATAGCAACTTATGATTATCCTGATAATGTTCGTACATAACAACGATTGCGCATCATTCCAAACGATTCAACCCACGTATAAACGATTCTGAAATGTCAACATCAGTAATGTCCACGGCATACAAAAAACAAGGCAGGCTCATCACGTATGTAAACATTCAGTTTAAATGTAAACATGTGACGTCACTGCTATCTTCGCACAAGCTGAACTGAGACGATGCTCTACGGTCGCAGCATGCTTACTTTTGTACTCCAACATGTGGCGATAAAATATGCGTCACATTCAAAGTGTCATTTTTCTAACGAGCCTACCTTAAACCGTCTAAGACGAATTAAGTACTGAATCCACTAAAAGAGCTTAATATATTTTTCTGAGCCTACCTTGTTTTCTGTATACCGTGAGTACTGTCTTTCATCGTGTTTACTCTCGAACTGTGTTTACAGCTCAATTACATTTTAGTTGTTCTATGAATTGTAAGTGCAGATATTGTGAGATAATGGTTTGTAGCACAAAATTATACCGGCAATAATCGGAATTTTGCAGATCGGATGGAGTGAAGTAAGTTATTTTGAAATTAATTTAATCGGTAAGGTTCAGTGGTTCAGTTCAACACGCAGAAGGTGGAAGCTATGTACGAACAACGCACATCGGTATATGATTTGCATGACAATATTTGTATACATAAACGATATTTCCGATTTGATTCGATAAAAATGGTATTGTTTATATAGGTTTATGACTTTCATAAACGCAATCGTAAATATTGCAAACGTAGGTATCATATACAATATTATTCATATTTTATCCATCTTTATAAGCGGTCATATACGAATATGAAAGAAAGTAGCAATATATGCGATTCAATTTATCATTTCATATACGATATGTGGTTTACTGGGTGTAAACGTCATCGGCGGTATTGACTGATCACATCTGAAGCGAGAGGCACAAATGGGAGTTGCAAATTTGGAAATTATTTACTTCTGAAAAACCAATGGTCGTCGAGTGCACAATCAAAGGAATGTTACAACTGCGAGGTGTCACAACTACCTCAAAGATTCCAAAATATGCCAGAAGTAAAGGTCAAATTTAGTATTGACCCAACAGTTCCGAAGATTGCAGGTTCGTGTCCTGTCACGGTCGCCAATAGAAACAATATCCTTTCATGTGACAGTGCATTTGCTTATAATATTTCATTTTCTAATAAAATTATGAGATTCGTTTATTTTTCTGGAGAGGAAGGAAGATGTGTGGTACTAGATAATGAACTTCAAGAATGCATGCCACCGCCACGTTTTAGCCGTTATACGACAGCCTTATGTACAATTCATTAATTGCAAGCATACATGCCTCAAGCTCATCGCAGCAACCCAGGATACCTCGCCCCTTTTTCAGTTAAAGCCAATCGGACAAGTAAGATGCAGTGGTCCCCACTTTCCCAAGCTTCATGTTAGAACTCCACAGATTTCAATCTTAGAAATCAAAATCGGTGACTGAAAACTGAAATCCGAATAATAATAATCAATAATCAATGGAGATCAAACATTGAAAACGAATTTCTGAAGAAGAATTTCTAAAACAATTCGTGAAGAAAGTTCCGAAGTAAATTTCTTGGAATTCTTTTTTTTTTATTTTCAAAAAAAAAAGTCATGAGGAATTTCCAAATGAATTTTTGCATTTTAAAAAGTAATTCTTGAAGGAATGTGCGAAGAAATTCGCGGAGAGAATTTCTGGAATTTTTAATGAAATTTTGTGGAGAAAACCTGGAGGTATTCCCAAAAGAATTGTTTTAGATATTTACGAAAAAATGTTAGAAGTTAATTTCCAAATAGTTCTTGAAAACATCCTAAGCATTATGGACAGTGGTCAATCCTTGGTTTGACTCTGAAATTGTTTGCTAGAAAACCAGTGGATTATTTTTTATTCAGTTTAATCAAAGGTAATTGCCTATTTCCGGGGATTAAACCACCCGACTTGGACATTAATTTACATTGTTGTGAAATCTTAAATGTAAATACAGGCATACCTCGATTATATGGACTTTTTCGATGCAAAAAAGTCCATATAATCGAATTTTCCATATAATCGAAGCAAACAAAAAATTCTCAAAATATGTTTTAAACTATGAAAATAGTTTTAATACAATAAAAGAAAATATCTATTTATTGCCTTACAGTGTAATCCGCATGTTTGGGCCCATTCTATGATGATTCAGAAAATTTTGATTTTTTATAAGATTGTAACCGTTTTTCAGTCGCTAGTTTGCACACCGTTCTAAGATTACGTTAGTGATGATGACTTTTTTTAAACCAGTTCATTGATTTGGTAGGCTCAGTTGTGTGTGATAATTTGCGGAGCCACAATTCTCAAGTATGCTCATCCGGGCGTTTGACGTTGAAAACGTTTTTGCGTGGCGTCACGCTTGATTTTGGTTTGTCAGGGAGCATCTTTTGGTTGGCCAGAGCTTCGTGGTACACGGTAAAGAGAAACATAAATAATGAAGACTTCATCAAGCTTAATGTGGACAAAGTTACACTTGTTTAAAAACTCTCAATACAGTACCTAGCTATTTTAGTAATCGAAGTATACACTAAATGTACGGAAAGCTATATGTTTGCACATAATGTTCGCTTCAAAAACAAACTTTATATGGAAGCACTAGCACTTATCCATAACCGTTTTGATCGCAGCAAATCGAACTTGACGGAGATTTTTTCCCATTGTCTCCTATTGGAAGTTGGCCGGATCGGACTATGAGCTCTGAAGGTATGGCCTAAATACTTTATATGCAAAAAAACCGCCTATAAACAATCACTCTTGTCTGACGCTTGCAACAAGTTGAGGTTGATGGGGATTCTTACAATTAATTTAAATGCAGGTAAATAAGGATTCTCATTCACCTATCAGTGACATTTTTACCAGTGTCAATTCAAAGTGGATATCAAGGTTTATATTTTGGACTATGTACCTGGGTGCTTTTATTATTGGCAGTCAATTTCTAACTGAACAACGGAATGAAGAACTGGACACCGTAACCAGAAGTCACGGTTATAATGATTGGAAAATCTAACTGAGCATATTCTTGATTATATTGTCGCAATTGAATCCTAAATAAAATAAATTGAATCCTTCCTATCAATGTAAATTCATCATTAAATTGAAATATTTCTTGCTGCCTGCACCATTGGTAATCTTCTTGTAGCATCCTAAGATGCATGTCTAACTTTTAAAAGAAATTCTCTTTTGAGGAAAGAAAGGATAACACGTCTGACTCATGCGATCACTGGAACAAAACTCATTTATTCAATACAATTATATATACTTAAATTAACTGCCTGTAGTAGTGTGGTTCGCGCTATCGAGAGGAATTCTTAGTGAGATTTTACCGCACGATGGGCATTGCCCATCTTGCCACTACACTTCTTTTAACAGAAATTCATTTAAGAACTGGTTCCCGATATTCAATTTCTCTGCCTGCCTTTAAACATCAGTATAATCCGCAAGCTTTGTGCTGAACGAACATAAATACTGGGATATTCGATAACTTTTTTTGAAAGTCTTCTTGTAGATTTTTGCGGCACTGACAGTGAGGGAAAAATAGTAATCTGTCACTAGGCCTTTTTTTCTTTCCCGCAAATTAATTTCTCGGCGAAAATATGCATGTGAGTGAGCATCTTCTGCTCGTGAGTATAAGTGAGCACTACGATCGCTGGTAGCAGTCATTAAAAAACTCTTTCAGTTTCCTGGACATACTGCTAAAAAAATCAGTCTCAGTGGATCAGATTTACTGGATAGTAATGCGTCATCCGTTTTTCTACACTCAATTCCACGCACCAAACGCAGAAAAAGGTTGGAAGTAAAGGTCTTACAGTTAAATACGGCAATCTCATCACATCACTAGCTTCCCATACTGTCAGACTGACAAGCCGGTTCACGTTTTCTTATATCAGAAATCACCTAAAATACGTGTTATCTTTCCCCACAGATTTGTAAGGACGTGGCTTTTGTTGATGAATGAAATACACAATAAGTTGCAATGTAAAAATGGTGAATCGATCTAAGCAGCGGACCATATGATTTAGTATGTGATTTTATATATAGCTTCGAAAACATGCCATACTGGCCCTAATTTGCCCCAGTGCACCTTAATAAATATAGAATCAATGTAAAATATGACGTGGAATATTCAACAGCTTTTCAAACTCCCAAAACACGAAAAAAATTGAGCTGAAAAAAAATGTCCATATAATCGAGGTAAAAAGTCCATATAATCGAAGTCCATATAATCGAGGGTCCATATAATCGAGGGTCCATATAATCGAGGTATGCCTGTATGTACAATATGTGGAAGATATTGGAAAATGTATTGGAGGTAACCACTTTCCCTTCGATAGGACTCGAACCCATGACCCTACAGTACGCTAGACTGGTGCTTTAACCAAGTAAGCTACGAAGGACCTCCGTCGGCCTTCGCAACCTAGTGGCAACCTATGAGCTTGAGATTCCCAAATTGGACGCATAGTCAAATCACTCGCAATCCATTTCTCAAGCCAACACTTCCACATGTGTATGGTACACTTTCACATTATTTTTTATGCTTGTCCCGGGAATCCCGGGATTTTCGGGATGGCAAAAAACATTTTCCGGGATTCGGGAAATCCCGGGAAGGACTCTCTACGTCCACCGTTGCTTTCATCAGTCTGGTAAGCTTCCCAGGAAAGCTGTTCTCGTCCATAATTTTCCATAACTCTACGCGGTCAGTATTGTCGTAAGCCGCCTTGAAATCGACAAACAGATGGTACGTTGGGACCTGGTATTCACGACATTTTTAGAGGATTTGCCGTACAATAAAGATGTGGTCCATTGTCGAGCGACCGACAACGAAGCCGGCTTGATAACTTTTCCACGAATTCATTCTTTTTTGGTGACAGACGACGGAAGATGATCTGGGAAAATAACTTTGAAGGCGGCATTAGGAAGGGTGATCTCTTGAAAGTTCTTACACTTCAGCTTGTCGCCTTTCTTATAAATGGGGAATATGACCTCTTCCTTCCACTTTTCCGATAGTTGTTCAATTTCCCAGATTCTGACAATCTGTTTGTGCTGCCAAGTTGCCAGCTTTTCCGGTCCCGTCTTGATGAGCTCAGTTCTGATACCAAACATACCAGCCGCTTGATTGGTCTTCAGCCGCTGGATAGCATCCTTAACATCCTTAAAGGTGTTCTTCTGCTTCAATGATCACATTTTATAACGGACATTTTATTTTGGTTGTGTTTCCTAATCATAAGGACGCCCATTCCCTTGTGTCGGATTTTTGCGTCTGTCACAATAACAACCAGTCGAACTTTTTTGCTTTTCTCTTTCAACAAATTTGAACCAGTATTCAGATCCGTAACGCCGAATAACAAATGAGCCTTTTAAATAATCGTAGGATAAGAAAAAAAAAGTTGTACCGAAAGACTACAATTTCACTATAAAAACGAAAATTGTATAGGAGGTTCGGAGACTCATGATGTTATATATACCAATCGACTTAGCTCGTCAATGGGTTATTCGCCCAAATGTCTATGGGAAATTCTTCTTACTGCTCAGTGGAAAAACATGCTAAGTTTCTCGGGAAATTCTTCGGAGCTTTTATTTTTTAGAAATTCTTTCGTTTTTTTAATCATGAGAACATCCCAAACCGAAAAATTTCCGAATTCGCTAAAAGTCTTTTTTTTTTTTAATTCTGTACGATGTGTGGTTTGACTTTTTTGAAAAAAATTCATGGAAGGATGCTGTACTTATCAGCCATTTTGCGATAAATACTACGACTTCGCATTTAAATTTATTTGTTAGATTTTTTTTATAATATTTCCTTTTTATGCCTTACATCGTTGTAATGCATTCAACGAAGCCCATAATGGCAGTAAAGTCCAAAACGACGAAAAGTAACTTTTCGAATTGCTCGTAACCGAATTTTACGGGTCAAGATTTCAAACCGTCTCGGGCAACAAACAATCTTCGTTTTTCTCCATTGAATGGAACACATTGTAGGGCATCGTAAAATGCAACCCATCAACGACCGTCCGCGTGAATCAGTGGTGATCAAAGCGTCATATCCTTTCTATAAAGCGGAGCCACCCCGAGCAAAAGTTTGTTGCTTTTGCACCGAAATGGATAAATGTTATGGTGTTTACAGAACTCATTCCCTTCGCATAATTTAGAGTCTCGCAAAGCCTGCTATGATCAACACGACGCCGCCTACTGACCGTTGTGTCGCAGCAGCAGCACCACTCAAGCCTGTGGATTTTAATTGGCTCTCGGAAATGGAGCACAAACTTCTTTATGCTTGCCCCAGCCCCACCGACGGACGTCTCGTTTTTTGTCTTGCGTTCGACAATTTACCCATCTGATGGTGGACCGGTCATAAGCAACAGTCGAGGGAGCATAATTTTGCCCAACCGACCGTGATGAAATAAGGCAAACATTCCCGGAGTTTGGTTCGGTCACGGGTCAATGTCGAAGGGTGACACGCTCTCTGGTCGCCTAACCGTGGAGTAGGATAAAAAATAAATTGTAACAAATGGCATTTGACGCTGCGGCACACAGACTTCGCCCAACGGACGGCCCACGCATTCATTGGGGGCTGTTGCTTCGACTACAACATGATGAACTGAAATTTCAGCTGGGTTCCGTTCGCACTTCCGTAGAAAACGCTGCAATCAGCGTAGGAATGGCACCCAGACCTCGCTCATTGGGCTCCACACAAACACATTACGACACGGCACAGCACGAGGACGGAGAGCCATTCTGGGAATTTTATTTTCCCTCAAACATTCTATGTTGCCTTGTCGTTTGGGTGCGATGTGAGAATGGGCGACGACGCGGGTTGAAGCAATCGAGCGAACAGCTTTCCATGACCATCGAACGGCCTACGGTCTTCAGCGCAATGATAAACAATTTCCAGTTTGGGCTCCCGCACGCACTCTGGGCCTCGATTGGCGGTGAGCCGAACTCGCAGCCTTCTGCGGTGCGTGGGAGCCGTGTGCGTTTGTGTTGCTATGAGCAATGGACGGTGACTCTGGACGGTGCTATTTGGCATGGCCTACTTTTCTGCATTGGGCGGCCGCCGCGTTCGAACCGTGTTCAGTTGAGTGGAAAATCTCCGGCTTTTCGGCGGGACAGGCTCCCTCTGGTGATTCAGTTAGTCGCTCGGCAACCGGAAGGATGCAATATGTGAAACTGTCCGGAAGAGTCGATATTTTCGGCACACTTTGTTTTATGGGGTGGCATTTCTCTTTTAATCCGATAAACAAATTGATGACGGACTTCGGGAGGAAGTTCTACGAAACTGTCAACTGTGATGTGAAAATGTAAATCCATTCGTAGAAATTCTATTTTTAGTTTCAATTCAATTAATGTTCCGGTGAATCATAAATAGATAACAGATGCTTTGGCCTTTCGAAGTTCTTTCGATTTGTTGATGAAGATACAAATAGAAACAGGATATTTATAAATCACTAATGCTACCAATCTTATTGACTTGTACAGGGCAAAGCTTTTATGCCTCTCTATTATTATCCCGGAGAAACAGATAATCAAAATATTGTATACGTACATAATAATTGACACGGCAGATAAGTGAACGTTACCATTGCTGCATAAGGTTTGTAAATAATTTTTGTGTAAAGTTTCCTTTGAACTGCAAATTTGTTTCGATGATGGTCGACATCTAGCGATGTACTTTTCAGTGATTTTTTGTTTGTTTTTTTTTTGCGTTTCAGTCTTTTTTTTTAATGAAAACAACCATAAGTTTTCTTTCTCCAACGTTTCGTACTTTTTTGCATATTTTTCAATGATTTCAAATTCTTGGAAAAAAAATCCAATAAGGATAAAACGTTGGCGAAGGGCCATCCTTTACCTAGCAGTAAGCTGCGCGGCTCTAAAGCAAGACCATGCTGAGGGTGGCTGGATTGGATTCCCGGTGCCGGTCTACGCAAGTTTCGGTTTGGAAATTGTCTCGACTTCCCTGGGCATAAAAGTATCATCGTGTTAGCCTCATGATACACGAATATTTAATTATTGCAGGATAGCAATGAAAAACTGCACAATTTAGACCAAATAGTCTGTTTTGCGAATGTACCTATACCTACCTATCAAAGTAAAAAGTATTTTTTTCGGGAAGCCACTCCAAACCAATTTGTGGAGGAAAAATCTAAAATTCGCTCTAGCATGTATTTTAAGTTGAGTCTAAAATTGTCTTCTCTTTTATTGACATTTTGCTTTCAAATCTTCTGATCTCTTTAGGCTGTGTTTGCGTGAAATGTGGAGAGTTTTTCTCATCGAAATCAAAAGTAGCTCAGCACAAAACGAGACACGCTCCTAGGAAATCTTTTATGTCTTAAATCATTAATACCTGTATGCTATTGAATGAAGCCGTTTTAGAGATTATTTGTGATCTTAATCTTCCACTCTCACAGAATTTTGGATTCAGTGTTCGGAATAGGAATTAACATTGTGCACCTTATTGATGCTGAACCTTACCGATCTCACCAATAAAACTTTGAGTACATAGATAGAATAGTACATACCTGAAAAAGAAAAAAAAAGAACAAATTAGAATTATTGCTTCAAGGATATAGCTTTCTCAGTCTCTGGGTTAATTAAAACGGCCTAATTTTGAATTGCTTGACTTCTTGGCAGGATGTATTCTGCCTTTTACAAGGAAAAAATATCAGTTTTATCTTTGATAAGTTATTATATAGCAAAGCAAATTATGGAAAACGGAGAAGTATCTTGAACTGTGAAAACGCTTTCATTTTTTTAATCTTTCGTTTATTTGGAAGGCTCATTTGCCGTGAAGCGTTACGGAGCCGTAACCAAGTTTTACAATACATTACTTGATTCTTACCAGGCCAGAAGCCATGAACAGAATAACAAAACATGATATGGATTTGATTGATATAAGAGATGAAAGAACAGGCAACAATATCAAAAATTTACACCGAAATATCATTTGAATAGCAAGATATGTTATGGATAAGAACAAACGAATGACACATGATATTGATCATTTCTTACAAATAGCATAACTTGAACTCTTCATGATATTTTAGTGCAAAATATTGATATTGTCGTCTAATATTTTTTTATCTTATATCATTTTGCTATCTTTTCTTCATTTGTTATTATTTAGCTATTTTCGTCTACTCGGGTATACATAGTGTTAGTTTTGGGGAACCGAAAGACTTGCGGTTTGGTCGAGGAAATACAATAATACAGTAGGAAAGGAAAGGATTTTAGGGTACTTAAGTATTTACGATGCTGATGCTCACAAAGTTGACATTCTTCGCGATGTTTCACATCTGTAAAGGGATAGAGAAAACTTTTTAGGGAGACAACAACGAGAGGAAGGCATACGGAAGGGATTAACGACAGACATTCAAATGTACAACAAGAGGAAGACATTCGTAATGGGGTATGACAGACAAGGGAATGGCAAGGCAGACAATGATTACAGTCTTACTTCCCTATTAAGCTTTGGTTGTTTTCCTCGGACCCGGAGATGTTCAATTAGCGCAGATCTGGAGCAACGATGCTCCTCGCACGCCCACACGACATGATCGATGTGCTGATAATCCTCGCCGCAAACAACACAGATTTCCTACCGAGAGTCCTACTCTGAAAAGACGTGCATTTTAACTGTAGTGATTGGACATTGGACGACACATGGTTCGAATGAAGTCTCGTCCCATATTCAGTTTTTGGAACCGTGGACGCTTCGACAGAAATCGCTTTCTTATTCTTCTTGTTACCATTCCATGTCCCACTGGAAAATAAAACGATTAATGAAAAGTAGATTAAAAGTAGACCTGTGTGCCGATTGAAATTCTGCCGGCGGCAGCGTGATAGATCATTTTCAGCCAGCGGCGTGGGCGGCGTGGGTCAGCGGAAGTTCCTCCAGAAATCTCTCTGGAAGTTCCTCCAGGAATCCCTCTGGAAGTTCGTCCGGAAGTTCCTCCAGGAATTCCTCTGGAAGTTCCTCTGGAAGTTCCTCCAGGAATTCCTCTGGAAGTTCCTCTGGAAGTTCCTCCAGGAATTCCTCTGGAAGTTCCTCCAGGAATTCCTCCGGAAGTTCCTCCAGGAATTCCTCCGGAAGTTCCTCCAGGAATTCCTCCGGAAGTTCCTCCAGGAATTCCTCCGGAAGTTCCTCCAGAATTCCTCCGGAAGTTCCTCCGGAATTCCTCCGGAAGTTCCTCCGGAATTCCTCCGGAAGTTCCTCCGGAATTCCTCCGGAAGTTCCTCCGGAATTCCTCCGAAGTTCCTCCGAATTCCTCCGGAAGTTCCTCCGGGAATTCCTCCGGAAGTTCCTCCGGAATTCCTCCGGAAGTTCCTCCGGGAATTCCTCCGGAAGTTCCTCCGGGAATTCCTCCGGAAGTTCCTCCGAATTCCTCCGGAAGTTCCTCCGAATTCCTCCGGAAGTTCCTCCGGGAATTCCTCCGGAAGTTCCTCCGGAATTCCTCCGGAAGTTCCTCCGGGAATTCCTCCGGAAGTTCCTCCGGAATTCCTCCGGAAGTTCCTCCGGGAATTCCTCCGAAGTTCCTCCGAATTCCTCCGAAGTTCCTCCGAATTCCTCCGGAAGTTCCTCCGGAATTCCTCCGAAGTTCCTCCGGAATTCCTCCGGAAGTTCCTCCAGGAATTCCTCCGGAAGTTCCTCCGAATTCCTCCGGAAGTTCCTCCGGAATTCCTCCGGAAGTTCCTCTGCAAATTCCTCCGGAAGTTCCTTCGGGAATTCCTCCGGGAATTGCTCCGGAAGTTTCTCCGGTAATTGCTCCGGAAGTTCCTCCGGTAATTGCTCCGGAAGTTCCTCCGGTAATTGCTCCGGAAGTTCCTCCGGTAATTGCTCCGGAAGTTCCTCCGGAATTCCTCCGCAGTTCCTCCGGGAATTCCTCCGGAAGTTCCTCCGGGAATTCCTCCGGAAGTTCCTCCGAGAATTCCTCCGGAAGTTCCTCCGGGAATTCCTCCGGAAGTTCCTCCAGGAATTCCTCCGGAAGTTCCTCCGGGAATTCCTCCGGAAGTTCCTCCGGGAATTCCTCCGGAAGTTCCTCCGGGAATTCCTCCGGAAGTTCCTCCGGGAATTCCGCCGGAAGTTCCTCCGGGAATTCCGCCGGAAGTTCCTCCAGGAATTCCTCCGGAAGTTCCTCCAGGAATTCCTCCGGAAGTTCCTCCAGGAATTCCTCCGGAAGTTCCTCCAGGAATTCCTCCGGAAGTTCCTCCAGGAATTCCTCCGGAAGTTCCTCCAGGAATTCCTCCGGAAGTTCCTCCAGGAATTCCTCCGGAAGTTCCTCCAGGAATTCCTCCGGAAGTTCCTCCAGGAATTCCTCCGGAAGTTCCTCCAGGAATTCCTCCGGAAGTTCCTCCAGGAATTCCTCCGAAGTTCCTCCAGGAATTCCTCCGGAAGTTCCTCCAGGAATTCCTCCGGAAGTTCCTCCAGGAATTCCTCCGGAAGTTCCTCCAGGAATTCCTCCGGAAGTTCCTCCAGGAATTCCTCCGGAAGTTCCTCCAGGAATTCCTCCGGAAGTTCCTCCAGGAATTCCTCCGGAAGTTCCTCCAGGAATTCCTCCGGAAGTTCCTCCAGGAATTCCTCCGGAAGTTCCTCCAGGAATTCCTCCGGAAGTTCCTCCAGGAATTCCTCCGGAAGTTCCTCCAGGAATTCCTCCGGAAGTTCCTCCAGGAATTCCTCCGGAAGTTCCTCCAGGAATTCCTCCGGAAGTTCCTCCAGGAATTCCTCCGGAAGTTCCTCCAGGAATTCCTCCGGAAGTTCCTCCAGGAATTCCTCCGGAAGTTCCTCCAGGAATTCCTCCGGAAGTTCCTCCAGGAATTCCGCCGCGGCGTCCACCGGGAACTCCTCCCGAAGCCCCCCCAGGACTTCCCCCGGCAGTTCCTCCAGGAATTCCTCCGGAAGTTCCTCCAGGAATTCCTCCGTATGCCCCCCCAGGAATTCCCCCGGAAGTTCCTCCAGGAATTCCTCCGGAAGTTCCTCCAGGAATTCCTCCGAAGTTCCTCCAGGAATTCCTCCGGAAGTTCCTCCAGGAATTCCTCCGGAAGTTCCTCCAGGAATTCCTCCGGAAGTTCCTCCAGGAATTCCTCCGGAAGTTCCTCCAGGAATTCCTCCGGAAGTTCCTCCAGGAATTCCTCCGGAAGTTCCTCCAGGAATTCCTCCGGAAGTTCCTCCAGGAATTCCTCGGAAGTTCCTCCAGGAATTCCTCCGGAAGTTCCTCCAGGAATTCCTCCGGAAGTTCCTCCAGGAATTCCTCCGGAAGTTCCTCCAGGAATTCCTCCGGCAGTTCCTCCAGGAATTCCTCCGGAAGTTCCTCCAGGAATTCCTCCGGAAGTTCCTCCAGGAATTCCTCCGGAAGTTCCTCCAGGAATTCCTCCGGAAGTTCCTCCAGGAATTCCTCCGGAAGTTCCTCCAGGAATTCCTCCGGAAGTTCCTCCAGGAATTCCTCCGGAAGTTCCTCCAGAAGTTCCTCCGGAAGTTCCTCCAGGAATTCCTAAGTTCCTCCAGGAATTCCTCCGGAAGTTCCTCCAGGAATTCCTCCGGAAGTTCCTCCAGGAATTCCTCCGGAAGTTCCTCCAGGAATTCCTCCGGAAGTTCCTCCAGGAATTCCTCCGGAAGTTCCTCCAGGAATTCCTCCGGAAGTTCCTCCAGGAATTCCTCCGGAAGTTCCTCCAGGAATTCCTCCGGAAGTTCCTCCAGGAATTCCTCCGGAAGTTCCTCCAGGAATTCCTCCGAAGTTCCTCCAGGAATTCCTCCGGAAGTTCCTCCAGGAATTCCTCCGAAGTTCCTCCAGGAATTCCTCCGAAGTTCCTCCAGGAATTCCTCCGGAAGTTCCTCCAGGAATTCCTCCGGAAGTTCCTCCAGGAATTCCTCCGGAAGTTCCTCCAGGAATTCCTCCGGAAGTTCCTCCAGGAATTCCTCCGGAAGTTCCTCCAGGAATTCCTCCGGAAGTTCCTCCAGGAATTCCTCCGGAAGTTCCTCCAGGAATTCCTCCGGAAGTTCCTCCAGGAATTCCTCCGGAAGTTCCTCCAGGAATTCCTCCGGAAGTTCCTCCAGGAATTCCTCCGGAAGTTCCTCCAGGAATTCCTCCGGAAGTTCCTCCAGGAATTCCTCCGGAAGTTCCTCCAGGAATTCCTCCGGAAGTTCCTCCAGGAATTCCTCCGGAAGTTCCTCCAGGAATTCCTCCGGAAGTTCCTCCAGGAATTCCTCCGGAAGTTCCTCCAGGAATTCCTCCGGAAGTTCCTCCAGGAATTCCTCCGGAAGTTCCTCCAGGAATTCCTCCGGAAGTTCCTCCAGGAATTCCTCCGGAAGTTCCTCCAGGAATTCCTCCGGAAGTTCCTCCAGGAATTCCTCCGGAAGTTCCTCCAGGAATTCCTCCGGAAGTTCCTCCAGGAATTCCTCCGGAAGTTCCTCCAGGAATTCCTCCGGAAGTTCCTGCAGGAATTCCTCCGGAAGTTCCTGCAGGAATTCCTCCGGAAGTTCCTCCAGGAATTCCTCCGGAAGTTCCTGCAGGAATTCCTCCGGAAGTTCCTGCAGGAATTCCTCCGGAAGTTCCTGCAGGAATTCCTCCGGAAGTTCCTCCAGGAATTCCTCCGGAAGTTCCTCCAGGAATTCCTCCGGAAGTTCCTCCAGGAATTCCTCCGGAAGTTCCTCCAGGAATTCCTCCGGAAGTTCCTCCAGGAATTCCTCCGGAAGTTCCTCCAGGAATCCCCCGGAAGTTCCTCCAGGAATTCCTCCGGAAGTTCCTCCAGGAATTCCTCCGGAAGTTCCTCCAGGAATTCCTCCGGAAGTTCCTCCAGGAATTCCTCCGAAAGTTCCTCCAGGAATTCCTCCGGAAGTTCCTCCAGGTATTCCTCCGGAAGTTCCTCCAGGAATTCCTCCGGAAGTTCCTCCAGGAATTCCTCCGGAAGTTCCTCCAGGAATTCCTCCGGAAGTTCCTCCAGGAATTCCTCCGGAAGTTCCTACGGAAGTTCCTCCAGGAATTCCTCCGGAAGTTCCTCCAGGAATTCCTCCGGAAGTTCCTCCAGGAATTCCTCCGGAAGTTCCTCCAGGAATTCCTCCGGAAGTTCCTCCAGGAATTCCTCCGGAAGTTCCTCCAGGAATTCCTCCGGAAGTTCCTCCAGGAATTCCTCCGGAAGTTCCTCCAGGAATTCCTCCGGAAGTTCCTCCAGGAATTCCTCCGGAAGTTCCTCCAGGAATTCCTCCGGAAGTTCCTCCAGGAATTCCTCCGGAAGTTCCTCCAGGAATTCCTCGGAAGTTCCTCCAGGAATTCCTCCGGAAGTTCCTCCAGGAATTCCTCGGAAGTTCCTCCAGGAATTCCTCCGGAAGTTCCTCCAGGAATTCCTCCGGAAGTTCCTCCAGGAATTCCTCCGGAAGTTCCTCCAGGAATTCCTCCGGAAGTTCCTCCAGGAATTCCTCCGGAAGTTCCTCCAGGAATTCCTCCGGAAGTTCCTCCAGGAATTCCTCCGGAAGTTCCCCCAGGAATTCCTCGGAAGTTCCTCCAGGAATTCCTCCGGAAGTTCCTCCAGGAATTCCTCCGGAAGTTCCTCCAGGAATTCCTCCGGAAGTTCCTCCAGGAATTCCTCCGGAAGTTCCTCCAGGAATTCCTCCGGATGTTCCTCCAGGAATTCCACCGGAAGTTCCTCCAGGAATTCCTCGGAAGTTCCTCCAGGAATTCCTCCGGAAGTTCCTCCAGGAATTCCTCGGAAGTTCCTCCAGGAATTCCTCCGAAGTTCCTCCAGGAATTCCTCCGGAAGTTCCTCCAGGAATTCCTCCGGAAGTTCCTCCAGGAATTCCACCGGAAGTTCCTCCAGGAATTCCTCCGGAAGTTCCTCCAGGAATTCCTCCGGAAGTTCCTCCAGGAATTCCTCCGGAAGTTCCTCCAGGAATTCCTCCGGAAGTTCCTCCAGGAATTCCTCCGGAAGTTCCTCCAGGAATTCCTCCGGAAGTTCCTCCAGGAATTCCTCCGGAAGTTCCTCCAGGAATTCCTCCGGAAGTTCCTCCAGGAATTCCTCCGGAAGTTCCTCCAGGAATTCCTCCGGAAGTTCCTCCAGGAATTCCTCCGGAAGTTCCTCCAGGAATTCCTCCGGAAGTTCCTCCAGGAATTCCTCCGGAAGTTCCTCCAGGAATTCCTCGGAAGTTCCTCCAGGAATTCCTCCGGAAGTTCCTCCAGGAATTCCTCCGGAAGTTCCTCCAGGAATTCCTCCGGAAGTTCCTCCAGGAATTCCTCCGGAAGTTCCTCCAGGAATTCCTCCGGAAGTTCCTCCAGGAATTCCTCCGGAAGTTCCTCCAGGAATTCCTCGGAAGTTCCTCCAGAATTCCTCCGGAAGTTCCTCCAGGAATTCCTCCGGAAGTTCCTCCAGGAATTCCTCGGAAGTTCCTCCAGGAATTCCTCCGGAAGTTCCTCCAGGAATTCCTCCGGAAGTTCCTCCAGGAATTCCTCCGGAAGTTCCTCCAGGAATTCCTCCGGAAGTTCCTCCAGGAATTCCTCCGGAAGTTCCTCCAGGAATTCCTCCGGAAGTTCCTCCAGGAATTCCTCCGGAAGTTCCTCCAGGAATTCCTCCGGAAGTTCCTCCAGGAATTCCTCCGGAAGTTCCTCCAGGAATTCCTCCGGAAGTTCCTCCAGGAATTCCTCCGGAAGTTCCTCCAGGAATTCCTCCGGAAGTTCCTCCAGGAATTCCTCCGGAAGTTCCTCCAGGAATTCCTCCGGAAGTTCCTCCAGGAATTCCTCCGGAAGTTCCTGCAGGAATTCCTCCGGAAGTTCCTCCAGGAATTCCTCCGGAAGTTCCTCCAGGAATTCCTCCGGAAGTTCCTCCAGGAATTCCTCCGGAAGTTCCTCCAGGAATTCCTTCGGAAGTTCCTCCAGGAATTCCTCCGGAAGTTCCTCCAGGAATTCCTCCGGAAGTTCCTTCAGGAATTCTTCCGGAAATGCCTCCAGGAATTTCTACGGAATTTCCTCCAGGAATTTCTCCGGAATTTCCTCCAGGAACTCATCCGGAAGTTTCTGCAGGAATTCCTTCGGAATTTCCTTCAAGATTTCCTCCGGAAGTTCCTCCAGCAATATCTCCGGAAGTTCCTCCAGGAATACCTCCGGAGGTTTCTCCAGAAGTTCCTTCAGGAATTCCTCCGGAAGTTCCTCCGGAAGTTCCTCCAGGAATTCCTCCGGAAGTTCCTCCAGGAATTCCATCATTGTCTGGAACAATTCTTTCGCTTTGCCTTCAATTCAAGATTCCCCCTCGTTCCCACCCCCATTGCATCGAAATGAATCGAAGATTCGTTTCTTCTCGAAAGTCCCCAGCGCCCGTCAGAACAACTTTGCTCCCATTTCCCGTTCAGATAGCAACATCATCATCATCATCAAGTTCCTCCAGAAATTCCTCCGGAAGTTCCTCCAGGAATTCCTCCGGAAGTTCGTCCAGGAATTCCTCCGGAAGTTCCTCCAGGAATTCCTCCGGAAGTTCCACCAGGAATTCCTCCGGAAGTTCCTCCAGGAATTCCTCCGGAAGTTCCTCCAGGAATTCCTCCGGAAGTTCCTCCAGGAATTCCTCCGGAAGTTCCTCCAGGAATTCCTCGGGAAGTTCCTCCAGGAATTCCTCCGGGAATTTTTCCGGAAGTTCCTCCAGGAATTCCTCCGGAAGTTCCTCCAGGAATTCCTCCGGAAGTTCCTCCAGGAATTCCTCCGGAAGTTCCTCCAGGAATTCCTCCGGAAGTTCCTCCAGGAATTCCTCCGGAAGTTCCTCCAGGAATTCCTCCGGAAGTTTCTCCAGGAATTCCTCCGGAAGTTCCTCCAGTAATTCCTTCGGAAGTTCCTGCAGGAATTCCTCCGGAAGTTCCTCCAGGAATTCCTATGGAGGAGTTTTCGGAAGTTTTCACCAATTTCCTTGAGAAATTGTTCCAAATGTGCTCTGGATTATTTTCTAATTTCGTCGAGATAATTTTTTGGATCTTTTTTCTAAATGCTTCGATAAATTCATCCGAATCATTATAAGAAAATTCTTCCGCATTTGCTCGGATTTTTTTTTATTATTTTGATGGGGAATTCATACAATAAAACAATAAATCATATATCGAGAAAGTTGCAAAAAAAAACTATGCCCTTTAATTTAACAAAACAAGTTCAAAGCTTGTCATTACAAATCAACGCACATGTCGCAAATTATCGCTCTCTGGTTGTAGCCACTGAAATTTGGTCTACCGCCAGATCGAGTTGCCAGTGTGCTCACAAATCAAAGAGCTCCGGCATCGAAGTGAACCGAAATCCTGTCCAATCGGCGACGCCTACTCGATACTGCGATGAAACGAATGTTGCCCCACGGGAGGCATCCATTCTGAATGGGGCGCTTATCGAGAAAAAAAGATTAAACAACCATTCGAGTTGAATTGTGTACGATTTCGTAAACACAGGATTAAATTTCAGACAGCACAGTAGTACGATTCAATTCACGATGAATTATAAAGTAGCGGAACTGCACAAAACGTGGTGGCTTCTCCGCTGCTCGTATATTTGCAAGGGTCTCCATCTAGATGTGTGAGTATGACCGAGGGTTTGCCAATCTAGCAGTGGCGAGTCAATTTTCGTCAATTTGAAAGTCTTCTCTGATCGAAACTGTTATGCAAACTAAGCTGAAAACAGGCCTTTCTCCAGTGACAGCGTAGTGCCATGAATAAAAAGATCCCACACTTCCTGGAAAAAACTTTCTCTATCACGAAATTGCGGCACTTTGTGGGAGGATTTTTAATTTCTTCCAACTGTATTCTCTCTTTAAATCATTCCAGGGGGCCCGTGAAGGTGAGTGTTGGAGGATTTTTAATGGCTCACAGGAGTTTATAACCAACCGTTCCCACCAAGGATGAAGAAGGTGAACTTTCGTACCGACCGGTGTTACATTCGCGGTAAGAACGCGGAAAAGCCGGGACGTGGCCTACTGCTTTAATGTCTGCTCGGGATATAGACTTTCGGTTCAAGCGCAATAGTCGGAGTAACTGTTCTTCTGGGGGATATCAAAGGGCTTAATTCGCACGAAACGCGGGGGTGAGATTCAAATTTATGCGCCCCAGCCTCAAGGTTCGAGGCGATGCCCTGGGAGTAGACACGTTCGGTTGCTTCTACGTGCACACATATTAAGGCATCATAAATAACGGCTATAAATAAAAGTAGAGGCATGCGCGAAATTTCATGACCCCTCGGACCTTACACCATGAGCCATCGTTCTACCACACGGACTGTGCGATCATCTGGAAACAACTAACTCACGGGAAAGAGTCTCTCCATCCCACCTGTCTCAATGAGCTGTTTGGCAAAATTATTAGCATTATTTTGTTACCATTCGTGTGTATGTTTGTAGAAAGCAGCCCCCATCATCGCAAATAGCCGTAGTCGTTGTCGCAGGAAAAGCCAAAGAGAGCCGAGCACACGGCAATTAGGATTAAGGGATATAACAACAAACCCGTAAGCTGGCTTTCTCGGTGGCAGATGTTTCCGTCTGGTCGTAGGAAATTATGCGTTTTCCTTCCGAGCTCATGTGGCGAATATAACCAAACCACATACACACGAAATCTGGGATTGTGGGATAATGTTAACAGAATAAAGCTGGCAAGCAGTTGATTTAATTTTGCTTGTTGAATTTTCGGTCACAGAGAAATAGAGGAATCAAAGCAGGCGAATTTTCTCCCAATCCAAGCAACCGTCCAATGACTCCCTTTCCCTTAGCGCTTCCAAATCGATGCAAGCATAATGTGGTTAGTACAAAAGGACAAAGCTTGGCTTCCCTTTTGAAAACTGTTTGCAAACCACTAAAATCCCAGCTGGTACCAAGCGCAATTTCCAATTTCCCAACAACAGAGAGCACAGCGAACCTTCACGTTTCGAGCTTCAACTTCTGCTTCCAACTGACAGCACGGAACGGACCAAGGAACTTCGTTTGCTAGCAAAGGACAGGCGATGTTTATCACCATTGTCTGGAACAATTCTTTCGCTTTGCCTTCAATTCAAGATTCCCCCTCGTTCCCACCCCCATTGCATCGAAATGAATCGAAGATTCGTTTCTGCTCGAAAGTCCCCAGCGCCCGTCAGAACAACTTTGTTCCCATTTCCCGTTCAGATAGCAACATCATCATCATCATCATCATCATCCGCAAAAACAACAACAGCAACGATGGCGCTCCGGGCAGTCCTGTCCTGTCTTGTTCGGTTGGGCTGTGTCTCTGCGTTTGAAAACTCCGAGAGAGCGAACTGAAACGACAGACGTTTTATACCGGCGGTTCCGATCCCGCCGGCTGTCACTCGACTTTGTTGAAGTGAGGCACGGAACCGTGAGGACTCGGTCGAACGAAAAATGGGTGTTTGGGTCGAATCAAACGTCGCAGCAGGACGCTTGGGAACGGCCAAAGGGAATGGCCATTCTTTTGAGCAACGTCGATGTGCGGATGAAAAACGATTTAGGTATCCATTGAGGGGGTCTGAAGAACATCCCGCGCATATAGGGTACAGAAGTTTTCGATGATGTTGAAGTAGACTAGGCGGGGAACTCTGTTTAACGAAGAGTGTTTTGAAATCAAAACCAACGCGATGTTTTCGTTTTACGTAGGTTTTTCGAAAAAGGTTAGAAAGTTATTCCATTATCAGCTAAACTCCCACACGCTCCCACGGCTAATAAACAGATAAGTCGGTAGCATATTGCATGACAGGATTTATTTTGAACCGTGGCTTTGAATGAATATGAATTATGATTTGCTATTTGCGCTCAATGTTGATCAAGCTGCTGTGGAACGCGTCGGTTTTACTATGTCGTCATCTTTGTTTTGTCTTATGAAAAGTCTAGACCAACATTGGAAAGGGCGTAACAGCCAACATTTATTCTTTCTGATTTTCGATCGACTGTTCTGTCCCTTTCAAATGTTGATCTTCCACTAAAAAGCTCTAAATAATTTTCTAATCCAGTAAAGTAATTTGCATGCGTAAAAGTGTGTTCATTGACACTATCAGTGGAAATGATCCGTATATGTGTTTTTTTTTGCTAGAAGGTTATAATTTTCGCTGATTTTAATAGGCTTGTTATCATATGCTGTTCAATTTCCAAAAGCTATTGCTCATTGGGTGACTGATTCGCGACCGGTGGAACGACGAATCGATAGTGTCGTTTGGCCGAAAGCCATTTGGCCGAATGGGACATTTAGCTGAATACGACATTTGGTCGAATAGGTTATTTCATTGGCATGCCAACGCGTAAATGAGGAAAAACTCTAGGAAGGACTAATTTTTTCTTTCATTTTTCTATTTTACAGTCAAAACACAGAAAAGCTAATATTTTCGCTTTGTTGGCCTACCAGACAGAGCTACAGTCGAGTTGGTCAGCCTAGAACAACCGATTCTACCGCTTGACTGACTCACTACCAATGTGTCACATCGATAGGCTGTCAACGGTGGAATGACGAACGAAGATTATATCAAGCTAAACGTGGGAGAAAATTATAAATACTGTTAAAATACTTAGCTATTTGTACTTAACCCTTAAAAGACTGGGACGACACTTCGACCATACTTTTGGTCATAACTTATGATGCCGTGGGCCGATTTTCGAAATTTATATAGTTTTACAAAGGGGAATAGCAGCACTTTCAAATGCCGTTACGAAATTCCGGTTCATAGATTCATGTCCGGAGGAATAACCGGAAATGTAGGGGACACCTCGCATATTTCCATTTATCGAAGGTCAAATTTTAATTGTAGTCAATAGTATTCTAATAAAAATAGCTCAAATCGACAATTATATTAATATATGATTGCCAGGAATCGATATCTGTGAATCAATAGACTTATATTGACAACTACGTCCACTATTCCGGGACCGGAATCACCGGTAGGTGGTTCCGGAGGACCAAATCATAATTTCAGAGAACCATACCATGCGACACATCAAATTACATTGCCGCAACGAGATATGACCAACGAAAGTGTAATCGGACCGTTTTGGACACATGTGACCACTATGGCACAGGTTCCGGTACACCACTATCCGGTTCCGGAGGACCAAATCAAAATTTTTGAGAATCATACCATACGACACATCAAACTACACTGCCGCGACGAGATATGGCCAGCGAAAGTGTATTCGGACCGTTTTGGTCACATGTGACCACTCCGGCACAGGTTCCGGTACGCTACTATCCGGTTCCAGAGGACCAAATCAAAATTTCAGAGAACCACACCATGCGACACATCAAATTACACTGCCGCGACGAGATATGACAAACGAAAGTGTAATTGGACCGTTTTGGTCACATGTGACCACTCTGGCACAGGTTCCGGTACGCTACTATCCGGTTTCAGAGGACCAAATCAAAATTTCAGAGAACCACACCATGCGACACATCAAATTACACTGCCGCGACGAGATATAGCCAACGAAAGTATAATCGGACCGTTTGGTCACATGTGACCACTCTGGCACAGAGTTCCGGTACGCTACTATCCGGTTCGGAGGAGCAAATCAAAATTCAGAGAACCATATCATGCAACACATCAAGTTACACTGCCGTGACGAGATATGGCCAGCGAAAGTGTAATCGGACCGTTTGGTCACATGTGACCACTCTGGCACAGGTTCCGGTACGCCACTATCCGGTTCCGGAGGACCAAATCAAAATTTAAGAGAACCACACCATGCGACACATCAAATTACACTGCCGCGTCGAGATATAGCCAATGAAAGTGTAATCGGACCGTTTTGGACACATGTGTTCATTCTGGCACAGGTTCCGGTACGCTACTATCCGGTTCCGGAGGACCAAATCAACATTTTTGAGAACCACACCATGCGACACATCAAGTTACACTGCCGTGACGAGATATGGCCAGCGAAAGTGTAATCGGACCGTTTGGTCACATGTGACCACTCTGGAACAGGTTCCGGTACGCCACTATCCGGTTCCGGAGGACCAAATCAGAATTTCAGAGAACCATACCATGCGACACATCAAATTACACTGCCGCGACGAGATATGGCCAGCGAAAGTGTAATCGGACCGTTTGGTCACATGTAACCACTCTGGCACAGGTTCCGGTACGCCACTATCCGGTTCCAGAGGACCAAATCAGAATTTCAGAGAACCATACCATGCGACACATAAAAAAATACTGCCACGACGAGATATGGCCGGCCAACAAAAGTGTAATCGGACCGTTTGGAGCACATGTGACCACTCTGGCATAGGTTCCGGTACGCCACTATCTGGTCTCGGAGGACCGAATCAAAACTTTAGAGAACCATACCATGCGACATGTCAAATTATACTGTCGCGACAAGATATGGCCAATGAAAGTGAAATCGTATTAGTCCGTACAGTACATATCGTACAGAATAAGAATTTGAGGGAGCAATGCATTGAAATTCCAAAATTTGAACATGGATAGCTAAAAATTCAAGCTTTATTCACTTGGTGGTCAATACAATTTCTCAAGTTCTAGTAATTCACTAAGTAGCAGCTACAAGTTGTCTGGTTACCCTGCTCATGCTCATGATATGTTGTTTCATTGCCCCTGTATCTTTGATACGCTTCCATCTGGTGGGTTCCATACTACAGCTCATCCATATTTTGATATTGTCTTTCATAACTTGCATGGTACGGTTCTCTGAAATTTTGATTTGGTCCACCGGAACCGGATAGTGGCGTACTGGAACCTGTGCCAGAGTGGTCACATGTGTCCAAAACGGTCCGATTATACTTTCGTTGGCTATATCTCGACGCGGCAGTGTAATTTGATGTGTCGCATGGTATGGTTCTCTGAAATTTTGATTTGGTCCTCTGGGACCGGATAGTGGCGTACCGGAACCTGTTCCAGAGTGGTCACATGTGACCAAAACGGTCCGATTACACTTTCGCTGGCCATATCTCGTCACGGCAGTGTAACTTGATGTGTCGCATGGTGTGGTTCTCAAAAATGTCGATTTGGTCCTCCGGAACCGGATAGTAGCGTACCGGAACCTGTGCCAGAATGGTCACATGTGTCCAAAACGGTCCAATTACACTTTCATTGGCTATATCTCGACGCGGCAGTGTAATTTGATGTGTCGCATGGTATGGTTCTCTGAAATTTTGATTTGGTCCTCCGGAACCGGATAGTGGCGTACCGGAACCTGTGCCAGAGTGGTCACATTTGACCAAAACGGTCCGATTATACTTTCGTTGGCCATATCTCGTCGCGGCAGTGTAATTTGATGTGTTGCATGATATGGTTCTCTGGAATTTTGATTTGCTCCTCCGGAACCGGATAGTAGCGTACCGGAACCTGTGCCAGAGTGGTCACATGTGACCAAAACGGTCCGATTATACTTTCGTTGGCTATATCTCGACGCGGCAGTGTAATTTGATGTGTCGCATGGTATGGTTCTCTGAAATTTTGATTTGGTCCTCCGGAACCGGATAGTGGTGTACCGGAACCTGTGCCAGAGTGGTCACATGTGACCAAAACGGTCCAATTACACTTTCGTTTGTCATATCTCGTCGCGGCAGTGTAAATAGATGTGTCGCATGGTGTGGTTCTCAAAAATGTCGATTTGGTCCTCCGGAACCGGATAGTAGCGTACCGGAACCTGTGCCAGAATGGTCACATGTGTCCAAAACGGTCCAATTACACTTTCATTGGCTATATCTCGACGCGGCAGTGTAATTTGATGTGTCGCATGGTATGGTTCTCTGAAATTTTGATTTGGTCCTCCGGAACCGGATAGTGGCGTACCGGAACTTGTGCCAGAGTGGTCACATGTGTCAAAACGGTCCGACTACACTTTCGTTGGCCATATCTCGTCGCGGCAGTGTAAATAGATGTGTCGCATGGTATGGTTCTCAAAAATTTTGATTTGGTCCTCTGGAACCGGATAGTGGCGTACCGGAACCTGTGCCAGAGTGGTCACATGTGTCCAAAACGGTCCGATTATACTTTCGTTGGCCGTATCTCGTCGCCGCAGTGTAATTTGATGTGTCGCATGGTATGGTTCTCAAAAATTTTGATTTGGTCCTCTGGAACCGGATAGTGGCGTACCGGAACTTGTTCCAGAGTGGTCACATGTGTCCAAAACGGTCCGACTACACTTTCGTTGGCCATATCTCGTCGCGGCAGTGTAATTTGATGTGTCGCATGGTATGGTTCTCAAAAATTTTGATTTGGTCCTCCGGAACCGGATAGTGGCGTACCGGAACCTGTGCCAGAGTGGTCACATGTGACCAAAACGGTCCGATTACACTTTCGTTGGCCATATCTCGTCGCGGCAGTGTAATTTGATGTGTCGCATGGTGTGGTTCTCTGAAATTATGATTTGGTCCTCCGGAACCGGATAGTGGCGTACCGGAACCTGTGCCAGAGTGGTCACATGTGACCAAAACTTTCCGATTACACTTTCGTTGGTCATATCTCGTTGCGGCAGTGTAATTTGATGTGTCGCATGGTATGGTTCTCTGAAATTTTGATTTGGTCCTCCGGAACCACCTACCGGTGATTCCGGTCCAGGAATAGTGGACGTAGTTGTCAATATAAGTCTATTGATTCACAGATATCGATTCTGGCAATCATATATTAATATAATTGTCGATTTAAGCTATTTTCATTATAATACTATTGACTAGAATTAAAATTTGACCTTCGATATATGGACATTTGCGAGGTGTCCCCTACATTTCCGGTTATTCCTCCGGACGGGAATCTATGAACCGGAATTTCGTAACGGCATTTGAAAGTGCTGCTATTCCCCTTTGTAAAACTATATGAATTTCGAAAATCGGCCCACGGCGTCATGAGCTATGACCAAAAGTATGGTCAAAGTGTCGTCCCAGTCTTTTAAGGGTTCTAATTCTTAATCTAATCTCCTAAACCTAATTTAAAGCTAGTGAAGGACGTATTAATAACCTCGAAGTTGGACAGTAAACAAAGTTAATAAACGTTCAATGAGTCACTGAAATTTTTGAAGCAATAAATATTCGCTACAAAAGTCAGTGTGCCGCCTTTCGTTTCTGTCGTCAACAAAACTTCAAAAATTTCATGGCATGTCATCAATCTACCGGTAAGAAGGATGAAAGTGCTGGTTGCAGCAGACCGGATGAACAGACAATATGGTCCAATGCGATACGTATGATGTGTGGTGGCACTTCAGTTGTGCCGGTGTATCAGGATCATTAACCGATCGCTCGTGGGTGTGTACCCGGTGCCAGCGGTGCCTCTCTCGTCCCTCGTCAAAGGCTAGTGTCGCCAGTCGATCTTCGCCGAACTTAGCAGAGGGTATGCAACGTCTGCAAGAACGACACGAGTTGGAAAGATAGCAAGTAGAAATAGAACTAGAAAAGAAATACATACACGAGCAACGGAAGCTGTTGGAAGCTTCAATTGCGGTCGAAGAGGAGAGAAGAAGCCAGGTGAGTCGTACAGATAACCGAATGAGGGTCCGAGACTGGATCGAGGGCGCGAATGCGGAACCAAGCCCAGCAGCACAAGCGATTCAGTAGCAAATCTCCGATCAAAACCAGACGGATTCAAACGCAGTAGGTGCTAATTGTAACCTTGTAAGTTCCAAAGCAGTAGAGGAAAGTGCTATCGCGATTTTCACTATTTGGATAGTATATGGAACGGTGGTACGGTTTTAGAACCCTATTACGCGGGCATGTGCTACCAACGAACGGGGATGACAAACTCCCCCAACAGATGGCGCTTGTTGGTAGCTGGGTGACAGAATATAGGACGGAAGTTGGGAAATGACACGAAGAATGTCAAGAATGGGGAGAAAAAGTCCTGGATGGGGTGGGGACAAGGGATTCTGAGTGGAGATTGCTTTCGGAGGAATTGAATGTGAAGCCTCGTGGCGAACAGTCTTTTCTTTTCGTGGAAATTAAAGCGAGTTTCGAAACGTGCGATTCGAGCAATAGTGAGTGAGTCATCAAGGACAGTTTGGTCCAAGTTTCGGGAACCGCCAAACGAGTGACAGCAAAATATTTCAGCTTCCATTTATCATCCTGGCCCCCAATACGAAACGCGACTGTGTAACCGCTTTTTTGGTCTATTCCGTCAGTTGCTTGCCAGCGAGGCCATCGACCGTTTTACCGCCGGCCCAGCTATCGTCGCCTTTACGGTTGCCGTTGATTCTGACCGTCGCCCCGCAAATCTGTCGGACCAGCTATCGCCGCCGTTGCCGCCATCGGAAATCCTGCCCAGTGCTCAAAAAGCCTGCTGGCCCAGTTACCGTCGCCGCTCCATTCGCTGGTTAAGTTATCGCCGCCATCGTGAATAATCCTGACCATCGCTAAGCAAGACTACTGCCCCAGTTACCGTCGCCATCAGCATTCCTGCCCCACTGTCAAGCCTGTCCACCTATTACCGCCATCGCGATTGTCGCTGATCCAGTGCGTCGCCCAGTCAGCCTGCTAGCCTATAGTTGCTGCCGCCATCGCGATTCTCGCCGTGATATCAGCCGTCCAAGCCCTGCCACTGCCGCCCTCAATAGCGTGTCATCTTCAACCTGTCAAGCTACGTTATTGGACCCCTCCATCTTCATCAAAGGCTAGAGTTTCCAGGAGAAGCATCACCACCCGGTCCGTCAATTATGCCGAATTACTTGCCGATCCTGTCAGGGACTACCCTACAGCTCCAGCCTTATCAATTCACGGCCTTGCCGTATAGCATACGAGTGAGTAATATAAGTTTCAAAAACTAACCCACAATTCCGTTCCTAACCAGATCCGAACGCCTCCCCGCTTCCTCAAAACGACCCTGGGACTCAAGGACCAAAAAGAGGCCTTTCGCACCCACCCTGTTGGCTACCGTAGGTTAGACCAGTGGCCTGGGGTTTTAACCGGATTTCCCTTCTGGGTTCCGGACAGAAATCCTCGAGGGCTAAAAGAGCCATACCAGTCGAGAATAACATAAGGAACTACCTCGACAGCACCACCAGTTGGCCAGGCCGAAGCGTGTGAAGTTAATGAAACTGATGCAAATCAAGATAAACACTAAACACCTTAAGGAACCAATAATGCCTAATATGCTAGGTGCTATTCCTAAGCAACTTGCGTCAGTGGTTCCCCCAGGTAAGTGTTATGCCTCAGAAATCCGAACCGATAAAATGTTCAAAGACAAAATCTCTCAATTCCAACAAAATCCCTCTTGAAAGGAGACTTCCGGGCCTCTTGAATGGAGGTTTCCAGGCCTCTTGAAAGGAGGCTTCCGGGCCTCTTGAAAGGAGCCTTCCGGGCCTCTTGAAAGGAGCCTTCCGGGCCTCTTGAAAGGAGGCTTCCGGGCCTCTTGAAAGGAGGCTTCCGGGCCTCTTGAAAAAGGAGGCTTCCGGGCCTCTTGAAAGGAGACTTCCGGGCCTCTTGAAAGGAGACTTCCGGGCCTCTTGAAAGGAGATTTCCGGGCCTCTTGAAAGGAGACTTCCGGGCCTCTTGAAAGGAGGCTTCCGGGCCTCTTGAAAGAAGGTTTCCGGGCCTCTTGAAAGAAGGCTCCAGGTTTCTTGAAAGGAGGCCTGGGCCTCTTGAAAGGAGACTTGGGCCTCTTGAAAGGAGGCTTCTGGGCCTCTTGAAAGGAGGCTTCTGAGCCTCTTGAAAGGAGGCCTGGGCCTCTTGAAAGGAGGCCTCCGGGCCTCTTGAAAGGAGGCTTCTGGGCCTCTTGAAAGGAGGCTTCCGGGCCTCTTGAAAGGAGGCTTCAGGCCTCTTGAAGGGAGGCTTCCGGGCCTCTTGAAAGGAGGCTTCCGGGCCTCTTGAAAGGAGGCTTCCGGGCCTCTTGAAAGGAAGCTTCCGGGCCTCTTGAAAGAAGGCCTCAGGTTTCTTGAAAGGAGGCTTCCTGGGCCTCTTGAAAGGAGGCTTCCGGGCCTCTTGAAAGGAGGCCTGGGCCTCTTGAAAGGAGGCTTCTGGGCCTCTTGAAAGGAGGCTTCTGGCCTCTTGAAAGGAGGCTTCGGGGCCTCTTGAAGGAGGCTTCCGGGCCTCTTGAAAGGAGGCTTCGGGCCTCTTGAAAGGAGGCCTGGGCCTCTTGAAAGGAGGCTTCCGGGCCTCTTGAAGGAGGCTTGGCCACTTGAAAGGAGGCTTCCGGGCCACTTGAAAGGAGGCCTGGGCCTCTTGAAAGGAGGCTTCTGGGCCTCTTGAAAGGAGGCCTGGGCCTCTTGAAAGGAGACCTGGGCCTCTTGAAAGGAGGCTTCCGGGCCTCTTGAAAGGAGGCCTGGGCCTCTTGAAAGGAGGCTTCCGGGCCTCTTGAAAGGAGGCTTCCGGGCCTCTTGAAAGGAGGCCTGGGCCTCTTGAAAGGAGGCTTCCGGGCCTCTTGAAAGGAGGCCTGGGCCTCTTGAAAGGAGGCTTCTGGGCCTCTTGAAAGGAGGCTTCCGGGCCTCTTGAAAGGAGGCTTCTGGCCTCTTGAAAGGAGGCCTGGGCCTCTTGAAAGGAGGCTTCCGGGCCTCTTGAAAGGAGGCCTGGGCCTCTGAAAGGAGGCCTGGGCCTCTTGAAAGGAGGCTTGGGGCCTCTTGAAAGGAGGCTTCCTGGGCCTCTTGAAAGGAGGCCTGGGCCCTCTTGAAAGGAGGCTTCTGGGCCTCTTGAAAGGAGGCTTCCTGGGCCCTCTTGAAAGGAGGCTTCGCCTGGCCTCTTGAAAGGAGGCTTCCTGGCCTCTTGAAAGGAGGCTTCCGGGCCTCTGAAAGGAGGCTTCCGGGCCTCTCTTGAAAGGAGGCCTGGGCCCTCTTGAAAGGAGGCCCGGGCTTGAAAGGAGGCCTGGCCTCTTGAAAGGAGGCCTACCTCTTGAAAGGAGGCTTGAGGCCTCCCTTGAAAGGAGGCTGGGCCCTCTTGAAAGGAGGCTTCCGGGCCTCTTGAAAGGAGGGGCTCTGGGCCTCTTGAAAGGAGGCTTCTGGGCCCTTGAAAGGAGGCTTCCGGGCCTCTTGAAAGGAGGCTCTGGGCCTCTGAAAGGAGGCCTGGCCTCTTAAGGAGGCCTTCTGCCCTTTGGAGGCCTGGGCCCTTGAAAGGAGGCTCTGGGCCTCTTGAAAGGAGGCTTCCGGGCCTCTTGAAAGGGAGGCCTGGCCTCTTGAAAGGAGGCTTCCGGGCCTCTTGAAAGGAGGCCTGGGCCTTGAAAGGAGGCCTGGGCCTCTTGAAAGGAGGCTTCTGGCTCTGAAAGGAGGCTTCTGGGCCTCTTGAAAGGAGGCCTGGGCCTCTTGAAAGGAGGCTTCCGGGCCTCTTGAAAGGAGGCTTCCGGGCCCTCTTGAAAGGAGGCCTTCCGGGCCTCTTGAAAGGAAAGGCTTCCTGGCCTCTTGAAAGGAGGCTCTGGGCCTCTTGAAAGGAGGCCTGGGCCTCTTTGAAAGGAGGCCTGGGCCCTCTTGGAAAGGAGGCCCGGCCCTTGAAAGGAGGCCTGGCCTCTGAAAGGAGGCCTGGGCCCTTGAAAGGAGGCTTCCGGGCCCCCTTGAAAGGAGGCTTCTGCTTTTGAAAGGAGGCTTCCGGGCCTCTTGAAAGGAGGCCTGGGCCTCTTGAAAGGAGGCTTCCGGGCCTCTTGGAAAGGAGGCTTCCGGCCTCAGCCTTGAAAGGGAGGCCTGGGCCACTCTTGAAAGGAGGCTTCCGGGCCTCTGAAAGGAGGCTTCTGGCCTCTTGAAAGGAGGCTTCCTGGCCTCTTGAAAGGAGGCTTCCGGGCCTCTTGAAAGGAGGCTTCTGGGCCTCTGAAAGGAGGCTCTGGGCCTCTTTGAAAGGAGGCTTCCGGGCCCTCTTGAAAGGAGGCCTGGGCCTCTTGAAAGGAGGCTCTGGGCCTCTTGAAAGGAGGCTTCCGGGCCTCTTGAGGAGGCTTCCGGGCCTCTTGAAAGGAGGCTTCGGGCCACTTGAAAGGAGGCTTCCCTCAAGGGCCTCTGAAAGGAGGCTTCCGGCCTCTTTGAAAGGAGGCTTCTGGGCCTCTTGAAAGGAGGCTTCTGGCCTCTTGGAAAGGAGGCTTCGGCCTCTTGGAAAGGAGGCTTCCGGGCCTCTTGAAAGGAGGCCTGGGCCTCTTGAAAGGAGGCCTGGCCTCTTGAAAGGAGGCCTGGCCTCTTGAAAGGAGGCTTCTGGCCTCTGAAAGGAGGCTTCTGGGCCTCTGAAAGGAGGCTTCCGGGCCTCTTGAAGGAGGCCTGGCCTCTTGAAAGGAGTCTTCCTGGGCCCTTGAAAGGATGCTTCCTGGCCTCTTGAAGGAGGCTTCCGGGCCCTCTTGAAAGGAGGCTTCTGGCCCTCTTGGAAAGGAGGCTTTTTGAGTGAGTTTCCTGGGCCTCTTGAAAGGGAGGCTTCTGGCCTCTTGAAAGGAGGGCCTGGCCTCTTGAAAGAGGCTCTGGCCTCTTGAAAGGAGGCTTCCGGGCCTCTTGAAAGGAGGCTTCCGGGCCTCTTGAAAGGAGGCTTCGGGCCTCTTGAAAGGAGGCTTCAGGGCCTCTTGAAAGGAGGCTTCCTGGGCCTCTTTGAAAGGAGGCTCTGCCTCTTGAAAGGAGGCTGGGCCTCTTGAAAGGAGGGCCTGGGCCCCTTGGAAAGGAGGCTTCCGGGCCTCTGAAAGGAGGCCTGGGCCCCTTGAAAGGAGGCCTGGGCCTCTTGAAAGGAGGCTTCTGGGCCCTCTTGAAAGGAGGCCTGGCCTCTTGAACGGAGGCTTCCGGGCCCCTTGAAAGGAGGCTTCCGGGCCTCTTGAAAGGAGGCCTGGGCCTCTTGAAAGGAGGCTTCCTGGCCTCTGAAAGGAGGCTTCCGGCCTCTTGAAAGGAGGCCTGGGCCTCTTGAAAGGGAGGCCTGGCCTCTTGAAAGGAGGCTCTGGGCCTCTTGAAAGGAGGCTCTGGCCTCTGAGGAGGCTCTGGCCTTGAAAGGAGGCTTCTGGCCTCTTGAAAGGAGGCTCTGGCCTCTTGAAAGGAGGCTTCCGGGCCTCTTGAAAGGAGGCTTCTGGCCTCTTTGAAAGGAGGCTTCCGGCCTCTTGAAAGGAGGCTCTGGCCTCTTGAAAGGAGGCTCCGGGCCTCTTGAAAGGAGGCTTCTGGGCCTCTTGAAAGGAGGCTTCAGCCTCTTGAAAGGAGGCTTCCGGCCTCTTGAAAGGAGGCCTGCCTCTTGAAAGGAGGCTTCGGGCCTCTTGAAAGGAGGCTCTGGCCTCTTGAAAGGAGGCCTGGGCCTCTTGAAAGGAGGCTTCTGGCCCTTGAAAGGAGGCTTCCTGGGCCTCTTGAAAGGAGGCTTCCCCGGCCTCTTGAAAGGAGGGCCTGGCCTCTTGAAAGGAGGCTCTGGGCCTCTTGAAAGGAGGCTTCCGGGCCTCTTGAAAGGAGGCCTGGCCTCTTGAAAGGAGGCTCTGGGCCTCTTGAAAGGAGGCTGGGCCTGAAAGGAGGCTCGGGCCTCTTGAAAGGAGGCTTCCGGCCCTCTTGAAAGGAGGCTCTGGCCTCTGAAAGGAGGCCTTGGGCCTCTTGAAAGGAGGCTTCTGGGCCTCTTGAAAGGAGGCTCTGGGCCCTTGAAAGGAGGCCTGGGCCTCTTGAAAGGAGGCTTCCGGGCCTCTGAAGGAGGCTTCGGGCCTCTTGAAAGGGGAGGCCTGGGCCTCTTGAAAGGAGGCTCTGGCCTCTTGAAGGAGGCTTCTGGGCCTCTTGAAAGGAGGCTTCCGGGCCTCTTGAAAGGAGGCTTCTGGCCTCTTGAAAGGAGGCTCTGGGCCTCTTGAAAGGAGAGGCTTGGGCCTCTTAAAAGGGGGCTTCCGGCCCTCTGAAAAGGAGGCTTCTGGGCCTCTTGAAAGGAGGCTTCGGGCCTCTTGAAAGGAGGCTCTGGCCTCTTGAAAGGAGGCTTCGGGCCTCTTGAAAGGAGGCTTCCGGGCCTCTTGAAAGGGAGGCTTCTGGGCCTCTTTGAAAGGAGGGGCTTCCGCCTCTTGGAAAGGAGGCTTCTGGCCCTTGAGCTGCTCCTGAGGAGGCCTGGCCTCTTGAAAGGAGGCCTGGCCCTTGAAAGGAGGCCTGGCCTCTTGAAAGGAGGCTTCTGGGCCTCTTGAAAGGAGGCTTCCGGGCCTCTTGAAAGGAGGCCTGGCCCTTGAAAGGAGGCTTCTGGCCTCTTTGAAAGGAGGCTCTGGCCCTTGAAAGTGAGGCTTCCGGCCTCTTGAAAGGAGGCTTCCGGGCCTCTTGAAAGGAGGCTTCTGGCCTCTTGAAAGGAGGCCTGGGCCTCTTGAAAGGAGGCTTCCGGGCCTCTTGAAAGGAGGCTTCTGGGCCTCTTGAAAGGAGGCCTGGCCTCTTGAAAGGAGGCTTCCGGGCCTCTTGAAAGGAGGCCTGGGCCTCTTGAAAGGAGGCCTGGCCTCTTGAAAGGAGGCTCTGGCCTCTTGAAAGGAGGCTTCTGGCCTCTTGAAAGGAGGCCTTGGGCCTCTTGAAAGGAGGCTTCAGGCCTCTTGAAAGGAGGCTTCCGGGCCTCTTGAAAGGAGGCTTCCGGGCCTCTTGAAAGGAGGCTTCCGGGCCTCTTGAAAGGAGGCTTCTGGGCCTCTTGAAAGGAGGCCTCTGGGCCTCTTGACAGGAGGCTTCTGAGCCTCTTGAAAGGAGGCCTGGGCCTCTTGAAAGGAGGCCTGGGCCTCTTGAAAGGAGGCTTCTGCGCCTCCTGAAAGGAGGCCTCTGCGCCTTTTGAAAGGAGGCTTCCGGGCCTCTTGAAAGGAGGCTTCTGGGCGTCTTGAAAGGAGGCTTCCGGGCGTCTTGAAAGGAGGCTTCCGGGCGTCTTGAAAGGAGGCCTGGGCCTCTTGAAAGGAGGCTTCCGGGCCTCTTGAAAGGAGGCTTCCGGGCCTCTTGAAAGGAGGCTTCTGGCCTCTTGAAAGGAGGCCTGGCCTCTTGAAAGGAGGCTTCCGGGCCTCTTGAAAGGAGGCCTGGGCCTCTTGAAAGGAGGCCTGGGCCTCTTGAAAGGAGGCTCTGGCCTCTTGAAAGGAGGCTTCCGGCCTCTTGAAAGGAGGCTTCTGGGCCTCTTGAAAGGAGGCTTCCGGGCCTCTTGAAAGGAGGCTTCCAGGCCTCTTGAAAGGAGGCTTCCGGGCCTCTTGAAAGGAGGCTTCTGGCCTCTTGAAAGGAGGCTTCCGGGCCTCTTGAAAGGAGGCTTCCGGGCCTCTTGAAAGGAGGCTTCTGGCCTCTTGAAAGGAGGCTTCCTGGCCTCTTGAAAGGAGGCTTCTGGCCTCTTGAAAGGAGGCTTCTGGGCCTCTTGAAAGGAGGCTTCCGGGCCTCTTGAAAGGAGGCTTCTGGCCTCTTGAAAGGAGGCTGTGGGCCTCTTGAAAGGAGGCCTGGGCCTCTTGAAAGGAGGCTTCTGGCCTCTTGAAAGGAGGCTTCCGGGCCTCTTGAAAGGAGGCTTCCGGGCCTCTTGAAAGGAGGCTTCCGGGCCTCTTGAAAGGAGGCTTCCGGGCCTCTTGAAAGGAGGCTTCCGGGCCTCTTGAAAGGAGGCTTCCGGGCCTCTTGAAAGGAGGCTTCCGGGCCTCTTGAAAGATGGCTTCAAGGCCTCTTGAAAGGAAGCTTTCGAACCACTTGGAAAGAGGTTTCCGAAACACTCGAAAAGAGGTTTCCGAGCTATTGAAAGTAGGCTTCCCAGTCTCTTGAAAGAAGGTATCCGAGGCTTTTGAAAAAAGGCTACCGGGCTTCTAAAAAGGGGGCCCGGGCCTCTTGAAAGGAGGCCTCTGAACCTCTTGAAAGTAGGTTTCCGAACCTCTTGAAAGTAGGTTTCCGAACCTCTTGAAAGTAGATTTCCAAACCTTTTGAAAGGATGCTTCAAAGCTTCTCGGAAAGAGTCCAAAGAACATTTTGAAAGGAGTCCTCAGAGCTGCTTAGAATGAGGCTTTCGAGAAGCATAGAAGGATGCTTTTAATCCTCTTGCAACGAAGCAACTGGGCTTTTCGAAAACAAAAAACCTTCATGTCTCTCAAATTAATGCTTCTGAATGTGTAGACTCTAAATTTGAGTTCAGAAGCATATTCGTAACATATCATTTAACATTTTGTGTCCATCAGGTAGATTTTACAGAATATTTTTAAAATTTGTTTATTCGTTGTTCTGTCCTTTCGATTTTTTATCCAACAGCCCTTCATCCATTGTTGGTGGTTGTGGAGAGAATGATTCAATAGTCTCTAGTTACTGATCGCCACGCACATTAAAGTTTTGAAAAAAATATACATATGTCAAAACTTTGTCAATAAGTGTTGATTAAAACTGATTAAAATCCGCCATTATGCATTTTTATCCGAGGTACCCCCTGGGCGTGGCGAAGGTACCCCCAGGGGTACATGTACCCCAGGTTGAAAACCGCTGTACTACGAGAACCTGCGGATATACTAACGGGGAGAACATGGTACGACTCCAAAGATGCCTGCGAGGTCGTGCGCTAGACGGCGTTCGAAGTCGCTTAGTGTTTCCGGCGGCGGTCCTACAAGTGATAGAAGCTCTACGGATGAGGTACGGACGCCCAGAGTTATTGATTGATACTTTACTACAGAAGGTTAGAACGATGCCTGTTGTTCGAGGAGATAAGTTAGAAGCCCTTATCGAGTATGGAATGGCCGTGCAAGAGTAGCGAACGAAAGAGCGCATTTGTCAAATTTTACTCTACTTCAGGAGCTAGAAAACTATCCGCGGACCAGAAACTCATGTTGGCAGGTTACAAGCGTGGACGTGCAGTGGTAGATCTAAAACATTCAGCGAATATGTAACCAAGTGTTACAAGATTTTTAGTTTTAAAATGTGCCAAATGTATTTTATTATTGTCACGTTTCTAAGGTTGTTAATTGTTGGGTTAGTAATGTTAATAAATTCAAAAAATTAAATTATTGTTAGTAGCGTTAGTGTTTTTGTAAATTTGAATTGTATAACAGTGTGGGTACAAAGAGGAGACATGTTGAACATTAGTGGGTACAACAACACGACATGCAGGCGCGCAAATCGAGGAACAAAAGGGGGTGGCAATAAAAGAAAAATCCCATCTTGGGAATGATTGAGGCGCAATCAGATTCCGCCATCTCTCACTTTAGTTCTGTCGTTCGTGTGCTTCGGATCGAAGATTGTTTTCCAAGAAGTGTCCAAGTTATAAATTTAGTGAGTGGTAAAATTATACGGGTGTGTGATTTTTCAATCAGGTACGTGCATAATTTATTGCAGTTCGACTTAAAGCTGACGACCTTTTGTGGTACCTCACGGTACAACGCCATTTTGTATGCCAACCTACGGTTGGCGAAGCACACGATCGGCCTAGTGGTCCCTAACTGGCCACTACGCCTAAACCGTAAAGGACATCGAAAAGCTCTAGCCGTGCGCGGCTATAATTCGTCAAAGAGCGATTCCTCGGGCCCGAATCGGTGCCCTAACCGTAAAAGAGGACCCCTCTCGGCAGAGTCATTCCGGTATCGTCCTGGGCTCTGTCGAGGGAAGACGCCAGCGTGAGAAGCAGATCGCACCGTCAAGCCAAGTCGATCTGCTATCCGATCCACCAGATTCTCCTTCCCACTACTGCCACCACCCCGCCGGAGGCCCAACCAGACGGCTACAAGATCTTCGGCGAGCGCTCGTCCATCGTCACCGAAAACACCAGCAACGCGACTTCAACAGCAGCAGTACCGGTACGTCCCTCAACCCACAATCTTCAATAAACCACCCACTACACATTGAAAATCAATAGTTCGTCCAAATTAATTTCCACCCACACGCATATTCAATAAATCCATAGTTTTCTTCCACAATAAAATTCATTTTAAACTAACAAGAGAAAGGTGACAATAAACTGCACGTTGTTCGCGAAGCCCCTCCGATTGCCCAGTAGTAAGCCGACCTTGAGACCCAGTTCGAGGGGTCACTTGCTATTGAAAAGTTTACCGCGAGCTAGAGAAGGGTAAAAATACATGACTGGTGTTGTGCAGGATGCTTTAAGTGTTGTATTGTATAAATCGGATTCCGGGAAAACCACTGGCACTGGACGTAAGAAAACGAAAGCCTATGTAAACTGGCATGGGTCCAATGCTGACAGGTCATCCACTTCGATTGTAACGCAACAGAAGCCAAATGTTTGCCTACATTGTGACAAAGAAGGTCATAAACTGCGGGAATGCCAATCATTTAAAGCACTTTTCGTAGATGATCGATGGCGAAGAATACGAGTATTGAACGTGTGTCAAATTTGCCTTTTTGCTCATGGAAGAAGAGCCTGCCGAAGTAACAACAAGTGCAACGTAAGTGGATGCCAATTTAAGCACCATCCACTGCTACATGGAAAGTCAACGACTCCAAAAACACAAGTTATCAACAGTCACACTCATCGGCTCATGGATGGTGGGGTATTGTTTCGGATTATACCCGTGACATTGTACGGAAAGTCGGGAAGTGTAAATACATTTGCCTTCCTGGACGAAGGCTCATCCTCGACACTTATCAACAGTGACTTGGTGGCTCAGCTCGGCTTAGTAGGGGAGCTACAACCAATCTGCTTAAGATGGACTGGGAATACGTCGCGTGTTGAGAAAAAATCACAGACGGTGACTATCACAATCTCTGGACAAAAGGCGAAGCGCTGTTACAAACTCATAGACGCCCATACGGTGGAGAACTTGAATTTACCGGTTCAATCGTTCCAGGCAGAAGAAGCGGTGACGAAGTTTGCCCATTTAAAGCATTTGCCGATCCAAAGCTATCGCAACGCCAGGCCGGAGGTCTTGATTGGAGTTGATAACCTTAAACTTGCTGTACCATTAAAAACAAGAGAAGGGAATGGATCGGGACCAGTGTCGGCGAAAACACGGCTGAGGTGGTGCGTGTATGGCCGACAAAACGCAGGTGTGAATGAAACATTTAATTTTCACATTTGCGAGTGCATGAAACTGTAAAACAGTTTCTCGCAGCGGAAGAAAATGGAATCAAGCAACCTGTCCACGCATGTAGCGCAGAGGATGACCGAGCACGAGAATTACTAGAAAAAACAACCAAGCGAGTAGGTAAGCGATTCGAAAAAGGAAACATTATGAAAAGATGACGAAGTGGAGTTTCCAGACAGCTACAGCATGGCTCTGCAAAGACATCAGTGTCTTCAACGTAGAATGCTGAATAATCCGATACTACGAGAGAACATTAGCCGTCAAATACAGGAATACGTAGAGAAAGGCTACGCTCATCGGGCGACGTTTGCAGATTTGGAGAACGCGAATCCCAGAAAAGTTTGGTTCTTACCGCTGGAAGCAGTTACGAATCCAAACAAACCTGGGAAAGTGCGGCTTGTATGGGATGCGGCAGCAAAAGTTTCGGGTGTATCGCTAAATAGCGCATTGTTGAAAGGGCCGGACCAGTTGACGCTTCTGCCAACCGTAATGTTTCGCTTCCGTCTGTGGCAGTTAGTGCAGATATAGAGCAAATGTTCCATCAATTGGGTATTCTTCCAGCTGATAGGAATTCACTGCGCTTCCTATGGAGCGAAACGCCAGATAGACCAGCAGAGATCTACGTCATGGACGTTGCTACGTTCGGCGCAACGTGCTCGCCTGCATCTGCGCAGTACGTCAAAAACCTAAATGCTAAAGAACACATTCAGCAATACCCTAGGGCTATAGAAGGAATACTGAAAAGCCGCTATGTCGACGACTATCTCGACAGTTTCGGTACTGAAAGGGAAGCTGTGGACATATCAGCAGCGGTTCGATTAGTTCATCATAATGGTGGATTCCATCTACGAAATTGGAGGTCGAACAGTGAAAAGGTCATGAAGGAACTAGGGGAATCAGCAACGATAGACAGCAAGAACCTATGCCTAGAATCTGGCGAACGAGTAGACCGCGTGCTTGGAATGCTATGGACATCAAGTTCTGATGAATTGAGCTTCTCCACCCGCCTGAGTGAGGAGGTGAGGAATCTACTGGTCGACGGTTTTCGACCGACGAAACGGCAAGTACTGCGGTGCGTCATGTCATTGTTCGATCCTCTTGGATTACTTGCGCTGTTCATCATTCACGGAAAAGTGTTGATCCAGGATTTGTGGCGAGCTCAAACCGAGTGGGATGAAGCCGTAAGTGACGATGTATTTGAGCGGTGGAATCGTTGGATTGGGATGATCGAGTTCATAGCAACCGTAAAAATTCCTAGATGCTATTTTCCCCGAGCTACAATACAAACGTACGAAAATGCTCAACTTCACGTCTTTGTCGACGCCAGCGAGATTGCTTACGCTTGCGCCGTGTACATTCGAACTTACGCTGAAAATGGAACGTACAATTGTGCTTTGATCTCAGGTAAGGCCAAGGTGGCTCCACTTAAACTGATGTCTATACCAAGATTGGAGTTGCAAGGATGCGTGCTTGGTGCGCGACTGCTCAAGTTTGTCCAAGACAATCACCCAGTTGTATTCTCCAAAAGATTCCTTTGGACGGACTCTACTACAGCGAGGACATGGATCAGATCGGACCCACGACGCTATAAACCCTTCGTAGCTCATCGTGTGGGATAAATATTAGAAATCACGGATGCCAGTGAATGGCGATGTTAAAAATTAAATCCAGCAGACGAGGCTACCAAATGGGGTCGAGGACCCTATTTCAGTCCTGATAGTCAATGGTTCCATGGACCACGATTCGTGAGTTTACCAGAAGGAGAGTGGCCGAAAGCAACTGAATCAGTGGAAGCAACAACCGAAGATACGAGAACATCGGTGATGCTACATTTCGTGTTCCAGCCAATTTTAGATTTTGAACGATTTTCGTCGTGGAAGAAGATCATACGAAGCATAGCCTACGTCTTACGTTTTCTTCGCAATATCGCTAAGCCCGAGCAAAAAAAAAAATATGCAAGCAATCACACAAGAAAAGCTGATTGATGCAGAATGTGCAATTTTAAAAATCGTACAGCGAGAGAGTGGGCAGCAGGGACTATGTCCAAGGGCTTGACGATCCCTCCCAAGGCCATCTGCGAGTTTTGGGGCTTGCCTAGGATGTGGTGGGGTTTGACAGTGGGCCCTGTTAAACCTCTATAAAAAGCTGCATGTATCCGCAAGTAGGCCCCACCAAAGCGACCGTGTGCCGCTCAAAGCGCACAAGCCCAAGTCCTGGTGTTAGGTGGGACGCTAAACAGCCCTGACACGACGGCCCTCCGGCAGGCCCAATAAGGCGCCTGGAAAACCAATCATTACGAACAATATAAGAGATGATGCGACTCGATATAATCGGCCGGTCATCGGACCGGATAGTCTGCACACCGTATCGAATGACAACGGCCAACGATGCATAAACTTGGCAGCCTCCCGCGTAATGTTAGTCCGAAGCACCTTCATTCCCCCCAAAAATATCCACAAGGCCACATGGAGATCACCTAACCAAGAAACGGAAAACCAAATCGACCACGTTCTAATCGACGGTAAATTCTTCTCCAACATCACGAACGTCCGCACTTACCGCAGTGCGAATATTGAATCCGACCACTACCTCGTTGCAGTATGCCTGCGCTCAAAACTCTCGACGGTGTACAACACGCGTCGAAGTCGGACGCCGCGGCTTAACACTGGGCGGCTACAAGACGATAGACTAGCCCAAGAATACGCGCAGCAGCTGGAAGTGGCACTCCCAACGGAAGAGCAGCTAGGCGCAGCGTCTCTTGAAGATGGCTGGAGAGATATTCGATCCGCCATTGGTAGCACCGCAACCGCTGCACTTGGCACGGCGCCCCGGCTCAGAGAACCGACTGGTATGACGGCGAATGTGAGCAGTTAGTAGAAGAGAAGAATGCAGCATGGGCGAGATTGCTGCAATACCGCACGAGGGCGAACGAGGCACGATATAAACAGGCGCGGAACAGACAAAACTCGATTTTCCGGAGGAAAAAGCGTCAGCAGGAAGATCGAGACCGTGAAGAGACGGACCAACTGTACCGCGCTAATAACACACGGAAGTTCTATGAGAAGTTAAACCGTTCACGTAAGGGCCACGTGCCACAGCCTGATATGTGTAAGGACATAAACGGGAACCTTCTTACGAACGAGCGTGAGGTGATCCAAAGGTGGCTGTAGCACTACGAAGAGCACCTGAATGGCGATGTGGCAGACGAAGATGGCAGTATGGTGATGGACCTGGGAGAACGCGAGCAGGACATAATTCTACCGACTCCGGATCTCCAGGAAATCCAGGAGGAGATCGGCCGGCTGAAGAACAACAAAGCCCCTGGGGTTGGCCAACTACCAGGAGAGCTATTTGAACACGGTGGTGAGGCACTGGCTAGAGCGCTGCACTGGGTTTGGAGGAAGTTTTGCCGCAGGAGTGGATGGAAGGTGTCGTGTGTCATATCTACAAAAAGGGCGATAAGCTGGATTGTAGCAACTACCGCGCAATAACATTGCTGAACGCCGCCTACAAGGTACTCTCCCAAATTTTATGCCGTCGACTAGCACCAATTGCAAGGGAGTTCGTAAGGCAGTACCAGGCGGGTTTTATGGGCGAACGCTCCACCACGGACCAGGTGTTCGCCATTCGCCAAATACTGCAGAAATGCCGCGAATACAACGTGCCCACACATCATCTATTCATCGACTTCAAAGCCGCATATGATACAATCGATCGGGACCAGCTATGGCAGCTAATGCACGAACATGGATTTCCGGATAAACTGACACGGTTGATCAAAGCGACGATGGATCGGGTGATGTGCGTAGTTCGAGTTTTTCTCGAGTCCCTTCGAAACGCGCAGAGGGTTACGGCAAGGTGATGGTCTTTTGTGTCTGCTATTCAACATCGCTTTGGAAGGGGTAATACGAAGAGCAGGGATTAACACGAGTGGTACAATTTTCAATAAGTCCGTCCAGCTATTTAGCTTCGCCGACGACATAGATATTATGGCACGTAACTTTGAGAAGATGGATCGGGCTAGTCATTAACACGTCGTAGACAAGATAGGATGAGGTTCAAGAGAAGACAATGTGAGCCACCCACCGCGAGTTTGCATCGGTGGTGACGAAATCGAGGTGGTAGAAGAATTTGTGTACTTGGGCTCACTGGTGACTGCCAATAATGATACCACACGGTTAGATGACTTTACCCATTAATGGGTACTGTGTTATTGTTGATATTATTTCACCGTGAAAATTCACCCATTTTCTTCAAAAAGCGCCACTACTTATTAAAATGGGTAGTGGCACTTTTTCAAGAAAATGGGTGAATTTTTCACGGTGGGAATAATATCAACAATAACACAGTACCCATTAATGGGTAAAGTCATCTAACAGTGCAGCAGAGAAATTCGGAGACGCATAGTGGCTGGAAATCGTACGTACTTTGGACTCCGCAAGATGCTCCGATCGAATAGGGTTCGCCGCCGTACCAAACTGACAATCTACAAAACGCTCATTAGACCGGTGGTCCTCTACGGACACGAGACCTGGACGAAGCTCGTGGAGGACCAACGCGCACTGGGAATTTTCGAAAGGAAAGTGCTGCGTACCATCTATAGCCCTCTGTACACCTCCCGTGAACATGAACATGAACAAGAGGTGAGAAAGAGCGATAATTTCACAGTGAACATCGTCGTGGACAATCGTCTAGTTGGAAGTGTTGAATTATTGCCCACGAATGCAGGCAGCAAGTAAGTGTGCAGTAGTAAACGAAGAAAATAAAAATGAAACATATTGTCGCATATATGTATATGAATTATTTGAGTGGGTAATCTACGGAACGATATTGATCAAGTTGATTAATTTTAATCATCTTTTCGTTTAAATGTTCGGGAGTGCCATTAGGTACATGTACTTAATGATTTCTGAATGGCAAATTTTCAACTGTGCTACCAAATGTATACATTTTGCACCGTTCAAAGCTGAATTAACAAGTTCCGGTGATCAATTGACCTGAATCCAAATATTATCTTTCGATTGGTTCGCATCAAAGGAGTTCTGGCAAAACTACCCACGAAGCATGTAATTCACATGATTCATTGTGTTCCACACATTAATACAATAATGTTCAATTATGCAATTATAGTTAAGAAAATACGAATTTACGAAAAGAGAAGTAATTTCTTCTAATTTTCTATCTAGTGACTTCTATCCCATTTGAACGATTGATTTTGACATGTAGTAACAAATTTAATTTGATGAGGAGTTTTTTAATTTTTTTTTTACTTTTGCTAGATATCATTTTTGACTTTCTATACTGGCTTACATTTATAGTTTTCTCCATCTCATTTTTTAAAAATTTATTATTCATTTGTTCGAATAGTGTCAATTACTGTTTGAATATTTGACCAGTTCGCCAATAAAAAAAACAATTTTTGCTCAAGTTTTCGTGTATTAAATTCAATTGATCACGTATCGTATATCCGTACCGTATTTAATTGTTGTGTTAACTTTTGAATGTCTTAATATGTATTCAATAATTTTTGCTGTGCTAAGATTTTTTTTGATAGTCTTTATCCAAATTATGTAAATTACTCACATAAACTGTTTCAAATAAACAACTTTATTGAATAAACTAATATACACCTGTGTTCAGAATAATAGCAGCGGAAGCCGTTTTTCATACAAATTGGTCAACTTTGACAAGCTGTAACTTTGTACCCCGATGACCGATTGAGTTGAAATTTTGGCAGTGAACTACAAATATGGTGAAATTTACACATACTACGTACCAATTTTTTCGAATGACGCGTTAAAAAAATACGCACTAGGTCAAATTGTTCAAAAAAATAGCAGTTTTTATTTTTGTTTTATTGACCAATTCAAATGTCAAATTCAACAATTTGTATTTTTTAAATTATAAACTTAGTGTTTCGCAGCACCTGAATTCAAATTGATAACATTCCAATCAATTGGTTTATTGATATTTTCAAAACAAAAACTGCTATTATTTTGAACAATTTGACCTAGTGCGTAATTTTTGAACGCGTCAAAAAAAAAATGGTACGTAGTATGTGTTAATTTCACCATATTTGTAGTTCACTGCCAAAATTTCAACTCAATCGGTCATCGGGGTACAAAGTTACAGCTTGTCAAAGTTGACCATTTTGTATGAAAAACGGCTTCTGCTGCTATTATTCTGAACACAGGTGTAGGTATACCTAATCACAAACATTCTGAATGATAATTAATATTAATATCTGTACCTCGTGGATGGTCATAACGCAAAGAGCATACGAGCATGTGTGTACCAAAAAAAACGAGGGCAGACAGACAGGCAGGATGAAAACGATAGAGAGGCAATCTACACATCTTGTTAGATTCTTCATTCTCCCTGTATTGCTGTGGTGTATATATGGCGTATATGGTGTATATATCAGAGAGGAGAGAAGCTTTCTCTGGTAAATCAGGTAAAAAAATTCCACGGAGCTCGTTCACGTTCGAATGGCAAAAGCATTCTGAAAATCTGTTCACCGTGAACGACAGAGACGATGCACAAGCATATCGGAAGCATATCAAATGATTCAGTAGTAGCAAAGCAGAAAAAGTATGCCAAGCATTTATAACTAATATAGCTAAGACTTTGAATAAACAAAAGAATTAATAAATAAATAAATGACTTCAAATTAATGGGTTGATAAATTAAAAAAATGAACAATCGATTAAATTACAAAATTATTGATTTGAAAACCTAATAAATGGATAATTTTTTAGATTAATAAATTCAGAAATGAATGAATTTATAAATTATCGAATAAAAAAAAATATAATAAAATAATCAAAAATAAAATAGTAAAATAATAAAAAATATTTCATAATAAGTTTATAAAGGTATGTTAATAAATTATTAAATTACCAAATTGAAAAATAAACAAATTTATAAATTTATAAATCAATGAAATAATAAATTAATAAATTGATGAAAAAAAAATTGATAAATTAATCAATCAATAATTAATAAATTACTAAACTTCCGCTGCAAGCATAACTGTCCAATATTTACATGATTTGCTATCTACAGGGGTTAGACAAAAAGGTTGAGATAGGTAACATTATGTCGAAATTCAAATCATCATAACTTTGCGTAGAATGATCCGATTTTGATAAAATCAGGACCGTCAGAACTGGACGCTTTTCTAGTATACTGTCCTCCTGCAAAACTTGGTCCTTGGTCCTTGGCCACCGTAGATGTTCCGGGTTTTCCGAAGGTATGTTCAAGATGCATTTTTTCCACTGCTTGTCATTTTATGTGACGTTTACTTTCATCATGTTTTATGCTTTCTCCAAAAACTAGAACTAATATGCCGGCCAATGGTGACTGTAGATCGAGAATCCATCAAAACTACGCAGAGATATGGCCATTTCCGTAAAAACGGTTCCGGGAACATGATGAAATGATAACAGATCGGAATAATGCAAATATGAGTATCTGACTTCATGGATTTGCGAGACGATGATTACAGAAACATTTACAGAATGATAGTGTCCACTGCCACCCTTATAGCAGGTTCCAAGGGCCTTCCAGGAGGGCCCGGTTTTGGCACCATCTGGAACTATGCGTATATGGGTGTCAAAATTCATGTTTTCCCAAGCCGATGAATATAGGATCTTTATTAAAGATACATTATGGTGACTGTAAGACTCTCTGCCAATTTGTAACAGGTTCCGGGTGTTCTGCGAAAGTGACATTTGTTCAGGGTGTATGGCCAATCCCGTACCGATTTTACGAAAATGGCCATATCTTTGCGTATACGTATAGTTTTAATTTCCAGGGAGAGTATAAAACATGATGGCAGTAAACGTTAGATAAAACGACAAGCAGAAGAAAAAATGCATTTTTAACATATCCTCGGAAAACTCGGATCATTTCCGGTGGCCTAGGGCCAATCTGAGGTTTTGCATAGAGACAGTATACTAGAAGAGTTTCCGCGTCCGAAGGTCCCGGTTTCATCGAAATCGGATTATTTTACGCAAAGTTATGCTGATTTGAACTTCGACAAAATGTTGCCTATCTTAACCTTTTTGTCTAACCCCTGTATATGGAAAAGTTATGCTTTTATGAACAGTAAATTAATAAATTAAAAAGAAATTAATAAACTAATCACTCAAAAATCTAATATATCAACAACAAAAAATAATAAATCAATAAATTTATTTTGAAACCTAGTAAATCAGTGACTTAATAAATAAGCAAATGAACAAATTATAATTAATGAACAATAATGATGGTGTTGTAAAAAATACACAAAAAAATGATATTTTTTCCTTCATTGCACATTAGGTAATCCGCTTTCAAAAAAGGAAAAAATAATAACTTTTTTTACCGACAACTTACAGAAGAGATTAAGGGCTTATTCAAAAAGTGGAACACTTCTGTATGTAGTTATGAGGCTCGTTTTGCCCCAATGTCCCATACATCACGAGTTTACATATTTTTTGTCATTTTATCTTTAGGACATTGCTCTAAAATTGTGTTTATCTCTTCACTGTGGATCGACAGAAGGGCACTACATATATTTTGCTGGAAAAAGTTGAAAATTTCAGGGATTTTGGTGTTTAATAAGCGTCAAAATGCATTTTATTTGAATTTTCCGGCCGCGTCAATTTGAAATCGTCGCAAAGCAAATTGTCGCCAGCAAACATGGCCATAAGATCTGTCAGATCAACTACGAACAAAATTGTTTGATTTCAATAAACAGATTATTTCCAGAAGTTGAGTACTTTTTTTTGCATGTTTTAATGATTTGGCTTTGCATTAACACAGATTTAAAAAAAACTCAAAGGTGCAGCCCAATCGGGTTGTTCGCAAAGGTGACGTTGAACTACGTAGCTGTATGTAATGTACAGGTTTTCGACTTTTCTGTTCGATGAGACCATCCTGCTCTCCTGAGATTGAGTGAGATTTTAGACTAACATTTAAAAAGGATGATAAAAATATTTTTTTCAAATAAACAAGGATGAATAACACTCTCAAGCGATCACATATCCAATTTATCAATTAATAAAAACTCGCTAGAGAGTAAGGATCGTTCGATAATTGTATCTTGATTCGAAGCATTATTGAAGAATGCTACTTTTGAACTTTCGATTGAGCTTCATTGTTTACATTAAATTGGTATTAGATTAGTTTGGTTTACATTAAAATAATAATTTTGTATTGCAAGATTTGAAAAGTTATCGCCGATAACAACTCGCCTACTTTTCACACATGCGAACTTATCAAATGATAATTCCAAAAATCTGGCTGATAGTATACCGCTGCGCTGCCTTTGCCGCTGCTTGACAGTTTGAGAGTTAATAATTATCATTCCTTCACGTGAGGAGTCGGACTTTGCATTTACTCCATCAGACTCCAAGAGCCGAAGAAAGATTACCAGAACGCATTTAGCAGCTGTCGTCAAACGCCACCATGCTTTACAGAGAAAACGCGCGTGTAAGTTAGCAGAAACGAGTTAAAAGTCCTGTAAGTTGCATTAATTTGACGTCTATGCCGGCTTGAGGTTCCCAGTTAGCCTTGAGAACAAAGGCGCAAAATCCGGAGATGGCGAGATCGATTCTCGATCCGATCTAGGATGTTTCGGGTGGGACACATTCTTACACCCTGGGCATAGTGTATCCATTGTATTTGCCACACAAGATACATACTAATGCAATGGCGGGCAAGGAAAGCTTTTAATTAATAACTAAAGAAATACTAATAGATTAAGTTGAAAAGCAGGTCAAGTTCCAGTTGGAATGTAGTGCTATGGAAGAAGAAGCTTGCAATGCACTTATGAGATTGACTGATTCACCGAAACCAATTCCTAAACTGTATGCAAGTTTCAGTACTAAATATTTTCATACGTATATATTGTAATACACTGGAGTCATTTTTTATGCGGATGATATGGGCCACGTGAATTAAAACATAGTTAAACCCAGCGTAAATTCCAAAGTATGTCTGAATGAACCGCAGAAATCCCGAAATTCGAGTGAAAAAAAATCGCATAAAAAGCGATTCGTGTAAAAACAACCGCGTAAAAAACGACTTCAGTGTACATCGGAAATGAAGCGTTGACTCTCCCTTGATCGAATGGTCCAAGAAAATTGAAAATCCATCGAGAAATGGCTGAGATATTAACGATCAAAGTCTATCATATTTTCGTGACGTGTTTCGATTTTTTGCAATTTTAAAGTGTACCCCAATATAGAAAAGACAGACGTAGTTCTACGTCAAAAGATATTGGCGACGATTTTAAAGGTGCATAAAAGTGATCGACGCGATTTGTTACCAGCGAAACTGAAAATACTATTAATTTAAATGATATTTTCCAATGATATAATGAAAATAACCAATAATCATATATTTCATTGAATGTATTGAATTAAAGGGACTTTGGGGTCATACAAGTCTAAAAGCTCATTAAATATATATATTTTTTTACAAAATAGGATAACTTTTTTCACGGACGACAGAGGGGAATGAGAGCTTATTCAAAAGAAAATTTTCAAAGAAATTCAGTGAGTGATTTTTTTATAGACGCGGGATACTACTGTATGTAGTTATTGAGCTCGTTTTACTCCAATGTCCCATAAATCATTTTTTTTTCATATTTTTCGTCCTTTTATCTTTAAAATATTGTACTAAAATTGTGTTTTCCTCTTCATTGTGGATCCTCAAAAAGCACTATACATACGGTGTTGGTAAAAGTTGAAAATTAAAGTGTTTTTGGTGTAAAATAATCATCAAAGCGCACTTTTGGGAATTTAGTTTTAATATAAAATAAGCTTCTGAGCTTGTTGACCTCAAAAACCCTCGAATCAATTTTTCAATGCAATATACGAGTATTTGTTATTTTCATAGTATAATTGACAAAGTATTGAGCTATATGATTGCATAGAGGAATTTGGGCGAAAAGGCATGAGAAAAGAATATTTCTGATCTCATCCTATCTATTGTCACATCGACTTTCAAATAATATGATAACTCTTGTCTGGTTGTGCGATCGGGTATGGTTTGGAAATGTTCGACATCGGCTCTATCAAGAAGTATTAAGAAATTGTATTTTATCCAATAAATTACAAAACAAAACATTTGCGAAATGATTTACTTCATTAGTTATTGTTTCACAGACATTTACCAATGTCTGTACAACATTTTTGGAAAATAATATCAACAATTATCTGTAAATATTATTTATCTTTACAGAATACATGAAAAATTCACATAAAACGCACTTTGATGCCTATTTGACCCCTAAATCCCTTACATTTCTAACTATTGTCATATTTAGTGCACCTCTATGGGTCCACAGTGAAGAGATAAACACAATTTTAGAGAAATTTCCTAAAGATAAAATATAGAAAAAATATGAAAACTCGTTGGAATTTATGTTGGGAATCCTAAGCCTTTGCTCGCAAGGCTAACTGGAGACCCGTATAGATTAATATAATTTATTAAAAATAAAAAACTAGTAAAAAACCAAATCTTCCAGTCGTATTTCTTTTGTACATAAATTAATTATTACATCAAATATAAATCATAAAATAAAAAAAATAAAATTATGAATAAATACAATGGTTTCTAGTTAGCCTTGCCAGCAAAGGCGGAGTATTCTCGATTTTCGTTACGGTCTAAAAGATTTTTTTCGGGTTTTCGGCAATCTCGACTCACTGGGCATAGCGTATCTTTGTACTTGCAACATAAGACACATATCCACGGGTACAGAATAGAAACATCAAATAATAACTGTGGAAATGTTAATGGAACATTGAGTAAAGAAGCAGGCCAAGATTCAGTGGTAATATAAAGCCATTGAAGAGGAAGAAGAAGAAGAATGAATTAATTTTTCTATGAATGAAGTATTCTATCTATGAAAATATAAATTTTTTGATTGAATGTACGAATGATTGAAGTATTAAAATAAATATTTAAAAAGAAACAAAATAATATTACCAAATAATAAAAAAAGAAACACAATTCATTTATGAGAAACTACTGAGTTAGTTTCCTTCCGACCAAACCGATACGAGTATTAAAATGGGCGACAGCGACACACAAAGCAGGAACCCACCGAAACCGATTCAACGAGAACAGTAAACACACTCCCAATCCAAATCAATCTATTCTCCTTGTATTTTTGAATTCACCACAGCTCCACGTTCATGTTCACCGTCGCGTTTACACTTGCGATGAGTTCACCGCAGATACGATTTCACGATGATTTCACAGGCATGACCGTGGAATGCTCATAAATCTGATATTATTGATGTTTTTCATGTTTTCATGAACCTCACTACTAAATGCAGCGTCTGCCCTTCATTTGAACATGATTCCCTCACGATTTGAGTATGTATCAAGAAGTTATTATCGAAAAACAGTTGGTTCACGTTCACGTTCACGGGAGGTGTAAAATGCGCTTATGGTGGGGTGCAGATGGCGGACGGTACGTGGAGGAGGCGAATGAACCACGAGTTGCATCAGCTGTTGGGAGAACCATCCATTGTTCACACCGCGAAAATCGGACGATTGCGGTGGGCCTGGCACGTAGCCAGAATGTCGGACAGTAATCCGGTGAAAATGGTTCTCGACAACGATCCGACGGGAACAAGAAGGCGAGGTGCACAGCGGGCAAGGTGGATCGATCAGGTTGAGGACGATTTGCGGACCCACCGCAGAATGCGTGGTTGGCGAAGTGCAGCCATGGACCGAGCTGAATGGGGAAGACTTTTATGTGCAGCACAGGCCACTCCGGCCGTAGTCTGATAATAAATAAGCAGTAGATGAGCAACTGCGCCAGAACATCGTCAGCAACATAATCAAGATTTCGAATTTCATCCAACAATGCCGTTGGTGGTGGTTGCTGCAAAAAACTCGTCGTCGGTGGGGGCAGTACTAAACGAAATTTTCTCGCATACTGATAGTTATTGCAAAGACGCACTTAACTGGTCCTTGTTCAGGACCATCATTTTATGAAGAAGAAGGTTTTTTCCGTATTGGAAATATTTGTATAAGTGCAAAATTCTTACTTTTGTTTTGCTGCTGTTAGTAACTGGAAGGGGGTACTGGAAGGAATCTTTGCCAGTAGCAGCCGTCGACGGTTATATTCACATATGTGGCGTCGGTAACAAATAAGCGGTAAATAATTGAGTAGCTGCCGTCAGTGACAGCACAATTGTGCAAGTGCAATTTTTCCTCTAATTTTTCACTCGCTGCTGAAAAACTTTCTTCACTAAGATTTTTAAAACAAATTCTATTGAGCGTTGCCGATGCTAATGACGACCGCACGAAGATTTGCAGCAAATCCGCAAACGCGTGCGGGAAACCTAAGTAACATTCAGGCTTTATGATGAACTTGTAGCAGTTTTGAAGAGTAAATCTTGATCTTCAAGACCGTTATAAAATCAAAAATGTTACTTGAGAAGCAGCTTTCTGAATTGACTTGAGACGATGTCTTTTTTGGTAGCGGTCCAAGTAACATCTGTGAAGGCCGTCGGCGGTGGTTGAAGAAATATTTTATGCTGAGAACAGATTACGATTTGTTTGTAACGTAAATATTTTAAACTTCACATAATGTTTGATTAAAATTTGCGGTTGTGTCATGTATAACAACTTAATATTTACATGATATTATGATTCCCATTGCACAAAGAGGTTTTACGAAGTTTAGATCGAATGGTCGTGTGTTGTACACAACCCTTATAATTTTTTATTGATATTTCTATGGATTTTGATAGTTTATCGGTCCTTTACTAAATGATAATCGAGATGATAATAATGAAAAACTATCGATATTTCTACACCCAGGAAGGACATAAACATTTACAAGCTACAGTCGTTTTCATTGTTTCTTTGTTAAAAAATATTAACAAAAAACAATAATGAAAACGGCTGTAGCTTGTAAATGTTTATGTCCTTCCTGGGTGTAAAGAGTTTGAGGAACATATTTCACGGGATTATGTGCAGTACTCCGACGCCTGCGGACCATTAACAATTAATCAACTAAAGTGCGGCACGATCCCTTATTCACAGCAAAGTTCAAGCCAAAGTCAGCAAATCATTCCAACTTTGGCCGTTCGCATTTGATTCACACCTGACCGAGCTCCCCCGCCCACCCGGCCGAAAGGAGGATATCTTACACTCAGGAAAATGGCTCTTACAATTTTCATAAGACCAATCTTATGAGAACATTTCATAAGAATGGAATTATGAAAATCATAAGACCTTGTTTTGCCAAAGTCTGGATTTATATTGGCTATCCAGCGAAATGTTTTGTAGAGGCGTTAATAGGCGTGTGATGAAATCACGCGCCTCCTGATCTCGACGTCCACGGTTCGAATCCGGGTTACATTTTTTTTTACATTTATTCAAAATATTTCATAAGATCGTCTTATGAAATTCATTCCATAAGAAAATCTTATGAAAATCAACACATTTTCTTATGTCGCAATTTCAAAAGAGTATCTTATGATGTTCATACGACCCGTTTCCTCAGTGTACTATTTTTTCCACTTCCTCAATTCCCCCGGGTCCGAGACCGAGAAATCGATTCCCCATCTTTATCGTTGTTGCATTAATCATGTAATTCCCAAAAAAGCCCAAGATCAATCGACCGAATAAAAACGGTATCAGTATCGCACCAGGACCACACTGATTGACCCCGGCCGTTGGCAGTGGTGGTGGTCAAGTTGAATGGCGAGGACGGACGGCCCAACCCGGTCGAAACAACTTCTTTATCGTATCTGTTGGGTTTTACTTTGCTTACTCTCTGGACCGAACTTCGGTGCTCTTTCGGTCTGTTTCTTTGCTGCCTTCTGGGGATTACCGCAGTCGAACTGACAGAAGTCTTATTTTCAACCGCGCCGCCGATGTGTAACTGGAGACTGTTCGCATTGTTTCCGATTCAATTTCAGATAAATAAGTATCCTTCTAGATATCTACACACAGATGGATAGACGATGAATGGAATCATTTCATTTCCCACGCATAAAACATTCAGTTTGAATTGATTACGATGGTTTTACCACAACAAGAGATGCTCGAATCAATCACTATCATCGCCGATTGTTGTTAATTGAAAGCTAATGTTTCGCTGCTTCGTCTGTTTATCTCTGGCATCCATTCCACTCGAATTTCGCTTTAAGCCCCAGGATCGTAGGCCGGTGTTTTATCGTGTAATGACTTCCTAATTACCATCCCGTTGGCGGATATTACTCAAACCCCCGCCAGCCCAAGATGAGGCGACATAAAAAGAAAGCCCCGTCTTCAAAGTAGGCGCACCTTACGCGCGCGACAGACAGCGGATTCAGTCGTCATGGTGAAGTTTTATCGCACCCAAATTACCGCACCGCAAACGAACGAACGAACGAATAAAGGACCGTTTACGATGACGATTGTCGGCGTTCGGCCCGGCGATAAATCCGCACCCGGTCGAGTCACGTTATAAGCCTTTCAATTAATTTTCCTCCTGGGGTGCTTTTGTCCGACTCCTTCTCGGTTTACACGACCGACGACGCCGCGCTTCGGTGCAGGTCACCGCACCATCAGCAGCAGCTGAAGTGTCATAAAAAGTGCCCATTCACACATATTCACAAAAGAGATTGTCGGTTTCGACGATTGAAAATCGCGTTTTGCGTTCTGCAGTGCCCCCACCGGGCATTCACTCGGGGGGACTTTTACAGTGTGATGAAAATGATCCTCGGGTCGGCTGCGGTGTGACAGCCAGCCGTCTCGTGGCCATTTGCGATGGAGTGGATTTCAGTAACGAATTTTCAGTGCGGGGAGCTCTGGTGCGTGTTTGCCGAGATTAATTGCTGCCGATAAGACGGTTCATAACGAATTAGACTCGTAAACATACAAAATTGCTGTCATTATACGCGCGCGGCACGTGATTTCTATTGGTTGCAGCGGGAAGTTGTAGTTTGCAAGTGGAATGTAGTTACGATTCGTTTGTAAACCCATACCACCCATTAGTGCATCCTGGAATAGAGCCATTAAATCAATTAGCACACATGTTACGTGATTATTAAATATGAGAACCATAATAACAATTGTTAGACTACTTAACGACCGAGGTGAATGTATTTTATTTTTAAATATGGATACAGACCGGCTGAAGGCAACTTGTTTTTTACGTAGGAAAAACAGGTTCCATCCATTTTTTCTCTCTAAGATACTTTTTCTTTTTTCTTTTGTCAAGGAGACCAAAGAATTATCTGTCATAATCTGTGAAAGTGTTTGATTTTCTAATTATTTCTAATATCAAAGAAATCATATAGAGAATTCAGACAGAACTGTGATAACGGCAAAAAGATTTATTCTAAACAAAAATCGAAGGAAATTCCAACGCAATTGTTTTATCAACCGGAAGAATCTCGGAAGCCTAAATTAAAAGTCTGAAGAGGAATCTTCGTTCAAAGAACCGAATTTCCTTCCAAGATTCCTTTCAAAAACTCATCATGAAATCCCCACGGAATCCCTCCCAGAATTAACATCGGAATCCCATCTTGGATTCCGATTGAAATCCTCAGGATTCCCCTCAGTATCCCTTTCAGGGTTCACCGAATTTTCTTCCAGGATTTTCCTCAAAATCCGAATTTCTGAATCTATTTCAGGATTCTATAACGGAGTTCTTTTCCAGATTCCATTTCAAAACTCATTTCAGGATTCACTTTCAGAATCCTTTTCAGCACACCCTTTTATAATTCCTTTCGGAATCTTTCTCGAAGTTCCGTTTCGGAATCTCCTTCAAGATTCCATTTCGGGATTCCTACAAGGATGACATTCCTTTCAGGACTCTCTTTCGGATTCACTTTTAGAACTCCCTTTTGGCATGCCTTTCATCAAACCCTTTCGGAATTGCTTTCAGGATTCCCTTTCGAAATCCCTTTCAGGATTCACTTTCGGAATCCCTTTCAGCATTCCATTTCGGAATCCCTTTCAGGATTCCCTTTCGAAATCCCTTTCAGGGTTCCCTCTCGGAATCCTTCTAAAGATTCCCTTTCGGAATTCTTTTCAGAATTCACTTTCGGAATCCCTTTCAGAACTCGCATTTGGAATCCGTCTCAGGACTCCCTTTCAAAATCCCTCAGACTCCTTTCGAAATCCCTTTAAAGACTCGCTTCTGGAATCCTTTTGGGACTCCTTTCAGAATCCCTTTCAGGACTCCTTTCGGAATTCCTGTCAGGATTCTCTTTCGAAACATTTCAGGATTCCTTTCGGAATCCTTGTCAGGATTTCCTTTCGAATCCCTGTCAGGATTCCCTTTCGAATCTCTATCGGAATCCCTTTCAGAAATCCCTATCGGAATCCCTTTCAGAAATCCCTTTCAGAATTCCTTTCAGGGATCCATTTTCGGAATCCCATCCGGAATCCCTTCCAGGATTCCCTTTCGGAATCCCGTTCAGGATTCCCTTTCGGAATCCCGTTCAGGATTCCCTTTCGGAATCCCTTTCAGGATTCAATTTTGGAATACCTTCTAGGATTCCCTTTCGGAATCCCTTTCAGGATTCCCTTTCGGAGTCCCTTCCTGGATTCCCTTTCGAAATTCCTTCCAGGATTCCTTTTCGGAATCCCTTCCAGGATTCCCTTTCGGAATCCCTTCCAGGATTCCCTTTCGGAATCCCTTCCAGGATTCCCTTTCGGAATCCCTTCCAGGATTCCCTTTCGGAATCCCTTTCAGGATTCCCTTTCGGAATCTCTTCCAGGATTCCCTTTCGAAAGCCCTTCCAGGATTCCCTTTCGGAATCCCTTCCAGGATTCCCTTTCGGAATCCCTTCCAGGATTCCCTTTCGAAATCCCATCCAGGATTCCCTTTCCGAATCCCTTCCAGGATCTGCTTTCGGAATCCCTTTCAGGATTTCCTATCGAAATCCCTTTCGGAATCCCTTTCAGGATTATTTCTTGGAATTTCTTTCAGGATTTCTTCTTTGAATCCCCGTCAGGATTCCTTCTAGGAATCCTTTCAGGATTTCTTCTTTGAATCCTTTTCAGGATTTCTTTTTGGAATCATTTTTAGGATTCCTTCTTGGAATCCTTTCCAGGATTCCCTTTTGGAATCCCTTCCAGGTTTCCCTTTCGGAATCCCTTTCAGGATTCCCTTTCGGAATCCTTTTCAGGATTTCTTCTTGGAATCCTTTTCAGGATTCCTTCTTGGAATCCTTTTCAGGATTCCTTCTTGGAATCCTTTTCAGGATTCCTTCTTGGAATCCTTTTCAGGATTCCTTCTTGGAATCCTTTTCAGGATTCCTTCTTGGAATCCTTTCCAGGATTCCTTCTTGGAATCCTTTTCAGGATTCCTTCTTGGAATCCTTTTCAGGATTCCTTCTTGGAATCCTTTTCAGGATTCCTTCTTGGAATCCTTTTCAGGATTCCTTCTTGGAATCCTTTTCAGGATTCCTGTCCGATCACGGACAGTCGAATGATGAGGCCAATCCTTCGGTTGAGGATTCCTGCTGAACGGCCAATTCCTCTTCGGAATGCCACGGATGATCGGCAGATTCCTTCTCGGTGAAGGAATGCCTGGTGTGTCGATAGCTCAGACTGGAGGGTTAATTAACTCATAGCTCTGAAAAGAGCTGATTGGTTTGGCTGCTTTCGGGGAATGAAAACTACTTCTCTTTTTTACTTTGACCGGTTTATTGCCGTACAATGGCTAAATACTGAATGAAGAAGAGATACTTTGTGCACATTTCTTATATAGTCTAAGGGTCTGTTAAAATATTACGTAACGCAATAGGGGGTGGGGGGTTGTTTTATTTTTGTTACAATATTTAAATTTTTCAAAAAATAGTTATTGTCGTCAAAATAGCATAAAATACACAAAAATAATATTTTATTGTATCGTGGTTCAAATTCTACCAAAAACAAGATTTTTCAAAAAATGTATTTGTTACGCCTTACGCATAGGGGTGGGGTACTTCTAAATTTTGTTACAGATTGTTACGAGGGGTGGGGGTCCCTAAAAACAACGTTTTTGCGTTACGTAATATTTGAACAGACCCTAATAGTATACAATGACAATGTAAAATGTTTCTTCTAAGTATATGGGGGCGTGGCTTCGTTGAGAAAATTCTCGCTGTTGATGCGGTGATGCAATGATCATTGATGATGATGACGGTAACTGTACACGATGGAGAGCTCTTGCTTTGCGTAACTTTTAGCAGGTAGCAGTGCATGTTTTGTTGGTTGGAAGAATGAAATTTTGAAGAATGGAACAACACCACAGCAAAGAAGATGATGAATACAAAATGGAAGGAATATTTGATTTTCGTTCGCTTCATGCGCGAACATTCTCCCGCCAGCAAGAAAGATGATCAATCAAGTTCATTTACGATCTGTTACTTTAGTTCGAGAGCTGACGATGGACCGACGGGATTCTAGTAAAAGGTCATAAAGCGTTGTTATCGGAACACTTATTAGATGCGTTTTGAGAGTTACTTTCTGATATACCTGAAGATTGTTTGAATTTAGTAGATGGTTTTGTTTGGCTTGATGAGTTGCAGCTCATCGAAAGAGGTGTCTGTTGGATTGAGTTGAGGTTTTGTGTATCGTAGAGATTTTGAGAAATGTACGAGTATGTAGGACGTTTGTTCCGTAATTTTGGATTCGAAACATAATTTGCCAATGATTTTATTCCTATTGTGTAACAGCTGGGATCAATACCGCGCGTTGGACTAACCACTCCAGCGATCACCCATCCCAGACGGGTCTCCTGAAGGATAGGTAATTTGTCAGAAATTTTGAATTGTCCTGGCAACATCAATTTGAAAGTTAATATTTGATTTATTCTAATCTCAGGGTCAATCCGGGAGTTATTGAATGACGGAACGAACTTCCCACGTTTATGCACCGATCAAACACTAATTCAATTCAATTCAAAGATGGTGGAATAGGGATAATATGGTCTAAGAAAATAATAAATAATAAATAGTGAAATGAACTAATAATAAAGCAATTTTATTTTAATTTAAACAATTCTAGGAATGGGAATGGGGAGAAGATATAACACACCTTTTTACTCGGGTAGCGGTCATCCACGGCGTATGTAGTGCAGTGAGCAGACTCCAGTTGCTACAATTTCTGCTGGCATTCATCGGGGTGTTGAAGCGGGGTGGGGAGAAGAAAACACGGTGACGTTCCTAAGCTCGTTAGCGGGGTGACAACTCATCGGATATTGAGCGTCCTGCAAGCGGGGGTAATCCCGCCGGACCTTACAGGGGCTCTCACCTCCAAGACGGCCGTTGTCACGCTCTCGCCACGTGTGATGCGACGATAATGACGGGAGTCGTCGATCACCAGCCTAGGACTCGCCACCACCCACAATCCGCTCGAAGTTGACGTCGCTCGCTCGATGAACAGGCCCCTCGTCCCGACGTTCGGTGGATGAATGGTTTGGTCGCCGAGATGGTATGGCGTCTCTCTATTGCTTCGGTAAGCTTCACTCGCTGCGTTCACCACCTACGCTCCGGTCGATGTACGCCTACGTGGCACAGTTGGCAGGCACTAGGTTCACTGCAGATACCAGGATGGTAGAATCGCGCACGGAATCTTCTACAATTAGCACTCTGACCGGCTTATACCTACGGCATCTTGCCGATTTTCTGTCACTGTAAAGTGGTAATTAATTTACTTTTAAAACGCGAACTGTGGTTTGAAACTTTAGCTTTTTTGTTACCGAATAAGATCCTGAGCCTGGTTTCAGGTGGTTTTAATATCCACTGGATCGCAGTTTACAAAACCGCCATGGCATAATGCAGATTGTTACCGACATGGTAGCATTGTATCGAGTTACGGTCGTTGTTACAAACGTTCGTTTGTTGTCAGCGGTTGCTTGGTGTCAGGGGGTAAGGGATAATTCAAATTTAAATTTATAATAGGGTTGTAAAGGGCATCTGACACCGAAGGAAAGGAACTAGGATGGGATAACAAAACTTTTAAATATATAACATTACTATCTTAATCTATTTATTTAATTCTAGGACCATAAATTATATATATATATATATATTATTTTTTTATGTACATTTTTTTTTTAATTGTTGATCGATGCTACGATAGGATTGTAACTGAGAGGTTACAAATTGAAAAAAGTGTTGAATACCGATAAGAAGATCGATTTCACCGGGGAGATTGAACTTTGGATCAGCAAGAGAAAATCCGGTAGGAATTTTCCAAGATTGCATATCAATTGGAACTGACGGAATTGCTCCAGTTACCTGTTCAGCAACAAGGCACTCGAATTTTGCACTGTAGTCAGAATAGCAAGATTTGATCTGAATCTGTACGACTTCAGATAGGGACGACTTCTGATTATTGGCTCCAACAATATCAACCTTTGTCGAGAGCCGAGGAAGTTTAAGGGACTGAATGAATTTCCGTGAGGCAATGTGTGCTTGTGAACCACTATCAAGAAAAACTCGACAAGGACGTAGTTTTCCATCGGCATCATGAACTTGAACTATGGCTGTCATAAGTAGACTGTTGCACATAGCTGAAACCTTTTTTGCAGGATAGACGGCAGAAGTGGACTGTATTTGATGGTTTTGAGTCTCGTAATCCGAATCATCGGATTCTGGTGTCGATGGGGAAACGTCAGACTCAGGGTGAAGGTGAGTATGGTGTTCGCCTTCACATTTCCAACAAGTAAAAGAGGACTTGCACGCACTGCTCCTATGCCCTACTCTCATACAATTAAAGCAAGCTTTGAGCTCTCTTACCTTGGCTGGAACGGACATCTTGCGGATGGCGTCGCACTTGAAGATCGGGTGACTTCCTTCACCGCACACTCGGCATGTTGGCTCCGCTTTCTCGGTGATGGCATAGGTTTTCACCTGACTGGGACCCTTTGCTGGAATCGGCTTCGAGGTTGGTTTCTGGATCGCTTCTTCACACCGCTCGAGGATTAAGCAACGCTTCTTCAGGAAGTCCATGGTTTCCTTGTAGGTGGGAATTTGTTTGTGGAGAATAGTTGCTTCCCACTCCATGGGGGTTCTGTTGTCCAACGCTTTCGCAACCAAGTTCACGACGAAGCGCTCGGACATTCCAAGCATTTGCTCCTTCATTAGGATGAGACCATCGATGTGCCGGGTTACATCGTCGATCAGTTCTCGAAGTTCTGTGAAACAAGGTCGTGTCATTTTCTTCAAGTGTAGCATACTCAAGACGTGAGTTTCTACAATGAGTCGCTTGTCATCGAAACGTTCCTCCAGCAACGTCCAGGCGTGGGCGTAGTTGTTGGCTTGCATGGTAGAGTCGTCGATGATTCCCGCAGCACTGCCAATCAAGGCTCGGTCCAGGTGATACAGCTTGATGGCGTCGGAATCGGTGGAGGTTTTCATCACATCGAGAAACATGGCCTTAAAGCGTGGCCAGTTCTCTGGTTTTCCATCGAATGTAGGAATGGGTGCTTTCAGTGGTTGCTGTTGGACGATGATGCGTGGTGGTTTGACCTCTTGCTACCAGGTTGATATCGGTGGGGGCTTCCATGGAATGGATAAACGTTTCCACAAACAGGCAGGCGTTGTTGTGCTGAGTTTCGAAAAAGACGTAGGCTTCATCTTGCTCAGCTAGCTTCTCGGCGGATGTTAGTGTGACAATTTGCCGGTGGATGTCACAGTACTCCTGGTAGTGGGTATCCAAATTACGTTGGTATAGCTTCAATTGCACCAAACTCAACTGCACGGTTGCAGCCCCCGATGCTTCTTCGACGGCTTTGCGGATGCGCGTAACTTTCGCCTTCACCTGTCCACGTAGGTGAACAAGCGATTTGAGATCCGCCATCCTCTCCTTCTGCTCGATTTTACTTGGTGTGTGTTGAATCGGCATCACACGACGTCAGCGACGAGTTTCAATAACGTTTTCACTCACGGTTACACTCGCGTATTTCTTTCGCATTAAAACGCAATTTTCCTCCTCGAATCAGCCAGAAAATTATTTTAACTAACTCTGCTGAGCATCGACAGAGGGAAACGATGGACAATCGGCTGATTGCCAGATCACAGTTGCGGCTGCAACAAACGGAAAACGGATCGTCCAGATCCGGTTCGATAGGACCAAAATGTCCGATCACGGACAGTCGAATGATGAGGCCAATCCTTCGGTTGAGGATTCCTGCTGAACGGCCAATTCCTCTTCGGAATGCCACGGATGATCGGCCGATTCCTTCTCGGTGAAGGAATGCCTGGTGTGTCGATAGCTCAGACTGGAGGGTTAATTAACTCATAGCTCTGAAAAGAGCTGATTGGTTTGGCTGCTTTCGGGGAATGAAAACTACTTCGCTTTTTTACTTTGACCGGTTTATGGCCGTACAATGGCTAAATACTGAATGAAAAGAGATACTTTGTGCACATTTCTTATATAGTCTAATAGTATACAATGACAATGTAAAATGTTTCTTTTTAAGTATATGGGGCGTGGCTTCGATGAGAAAATTCTCGCTGTTGATGCGGTGATGCAATGATCATTAATGACGATGACAGTTAAGGTACACGATAGAGAGCTCTTGCTTTGCGTAACTTTTAGCAGGTAGCAGTTCATGTGGTGTTGGTTGGAAGAATGAAATTTTGGGAAATGGAACAACACCACATCAAAGAAGATGATGTTAACAAAATGGAAGGAATATTTGATTTTCGTTCGCTTCATGCGCGAACAATTCTTGGAATCCTTTTCAGGATTCCTTCTTGGAATCCTTTTCAGGATTCCTTCTTGGAATCCTTTTCAGGATTCCTTCTTGGAATCCTTTTCAGGATTCCTTCTTGGAATCCTTTTCAGGATTCCTTCTTGGAATCCTTTTCAGGATTCCTTCTTGGAACCCTTTTCAGGATTTCTTCTTGGAACTCTTTTCAGGATTCCTTCTTGGAATCCTTTTCAGGATTCCTTCTTGGAATCCTTTTCAGGATTCCTTCTTGGAATCCTTTTCGGGATTCCTTCTTGGAATCCTTTTCAGGATTCCTTCTTGGAATCCTTTTCAGGATTCCTTCTTGGAATCCTTTTCAGGATTCCTTCTTGGAATCCTTTTCAGGATTCCTTCTTGGAATCCTTTTCAGGATTCCTTCTTGGAATCCTTTTCAGGATTCCTTCTTGGAATCCTTTTCAGGATTCCTTCTTGGAATCCTTTTCAGGATTCCTTCTTGGAATCCTTTTCGGGATTCCTTCTTGGAATCCTTTTCAGGATTCCTTCTTTTCAGGACTCCTTCTTGGAATCCTTTTCAGGATTCCTTCTTGGAATCCTTTTCAGGATTCCTTCTTGGAATCCTTTTCAGGATTCCTTCTTGGAATCCTTTTCAGGATTCCTTCTTGGAATCCTTTTCAGGATTCCTTCTTGGAATCCTTTTCAGGATTCCTTCTTGGAATCCTTTTCAGGATTCCTTCTTGGCATCCTTTTCAGGATTACTTCTTGGAATCTTTTTCAGGATTCCTTCTTGGAATCCTTTTCAGGATTCCTTCTTGGAATCCTTTTCAGGATGCCTTTTTGGAATCCTTTTCAGGATGCATTTTTGGAATACTTTTCAGGATTCCTTCTTGGAATCCTTTTCAGGGATTTTGGAATCCCGTTCAGGATTCAATTTTGGAATCCCGTTCAGGATTCTATTTCGGAATCCCGTTCAGGATTCCATTTTCAGGATTCTCTTTCGGAATCCCATTTAGGATTCCCTTTCGTAATCCCTTTCAAGATTCCTTTTCGGAATCCCTTTCAGGATTACGTTTCGGAATCTCTTTCAGGATCCCTTTTCGGAATCCCTTTCATTCAGGATTCCTTTTCGGAATCCCTTCCACGATTCCTTTTCGAAATCCTTTTCAGGATTCTCTTTCGAAATCCCTTCCAGGTTTTCCTTTCGGAATCCTTTTTAGGATTTCATTTCGGAATCCCTTCCAGGTTTCCCTTCCGCTTTTTAGGATTCCATTTCGGAATGCTTTTCAGAATTCCATTTCAAAATCCCTTTCAGGATTCCCTTTCGAAATCCATTTCAGGATTCCCTTTCGGAATCGCTTTCAGGATTCTCTTTCCAATCCTTTTTCAGGATTCCTTTTCGAAATCCTTCTCAGGATTCCCTTTTGGATCACTTTTTTAATCCCTTTCAGGATTCCCTTTCGGAATCTCTTTGTGGGTTCCCTTTCAGGATTTTTTTTGGAATCCCTTTCAGGATTCCCTTTCGGAATTTCTTTCACGATTCCCTTTCGGAATCCCTTCAGGATTTCCTTTGAGATTCCCTTTCAGGATTCCCTTTCGGAATCTCTTTCTGGGTTCCCTTTAAGGATTTTTTTTGGAATCCCTTTCAGGATTCCCTTTCGGAATTTCTTTCAGGGTTCTTTTTCGGAATCCCTTTCAGATTCCCTTTCGAAATCCCTTTCAGTTTTCCCTTTCGGAATCACTTTCAGGATTCTCTTTCCAAACCTGTTTCAGGATTCCCTTTCGATATCCTTCTCAGGATTCCCTTTTGGATCCCTTTGTGGATTCCATACCGGAATCCCTTTCTGGATTCCCTTTCGATATCTCTTTCAGGATTCCATTTCGGAATCCCTTTCAGGATTCCCTTTCGGAATCCCTTTCAGGATTCCCTTTCGGAATCCCTTTCAGGATTCCCTTTCGGAATCCCTTTCAGGATTCCCTTTCGGAATCCCTTTCAGGATTCCCTTTCGGAATCCCTTTCAGGATTCCCTTTCAGGATTCTCTTTCGGAATCCCTTCCAGGATTCCATTTTAAGATCCCGTTCAGGATTCCATTTTGGAATCCCAATCAGGATTCCATTTTGGAATCCCGTTCAGGATTCCATTTTGGAATCCCGTTCAGGATTCCATTTTGGAATCCCTTTCAGGATTCCATTTTGGAATCCCTTTCAGGATTCCATTTTGGAATCCCTTTCAGGATTCCATTTCGGAATCCCTTTTAGGATTCTCTTTCGGAATCCTTTTTAGGATTCCCTTTCGGAATCCCTTCCAGGGTTCCCTTTGGGAATCTTTTTCCTTTTCAGGATTCTTTCTTGGAATCCTTTTCAGGATTCCTTTTCAAATCCTCTTCAGGATTCCTTCTTGGAATCCTTTTCAGGATTCCTTCTTGGAATCCTTTTCAGGATTCCTTCTTGGAATCCTTTTCAGGTTTCCTTCTTGGAATCCTTTTCAGGGATTTTGGAATCCCGGTCAGGATTCCATTTTGGAATCCCGGTTAGGATTTCCTTTCGGAATCCCATTCAGGATTCCCTTTCGGAACCCCATTCAGGATTCCCTTTCGGAATCCCTTTCAGGATTACGTTTCGGAATCCCTTTCAGGATTCCCTTTCGAAATCCCTTCCAGGATTACGTTTCGGAATCTCTTTCAGGATCCCTTTTCGGAATCCCTTTCAGGATTCCTTTCGGAATCCTTCCACAATTCATTTTCGGAATCCCTTTCAGGATTATCTTTCGAAATCCCTTCCAGGTTTCCCTTTCGGAATTCTTTTTAAGATTCCATTTCGGAATCCCTTCCAGGTTTCCCTTTCGGAATCCTTTTCAGGATTCCATTTCGGAATCCCTTCTAGGATTCTCTTTCGATATCCCTTTCAGGATTCCCTTTCGGAATCTTTTTCTCGATTCCCTTTCAGAATTCCTTTCAGGATTCCCTTTCCAATCCTTTTTCAGGATTCCTTTTCGAAATCCTTCTCAGGATTCCCTTTTGGATCACTTTTCCAATCCCTTTCAGGATTCCATTTCGGAATCCCTTTCAGGATTTTCTTTCGAAATTCCATTCAGGATTTCCTTTCGGAATCCCTTCAGGATTCCCTTTTGGAATCCCTTTCAGGATTCCCTTTCGGAATCTCTTTCTGGGTTCCCTTTCAGAATGTTTTTTCGGAATCCCTTTCAGGATTCCCTTTCGGAATTCCTTTCAGGGTTCTTTTTCGGAATCCCTTTCTGGATTCCCTTTCGAAATCCCTTTCAGGATTTCCTTTCGGAATCCCTTTCAGGATTCCCTTTCGATATCATTTTCAGGATTTCCTTTTGGAATTCTTTTCTGGATTCCCTTTCAGGATTCCCTTTCGGAATTTCTTTCACGATTCCCTTTCGGAATCCCTTCAGGATTTCCTTTCGGAATCCCTTCAGGATTCCCTTTTGGAATCCCTTTCAGGATTCCCTTTCGGAATCTCTTTCTGGGTTCCCTTTCAGAATGTTTTTTCGGAATCCCTTTCAGGATTCCCTTTCGGAATTTCTTTCTCGATTCCCTTTCGGAATCCCTTTCAGGATTCCCTTTCGGAATCCCGTTCAGGATTCCCTTTCAGGATTCCCTTTCGAAATTCCTTCCAGGTTTCCCTTTCGAAATCTTTTTCAGGATTCCATTTCGGAATCCCTTTCGAAATCCTTCAAGGATTCCATTTTGAAATCCCGTTCAGGATTCCATTTTGGAATCCCAATCAGGATTCCATTTTGGAATCCCGTTCAGGATTCCATTTTGGAATCCCGTTCAGGATTCCATTTTGGAATCCCTTTCAGGATTCCATTTTGGAATCCCTTTCAGGATTCCATTTTGGAATCCCTTTCAGGATTCCATTTTGGAATCCCTTTTAGGATTCTCTTTTGGAATCCTTTTTAGGATTCCCTTTCGGAATCCCTTCCAGGGTTCCCTTTGGAAATCTTTTTCAGGATTCCCTTTCGGAATCCCATTCAGGATTTTCTTTCGAAATTCCATTCAGGTTTTCCTTTCGGAATCCCTTTTAGGATTCTCGTTTGGAATCCCTTTTTGGGATTCTCTTTTGGAATCACTTGCAGGATTTTCTTACAGGATTCCTTTTCGGAATCTTTTTCAAGATTTCCTTAAGGACCTTTCAGGATTCCCGTTTGGAATCCCTTTCAAGATTCATTTTGGGACTCCCTTTTACGCTCTTTTTCGAAATCCCTTTCGGGGTTTTCTTCTGGAAACCCCTTCAAGATGTCCTTCTGGAATCCCATTCAGGATTTCTTTTTAGAGTTTCTTTCAAGATTCCCTTCCAGAATCCATCACAGGATTTCATTCCGCAATCCCTTCCAAAATTCCTTTTCGGAATCCATTTCAGGATTCAATTTCAGAATCCCTTCCGGAATCTCTTTCCGGATTACCTTTCGCAATCCCGTTTATCATTCCCTTTCGGAATCTTTCCCAGGATTCCCCTTCGAAATCCCTTTCAGAAATTCATGTCAGGATTCCTAGAAATGGGTGCTAGATAAAAAAAAACTCGTTGCTTTGAAAAACGACAACAAAACAAATGTGGTTTCCTGTTGTTGATGTGTTTGTTATTGTCCAAAGGCGGTTTAGTAGCTTAAAAATGTGATCATATCGACTAAGGATAGTGAATCCTGAACAAAATATGATCAGAACACATCGAGATAGGGAGGTTATTGAGATGTAGAAATTTCAAATGTATGAAGTTTGAAGGGACTGAGGAAACTTTCGACATAGGGAGAGATATCGAGAACAAGGAGATGTAGAGAGTAGACTATATTAGTAATTAGATGTCTGATATGCCAAATAGGCGATAGAAGTACAATAAACAAAAGCATCATAATCGCTTCTAAAATATAAGAACTGTTTAGAGAAAAAAATCAATGTTTCACAAATATAATCACTTTAATCTTGTGCAAATAAAAAGTGAGCAGCTTAACTAATTGAAAATCAAAACTTATTTATTACATTACCAGCGGCAAAGGTCACCAAAAATGAACTGGTAGGATGCAATCGACTTCACATGTCGGTGATTATTTCGCATCGTCATCATCGCAAATTGATTGAGACGGCCATCGCCGCTCGTAAAATGCTCAGTAGTACGAAACAAGGAAGGTTTACCCGCGACATGAAATTCGATGCACTCTAATCGGATAAGTCCATCTGTATGAAACAGATTAAAAGATTAAAAGTGTCCCCCATGTGTACATGTACATGTTGCATTAAATGGCAAATCAATGACGATAACAAGAGCACTTTCTTCGCTGGTATGACATTCCCCACTGGGTGATGCTTAATACTTATCTTGCAGCCAATTAACAATTAATTTTTTTGCTTTTAAATAGGAAGGCGATTCTAATACTCGATCCTCCCAACAAGATTGAGAGAATTCTCAACCCGAAAAGTCACTAAGCCTTCTTGCAGAAAATTGGTATTTGGAGTGACTTTTAGTACAATTTTGTAAAGAAGGAAAGGAAAACGTTCAAAATGACTAATGAAATACCATGCGCCTCCATTTGTTGCCAGAATCGGGTGCCTCAATTTGAGTTTTAAACAAACATCATCAAACATTAATGAGTTGTTGTACATAAAAGCAGATTTCTTTCGTCAATTTCATCCACTGTTAACAAGCAAACCAACGGATAATTCTGCCATTCTACTCCTCGGCAATCGACATTCATCGGTGCCTTTCTTGCCCGTACCTTCGCCTTTCACAACCATCTTCGAGAGCTCTCGAGAAGACCGTTCGATGCCTAGAAGGACAAAATTCAACCCATCTGCTTCATGGATTCAGTTTTTTCTCACCTCACGGCTGTTTTCTCTGAAGATCCCCTCCCAGAACACCCTCCACCTCGGAACCACCTTCTCGCCAAAGTGACGGAAACATCCCATGCGGGGTGAAACGAACCGTATCCGATCCAATTTGAGCTCGAGAGTACTTCAAGCAGACAAATAAACTTCATTATAATCTTTGTGAAATGCCACCGCAACCTCTTCCATTCATTCATTTGTTCGACCCGGTTGGCTACTCCTTGTGAAGTTGAGCTATTTTCGCACCCCATCAACACATTCCAGTACAAACAACAACACAGGCGACGAACGGACGACGACGAATGCGCTGCATACCACCAGGCGAAGGAATTTTTCCCCGTTTTCCACACTCACCATTGTTTGATCTTCGCACTTCGAACAATCGGTCGGCGAGGCTTAGGAAAACGTTCAAGTCCTTGAACAAATAGCACTTGATTTGCACACTCTCTTTGCTGCGCACACACGATGCACTTGATGATGCACTCGGATTGCTTGTACGAAACAATCAGCGCGCTATGGCAACAATAGCACCAAGCTGGGCCGTGAATGGCAACAACCATCCGTGAGTCCATGAAGCTCCAAAGCGATCGAGCATGGCATCGGGCCGTGTTGCATTGTTTTACGCTCGGAACACACGCTCAAACCGGTTCGACCAACATTGACTAAGTCCCGCGGTTAATTGTTTCAGCTCGGTGCAACTGTGGATAGTTTCGATGATCCATTTTGTTTATTTTACAGTCAGCGGGAGTTTAGAACCCACTGCTGAATGAAGGAGGCGTCATTTTGCCACGGATTCATCAATATTTCAATAATGGATAAAGTAAAAGTTTACCAATGTGATCGGAGCATCAAACCACATTTACCGGCGATAATGGACAGCAATTATTAATATCGGAGATGAGCTGAAGAAGCGCTTTTCCCGGCGCTAATCGCCGACAACCTCGACATCCACCATTAGCATAATGACCGAGCCGTGTGCAATTATTAACGCTTGATTTTACGGTTCACACTAGCTGTCAGCTGAATATTAATGATGGTTTCCTTCTGTGGTGACAATTTTCCCAATTTGGTGCTCCACCCACTCAATGTGTAGGTAAGAGTCTATTTTATGCTTCGCTTCAACTTGTGGTGGGTGGTAATTAACTGAACACAACCGAAAACTAGTTTGTGTTTTTCCAATCAACCCCCGTCAACCCACACAAGACGTTAATGGAAAAAGGCAATTTGGTCAAGCTGTGCCAACGCATCCAATGTTTCGAGTTTGTTATTCGAGTTAGTGATAGGTCAAAGGTTGTTTATGAAATGCTTTATATTTGCCACATTTTCTGAGGCAATTAGGAACCTGGTTGGTGTTTACAAAGTCAAGATATGAAAAAAGATTTTTATATCTTTATATGCATATTCAATAGAGTGGCTCACCATCATTTTTTTAAACCACTGTTTTTTTCAGAACCATGCGGGTCCTTCCCATTCAACTGCAGAAGACGAACCTAATTAGATTGTCACTTGTGATTCACAATTCCAACTTGCGACATATCAAACTTCATGATGTTACAAGAAAATTACATGCCCCCGAATTACGGTCACTTAGGTGATTCTATATCCCAGAAAGTCAAGTTTTATTATTTAACCTAACAATTATTACAGAGGCCATTTGTAAAGCACCTGGTGGCAATTCCACAGTTATCAATTTTTGTATGTTCTGGAACCAATCACGCGACATATTAAACCTCATTATTGTGCAAGATAAATACAACAAAAAGCATTTGCAGAGCATTTGGGCACATTTTGGCCAATTCTGGATGTTCCTCCACTCCAAAAAAATAGTCACAATAAATTTCAAGTTTTTCCCATACAAATTTCCATATAAACATAAATTGACTTCGCGCCACCCCTAAATAGTGACCGAATTGCCTGAAATTTCGCCAGGACTCCTATATTATCAAAATGATGCTAATAGACATATGGGAGTTGGAATTTTCGAACATTTTTGAAATGTGAACTGCCCTAGTGGTACATATTTGTCAATTTCAGTTTTTTACGTAAACGGCTTATATTTGCAAGGATCTAGCAAAGGAATAGGGGAATAAATGTAAGTAGCTGCAAATCCCATGCCAAATCACAATTCTCCAGAGAACTTATCAGCAACACAAATTTCAATCCATCGAAACATTGCACACTGGGGACTTTCAAAAGCAAAAGGCTCGAAATTCAATTACTCCAGCAAACACTGCAAAATTTCCAGAAAGTACATGTTTCCTGAAGGAAAAAAGTACGATGAATCGATTGCGCGGGGTTTCGTGCTGGGCAGACTACTTTAAAGTATTGCTCCGATTTTGCCCCGATTCCCCTAAAAATCACAATATTTCTAATATGCCTCAGACTGACGCTGATATTTCTTCAATAAATATATGTTTCCTGAAGGGAAAAAGTGCGATGAATCGTTTGCGTAGGGTTTCGTGATGGGCAGACCCTTTTAAAGTGACCATTTCGCCCCAATTCCCCTGAAATCACAAAATGTTTGCTATGCCTCGAGCTGACGCTGATATTTCTTCAATAATTATAGGTTACATGAAGATAAAAGTGCGATGAATCGATTGCGCGTGTTTTCGTGCTGGTCAGACCACTTTGAAGTGCTCATTTTGCCCGAATTCCCCTGATATCACAATATTTCTGTTATTCCTCGAGCTGACGCTGATATTTCTTCAAGAACAATAAGTTTCCTGAAGAGAAAAAGTGCGACGAATCAATTGCGCGGAGTTTCGTGCTAGACAGTCCACTTTGAAGTGACCATTTTGCCCCGATTCCCCTGGAATCACAATATTTCTGCTATGCCTCGAGCTGACGCTGATAATTCTTCAATAATTGAAAGTTTGCTGAAACGAAAAAATCCGATTAAACGATTGCGCGGGGTTTTTTCGTGCTGGGCCGACCACTTTAAAGTTACCATTTCGCCCCAATTCTCCTAAAATCACAATATTTCTGTAATTTCTCGAGCTGACGCTGATATTTCTTCAATAAATATATGTTTCCTGAAGGGAAAAAGTGCGATGAATCGTTTGCGTTGGGTTTCGTGTTCAGTAGTAGTAGTAGTAGTAGTAGTAGAATCCTGAACAGGATTTGAGTAGAATCCTGAATCGAGTAGATTCCAGAACAGGATTCGAGTAGAATCCTGAATAGGATTCGAGTAGAATCCTGAACAGGATTCGAGTAGAATCCTGAACAGGATTCGAGTAGAATCCTGAACAGGATTCGAGTAGAATCCTGAACAGGATTCGAGTAGAATCCTGAACAGGATCTGAGTAGAAACCTGAACAGGATTCGAGTAGAATCCTGAACAGGATTCGAGTGGAATCTTGAAAAGGATTCGAGTAGAATCCTAGCCAGGATTCGAGAAGAATACTGACAATGATTCGAGTACATTCCTGACCATGATTCGAGAAGATTCCTGACCAGAATTTGAAAAAAATCTTGACCAGGATTCGAGCAGAATCCTGACCAGGATTCCAGTACAATCCTGACCAGGATTCTAGTAGAATCATGAACATGATTCGAGTAGAATCCTGACTAGGATTCGAGTAGAATCCTAACCAGGATTCGAGTAGAATCCTGACTTGGATTCGAGTAGAATCCTGACTTGGATTCGAGTAGAATCCTGACCAGGATTCGAGTAGAATCCTAACCAGGATTCGAGTAGAATCCTGAACAGGATTCGAGTAGAATCCAGAAAAGGATTCGAGTAGAATCCAGAACAGGATTCGAGTAGATTCCTGAACAGGATTCGAGTAGAATCCTGAACAGGATTCGAGTAGAATCCTGAACAGGATTCGAGTAGAATCCTGAACAGAATTCGAGTAGAATCCTGAACAGGATTCGAATAGAACCCTAAACAGGGTTCAAGTAGAATCCTGATCATGATTCGAGTAGAATCCAGAGCAGGATTCGAATAGAATCCTGAACAGGATTCGAGTAGAATCCTGAACAGGATTTGAGTAGAATCCTGAACAGGATTTGAGTTGATTCCTGAACAGGATTCGAGTGGAATCCTGAACAGGATTCGAGTAGATTCCAGAACAGGATTCGAGTAGAATCCTGAAGAGGATCTGAGTAGAATCCTGAACAGGATGCGAGTAGAATCCTGAACAGGATTCGAGTAGAATCCTGAACATGATTCGAGTAGAATCTTGACCAGGATTCGAGCAGAATCCTGACCAGGATTCGAGTAGAATCCTGAACAGGATCTGAGTAGAGATCCTGAGCAGGATTCTAGTAGAATCATGAACATGATTCGAGTAGAATCTTGACCAGGATTCGAGTAGAATCTTAACCAGGATTCGAGTAGAATCCAGAACAGGATTCGAGTAGAGATCCAGAACAGGATTCGAGTAGATCCAGAACAGGTTCGAGTAGAATCCTGAAAGGATTCGAGTAGGATCCTGAACAGGATTCGAGTAGAATCCTTTCAGGATTCTACTCGAATCCTGTTCTGGATTCTACTCGAATCCTGTTCTGGATTCTACTCGAATCCTGTTCTGGATTCTACTCGAATCCTGGTCAGGATTCTACTCGAATCCTGTTCAGGAATCTACGCGAATCCTGTTCAGGATTCTACTCGAATATTGGTCAAGATTCTACTCGAATCATGTTCAGGATTCTACTCGAATCCTGCCTTTTCAGGATTCTACTCGAATCCTGTTCTGGATTCTACTCGAATCCTGTTCTGGATTCTACTCGAATCCTGTTCTGGATTCTACTCGAATCCTGTTCAGGATTCTACTCGAACTCTGTTCAGTATTCTATTCGAATCCTGTTCAGGATTCTACTCGAATCCTGTTCAGGATTCTACTCGAATCATGTTCAGGATTCTACTCGAATCCTGTTCAGGATCTCACTCGAATCCTGTTCAGGATTCTACTCGAATCCTCTTCAGGATTCTACTCGAATGCTGTTCAGGAATCTACTCGAATCCTGTTCAGGATCTCCGATCCTGTTCTGATCTCTCGAATCCTGTTCAGGATTCTACTCGAATCATGTTCAGGATTCTACTCGAATCCTGTTCAGGTCTCTACTCGAATCCTGTTCAGGATTCTACTCGAATCATGGTCAGGATTCTTCTCGAATCCTGGTCAAGATTCTACTCGAATCATGTTCAGGATTCTACTCGAATCCTGTTCAGGATTCTACTCGCATCCTGTTCAGGATTCTCACTCGAATCCTCTTCAGGATTCTACTCGAATCCTGTTCTGAATCTACTCGAATCCTGTTCAGGATTCCACTCGAATCCTGTTCAGGAATCAACTCAAATCCTGTTCAGGGTTCTTAGTGAATCCTGTTCAGGATTCTTCTCGAATCCTGTTCAGGATTCTTCTCGAATCCTGTTCAGGATTCTACTCGAATCCTGTTCAGGATTCTATTCGAATCCTGCTCTGGATTCTACTCGAATCATGATCAGGATTCCTCTTGAACCCTGTTTAGGTTTCTATTCGAATCCTGTTCAGGATTCTACTCGAACTCTGTTCAGGATTCTACTCGAATCCTGTTCAGGATTCTACTCGAATCCTGTTCAGGATTCTACTCGAATCCTGTTCTGGATTCTACTCGAATCCTGTTCTGGATTCTACTCGAATCCTGTTCTGGATTCTACTCGAATCCTGTTCAGGATTCTACTCGAATCCTGTTCAGGAATCTACTCGAATCCTGGTCAAGATTCTACTCGAATCATGTTCAGGATTCTACTCGAATCCTGTTCAGGATTCTATTCGAATCATGGTCAGGATTCTTCTCGAATCCTGGTCAAGATTCTACTCGAATCATGTTCAGGATTCTACTCGAATCCTGTTCAGGATTCTACTCGAATCCTGTTCAGGATTCTACTCGAATCCTGTTCAGGATTCTACTCGAATCCTGTTCAGGATTCTACTCGAATCCTGTTCAGGATTCTACTCGAATCCTGTTCAGGATTCTACTCGAATCCTGTTCAGGATTCTACTCGAATCCTGTTCAGGATTCTACTCGAATCCTGTTCAGGATTCTACTCGAATCCTGTTCAGGATTCTACTCGAATCCTGTTCAGGATTCTACTCGAATCCTGTTCAGGATTCTACTCGAATCCTGTTCAGGATTCTACTCGAATCCTATTCAGGATTCTACTCGAATCCTATTCAGGATTCTACTCGAATCCTATTCAGGATTCTACTCGAATCCTATTCAGGATTCTACTCGAATCCTATTCAGGATTCTACTCGAATCCTATTCAGGATTCTACTCGAATCCTGTTCAGGATTCTACTCGAATCCTGTTCAGGATTCTACTCAAATCCTGTTCAGGATTCTACTCGAATCCTCGATTTTTTGCCGAATCCTATTCAGGATTCTACCTTAATCCTGGCCAAGATTTTATTCGAATCCTGGTCAGGATTCTACTCTAATCCTGGTCAGGATTCTACTCGAATCATGTTCAGGATTCTACTCGAATCCTGTTCAGGAATCTACTCGAATCCTGTTCAGGATTCTACTCGAATCCTGGTCAAGATTCTACTCGAATCATGTTCAGGATTCTACTCGAATCCTGTTCAGGATTCTACTCGAATCCTGTTCAGGATTCTACTCGAATTCTGGTCAGGATCCTATTCAAATCCTGGTCAAGATTCTACTCGAATCCTGGCCAGGATTCTACTCGAATCCTGTTCAGGATTCTACTCGCATCCTGTTCAGGATTCTACTCGAATCCTCTTCAGGATTCTACTCGAATCCTGTTCTGGAATCTACTCGAATCCTGTTCAGGATTCCACTCGAATCCTGTTCAGGAATCAACTCAAATCATGTTCAGGATTCTACTCAAATCCTGTTCAGGATTCTACTCGAATCCTGTTCAGGATTCTATTCGAATCCTGCTCTGGATTCTACTCGAATCATGATCAGGATTCCTCTCGAACCCTGTTTAGGGTTCTATGCGAATCCTGTTCAGGATTCTACTCGAATTCTCTTCAGGATTCTACTCGAATCCTGTTCAGCATTCTACTCGAATCCTGTTCTGGATTCTACTCGAATCCTGTTCTGGATTCTACTCGAATCCTGTTCTGGATTCTACTCGAATCCTGTTCAGGATTCTACTCGAATCCTGTTCAGGAATCTACTCGAATCCTGGTCAAGATTCTACTCGAATCATGTTCAGGATTCTACTCGAATCCTGTTCAGGATTCTACTCGAATCATGGTCAGGATTCTACTCGAATCCTGGTCAGGATTCTACTCGAATCCTGTTGAGGATTCTACTCGAATCCTGGTGAGGATTCTACTCGAATCCTGGTGAGGATTCTACTCGAATCCTGGTGAGGATTCTACTCGAATCCTGGTGAGGATTCTACTCGAATCCTGTTCAGGATTCCACTCGAATCCTGTTCAGGATTCTACTCGAATACTGTTCATCATTCTACTCGAATTCTTTTCAGGATTTTACTCGAATTCTGGTGGGAATTCTACTCGAATCCTGCATCGAATCTTGGTGAGGATTCTACTCGAATCCTGTTCAGGATTCTACTCAAATCCTGTTCAGTATTCTACTCGTATCCTGTTCAGGATTCTACCCGAATCCTGTTCAGGATTCTACTCGAATCCTATTCAGGATTCTACTCGAATCCTGTTCTGGAATCTACTCGAATCCTGTTCAGGATTCTACTCAAATCCTGTTCAGGATTCTACTCGAATCCTCGATTTTTTGCCGAATCCTATTCAGGATTCTACCTTAATCCTGGCCAAGATTTTATTCGAATCTTGGTCAGGATTCTACTCTAATCCTGGTCAGGATTCTACTCGAATCATGTTCAGGATTCTACTCGAATCCTGGTCAGGATTCTATTCGAATCCTGATCAGGATTCTACTTGAATCGTGGTCAGAAATCTACTCTAATCCTGTTCAGGATTCTACTCGAATCCTGTTCATGGTTCTACTCGAATCCTGTTCATGATTCTACTCTAATCCTGTTCAGGATTCTACTCGAATCTTGTTCAGGATTATAATCGAATTCTGTTCAGGATTCTACTCGAATCCTGTTCAGGATTCTCGAATCCTGTTACGGATTTTTTACCTTTCTTCTGAACCGTTGATTGAAAAGTGATAATTAGTATGCCAGTTGCTAGTGTCATTTTGTCTGGATGGAGAGAGGTCAAATTGCATTGTACGCCCGGGGTTCAAATCGAGGATTATGAGCATTGCAACTAGCTTGTGGCTCCCAAATCTGTTATACACTAACTGTTACTTAATCGAAATAAAAAAACAAAAGATTTTTCAAAGTTTAAGTTTTTAGACAATCTCGTGATTGTTTGGCGATAGAAACCGATCAAAAATAGCTTTGGATATCCGTGAGAAAAAACCGAAGCTGTCAAGTTCAAATATTTCGCATTTGTTAAATTTGAAATATAATCGTTTTTTTCATTCGTTTTCACACTGGAGATTTTCAAAAGTAAAAGGCTCGAAATTCAATTACTTAAGCTGACGCAGCAGCTGAATCCTGAACAGGATTCGAGTAAAATCGAGTGGAATCCTGAACAGGATTCAAGTGGAATCCTGAACAGGATTCGAGAAGAATCCTGAACAGGATTTGAGTAAAATCTTGAACAGAATTCGAGTAGAATTCTTAACAGGATTTAAGTATAATCCTGAACAAGATTCGAGTAGAATCCTGAACAGGATTCGAGTAGAATCCTGAACAGGATTCGAGTAGAATCCTGAACAGGATTCGAGTAGAATCCTGAACAGGATTCGAGTAGAATCCTGAACAGGATTCGAGTAGAATCCTGAACAGGATTCGAGTAGAATCCTGAACAGTATTCGAGTAGAATCCTGAACAAGGTTCGGAGTAGAATTCTGAACAGGATTCGAGTAGAATCCTGAACAGGATTCGAGTAGAATCCTGAACAGGATTCGAGTAGAATCCTGAACAGGATTTGAGAAGAATCCTGAACAGGATTCGAGTAGAATCCTGAACAGGATTCGAGTGGAATCCTGAACAGGATTCGAGTAGAATCCTGAACAGGATTCGAGTAGAATCCTGAACAGGATTCGAGTAGAATCCTGAACAGGATTCGAGTAGAATCCTGAACAGGATTCGAGTAGAATCCTGAACAGGATTCGAGTAGAATCCTGACCAGGATTCGAGTAGAATCCTGACCAGGATTCGAGTAGAATCCTGACCAGGATTCGAGTAGAATCCTGACCAGGATTCGAGTAGAATCCTGACCAGGATTCGAG